>NC_143395.1:99866741-100466741 GCF_052110815.1 Crocodylus siamensis
CCCTCACCCTATCTATCATTAGGGACCTATTTAATTTGAAATCTCACAGATTCTGCAGAAATCATGAAACCAGGCTATGACCGCAAAATCCGCACCCCCCACAAAACCCTTACTAAAAATAAAATGCTGTCTTTATGGCCACTGCACCCCAGCCACACAATCTGCCAGGGGGGCTGCCAGCATGAAGGGGAGCAGCCAAAGTGGATGCCATCCCACCCCTTGCTGCTGATAGGGAACCCTCTCAGCCAATCATGAGGTCCCAACCCTTCCCACCAATCAGCTGTGAGGGATGGGGCTGTTTCATTGGACAGCCCTCTCAACCAATCAGCAGCAAGGGCAGAGCCACTCAGGCCCCTTGGCCAAAGGCATGGAGGGGTCTATTGCAGTAAGCCCACAAAAATGGTGCTAGCCCAATGAACTACCTGCAAAATCAGCTGTCTGCGTCCTCAATTTGAGTAGGTTTTGAGAGCTTGATTCCTACTTCTGATCAGCCCATGACACTATCTTTCACCATCCACATTAGATTTTTAAAAGTCACTTTTCTGTATATCCTAGTGTTATCCCTCATTCTAGGAAGGGTTGTCCCAGAAGCGTCCGCAAAGATAAGCTCATTGTCCTCTTTCAAATATCTCCTTAACTTTCCTTTGCTTCAGTGCCTACAAGAAGTATCACACTGCAGATAGGTTAAGAGTACTGTTCGTGATACAGATGAATATTGTTTCAGTTTGACCCTGAATTACCTCACTTTTCTGGTCCATGGCTGGGGCCTCCTAAGCATTTCTGCAGCAATAAATAAATAATTAAACCATCATAATAAATATTAGTATTATTGCTATTATTATATCATGACCTATAAGTCCTGCTGCAATAAAAATGTTAAATAGTAACAACATAAGTTCTCCAGAACACAGATTTCTGGCTTCCTTGAGACATTCTTCCCTTTAGCTTCTCCTAACACCGACAAATCTATCAGTCATTTCTCAGCTAATACAGCATTGCCAAACTTGTGCCCTTTAAAGTTTTGCCTAAGACTTTGTATTTACTTTGTATGCATCTCATTAGTTATTTTACCTTCTTCAATGAATGCTTTCTGGACCACAGTTCATCTGTTTGATCACTTATTATTTTCTAAACTAAATACTAGGCCCCTGCCAGAATTTTTCAGAACAGCAATTCTCGTCATCTCTCTGGGCTGTTTCACAATAACCCAGGATGCAGTTTTGTATGCTCAACAGTGCTGTCAGCCTACTTCACAAGAGAAGGTGAAGAGCTTTGGGCTGATCTCTGCTGACTACAAGACCCATTCACTGAACCCAGAACAAGAAACGTTCCTCCTCTTTCACAGTGTTCAGCCTGAACATCCAACAAACTGTAAAATAGTAAGAGTGATCCTGAGTGACTCAGACAGGTACGCTTATAGTCAGAATGGTTCCAACATGTTGGGGTTTTTTTTTACAATGACTCCTTTTATTCAACATTTGCATAAAAACGTTGGCAACCATTGGAGGGAATCATGAGACTCAAGATCTCACATATCAGAATGTGCACATCACCACAGCTTTCTTTACACCTCACTGTTTCCTAAATCTGATCACCAGTAGTCTTAAGTGTCTGACAGAAACCAGTAAATAGACGAAGAGCAGAGGTGATGCTGAAAGGAAGAGGAAAACATTATGTGCTTCCAAACGGTCAGGTTAGTCCCTTGGAATTGCTCATTGGTTCTGGGCATTGAAATAGCTTTCCTCAAGCAAATTCTTCCTTCTGTGAGTGGCAAAAATGCTAATGTCCCTACTAGTAAACTGGACACCTTTATGATTTGTATTACATTGCATTTGGACTTGATGTCTTGATGTTACAGAAGAAACGGTTGAGCTAAAACATTTGTCCAGAGCAGGCCAGGCTGCCACAGGCACATTAGTTTACCCTGATCATTTTGTTACTCGGGTCCTGTGTGACAATAGTGTTCTCAGATGTTCCATGAATACCAGATCCAGGAATAATGGCACTTCTGCTGAGCTGTACCTGGTATATATGACACAGTTCATAAATAGTTAATAACTGCTCTTCTTGAGATGTCTTCTCTTATTAAAGTATTGCCACATGAACAGTTTGAGTGAAATGAGAAGGATCTCCAGGCAAAACCACACTTGGCAGTTTATGTCCATGGTGCTCAAATGGAAAACACAGAAGCCAGTCAGAGCACTTTCTATGAGTCATTGTAGCGTCTTGTGGCCAGGATGGAAAAAGAAGTATCATTACCATATACAGGACTGAGTCTTAAGGAAAATCAGGGGTATTGCCCTGAAAATATGAAACCCTGAAATGTTATCCTTGATTGGTTAAACCCCAAAGTCCTTTCACTGCATGGGCTTGAACAGGAGTGTATCCAAATAAGGCAAATGCAAAAACGAGTGAGGAACATTAGGATTTAGCCTGGTAGTTTCTCTCACATGTAATCACCTCACTATCCTGTAGGAACATCATTGTAACAAGACCATTTATATTGAGAAAATTATAAACATTCTTTTCTTTCTGTGCGTGTCTCTGTCTCCTGTCTCTCTCGCTGTCTCTATGTGTATGGTCAAATACTGTAAAGCTTATAATGAAATCAACAGAGTTGGACAAATGACTCAGAAATATTGCTGCAATTTTTTCCTCCAGTATATGCCTACAAATCTCACTGTTATCAGCAGGGCTCATGCTCAGGTTTTTTTTACTACCAGAACTCAAGTCTCTGTCACTTAAAAAAAGGGAGAACTGCTCTACCTAAACAAAGTGGTCAGGCTTGTATAGTGTCTGGACCCAGTCATTAGACGGAGATAAATGTATTAACCTAGTGGTTTGGCCATGCACCCCATTTCAGGTTTTACTGCCACAAATACGGGTGGAAAACAGATATACCAAATGGTAACCTAATTTTGAATTTGAAATCCTGGAAAAGCATCAAATGGCAATTTGAACTGTGTAGGAAATCAAAAAAGGCTAATAAAATAAAAAATGAGCCAAAATGACACTGTTTTGGATGACGGTTAGTGTAGAAGCACTGGGTACATATGAATCATTTCATCCTGAGGGTGGTGATGCAGGTTGAGGATCACTGCATTCATAGAAAAAATTGATTTATGAAAGATATATTTCCTTTATAATACAGGAAATCCACAAGGAAAAAAAGAGACAGAAACAAACAAACAAAAGAACAACAACAGAGTTTAAGGCAGAGTGAATGTAGAAAAATATGTTCTTTTGAATTTGGAATATTAAAAGTCACCCTCAGGTGAAAACAAAAACAATTGGGATTGAAGAGTAATGTTTGTTAAATGCTACTCAAGGACATGGACCTGACACTTGAAAAGTGCTAAGCAGCTGAATATATGCATACAAAATAAGAGAGAAGTGCAGAACCTATATCTGTAAACACACCAGCTAAACAAACAAGGATAACTTTCCTTTTGCCATTGTTTTCCACGTAGAAAAAACAGCATGCCAAGCAGTGCTTAGCACTTTGGACACATACATATAAACTACAGCAAGCACAACTCTGCCTGTATGAGCTAAGTATGCAAGTACCTTGGCTAAAGGGAGAATTTGTTCACCTTCTGATGAAGGTTAGGAAATGTTCATAGACACATAAGAAAGAAAGAAGCTGCAAAAATAATGGCTCAAAAATATTCATACATGCCCTGCATGTAACTTATGAAACAGACACAGGAGTATATGTTAATCTAATAACAGAAACTGGAATGAAGCCATTCAGAGAAAGCATAAATCTTAAAAAAAAAAAAGAAAAGGTAGGATTGAAGTCATATAACAAGCAACAAAAGGCAGTCCTGGTGAATTGTCAATGAGGTACAGCATAAAAGTGAAAAATGAAAACTAATGGGAGTGCACCAAGGAAAATAAACAGGGCTGCAGCCACAAACATAGAAGGTGTGTCTCCCTAATACAAAGGATACATCCTATAGAGGGGCAGAATAACAAACTGAAAATAAACTCAAAGTACATGTGAATAGGTTGGTTATATCGTATGGAACATCGCCGGATTGCGGTGTTACAGACGGTCACAGTAATTATAGTGATATGTACCACCTGAAATGCTGCTTTGCAACCCTTGGAAATCAGAGTAGTGAAACAGGTACAAAATAGATCACCTACTTGTATAATTTTCAGGTAAAAAGAGCTAATATACTGGATTCAATCCATGCTAGTTACAGGAAGTAAAAGGGATGCATTCAGACTTTTTGTCAATACATCAACTCAATGAATACCACTGAAAGAAAATATAAGGCATATACAACTAAGGAAATAAATACCTTTTGAGACAAGTTTGCTGTGTCTGCCTTGGGATATGGTATCAAATTGGAAAAACACTAGGATCAGAAATTGGATAAGGTCAGATAGGAATACTAAGAATATTTGGACATTAATGTAAGAAGTAGGGATGACAAAATAAAAACTAAAAGTACTGGTGAAGCAGTTTATTAGAGGGATAACACAAACATACTGAGCAATAATGACTGGTATAACAGGATTAAATGGTATACACTATTCTGAAAAGACAAAAATAAATGTAAAACTGGGGTGATAACACTGAATGTGTTAATGATATGATAAATAAGAAACATGGGTAAAACAGATTTTTGTTTGGGTCAAATTACTTTGTTGAAGGATGGTAAAGGAGGTTTCAAACTCAGCAGGTTGATAATAGAGAACATGGCTTCTCTATCACTAGTTCAAATCCAAACAATAATAAAATGGTTCAAAGGTAGACTTCAAAAAAATATGTACTGGGAGTCTTTTATAGCTATGTCCTTGTTGGGTTGAGATATAGATAATGAGAAATTTAATGTGTTCTAGAGATAAATACAACTAGGTTGTAGAACAAATGCTGTTAATACTGGTGAGGCCCAAATACTCCTAGATGTGCCAGTCAACAGGAGACTGGACGGTCACCTTGCTGGGGTCACTTGATGCCAGTTGTCTTTCCTGCTTGGTATAGGGGGGTTGGACCCGATGATCTTCTGAGGTCCCTTCTGGCCCCTTACAATCTATGAATCTATGAAAGAGGGTAAATACCACAAAGAGAAAGGAAATATATGAAGTAAAGGACAATTTTGGAGCAAACATTACAGAGTATAAAATGGCCAACAATAAATCGAGGCTGAAAATTAGAAAACACTGTCTGAATATCAGAGCAGCAAGGTTTTGGAAAAGTCTGGAAATAGGAAGCAAAAAAATCCAACCCCCCTGCTTTAAGACAGAACAATATCATTGCATGAAGGGATATATGACATGGAATCGAAGAGACTTCTGACATAGGCGGCCGCTTCTAGCTTCATATTTTAAATTCAAAATTTCTCTATTTAGTTCTCAAGTTGTTTCTTGACAGTTAAATGACTAAATTATTCTGAAAACTACTTCAGTCATCAATATTCTTCCAAGTCTACTGGGAGACTATTATCTTCATATCAAGGGACTGCCTTTAAATCTAGAATGAACACCACTGGGATGACTGTACAGAACTTGTGTATGGTAAGGTTCTAATAACTCTTTATGATCTAATTTTCAGGTCTGAATTTATTTCAGACAAGGAGTAAACCAAAATCATTATTTAATATGATAATTATCTGATGGAAGATATACTGCTGTTATGAACTGTGTTCCTAGCAGACAAAAGTCCATTTCACAAAAAAAATTGCAGCTGGCATCTTGGCTGACAGGCCCAGCCAGGAGGCTAAGCACTGTAAAGAAGTGTGAAACACAAACTGTGTTTTGAGGAATCATTAAAGAGAAAATTTTCCAGCCCCTCTGGTATTGGTGGATTAAGATTTATTGAGGTCCTGGGCAAATAGAAAATTGGAGGGTCCTCCAACCCCCCCCCCCACCTGATTGGAGGCCCCCAACACTGATTCAGCTACCATCAGAGGTAACCTGCAGTGGCTGCTTGCTGACGTGTAGGGATAGGGGCTGGGATCAGGCCTGGGTTGGCAGCAGCGGTGGCATGGGTAGAGGCCATGGGATAGGCTGGGTTCCATGTGGGCAAGCTGCTCTGGCCTTTTGCCTGTCCCTTGGCTGAGCTGTGTCATACCCTGGATTATGCCAGTCTATGCCTTGTGCTCCTTACCACCCCACCAAGTGCCCCTGGATATGGACACCCCAGGATTGGGACCCCCCCACATCAAAACACCCACCAGAATCAGTACCTCCTGACATTAGTAGCATTAGAGATTTTTCCCCAGGGGTCCCTGATTGGCAGGGCCCCTGGGTCTGTGTATTAATCTACCTCTGCCTCCTGGTGCCCCCATTTAACCTAGATAATAAGAAGATAGTGAACTGGGCAAACAATGGCTCATTGTTTATCAGAGTTGTACATCTCAGGAGTTCCCAACAGGAAGACAAAACTTATGCGAGAGGCATTATAAGACAAAAAAAATTCCTTATATTAAAACCACTAACAATAAATGAATTGAGAAGAGAATATGGGGAAAAAATAAATAAGAAAAACAGTCTCAGTAACTAAAAAGAAAAATTAAAATGAAATAAATATTACTAGAAGTTAAAAAGAATTACCACAGACACTCATATGGTCAGTAAGATAAATGTGAAAAAGAATCCATATTGTATTATAAATGTTTAGTGCCTTTATTTTTAATGTTGTGGTTTATATTATAAATGTAATGGCCTTTCAACTGTGGCAGACAAATGACAATTTCAAGCTAGGAATTTTTCAAGTACTTAGGGGAAGTTTTAATGCCAAGTTTTCCTAAGAATTTTATTTCAGTATATTTACATTAAATGGTAGATATGTATAAACTATAGCAAAGAAATCTTTAGTTAGAAATCTCATTTGTTTGGAATTTCTAGGCCTCTGCTCATTTACAGTGATATGGATGGATTTTAATAATGACTATAAATCCAAATAGCAAAATATTGATATAAGCAGTTTAATGTACCTAATATGTCACCTAAAATATGGCTTTGAATGTTAATTAAAAAACCTTATTAATACTAAAATTCAATAACATAGAAACTTGTCAATAAAAATAAAACCATCTATTTATTTCCTGCCCAAAATGTTATTAAAAAATCTATAGCAATTGTTGGATTTGCATATGTTGACTGCTAAATATTTCTCCCTTCCATGAAAAAACAAAAAAGCAGAAAGGCATATATCCCCCTAACTGATCAGGGTTGATTTAGTAAGATCTAGGCCCCCTAGGGGCAGCCATAATGCCCCCTAGTAGCCATGCAGCTCCTGCCCCACTCCAGCTCCCTAGATTTTTTTTCCATTTCCCACTTGCCAGGCCTTTTTTGGACTAACTTAATTGTAAAAAGGCAGGCTGCCCCAGAGCCCAAAATGAGCTCTCTGTGGTACTGTATTCAGCAGTGGACCCTGCTGGCCCCAATCTAGCTGGTCAAGCTAAATGGTCCCTCCTGGACCAACTGTGCCCTAGGGCAACTGTTGCATTATTGGCAATTAATGACTTCTAGCATAGTCATGCCCATGCCTCACAGATGTTAGCAGTTAATATTTAGGTCAGGCACTTTGCTTTGCAGCCAATGTCCAGCCACTTCAGTGCTCCACACCCTTGTTGGGGCCCCAGCCTTCTTGGCCTATATCCCTTTTCTCTTGCTGATTCCCCTTGCCTAGGCCCACTGTGTTGGACCTGTCTTCTGGGCTCTAGCCTCTATCTCACCCTATCAGGCTCTGGGCCCCTGGCCTTGTTGCTGCCTTTATCAGGCTCTGGCCCTAACCTTCTTGGCCTTAGGGTTCCCTTCTTCTCCCTCTCTCTCTCACCTAGGCTTTGACTCTTGTGGTCTTTGACTCTTGTGGCCTGTCTTCACCTTGAGCCCAGCCCCTGGCACGGCCCAAACCTCCTTGTGTACTTCAAGTACCATTGGAACTTGGGCAGGTGCAAGCCCTCTTGTGCCCCCTGGCATTTTGTGATCTTGGACTTCCTCTAGTAGTCACACCCTGCCCACTGTTGAAGCAAGCAAAAAACATAAGTACTCTGTTTTTTAAATTAAAAAACTCTTAGCTCACTGGATGTATACCAAAACCCCTATTCATCCTGACTCCTAGTCCCCTGCCAGCCCTCAGCTCCGTACTTTCTAGGCATAGCAGGATTGCAGCTGTCATCCAAAAACAGCCATCTTGCTGCAGAGCTGTTCCTTCTGCAGCCTGAATGGACAGTCTGGGTGCTGATGGATTAAAAATGGTATTTAAAGGTTTGCTTTTGGGGAATTGGCTTATAGGTAGATATATATGGCACCAGCTCACAAGGCTGAAGACAGGGTCTTAAAATTCCCTTTTTGGTAGTAGTGTGCATGTGATGGGCTTGGAATATGCTGACTGAACAGGATGTGGATAGTATGATAACCACAGAGAGATACCAATCAGCAATAGCCATGGATAAAGAGTCATCAGGCGTCATCAGGAACAAGGCATCTGGGTCCTGAACCCAGAGCCAAGAGCTACCTCTACATGTTCATTAAGCACCATAGTTACTGCACGTTAACCCCAAGTTAACCACTTACTAAATCAATTCACGGTTACTTGCACTATGGCACAGTAGCACCAGAACGCATTTACTTAGGGTGGCTACTGCTCAGTTAGTGTCTTGTATAGATGCGCCCACTGTCTGCTTGGCTAAGGTCCTGGGCTTATATACTTCTTAAGCCCTGCCCCTTCCAGTCAGGTGGTCGTCCAGTCACTTACAGGGGTTTAAAATTAAGACCTGATGGCTAGCTCCTGAGCAGCTTGCAACTGTTGTTCTGACTGCTTTAGCAATACCCTGGCTCCCTGTAACAGGAATCTGCACTACTGTGCTATTACAGAGCAACTAACTTGCAACAGGCACTCTGGGCATCTATAATTGTGCTCCAGGGTGGGGTGGATGGGACTATTTAATTAGAATGGCTCTGAGATCTTCTCTAAGTAAAGTGCCCACAGCACCACCTGTATTCACATGTATTTATGTGTTCGACGAGTTTCAGTAAAAGTACCCCTACTGCCACTTTGAAATGGGGGGATGCTGAATACACAGAGGCTGCTGTAGCACACTAATTAGCATGGTCCAGTAGGCTCACAGAGGGGCTGTGGGGCTCACAGAAGGCTCAATTAATCAAAGTCTGTCACATATATAGGTGGCCTCATTGCGTCTGGTTTCCCCCTGGCTGCCCATCCCCCTGCAGCCAGCTAATCAAGGCTCATGTTTCTCCCACCAAGGGAAAACTTCTTGCTGCAGCTTCTCACCTTGAAGTAACAGGAGCCTCCAGCACCCTGTTATAGTTGATTATGAGGTGTTGATTTAATAGATTGAAGAAATTACTGACACATCTGAAGAAACAATTTAGAGAGAGGTGTGTAGACAGTATGTATGCTTTCTGGAAATTAAAATTCAACCTGATGTGGCTGTTGTGTGAGAACATTGGCAATAACTCCTCTCCTACCACTACTAGATGCAGTGTGACTATTACTATTTACGAAAGAAACTGATAAATCAGGAGCAACATCCTAATTCACTGAAGTCAGTTTTCTCATTGACAAATGGGGCTCGACTTCTCTGGGGCTGAGTCACAAAACAGTGGTTCTGTTAGGATAGTTGTATCAGATGAAGACTGAGATGTGTAGAGGGATCATGGAATAATGCAGTGAATCCAGGACAGAAAGATGCAGGGTTAAAGAATAGTCTCCAAATAGTAGTCAAAATGTTTTTATATATTCTGCTCAAACTGTACTGTTTTGTCCCACACTACATATTTTCTCTTGGCACTTGATTTGCAACTAAGCAGAACTAGCAGACTGGAACTTTCCCAGTGGGCTGAGTGACATCATTCACCACTAACACGTGTGTTTGTGATGAATACTAACAGGAGACCACTCTGCTTAGGTTGCTCTCTGAGGCTTTATTAAAAACCTTCCTCAGCAGACCAATTGAGTGAATAGAAGAATTGTTGCAAGAGAAGATGGTTTGTGGGGAGCCTAGTGAAATAGCCGCATTGAGTCACAGACCAGAACTGCGCTGATCTCATTCCAGAGTTTGCAGATGGATGATTTCCTGCATGTACTTACTTGTATTGTACAGCTACCATTCAGTGCAACACTACTTGTCTTGGAACAGAATCCTTATGTTGCACAATGATTTCATGTGGTCTTTACAATCATTCAGAACCATGTTTTTATACTTAGAAATAATTCTGAGCATAAACTAGGATAAGAAACAACTAGGGTAACAAGTCAGCAAGGAACAACTCCTTTTGGATGTAGTTCGGTGATTCTCAGCCAAGGTGCTCTGGATCCTGGGGTGTTGTGAGATACTTTTAAGATTGTTTCACCTACATATGATTCACAAGATAAAGCCAGAAATTTCTGGTTTGAATTTTCCCCTTAGGAAAATCTACCCTAGTGGTTCCCAATGTTTTTAGACTCAAGGCACCCCTGAGAAGCTTGAAGCACCCCTTGATAAGCAGGAGGCCCTCTTGGAAAATGCTAGCTCTTAGCTTTCACTCACTTTTTGACTACAGAAAAATAATACAGCAATTCTTCTGTTCCAAGAACTCAGATCACGAGAAGTCTGAATGCTTTTGACCCTGGACCCCTGGTTGAAAACTCTGGGCTTATCTTGTGAATTATGTTTGTACTCCAAACACTGATAACATTGTATGGCAACCTGTAGCACTCTTGAAAGGATCTCAAGACACCCCTGGGTACTGTAGCCTCCTGGCTGAGAATCACTGATCTAGCTGATGGTCCCCACTGAATTCATGATGGATACCTGTGGTGTACCACACCATTCAGCACTGTAATGGTGGCAAATTCTAGGTAAAATAAACAAAAAAAAATTATTATTCTCACATTTTTTGGAAACATAGTTGGCTGAGTAGAGAAATAAATATTTGCCAAAGGAAAAGCAAGAAATGGTTAGAAAAGAGTTTCATTTTCAATCAATACAAGATTTTATTAATAAATACTTTTTGTTGTTTCTTTAATAGAAAAATGTGTTAATTGCATGTCTTACCCAATTTGTTTTACAAGACTGTTGGCTGCTTCTACGAAAATTTTTTGAAAATAAGATGCCAAATTATTTTCTACTGTATTTCATGGTGTATAGGTCACCACAGTGTATAAGTTGACCCTATTTTTCTGATCCAAAAAGTTAGGCATTTCATAGATCCAGTGCATGAGTCAACCTAACATTTGGATAAGAAATATGGTGTCGACTTATACTAGCCCCTGTATGCCTTAACTGTGGGCTGGGCACAGGCTCAGCACTCAGCTGGCATGGCCTCATCCCCTGTGACTGACACTGCCTGGGCCGTGCCAACCAAGTGCCAAACCTAGCCCTGTCCTCTGCAAATGGCATGGCCAAGCGCCAAGCCTAGCTGCGCAAGTTGAGCACTGAGCCTAGTACACCTTGCAGGGGATGAGGCTGGGCTCAGTGCTCAGCAGCACCACTTTCAGCAGACAGGGCCAGACTTTGTACTTGGATGGTATGGCCCCATCCCCTGTGAGTGGCACCAGGCTCAGCACTCAGCTGACACAGTCCAGGCAGTGTTGCTCGCAGGAAATGGGGCCATGCCAGCCAAGCGCCGAGCCCAGCTCCATCCTCTGCGAGTGGTACTGTGATATGTGTCCTCTGTGGGCTGGGCACATGGGGGGTGAAGGCATGCAGGGGCTGGTATAATTCGAGCACCAAGCCTGGCACTGCTCACAGTGGATGTTGATATGGTGTATAAGGTTGGGTTAAATTTTAAGACGTAAAAAATGGGCTTTAAAACTCAACTTATACACCATGAAATATGATATATATGTTTTTATAACATTACTTTATACCGTAGTAGCCAAAGTACCTGGCTTCACACAGGTTGCAGTAATCACATTGTAATGTTTTATAAACAAAATATTTTCATTCTATCTTATTTCCCTCTACTAATAAGCTGTGGGCATGTGGCAGGCCATGCTTTTGCCACTCAATTGTGTACATGTAGCACTGAATGGCTCTAAAAATCTTTCCCTTGTTGATGAGATTCATTAATGCCTTCACTTTTTGTTGGAATACTCTTGCCAACAAATCATGTCACTCCTATGGTTTTTGGCCTGGCATCATTTCATTAGCCACTTCCACCCAAGCTGGGTTGCAGGTGAAGAGATCAGGGCAACCATAGTTGCGCACATATGTCATGGTATCCTGAGTGTGCTCATGCATATAGCAAAGCCCACCTGTGAAACTGGAAGGCAAGATGACCGACTGGCCAACATTGGCAGCATCTCTATCCTTGTTCATGGCATCCCTGAGGTGAACATAGTTTTCAACTCTGAGTTTCTTTTGGTTCATTCAAGTGAATCTCAACCTTTCTGCTTCAGTTCTGGCATAGATTTCCACAGCAAATTGGTGGAAGAGATCTTTGCATCACAGGATGTGATTGAAACTTCTAGCTCACAGCATCATCCTGTAGGCATAAAAGTCCATGGCAGAAATATTCTTCTGAGTTGGCAGCCCCGAAGCTGGGTTTGTTTGTTGCAGTTCAAAATGGTAGCAATTATCACTCTGCCAGAAAATTAGTGGATTCTGAAGTGCATCATATAACTGGTGTGTCTCAGCAATTCTCTGGAGGAAGTTGCTCCGGAGTTGCAACATGATGTCTCAGTTGCCATGTTGTTCACCAACCAGAATGACAGCCACTTCTGATGTTGTGGGTGCATTGAAGAGCCACTCATGCTCACCAGCTGGAGTTTTGTCTGCATGAATGACATTATACTCTGGAGTCATCTTCTCCATGACGCACTTGAAACTGTGAACATAGTTGTTTTCCTTGTGTAGCATGTCTTGTAACTGCAACACCACCTGCAGGTTGGCTTGAATCACATTGTTGCAATGCTGTTCAGACTGCTTTATATTGTCACCCATGAAGTAGATCTGCAGGAATTTGGGCTCTTCATTTGGGAGTGATATCAGACTGCTAATCTGATGATAAACTTGGCCCTGCACTTTCAATGTGGGCATGTAGCCAGATTCTCTGATGTCTTTTGTGGTACCAGAAGATGTCATTTGGAAGCATGAGTTGTATCTTCTAACATTGCTTTGGAAATGACGTGCATCTGGAGTGTTGCCTGTTCACCAATGTATGAAGGGGCTCAGGAGGATCATTCATTTGGGGCAGCTGAACCTTGCCACTGTTGCAGCATGTCCCTGGAGCTTCTCCTTTCCATCTCATTGCAAGGCAGTGGCTGCAAGAAGTCACCATTGAGCCAGTTCCAGCTAATGGATCAGAACCATAATCCAAGGCTGGATTGTAGAAGAATGCAGTTTTCTTTTTCCCTCCAGGGCTGGTTTCTGGCTGCAGCCATTGCTGCTCTGTTTGTTTGTCAGCTTGCAATTTGCTGCTCTGGAGTCTCAGCTTCTCTGCCTGAAGCTTTTGCAAGTTGATTTTTGGCAAGTTTTCTTTCTGTAGATTGCCTTACAGGGAATGCCTCTCACAACCCCCTAATCAGTCCCTGAGAAGGCCCAGTACAGTTTTCTCCCTGGACCTTCTTTAAGTCCTGACTCCACCTGTGGGTGCTTCCAGGTCCCATTAACCAGTCCCAACCACAGCCCTTAGGGAATACTCCTAAATGCGAAGCCTTTTCCAGCTGTACTGGTTGACCTTGGCCAGGAGCTTTGAGCTTTGCTAAAGAATGTTTTGCACATGCAAATTTTTACTGTTTCCTGGAGCTGACCTGTCACAGGGGGTTATGCAGTATAGATGAAAAAATCAGTGAAATTTTTTTTTAGCCAAATAAAAAAAATAGTACCCCAGTGCAGTAACCCCCTGGGTCCCCTTAGTACACATGCAAAGTTTCATGTCTCTAGGTATCATGGTCTTGGAGTTATGGCGCTGACATATACACACACACACACACACACACACAGGCCCTTTTATTAATATAGATTTACTCAAATACAAGACAATCCCCCGCCTCTCAGTTATTGGATTCTATATATGGAAAATTTATAAATTTGTTATAATTTTCTAGGTATAGAATCTAATTGGAGGTTTGCCTTGAATTTTTCCCCTTCCCACTCCTACAGTGTGGACAAAAAGAGGAGGAGATGAGGTCAGAAGACAGAAATGATGAAGGAAATAGTGATTGGTGGGAAGAAAACTACTGGGAGGAATAAGCCAGACACACAAAGAGAAAGGAGATGGGAAGAAGCAAAAGATGGAGTGGCAGATAATCTGTGCCTGACAGTATGAGCAGTATTAAAAGGGGAAGGAGGATAGAGAAGTTGGACTGTGAATACATGTGAATTTATAGAGAAAATATAGTTTGAAGTTTTCGATGTTAAAGTGGAACACTTGGATATCCTTCTTGCCTCTCCTAACTAAAAGTCTTGAGAAATTTTGTATTAGAGCCGAGAAGGTTATGTATTGCATCCCGTTATGGGCTCCATGCTTTAGAAAGGATGTAGCAAAGCTTGAGAGAGTCCAGAGAAAAGCCACACACATGATACAGGTCAAGAGAACAGGCTTTATGAGGAGAGGCTGAGAGGCACGGGACTCTTCAGCCTGGAGAAGCTAAGGCTCTGGGGTGATGGCTCAGGGGTGACTTGGTGGCAGCCTATAAGCATATAAGGGGTGCACATTAGGAACTGGGAGAACATCTGTTCACCAGTGTGCCCGAAGGGAAGATAAGATCTAATGGTCACAAACTCCTGGAAGACCATTTTAGACTGGACATAAGGAAAAAATTCGTTACCATCCGACTCTTTAAAGTCTGGAATAGACTCCCCCCAGAAGTGGTACAAGCACGTATTCTGGATGTCTTTAAGAAATACTTGGATGCTTATCTTGCTGCGGTGATTTGACCCCAGCCAACTTCCTGCCCCTTGGGCAGGGTGCTGGACCCAGTGATCTCGTGAGGTCCAGCCCTAATGTCTATGAAATTTATGAAGTCTATGTTGGCAGCAAATTCTGGCAGGGGATTTCCATTATGTTATTGAGGAAGGGACGGGAGTAGAGATAGAGGAGAATGGGAGCTAGACAGTTCATCAAAAGTAATGATTAATATAATAAGAGAAACTTAAAAGTTGGATGGGCTGGTGAGAAGGTGATTATGAGGATGGAACCAAGTGGGAGACAGGTGCTGAGGATTTATTTTGTATTAACATTAAATAGGCTAGGGTTTGGAAAAAAGGAGATCATGTAAGTGACCTCCAACAATCACCAGATGCTGAGAATAAAAGTGAGTTTAGAAAAAAGTGAAGGTGAGGAAAGATATGTGGAAGTTAAATGTTCAATTATTATAAGATAAGAAGACCTGACAAGAATATGTGGAAGTGTATAAAGGCTGGAAGATGCTGAACAGGTACTACAAAAGCATCTGGGAGTGCTGGACAATGATCAAGGGAAGAACAAGAGAATTTTTCAGAAATAGTGATTGAAGAAAAGCAAAGAAGAGGGTGGAAGAGCTAGAAGTGCTACAGGAAATGAAGCAGGAATTATTAAATGCTGGGGGGAGAGGGGTATGAGTGAAAGAAGAACTGGAAGACATAAAACAATGGTTCAAAAGGAAAACAGATGAGAAAATCTTTCTGAGCAGAGCCCCTTGGGTGGAGAAGGTGGAAGGATGGTGTAACTGAGGAAAAGAAGAAAGTAACTGAAAACACTGACAACTGAACAAGGAATCCAAGTAGAAAAGAGAGTGAAGGTGTTGGATGTGGCTACAGAGTTTTATTAAGATCTGTTCAAAAGAAGAGGAGTGGATGGAAGAAAAATGAAGGTGTTCCTGGAGGGGATAAAGGAAGGAATAGCGGATGGAAAGTACCAAAAATGGCAAAAGTTAAGTATAAGAGAGGTGGAGGACTGCTTTAAAGCTTGCAAGAGAGAGAAGGTGCCAGGAAGAGACGGATTTTCAGTGGATCTATGAAAAAAATTGGCAATGGAGGCAGTTATAATAGAGACATAAAGAGAAATATTAGAGGGTGAGGAGATAGGGAAGGATTTTGCAGAATGTGTGGTAATTTTGATATTCAAGAGGGGGAAGGACAACTGGAGGCCAATAACTCTTTTAGACATACATTACAAACTGATGGCAAAAGTACTGGCCAAAAGAATGTGGGACTGTTTAGCAGATGTGATACAAGTGGAACAAACATGTGCCGTTCCTGAGAGGAGGGTATACTAGACCTTATGGTTAATGAGGGATGTCATATTGGATGCATAAGAGAGGAAAAGAAACAAAGAAATAATTAATTTAGACCTGGAAAAAGCTTATCGTATGGGTGAACATAATTTCATGTTTGAAGTATTGTGGAGGATGGGATTTCCTGTGGAGATGATTAGATGGGTTAAAGTGTCATACAATGAAGTGGAAAGTTGAGTACTGGTGAATGGTTGCCTGAGAAAAGCATACCCCATAAAAACAGGGGTAAGACAGGGATGCCCACAGTTCCCCTATCTTTTTGTGTGAAAGATGGAGCCATTGGCCCAGAGAATTCATGATGATAAGCTGGTAAACAGTGTGAAGATACCAGGAGAAGTTAAATGTACATTATATATGAATGATGTGAACAGAGTGGCTCAGGACAACATATCAATGGAGAGGGTATTGAAGCATGCTGAGCACTATGGTGAAGTGTCAGGGGAAAAATTAAATAAGTTGAAAAGTACATTGATGGGTGTGGGGCATTGACAGGATTTACAGAAGTTCAGGCTGCGAGTGGTAAAGGGTGGGATCCCAGTGGACACCTAAGAGGAAGGAACAAGGGCATGGGAGAAGTTAGAGGTAAGAGTGAGGCAGATCCTGGGATTGTGAAGTGATAAAACATTGTTCAAGGGTAAAGTGGCTGTGGTGAAAACAGTACTCTTGCTGATCATCCTTTACATGGAAGCATATTAAAGAGAGTAGAGAGGCAGATTTATGTTTTGTTTTGTTTGGGGGGGATTTAGGGGGAGGGGAGTAAAACAGGGTAGCCAGAACAACCAAGCTGTAAAAAGCCAGGGAATTAGGTGGCTGGGGAATGCCAAATCTGGAAAGCTTTATGATACTTACTTTATAAGTATGTCCTGTAACGAGATGGGGGTGGGGGGGGAGGGGAGGGATTGGCAGTGGTGAAGACTGCAAGTTTCTGCTGTTACCAGGTGGGAAGAAAGTTAAAAAGATGGGGCCTGTATAGGGGGGATTGGAAAAAAAGCCATGGACATGGCAGCCACTGGCTCACTATGTGATGGTAGAGCATTGCTCATGTGTAAATAAACTAGAGGGAATGGGATTAGAGTGCTTTAAAGACTGTAAGGAGGTGAATAATATGATAAGAAAGAAAGATGAGATTACAATAGTTGGGGATTTGATGGAAGGACAGATGCCAAAACCATTGAAAGAAGTGACAGATAATAAACTGAAAGGAGAATATATAGATATATCATATGGATGATTATATGAAATATTTTTCCTGTGAGGGGCATTCGGCATAACCAGGATTTGGTAAAATCAGCAGCATGTCTGAGAGAGGGATGTGGGGCTGAAAAATCTGCATTGCATGTATTTTGGGATTGCCCTTTTATGCAAGAGGTATGGGAGGGGGGTGCATCATTTTTTGAGGGTGATTGATACGAACTGTGACATAACTTATGAAATGGTGTTGTATGGGTTAATGCCCAAAGGACTGGAGATACAGAAACGGAGAACCATATTACTTTGTGCTACCGTAGCAATATGGAAGGTAAGAAACCTACTGTTGGTCAAGGGACTGGCTTTCTCCAGAAGAGAATGTTTAGAGTTGGCAATTTATGAATTGATATAATATGTGGCTCAAGATACAGATGAGATGGGAAAGGAGAAGGGAAAGAAGAGATGAAGGAAAGAATGATGATATTTCTTTCAAAAGGAGAAAAGGACAGAGTGAAATTTGTCACTTCCTCCTGTGTTGGGGGTGGTTCATGAGAGGTTAGTATGTTTATGGTGGAAAGGAGTGTAAGAAGAACAAGGTATTGATGTAGGGGAAGTTGTCAAGTTTTGTGTTGATGTAGTTTATTTTAGTTGTTTTGTAATAGAAAATAAGAAAAAAGATTCCTATCAGCATGTTTGTTCAATATGGGCCACATGTTTTATAGTCATGCTCAGTGTTGGCTGCATTCAATCAGCTTCATAATTAGTTTCCATTAGTGAGCACATGCTGCTTTTGGCAGCAGTTCAATGATAGGCATTGTATTTAATGAAGTTTTTTTTTGCAGATATAAACTGAGGGGCTTTTTGTCCCCTATGCTGATTGGAGAAAAAAACCCTCTTAGTTTAAGTGTTCTAGTTTCATATCTTATATTAACCAAACTGGTTCTGGTTTCTCTCCTTAGTGATGGGCATTGTCAGCATCTATATCTTCAGCAGTTATTCAGAATTTAGGCTACCAGTAGATTTAGGGAAGATGATCCTTGCAATGGGAACCTCCTTTGTTGAACTCCATGGAGAAACTCCCTTTTGATGTTTCACAGGAGGAGATGCTATATGTACTCAGACTGCAGTCTAAGGCTTTGATTTTGACCTCACCTGTAACAGTATAAATAATAAATTACTTGACTGACGTCACTGTGCTTCAAATATTTGGCTTGTATATTCAAGGATGCACCTTTGTTATAGTGGTAGGCTAAATGCTTAGTGAAGAGGTAAATTCTTAATGCAGAAGCCTACAATGGGCTGGAGTATTAAGCAAATTGAATTTATGGTAAAGCATATCACCCGTCAGTTACCCGATCATTACTGAGGTCTTCTGAGACATCAGCTGTTGATAAGTCTTTAAGCACTCTGTTTTCACAGGTGAGATATTGAAAACACATTTATTCAAACAACATAAAGTCTTTCTTACAAAAATGTTTCTCTGGATTGAGCAGCTAATAATACAGAAAACAAAGAGACAAGAGCAAACAGAAAGGCACTGCAGTCTGCAGGGATCAATTATGAACATTCCAGTCAACCACTTCATGACATCTATTTGTCAACTATATGATCAGACTTCTGGATGAAAACACGTTCTGGCATTGTCAAAGAGAAACTGCAGTTGAAACAAGCAGAGTACATGATGCATGGCAGTTTGGTATGGGATAAAATCTGGCATATGGACAGCTAATTCTGAAATTGCTTTGAAAAAATGTGCAGTTCCTAGTGTCAATTGATCAAAGAGGCTGAAACACTGTGAGAGTCATGTCATGGATGAATTACTCTTTCCAAAGAAGCTTTTGTTCTATCAATAGGTCCACTCAAAGCCAAACTCTGCTCGTGGAGGCCTCAGAGTCAATACTGACTTGCTTTACTAGAGCATGTAGGGGTTCATTGTGTGACAGGACCAGACCCTAGGGGTGGCCACACAACTCCTGCCCCACTCCGAGCCTTTGGGGTACCCTCCCATTTCGTTTCACTGTCCATGCCTTTGATGAAAATATCTTATTGTAAAAAGGGAGGTTGCCCCAGGGTCCCTGAGTGAGTCCCAGCCTGTTTTGGCCAGTGGCCCCTCCCAGACCCAGCTGACCCCAAATGTTCCCCTCAAGTACTAAGTGGGTGCTCTCCTGGCTCCATCGGTGCCACAATAGTACCACGCCCATACTTTAAATTGTTCACTGGGCTTGGTGCCCCCCACTGTTAACCAACCAATTTATCTAGCCTGCTGACCCCCTGGCCCTGGCAAGGGTCTCTTCTTCCTGGGTCACTGGCCCTCATCTGGCTTCCACCTGTCATACACTTCAGCCCATTTCCAAGCATTAGCTCCCACTTGACTTAAGCCTGATCTGGCTTTGGTCCCCCTTTGGCTCTAGCTTCCCTACTGTGGCCTTAGCCTTGTGCTCTCTGGGCCCCTGTATGGCTGCTGTGCCTTTATCCCAGCCCTCAGCCCTGTGGGTTCTTGATCCCAGGCTGGACAGCACTCACTGTGCAAGTCTTCTGCCCTTGCGATCTTTGACCCCAAGTCAGACCACTACTATTGGCCTTGGCTTTCCCAGCTTCAACCTACCCCAGACTCAGCCCCCTGGTTCCAAGCTAGGTCACTTCTGCTAGCCTTGACTCTCCCCACCTTGACTTGCACCAGCTCACAACCCCTGGGTCCCTGACTCCAGGCTAGTTTGCCTGACAGTGAATGCCCCACCAGGCACCCCTCCATAGCCTCCATACTTCCCCTGTGGCCACAACTCACTCCTCCAGTTTCTTAAACAAGCCATAAACATAAGCAAGCTGCTTTGCAATTTAAAAGTCTTTTCCAGTCTGGGTCAGTGTGGGCTTGGATGATAGGGCTCCAAGGGATACCTCCCTGTTGCGGGGCACTCCTGTGCCCCGCTCCTAAGGAGACGCCACCCCGGGAAGGGGAGAGGTGTAGCAGGGCACCAGGGTGCCTGCTACTAGCAGGAGGAATAGGGCTGCTGAAGTGCCCCGGATCAACACAGATGGGGGTTGCTAGGGCAACCAGACAGGTCATGTGGCCAGGAGGGGGCAGGGCCAGGCCCTTATAAACAGCTAGGCCAAAGCCTAGTTAGCAGTCCCCTTTGGGCTGCTGCAGGAGTAGGAGCTTTGTGGCTGAGCTGAGTTGAGTTAGTGGTTGCAGCCTTACCATGCTAACTGGCTGTGATGATGTGGGGAACAAGAATGCCCTAAAGGGAGGTAGGCTTGAGAGCCTTGGTGGGGCTTGTGTTTATGTTTGGAGCGGGTAGGCTCTCTGTTGGTTTTGTTACAGCTGTTTGGGCTTGGCTTGAGTTATGGTTGACCGGAGGACTGGGTGAGGCTGTAGGGGAGTGGGGAGGCCTCAGTGGGGCTCCCCAGCAGCTTGGGGGCTCTGGGTGCCCAGTAAGGGCCAGTGTGCCTGTGGGGCACTATTGTCTGTGCCGGAGAAGCACTGTATTGCGCGAAGGAGGCGCGGTGTGTGGGGTTGCAGACCCCAGCCCATGAGGGTGGCAGTTTGCCCAGTGGGGCAAACGACCCAAGAAAGAGTCAAGGGGGCCAGGCACAGCTACGGCCACCTGAGCCCCAGCGCAGGGAGCGCGGTGCAGGCCCCAGAGTGGGGGAGGAGTGTGGTCAGAGACCCCAAGAGGGGCTGCAAGTGCGGAGAGCGCGGCAGAGACCCCAAGAGGGGTGAGAGGAGCTAGGGCGGTGGCTACGTGCCAGGCCCAGGGGCGCCAGGAGGACGAGGAGCCCAGGGTGCCCGAGAGAGAGAGAAGGCCCCAGAGTGGGCGAGGCGTGCGGTCAGAGACCCTGAGAGGGGCTGCAAGCATGGAGAGCGTGGCAGAGACCCCGAGAGGAGCTAGGGCGGCGGCTACGTGCCAGGCCCAGGGGCGCCAGGCGGGCAAGGAGCCCAGGGTGCCCGAGAGAGAGAGGGCCCCAGAGGGGCGAGGGACCGTACAATGTCCCCGGGACAGCTGTGAGGCTTGGGGCGTGCTAAAGGGGAGGTTTGGAGGCACGCATTTGCCCATAAGGCTGGGGTGAGAGTACCCCCCACTTTGGAACGGAGGTGATGCCAGCGAGGTGTCGTTAGGTGTAAGTAGGCAGCCTCCCATTCTGAACCTCAACAGCAAAGACGTGGTGGGCGAGTAGAGGGTGCCAGATCACCCTAATTGGCACGGCAAAGGGGTGCTTGCGAGCTCACGGCCGCTCGCGGGGCCACCCCTTGACACTCCCTCAGAGCCCTATCATCCAAGCTGTCTTGGGGTGGTATCAGTACCTGCCAGGCTGCTTCTTGCAGCCCTTCTCTCTCAGGAGCTCCTCTCTCTGCAGCATGCAGGAACACATGGACTACTTGGTGTCACCACTAGTCTTATGTGCCTCAAAAGCCCCAGCTCTTCCTGTTAGGTGGCTCTCCAGCCATGCACAGGGATTTCCATTTTTGCCTGATGACCATCCTGCCTTACTTTGCTGCAGCCTAGATGCACTGCCTGAAGCTTCTACTTCTGGACTGCCTAAATGTCTGGCCTTTAGCTGTTTATCTTTCAGCTGGACTTTTGCCCAGCTGCCTACCCTATGCAGCATGCTCCTGGGATAATCCCTCTGCTCAGCATAGCCCCTATCCCATCTATTACTGGCCCTTGCTTAGCTGCTGTTTCCACCCAGCAAGCTTAGTATGCTGTAGCATCCTCTTCAAGTAACAGGAGCTTCTGGCTCCCTGTTGCATATTGTCTTCATTGTTATAATCAACTAAGTTATTATGCACGGTATCCGTTACAATATGCAATTATATCATTTGGATGTTTTAATGTGGATGTTTGTATTTCTGTGTGTAATGCATAGACCATGTGGACATCCTTTCAGAAGAATGAAGCCATGTACACATAAATTATTGGTGGCTTAAAGGCTCTGAAGAGATTGCCAGAGAATAATAGCAACTGATTTTGAGTTGAGTTCAATGTATGCATGGCTGCTAACATAAAATAGAAAGCACCTGGCTAAATCTTTGTATAGTGTACTATTTTTCCATTCTGAACACTTAACTTGGTGATAAAATCAACAATTCAGGCCCCAATTCAGTGATCCATCTCTATTCAACAAGGCAGTTAAACTCATGTTAAACTAACAAAACATTAACATAACTGGGGATTAAGTATAAGTGCTGTGCTGAATAAAGATGGATTTAAATGTGGGCTTAAATTCTTTAGTGATTTGAGGCCTCTTATTTCTGATACATATGTTTCCTAAGATCTTCTCTTTTTTTGCAAATAGTCACTTTAATAACAATATAGTTCTTTAAAAGCAAAGTAAATAAGTCAAACAAGCACGTGAATACAGAATTGCGAAACTTTTTTTTTTTCTTTTTTCTGGTTCTTGTAATCATTTCTATAATGTCATGTGACATTGGATAATGATAGTGCTGACCCTTTATTTATCTTTCAGAAGTTAGCAAAACTGGAACCACAGATTATAAATTATTCTCCACAATTTCAGGCAATTTGATAGAGAATTAGGCAATGTTTGTAGTACCACAGAAATGGTTCTGGTTAGGGTTGCTCCAGGTTTCACTTGAATATATTAACTATTTCTGAGTGAGCATGAACAAAGCTACTGACTCAGTAGTGACTGTGATAGGGGGTGGCAGTGATGGTGGGATATGAAAGAACAATCAATCAATCAATCCAAAATGAATTCAGGTAATAGCCAGCTTCAGGAGAAATACCTTCCTGGCATCCTAAGAAGTCAGATATTTTTTTTTATTCAGTGTTGTCCTGAAATCATCACTCCTTGGAATAATCCGATTTGTCATCTTTTGTCTTGTACACTTCGCTTTATTGTCCTTTCTTGCCCACGTTTGCTTTGAAGTTGGAAGTCAGTGATCTGAAAATTGCAGGACTCATGCAGTTTCCTCCCTAACCATCTTGTGTATTTCAAAAGCGAAGGCAAGCCAGACTTATAACATGTGTATACACTACTTTTTATTTAAAGCCATTAATATCTGTTCATTAATGAAACCAAACAATGAAATGTTTGATGTGAATGCATGTTTTGGTTTATTGAGTCTGTAATCAGAACTGTGTAGTGAATCATCCCCATCATTGTCCTCATCGTCATGGGTGTAATAAGCAGTTTTTGCACCCTGGGCACTGACAGCAGTGACAATGAGGCCAACAGAGATGGTGGCTGCTAACCTTACATTTCTGTCACATCAGCACCTGGGGCTCATGTCCTGTTCACGCACACCTAATTATCCTACCGATAATAAAAATAGCAACAACAACAATAATCTGTACTTCTTTAGCACTTTTTGCTTAGGATCTCAAACCACATGACGGATCAGAATGAAGCTATTTTTGCCACACATCTGAGAATTTGGTGATATGAAGTGGTATTTTTGCCATTGTACAGGTGGGAGCAGTGAATCAAAGCAACCCTGGTTTATGTAGGCTTATCTCCCATTGAGGTCAAGGTCACATTCAGGGTGAATTTCACCCAGGGAGTTGATGTGACCAGTCCAGAATCGCACATTTGTGGCAGAGCTGGGAAAAGATTGCAGAGCCCCCAAATCCTTGACTCCTCCTGTGACCCCCATGAAAACGTTTTCCTTGTATATAACCTGATGCAACAGTCTCATTCAAATGAAAATATTTGAGGGAATAAAAAAGAAATTCGTATAAAACACTTAACCATTCTGTGTATATTCTCAAGTAATTGATGAGGTACAGACAGAATAAACAAATCAATCATAGTGTGACTGTAGGACTGGCTAAGCCTCTCTCTAATCAAGTATTGATATCCCTTTATTTAAAAAATGTTTGTTCCCTAATGGGAAGAAACATCGTTTACCATTTTTGTGGAGCCTGAGCCAGTCCACATTACTCCAGTACAGGACAATGTTGAAAAAAATCTTTTCTTCTGTGCTGGAAGCCAACCTGTGACAATTAATGGGAAATGGCAACATAGCACAGAATTATTTCATACCAGAACAAATTCTTGAAGCTTCAGAAATGTAGAAGGCGAACCCTTTATTTCCAAGGGACAAAATCAGAATTATCAAGTGACCACATTCTGCAGAGTTCTAAGAACTAGTATAAATTCATTGTTTTGTGGTGTTTCTGGTGAAACAGGATAGTAATTCTTTTCTTCCAGTCAGATACTCTATGCTTTGCATTCATTGGAAGTTTTGCCTAAAAATAGGCCTTGGGGTTGGTCTTCTGTTACTATGTAACCTGTATTCCAAAATCCTTAATGAAAAAGATGTGATTTAGCCACTTGTATTAAGCAGAGAGCAGTTTTAGCCAATTTAAAAGTGGGAGGTAGTTTTAGATACATATTGGATGCCACTTGTCCGAAGATATGAAATACCTGCTGTATGACCATCCTGCAGCACACAGACAGTCATGCAAGAGCTTCATCACCAACACCCAACCTCTCAATGCCAAGGCACAGGTGACTGGTGCCTCCTGAGTTGGGGGGGCGGGCACCAAATTGCTTATAGGGGGGAGTCCCCTCAATGGCAAGCCCAGAACCAGCAGTGGCTATACTGGCAAAATTGGAAGTGCACTTCAGATGACACTTCTGGTTTTGTGACTAGTACTTCCAGCGGGTACACTGCCAATCTCAGGATGCACATGCACCCACATGTACCCCTTATGCCTCATCAATGACCCAAGGAGACATGACTACAAAGATGTGGAATGGAAGTCTGAAGAAAATACCTGACAGTGAAGAAACGTACGTTCCAGCAGCCAAGTCCTTGCCACCAGGGACTTTCGAAACATGGCAAAAATGGCATTCTCTCAATCGCCTATGTACTAGCATCAGATTTTCCAAGAAAGTAATGAAGAAGTGGGGCTATACCGTTTCTTCAACCACCTGTGACTGTGGCAAAGAGCCTCTGACTATGCAACACCTGCTGCAATGTCCACTGCTCAAAGGCACATGTATAATGAAAGATCTTGCAAAGTACAATAAAGGAACACAAGCATGTGTAACAAAATGGTCAAATGTAGTGTAGAGACACAAAAAGAAAAAGATCTGTATGTTGGTTGCCTATATGCTTTCCTTATGTGTAGAGGAATTAAAGTTGCAGGCCCCAAGAATTTTCTGACTCCAGAATGATTTTCCATCAAAACCTAAGTGCCATACTGTCATATGTTGTGGGGTGGGTGGGGTATAAGGCAGCATATTCTGTAAGGCCTCAGGTTTGCTTCTTTCACAAGTTTGCTCCCACCCTATGATGGGTATAGAGGAACTTATGGGTCATTTCTTTAACAGATGAGTCCAATGTGATTAACTGGTATTGATTCCATTGGTACAGAATAGTTTACTACATATAAATCCATTTCAATAGTACCAGTATGTATAGGCTTACCTACAAACTCAAAATCAGTGGGACTGGTCATGAGAGTTCTATTCTGTTTTGGCCTTGTCATATTTCTGTTGTCCTTAAGGTTTTCTCATGCAAGATAGTGTGTGTAGGATCAATGTGAATTATCTACCGTTGTTTAATTTATATATAACTCCTGCCTCCTACCTCTGGAAACCCAAAAGCATGCAAATTTGAAATGTGTTAATTCACATTTTGATAAGTGTCAAAAATGAAAAATAAACAAAGCTCGGAGCAGAAAGGTACTGAGCCCCAAAGCAATTTAATTATCTTAAGACAGTGTTCTCACAAAGTTGCTGTGCCCATTGTCATTATCCATAGAAAAGGCATAAATCCTCATAGGCAGAAGGAAGATTATAATCTGTGGTTAACCATTGATACAGAGAATGATATATCTTGTTACAAGGCTTCTGCTAAGCAAGTTATTCATAACTTGGCAAAAAATGAACTGTTTAAAAATATAATCTGTTTTGCCTGAAAATTTTTTTATATGCAATAACAGTTTAGAAAATAGCAAAACAGTACCCTATAAACAATCTTGAAACTATAAGATCATAGATCTATGTTTACATGGAAGTTTGACAACTGATTCTTTGTAAATTGAGATGTTATAAAAAGGCTGAGACAGACTTTAAAAACCAGGTGACAGCCACTGTGTACAAGGTCACTTTTCTTTTAGGAAGATAGGCCTAGCAGGTTAATCTCTGTTTTGTCTTCTGAGGTATCTACCTTTAACCGTGATGTTTAGAAGTCTGTGCATCAGAAAAAATTTATACTTGGAACAAAATGATATATAAAAGAGACATTAGTGGCATCATCACTGACATCCTGCATGCCCTATGAATATTTGGATATGACTTCTGTGCTAAGACCCCTGGATTCTTCAGAACAAGTGTGGCAAATTGGAAATTCTACATAAGCTTAATTTGCCCTTTTTGAAGGAACCTCTGGGAAGCATGTAACACCAGGGCTCTTCAGGCTGCAGTGGCTGCTGATTGGCTTCTGGATGGAGATCCAAATGATAGTGTTTACCTATAATGATAGGGTATTAAAAAGTGCTTATTTTTGGCTTAAGCCTGTTCCCATGAAATCAATGCTGATTTTTTTTGAAACCCCTAAAGTCTGTAACACTAAGTGATTTGCTTCTCTTCTTTAGCTGAGATATAGAAGAGATACCTCTGCTGGTGAACCATTTCTGAGAGGGACTGTCAGCTTCTGAATGCTCTTTCTCCTGACCTGTTAGGTTAGGGACAGACATTACACAAACCAGTTTAAGTGATCAGAAACTGGTTTAAACATGTACCAGAACATAAGTTCAGTGCACATAAACAAGTTTCGAAATAGCTGATAAACCTGGTTGAATGTAGTATCAGACTTAACTGATTTGGGTCAAACTGGTTTATGAAACTTCTGTCCAAGAGCCCTTCCTAGTTTAAGTTAAACCACAGTTCCCCAGCATACCTGATGTTTGGCAGCTCTGTGTAGGGCTGTCTGCTGCTCCCTGACCAGAGCTTTGGCAGTGACTGCAACCATAGCAGGGTCAGCCTGGCTTTCTCCTGCCCCTCCCCCCTCACTGCTCAAACAGGGATTCCCCCCTTCCTCCCATTTCCCACAGCACAGACCCCAGCCCCACAGACCCTAGGCATATGGTATGCTATCTAATGCTGAGATGTGTCCCCTTGGGTTTTGGAGCTAATCAACAGGTAGCTGGTAATATCCCTCCATTCTGTCCTTGGAAAAATCTGTTTAAGAGTTTGAACTAATGAGACAGGCTTTTGTGTTATTGATGGGCTGATAAACACTGACAAACTATGCTGGCTTGCTTGCCTGTCAGTTTCCTGCAGACAGTATGAAAAAGGAGGGAGAGGGAGATTCAAAAGCTCTGTATCATCAACAGATGATACTGCACACACCACCCCCTTTGCCTCAGAGTGCTACCCCAGGGCTGGAGTCTGATAACACTCCTGCCCCTTGAGCAGGGAGCGGGGAAGAGCCTGGGATGGTGCAGGCAGACCTCCCTAATCAGAGCATCTTGATCAGAGCTCAGCACTGGAATGGAAGGGATGGTGCTCTAGTGCCCCCCCGGCTACCTGCCACTGCAGTATGTGCCTGCATTTCTTCAGTTCAGAGGGGATGTCTGCACAGTTGCAAACTGGTTCAGCCTAGCTAGGTTAGACTAATCTGCCAAGGTTTAATCAATTCAGGCTCAGGCCTTTTGAATGTCTGTCCCAGAGTTGGAATGTGTTAAACTTCTAGAAGTTTGGCAAGGCTCATGTTACTTTAAAGGTCATTTGTGGAGAGATTGGGATGATAGTTGATTAGAAAAGATACCATACTTTTGTTGTAGATTTAAAGGGGGAGAATGGATTTTCATTGTGTAAATGATTAACAATGGATTTATGTTTGAGTATAAATGGTGATTACTTTGTTCTTTTAAATATTGGAAGAGTCGCTGAAAGCATAGGTGGGACTTGCTGATATGTATGTTTTTATAAATATCAAAATATTCTCTGTCAATGGCCTTTTTCCATCTGTGAATAAGAAAACCACATATCCTTGTCCTTTTTAGGCAGCCACTGTCTCACAGCCCCCAGCATATCACTGTTATCCTTCTAAGGGAAATTCCACCTTCACAGTCCCATCTTCATCCTCCAAGCTGAGGAAGTTACAGTCCATCCAGACAATGAGAACAATGAGATATCTCTGTGGTCATTGAGTGTTGTTTTGAAGAACAATGTAAAAATAGGCAAAAAATAGGAGGTATTACTTTTTTGACTGTTTTTTAACTGTCTTAAAAACAAACAAACAAGAAATAATACAATCAATACAATAGTTCCTGAATTATCAAATCAATTTATTGTGCCATTTTCAATTTTAGTATGTGAAACATTTTAATAATGATAAGGCACAAAGTATTTGTGGGGAAGATGTTGGAAGTTTGACTAACAACATGGCTTTGCATTGCTAGAAAAACAATATTGAATGGGCCTGCCAAAACAAAGGGCACTGAGATATTAATGCTGATATTTAAATTGTCCTTTATAGCCTCCAGGTGTTAATAAGGAAAATGGCTCTGTTCATGTGTCTCACAGCTAGAGGGTATGGTTCTTCTTTGTGTCAGTATTTATATCTGTACTGAGTACAGAAAAACTGGTTGTAAAGTGCAACACCTCTGATTAGGCCTCAGTTCTATTCATAATTTAAGCTTTCATTTAATTTTATTAGCAAAACATTTAAGCCCTTGCTTAAATACTTTACTGAAGAGAGGTGGGTGGATGAATTGACTGTCCATGAAGTGGCTGTCCATAGAGTAAGGCAAAGAAGCATTTGATGTAAACGCTATAGTTGCAGTGCTGTGCAATACGTGTATGGTAAGAAATAAAGTATTTAATGCACATGATGCAAAGTTATTCAATGAATTATTTCTATCTGTGCACCTTAGGTGCTTAAGCAGCTGAAAGATTGTTCAATTTTTTTTTCCCTTTGGTCACGTCGTGCTTATTGCAGCTATTTAGATGCCAAGTTAAAAATAAGAGGCAACCAGTTACTGCGGAAGCTTCCATTACAAGTTTGCGTGTGCCATAATGGTATCCCTGGTCTCTCTTCCCTGCTCCTTTCCAAGACAGACTTGACAACATTTTGTTAAATATTTTTTTTTTTCAAGATTTAGCTTTCAAGCAGCAAATGTAGCATTAGTTTGAAGAATTTGGCAGGATTTAATTACATACATAGAAGGAAGAGAAAGAAGAGAGCATGAAGCAGATGGGAGAAGATCCACAAGAAAAAACACGGAGCCACATCATTACACCCCGCAGAAAATGTAGGGGTCAAATTTCAAGAGCAATAAAGGAAAAAAAAATAAACCTTTGGGCATCTCCTCAGCTGCTGTAAACAGGCTCAGCTCCATTGACTTTCATTATGCCAGTTGAAGAGCAAGGCTTGCACATGCTATGCATAACCCCTCTAGGAATTGTTTTAATTTTATGTACTATACGTTATTTTTATCCTTTGGATTACGGTAACAGGTAGAGGTCCAAGTAAAAATCTGAACCAAACTGTGCTGGGATCTATATATACACTAATTAGTGGCGGAGGGCATGTCTACACATACATTAATATGCTTTCCCTAATGGACATTAAATGGAGTACATCCAATATGAGGTACTAAATAAATGCAGATTAGGCTTCACTAATGTGCAGTAATGCAAGCACACACTTTTTAGTATGCAGTAGCCTATTCTACTGCACATTAGAGTATTAGCTTGTTTTTTTACATACTCCTCTAATGTGCAGTAGAATAGTCTACTGCACATAAGAGTGCATGTGTAGACGTGCCCAGAATGTTCTACAAATGGCCACAATTCTAAATAGACCATCCAGAAAGAGATTAGGGAAAGAAATGGAGGCACAAAGAAGTGAAGTCATTTGCCCAGCAACATGTAGGAGGTCATAGCAGGGCCAAGTAAACCCAGAATTCTTGAGTCCCAGGCCATATCACTGATCAAAATGTAGAGGCTATGGTACAGACTACATCCAGTAAAGGACAGAGGCTCCTGAAGTGGGACTTACAGGCTAAAGATCAAAACTTCAGCCCAAACCCCTGACCCACTCATTTCTGGCACATAAGGCCTAGAGTTACCTTATTTTTATTATTTTAAAGCTCCTCTACTACCAAGAATCCTACCAAGAATAGTTTGCAGGCAGTTTGCTGGGAGCAAGAGGAGGAAGAAGGGGAAGGAGAAGAGAAGCCAGGCACCAGATCCTGCCCAGGGAAGGTAAATGATCCAGAGCTGCCCGAGTCTTTGGTTTGCTGAGTGTTTGTTTGTTTGTTGGGCTGTGTGTGTTTGGGGCATATGCTCTGAGAAGCTGATAGTGTTGCTAGCTGAGTGATTGCTGATTGTTGGGTGATTGCTGCCTGTGCCTGACTTCTGATTCTTCTTGCTTGTTTCCCAGGCTCCATGCATTCATGTTTAGACACTTAAGGTAACTAGTTGATTGCTCTGATTTCTCTAGCAGAATGAAAGCACCTTTCCTTTTGCCCTTTCCTGCTTGCTTTTCTCCCAGGCCATCCACTTCCCAATTTACCCCAGGGCTTTGGTCCCCATCCCCTGCAAAGCTAATTTAAAGCCCTCCTCACTATGTTGGCAAGCCTGTCTGCAAAGATGCTTTTCCCTCTCTTCATCAGGTGGATCCCACCTATTCCCAGCAATCCTTCTTCTTGGAACATCATCCCATAATCAAAGAAGCCAAAGTCCTCCTGGCGACACTACCTGTGCAGTCAGGCATTGATCTGCAGGATGCACCCACTCCTTCCCGGGCTCTGTCCATTGACTGGAAGGATCAAAGAGAACTCCATCTGAGCTCCCGTTCCTTTCAGTTTTGTACCCACAGCCCTGTAGTCACTTTTGATCTGCTCAGGGTCTCCCCTGGCAGTATCACTGGTGCCAACATGGATGAGCAGCATGGAGTAGTAGTCAGAGAGCTGGGCAAATCTCAGTAATCCTTTTGTGACATCTTGGATCCAGGGCCCAGGCAAGCAGCAGACTTCCTGAGACAGCAGGTCAGGTCAGCAGATGGATCCCTCTGTCCCCCGCAGAAGGGAGTCCCCAACCACCACCACCCATTGCTTCTTCTTGGTTGTGGTCATCTCTATCCTTACCACTGTGGGGAGGTCTGATAACTCCTTCTCCACCAATGGAACATGCTCATCACCCTCTGTTACTAGGGCTCCATACCTGTTCTCCAGATGAACTGCTGAAGGTGGAAATGAAGATTTCTGCCTGCTGCCAGAGGTCACAAGCTTCCAGCTTCCCCTTTCTGGGAGTATATGTCCTCTCCCTTCTCTAGCACTGCCTCTGGCAGTTCTTTCTCCACAGTCCCACAAATCTCCTCCAACATTCAATCAACAAACTCCTCATGGCAGAAGATGCTTCAGAGCCTCACCACCTCCTCCTGTAGCTCTCTTGCCTATTCCCTGAGAGAGACCACTAGGAGGCACAGCTCACACCACAGGCACTCCTTCACCTGGCCACCACTGGAAGGAACCTGCAAGCCGCAGTCCCCACAGTGTCAAACTTGGACCTGGGTGGAAGCCTCAATGGTGAGCTGTCTTGTCTGGACAGAAACCTCACAGGTACAAGCAGAGACAGTGGCAGTGGCTCTGGCATTGCAATGCCCTCCAGTCATTTCCCTGGGTCACTTAATCTGCCTCTTCTCTCTTTCTGCCCTTCTTCCAAGCATGCCTTGTCTAGTGAACTTGCCTGGAAGTTGACCTGTTTATTGCTCCTTAGTTCCAAAAAGTTCCTTTTCCCCTGCTTTCTTACACAAAGCTGAAAATCTCTCCCCTCAAAGGGGGGCAAACTGACTAGTGAACTACCTGAAAACTGCTTGCCCTGTTTGCTGCCCCTGTTCACTGGCTCCCTGGTCACATGGGGAGTCTCCTTTTATACCCTGATAGATCTAGACTGGCTCCACCCCCTCATTAGGGAGGGGAGAAGAGGAGGAGGAGTTGCACTTTATGTAAAAAAGCCATATGATTGTTCAAATGTCCGGTATGAAACTGGAAATAAGCCCATTGAAAGTCTCTGGGTTAGGGTCAGAGGAGAAAGCAACAAGGGTGATGTCATGATGGGGATCTGCTATAGAACACCAGATGAGGAGGAAGTAGTGGATGAGGCTTTTTTTAAACAGCTAGCGGGAGTTTCCTGGTCATAGGCCATTGTTCTCATGGGAGGCTTCAAATCACTATGACGTCTGCTGTGAGGGCAATACAGCAGTGCACAGGAAGCTTTTGAGAGTGTTGGGAACAACTTCCTGGTACAAGTGCTGGAGCAGCTAACTAGGGGTCATGCTCTTCTCATCCTGCTGCTCACAAACAGGGAAGAATTGGTGGGAAATGTACTTGTAGATGGCAACTTGGACAGTACTGATCACGAGATGATTGAGTTCAGGATCCTGAGGAAAGGGAGGATGGAGAGCAGCACAGTAAGGACCCTGGACTTCAGAAAAACAGACTATGACTTGCTCAGGGAACTCATGGGCAGGATCTCTTGGGAAGTCAGTCTGACGGGGAGAGGAGTGCAGGAGAGCTTGCTGCACTTTAAAGAAGCCTTACTGAGAGTGCAGGAACAAACCATCCTGATGTACAGGAAGACCAGCTTGGCTTAGCAGGGAACTCTTCAGTAAACTAAATCTCAAGAAGGAAACTTATAAAAAGTGGAAACTTGGCCAAACAACTAGGGAAAAGAATAAAAGTATTGCTGAGCCATGCAGGGATGAAGTCAGGATGGCCAAAGTGCAATTGGAGATATGGTTAGTAAGTGATGCAATGAGAAGTGTTTCTACAAATGTCAGTGACAAGAGGGGGATCAAGCAACGTGTGGGTCCCTTACTGAATGGGGGCTGCAACTTAGTGACAGAGGATGCAGAAAAGGATGCAATATCTTTTTCACCTCAGTCGTCACAGGCAAGGTCAGGTCCCAGACTTCTGCACCAGGCAGCACCGTTTGGGGAGGAGGGGAGCAGCCAACAGTGGTGAAAGAATAGGTTAAGGACTGATGGTTAGAAAATGATTTGTAGAGGTTTGCTTTTAGGAATTGGCTCATAGGTAAAATACATATTGTATTAGAACAATGGTCCAGGGCGACAGCAAGGGTTAAATGATTTTTAAAAGCCTGTTTTGTCATACAGTTTCACAACCTTCAGGGAAGACAGGACATCTGCAGCCAAGATATACACATCTTGGGAAATGGAAAACATCCAAACTTTATTTTCATAATAGAGATAGGCCTGGCTCCAGGAATACAGTACCCACTTTGCAAAAGCCCTTGGGTTTTCCAGTTTTGGGGGAACAGACCAAATTAGAAGGCCACCAGTAAAGCCCAAATTAGGATGTGTGTATGTGATAGGTTTATGAAAATAGGATTTTGGCTGACAAAACAGAACATGGACAGTATGATGACCACAGGAAGACCAATTAACAATGCCCAAAGATGAAGAGTTATTGGAGAAGAAAAATACAAAAGGAGGGGTTTTCAAAACAGCAAGTGGGCAGTTGGCATCGGCCTCTGACCTCCAAGGTTGCTGATATCAGACATTCAAACAAAGAACCCCAAGGTGGCATTTATGTTCCGGCCAGATAGACCACACACCTTTTGGATACTAGGGTATTTGTGTAAGGTATGTTGTAGTCAACTTGCTTGCTTTGCCTGCATTGTTCTTATTTCCTATCACTGTGTATTATCAGCCAGAGGAGTTGTGGTCGGTCTGAAGGTTGTGCTTGCCCAGAGCAAGGTATCAGGGCTGGATTGTGAATCCAGTGCCAAAAAAGGACTCTTTAGAAAAGCTGGACATATACAAGTCCATGGGGCCAGATGGCATGGACCTGAGGGTGCTGAGGGAGTTGACTGGTGTGATTGCAGAGCCACTGGCTATCATTTTCGAAAATCATGGCTATCAGGAGAGGTCCCAGATGATTGGAAAAGGGCAAACATAGTGCACATATTTTAGAAAGGGAAGAGGGAGGATCCAGGGAAGTACAGACCAATCAGCGTCACCTCAGTCCCTAGAAAAGCCATGGAGCAGATCCCTCAAGAAATCCATTTCTAACCACTTGGAGGAGAAGGTGATGAGGAACAGTCAGCATGGATTCACCAAGCACAAGTCATGTCTGACTAACCTGATTGTTGTGGCAGACTCTTATCAAAAGCCTTGCTTTTACCACATCCACTGGTCTCCGTGCATCCATAGAGCCAGTTATCTCACCACAGAAGACATTCTCACAGGCAAGCTAAGGAAGTATGGAATGGATGAGTGGACTGTAAAATGGATTGAAAACTGGCTGGATCATCGGGCTGAAAGTGTAGTAATCAATGGCTTGATGTCTAGTTGACAGCTGGTATCAAGCAGAGTGCCCCAGAGGTCAGTCCTGGGGCTGGCTTTGTTCAATATCTTTATCAACAGCATGAAAGGGGGCATAGAGTGCACCCTCAGCAAGTTTGTAGATGAAACCAAGTCTGGAGAAGCAGTAGATATGCTGGAGAGCTGGACTATGGTTCAGAGTGACCTAGACAAATTGGAGGATTGGGCTGAAAGCAATCTCATGAGGTTCAACAAGGACAAATACAAATTCAAACTTAGGACAGAAGACTCCCATGCACTGATACAGGCTGGGGGATGACTATCTGGGCAGCAGCTCTGTAGAGAGGGACCTGGGGGTTACTGTGTACAATAAGCTGAATATGAGTCAACAGTGTGTCCTTGTTGCCAAGAAGGCTAACAGCATACTGGGCTGCATTGGTAGGTGTGTTGCCAGGAGGTCAAAGGAAGTCAGCATGTCAAGATTGGGGGGCCAGGGGGTGGGGTGGGGCAGGCCAGGAGCAGAACAGGGGCAGGGCAGGCCAAAGGGGGAGATCCTGGGGTGTGCCAAAAAGTGAACTTCACCATAAAAAGGTTAGAGACCACTGATCTAGTACAAACCCCTTACTCTGCCTGCTCAAATCAGGACCATCCCCACTATGAAACCTTGGTTAGGATGTTATCTATCCAGGTCTTAGAAACCTCTAAGGATGGAGATTCCATGATCTCTCTGGGAAGCCTGTTCCAGTGCTTTACTACCTTCCTAGTGAAAAAGATTTTCATAATATCTAACTTAAACTTCCCTTGCTGGAACTTGAGACTTGCTCCTTGTTCTGTCATCTGCCACCACTGTGAACAGTCTACCTCTGTTGAACCACCCTTCAACTAGTGAAGGCTGCTATTAAATCCTTTCTCAGTCTCTTCTTCATAGTTTCATAGTTTGTAGGGTCGGAAGGGACCTGAGCAGATCATCTAGTCCGACCCCCTGCCATGGCAGGAAAGAATACTGGGGTCAAATGACCCCAGCAAGATGTTCATCTAACCTCCTCTTAAATACTCCCAGGGTAGGAGCCTGCACCACTTCTCTTGGAAGCTGGTTCCAGACCCAAGCCACCCTGACTGTGAAGTAGCGCCTCCTGATATCTAACCTAAATCTACCCTCTGCCAGCTTGTGACCATTATTCCTGGTCACTCCTGGCGGTGCTCGAGGAAACAGTGACTTCCCCAATGCCTGCTGATCCCCCCTGACTAGTTTATAACAGGCCACAAGATCCCCCCTCAGCCTTCTCTTTTGGAGGCTGAACAGGTTCAGGTCCTGCAGCCTCTCCTCATAGGACCTGCCCTGTTATCCCGATCATACGAGTGGCCCTGCTCTGGAAACTCTCCATGCTGTCGACATCCCTCTTGAAGTGTGGTGCCCAGAATTGGACACAATATTCCAGCTGCGGCCTGACCAGAGCCGCATAGAGGGGGAGGATCACCTCCTTGGACCTGCTCAAGATGTATCTGTGGATGCATGACAAGGTGTGGTTGGCCTTCCTGACTGCCTCCCCACACTGCCGGCCCATGTTCATCTTGGAGTCAATGATGACCCCCAGATCCCTTTCCGCCTCCATGCTGACAAGAGGGGAGTTCCCCAACCTGTAGGTATGGTGCCAGTTGTTCCTCCCGAGGTGCATCAGCTTGCACTTGTCTGTGTTGAAACCCATCCTATTCTCATCCGCCCACCCTTGTAACCTGTCGAGCTCTGATTGCAGCCTGTTGCATCCTTCCAATGTACCCACGTCCCCCCACATCTTAGTGTCATCAGCAAATTTGAACAGGGTGCTTTTTACCCCCTCATCCAAATCGCTGATGAAGATGTTAAACAGTGCGGGCCCGAGGACCGAGCCCTGCGGAACCCCACTGCCCACGTCCTTCCAGGTTGAGAAGGACCCATCTACTACCACCCTCTGGGTGTGGCCCTCCAGCCAGTTGGCGACCCATTTGACTGTGTGGGTGTCTACACCACAGCCCCCCAGTTTCTTAATGAGAACAGGGTGAGAGACAGTGTCAAAAGCCTTCCGGAAGTCCAGGAAGATTATATCCACTGCTACCCCTGCGTCTAATAATCTGGTGATCTGATCATAAAAGGCCACCAGGTTGGTCTGACAGGACCTGCCACTGATAAACCCACGTTGGTTGCCCCTAAGCATGCAGTCTCCTGCTGGCCCCTCCTGGAGGTGTGCCAGCATAATTTTCTCAAACAGCTTACCTAGGATCGAGGTGAGACTAACTGGCCTCTGGTTTCCCGGGTCCTCCTTCCTGCCTTTGTTGAAGATGGGGACCACGTTGGCCCTCTTCCAGTCCTCCGGTACCTCACCAGAGCACCACGAGTGCTCATAAAGTTGTGCCAGGGGACTTGCAATGACCCCGGCCAGTTCCTTTAGAACTCTAGGGTGGAGATCATCCGGACCGGCTGACTTGAATACATCCAACCCCTCCAGAAGCTCCCTAACTAAATCCTCACTATCCCATGGCCCAGGTGTGCCTCCCTGGGGCCTGAGGGGGGCCCAGCAGGGTGGTGGCTGTTCTGGTCCCTACTTAGGAAGACGGAGACAAAGAAATCGTTAAACATGTTAGCTTTGCCGTCTGGTGGGACGACCAAGTTACCCATGTCCTGCTGCCAGGGCCCCACATTACCCGGGACCTTCTTTTTACCCCCTACATATTTAAAAAAAGGCTTATTATTGTCCTTAATCTGGGAAGCTAGTCCCAGTTCCATCTCTGCCTTGGCCTTCCTAACTGCCCCCCTACATCCCCGAGGAACTACAGAATAGTCCTCCCTGGTGATGACCCCTTCTTTCCACTGGGTATAAGCCTCCTTTTTAGCAAGGAGACATTCCCGGATGCTTTTGGTGAGCCACGGAGGCTTGTGTGCTCTCCTGCTCCCTTTGATCCTCGTTGGGATTACCTTCCTTTGGGCTTGGAGGATTGTCTCCTTAAGGAGCGACCACTCTCTTTGGACACCTGGATCCCCTCCCCCCCGGGACCTCAGAGCTTCTCCAACTATCCTCGCTAGCTCGTTGAACTCTTCCCTCCTAAAATCCAGGGCTGCTGCCTTACTGCATGCCTTGTGCTGGATGGTGAATTCCAGCAGGCGATGATCGCTGTCGCCCAGGTGGTCGAGCATTTGCAGCCCCCTCACAAGGTCATCACCCGTGGCCAGCACTAGGTCCAACAAGGCGTCCCCCATGGTGGGGCTGTGCACCTCCTGGGTTAGATGGAGGTCCTGCACTCTGGCCAAGAACCTACGTGAGCGTTCAGACCTGGCTGACTGCTCTTCCCAGCAGATGTCCGGGAAATTCAGGTCCCCCATGACAACCACATCCTTAGCCTTCACTACCTCTGTGAGCTGACCCAAGAATTCCTGGTCAAGCTCTTCCCCCTGGTTGGGAGGTCTGTAGTAGACTCCCACCATTAAGTCCCTTTCCCCTCAACTGCCTTGTACTCTAACCCAAGCACTTCAGAGTGCCCCTCCCCTGACTCCTTGCTAATTAACGAGGATGTGTATTCCTCCTTAATATAGAGCGCCACGCCCCCACCCCTCTTTCCTATCCTGTCCCTCCTGTACAGCCTATAACCCTTGACATTGACCGCCCAATCATGCGTTTCATCCCACCACGTTTCCGTAATCCCCACTATGTCCGGGCTGGTGTCAGCCAGCAGGAGGGTGAGTTCCTCCTGCTTGTTGCCCATACTACGAGCATTTGTGTAGAGGCATTTGAGGCCTCCTGTGGGTGTGTGTACTGACCCCCTAGTCCCAGCATTACCCTGGCCCCTCTGTCTTACCTGTTTGTTCGCTTTGCTTGTTGGTCTGGGCTGGGCTGTAGTTGTGGGTGCTGTTTGGTCTGGCAGTCTGATATTTCTTCTGCCCTCACCTTCCCCTTCCCCCGACGAGCCTAGTTTAAAGCCCACCGGAGGAGGTCTGCCAACCTAGAAGAGAACACTCGCTTACCTTTAGGGGAAAGGTGGAGCCCGTCCCACCCCAGCATGTCTCTCGTCATGATGTGCTGGTCGTGGCTGAGGAAGCCAAAGCCCTCCTCGAAGCACCATTCCTGTAGCTGCCAGTTGGTTTCCGCAATGCACGTTTCATGGCGTCTGCCTCGTCCACTCACTGGCAGGATAGAAGAGAAAACCACCTGTGTGCCCATCTCCTTCAGCATGGACCCCAGAGCATGGTAGTCCTCCATCAGGCGATCAGGGCTCCTCCTGGCTGCATCGTTAGTACCCACATGGACTAGGACCATAGGGTAATAATCGGTGGGCTGGATTACGGTCTGGAGCATCCCTTTCACGTCCTGAATCCTTGCTCCAGGTAGGCAGTATACCTCACGTGCTGAGGGGTCCCGGCGACAGATAGGGCCCTCCATACCTCTCAGGATGGAGTCACCAATGACGATCACGCGACGCTTCTTCCTCCTGGCCTTCTTGCCTCCTTCGGCTTCCACGGGACGCAGTTTCGTCCTCTTCGTCCTCCTCCTCCAGGGCTGCCACAGCTTCATACCTGTTCTCCAGCCGGCCTGTAGGAACTGGTGCTGCCATGTCTCGAGCAGCCCTGGCTGCTAAACTTCTCCAGTTCCCTCAGATTGTCCTCAGAAGTCAGATTCCCCAGCTCATGAACCATTTTCATTGCCCTCTTCTGGACTCCAACTTGTCCATATCCTTTCTGTAGTCGGGAGCCCAAAACTGAACACAGTACTCCAGATGTGGCCTCATTAGTGCCAAATAAAATGAAGTGATCACTTCCCTTGATCTGATGGCCTTATTCCTATTAATGCAGTCTAGTATGTTGTTAGGCTTCTTTGCAACAAGGACATGCTATTGGCTCATATTCAGCTTATTGTCCTCTGTAAACCCCAAGTCACTTATCCCAGTCACTCTATTCAGTACCAGTCCTAAATATGTTCTTTATTTCCTCAGTGAAATGACTTGAAAGCAAGTTCCTTTTCACCAAATATGGTCCTCTTATAGACCAGAAATTTTATTAAAATGGAATCTATTTGGAAATCATAATTAAATATCTTCATGGTCAAATTCCAAGCCTTTCAAATTTCTTTACAAATATATCTTGCATATACATACACTAGCTCAGTTTCATAAGATTAAAGAAACAGTTACCCCATATAGTTGCTTTCTGATCTAACTTTATTCAAATGATGCATCCAATTTACTTTTCACAAGACTTCTTAATGTCATTTTAATTTATTTAATAGTAGCTTGAATTAATTTCTAGGTGTCTACTGAACTTTGGCATTGACTTTTATTTTCACAATTTTATGTTATGAAACTTTTTGATGAAATCGTTGGGTGCATCTACACAAGATAATTTACTGCACAGTAGCTTTGATGGAAGCAGCTTTGTCCATTGCTGCCCCTGTCTTGCTTTGCGCCCCTGCCCCAGAAAACTGGGCAAAAAATAATCAAAAGATGATGTTTCATACATTTTGTAGTCATTAGAATTAAATGCACATCTCTTTTTCAGATTCATAAAAAAAAGTCTAGCCTTCTTGTGCATTTTGGCAGTGTACCTAGTCCTTCACTTAAAGTTATTTCCGCACCTGAGTTCATGTTTTTAGTAGCTAGAGTTAAAAAATGGTCTGCAACCCTGTTAAATAGGAGCTACATTACCAGAAGCAGCTAATAGCAGAATTGCTGAAGAAAGGACAGCTTGATTCACTGAATATCAAAGACCATTGAAAAGGAGGGAGAATTGTTAACACTTATGGAGGGACCTGTTTAGAAGTAATCAGGAAGACTACCATGATATATGAAGTCAACTGAGTGTCTCACTGCTGCCTCACTAAAAGTGCTGCTGCTTCTGCCAGGCAGTTGGTTTTAAACTTTGGGTGGAGCAGGAATCAAAGCAAGATGCAACTGTACACTGCACCCCACCCAGATTTGTCTTTGGCTGTGTGTGATACTGAACAACATGTGCAATTAATTTGAAGCAATAAACTCCAGAATTAATTGTGCTGAAGTTTTCTGCTCCTGGGTGCGCCATTTGGATGTGTGCCTTGGAGTGCAGCACATTGAGCCTTGTCAAAGGAGCCCCAGCTGGCAGGGGGTCAGGCTGCCAGCCTGGTGCTGCTTTGACCTGGCTCAGTGTGCTGTGGAGGAGCTAGTTGGGGCACAAGGGTGCTCCAGTGTGGGGATAGGTTGGAGGCAGCCCCTACACTGAAGCACCCTTATGCCCTCACTAGCTTGGTCAGCATCTACACATGTGCTGTCAGCATCTACACATGTGCTGCTGTGCAAGAAAAAACTCCTTAGCAGGGTAGGACTTGTATTTACGAGTCCTGCCCTGCTTCAGAGTTTATTAGTTTCCTCTGGCCTAACAGGGCTGCATGTGTAGATGCTGAGCCATTTATTGCAGAGCTAATGAGGCAACTCCACAGTAAACATCTTTTGTAGACACACCCAGGGAGACCTAGAGCTCAGACTCTGCTCTAAGGACTGTTTATTTTATGTTAAACAGACCCTGCAGTCAATATATAAATAGGCCTCTTGATCAGATATAAAACCCAGCCCCCACTCCTGATAGGAAAGCCCTAATCATTAGAACAGCTATTTTAAAATCTCTCTTTATCTGACCCAGTGAATCATTTATGTTCTGTGAAGCCACTTTAAACAGGAGGCAAAGTGTCTCCACCCATTTTAGCCTTGTTATTAGGACATCCTTCTAGGAGGTTTGGATGTGTGGGCATCAATTGCCTCAGGTAAAGGAGGGAACTGAGCTCAGGTCTATCAGATTTGGGGCAAGTGCTATAAATTAGTCTACTGTGCCCTATTTCCCATGCCTGCATAGATGGAGGGGCTTTACAGTGCAGCAAATTAGTTTCCTGTGCAGTAAATTCTCTCATGTAAATGCGCTCAGTGTCTCTGAGGGAAAACATGTAGAGCTATGTACCAAGCTACTCACCCCTATCAAATACCAAAGTGCTTCTGAGCATTTGCAGAAGTAGAGCTTTAGGATTCTGGGGCTATGCCATGCAATAAAACTTCTGTGGAATTTGGTACCTCCCTAGGATTAAGTGGCAACTGACCAGGGGGTTGAAGATTACAGTTTTGGATTTAGGTGGAATTTAGGCACATAAATTCTACTTTCAGCACCAAAGTTCCTTTCAAGGATGTGGGCCAAATTCACTAAATTTCCTGTTATAGGTGTTGTAACCATCTACTCCTAAGCAGAAATAATTTACTAATTCAAGAAATATTATGTCTGGCAAAGGAACGGAAATTAAAAGTCTGAGATAATGCCGCAAAGTTCCGATTTCTAGTGCTGCAGGAAGCCAATTTGAATGAATCATGAACGATTACGTTCAATACACTAATTTAGCGGGAAAAAGAAGAGTGAGTCTAGCTTTCTCCAGTAATCCAAGAGCTGTCCCCCTAAGCATTTGGGGAAAAAATTTACAAAAAAGCTCAGTAAATTCAGAAATGCAGCAAGGCAACAAAGCATAGATGAAATTCCAGTTAACAGATTTTGACTTTAGAATTGTTCGAGTATAAGGAAAAAAAAAGCGCTACGCTGGACAAAAAATGGGCATAACATAAAAGCCAGTATCCACTGAATATTCTTCTGGATGTAACAGCCTTGTTTACTTAAAGGAAATCACCATAAAAGCGCACACACTGTGTTTTATCTATTTTGGGGCTTCACTGCCTGAGCATCCCATGTGACTTTAAATGATGAAAACTAATTACATGTATTGGACAGTTCGTGCAGTGTGCTTAGTTGTGCAGGTACTGTGGGAACAATTCTGCTACACCCTAGATATTGACTTCACTGGATTGTGTCCAGCTATGGAATAGTGTAACTGAGAATGGAGTTTGGCCTTGTGCCTAGTCCCTATTACAGCTGTCTGAAAAAAACAACTGGCATCACTAGCAAACACTGATATTTTGTAGTTTTGCTTTTTCACACTTGGGGGCTGATTCATTCACACTGACATTGGCTTTGCTCTGGAGTTTCTCACTGGCATTAAAAAAAAGAAGTTATAGTTGTAAATGAGATCAGAATCTGGCCCTAAATGGAAAAATGTTTTGTGGATGAAAAAAGCCCTGCCTATTTTAACTTTTTTTTCACTATAGAAAGAATGAGCCTTGCTAGATTATATGTTGTATTCTGAGTAAAAGGCACACTTTTTAAAACTATTTCTTCTAAAAAGAGTTTGTTTCTTAAATTTTAATAAAAAACCCCAAATGGTCTTATATCTGTAATACATCTAGCATCCTTGAAACATGTCTTCATTTGATTATTTTGCTTTCTTAAGTTAAGAGTCAGAAAATGCGGGTGCATCTTAAATTCAAGCATGTCATGCATTTGAAGGAATACAAAGGATTAGTAGTAGCACTGCAGTACTGGAGCAGTGATTCACAGAAGTGTCTTAAATCCTCAAAAGGGTTTTGTAAGGTGTGAGGAGATAAACAGGTAAGTGCAGCCTCTGGATGAGTCTCTAACTGGCCATTTCCTTGCCCCCACTGCCTGACCCTTCTGCATGGACATAAGTACAGTAACAAATGTTAGGTTTTCAAACAGAGTGCCCCTCACAATTCACAAAAATCTATGGAGAGAGGCCTTGAGTCTAAGAAAGTTGAGAACCACTGACCTAAATGCTCTGAACACAACAGGACCCTGTTGTGTTAGGTACAAACACATAGTACAAAAGTACCCCTCCTCGAAAGGACTTACTATTTAAATTGGTTAGGCATGCAAAGGGAAAATAACTACAAAAAGATGAAGTATTTTTCCAATATCCCTTGCAAGGTAGTTCAGTGTACAAAGGTAGTTCAGCTAGGAACAAAACTGCTGCTTCAGAAAGTGAGAGACAGTGAGACACACACACTTTGGCTTGCTCTTTTTGTCTCCGTCTCACAAAAATGGGCCAGCTACATAAGGAATACGGGGAGAAGTTGCTGAATAAAACCTGACCTACAGTGTGGCAGGAAGTGGGAGAAATCATGGTTCAAACTCCCTCTTGGTGAGGAAGGGATCTAGAACCCAGATCCTCTGACTTTCTAAAGGAGTGCTATTGTCATTGTACTACTAGAGGTTAAGCTATGAACCTGAGAGTCACACTGTTATTTGTGCACATCTCCAGTCTGTGTCCATACACTCTCCTCTATATGCACAGGGCTACTCAGCCAAGACTGGAATTCCAACCCATGAATAAGTGACATTTTTTGGACTTATATCAATGATCAAATCTAAACACTTAGGTGACCAGGATAGAACAGATTGCCATCCTACGTTTCTCTTTGGAAATAAGAAGTCGTATTTGCATTCTGCCTCTTCTCAAGTAGTTCTGGGCAACAAAAGGTTAGTGGCTCCAGAACTTGGCTTAGAAAAATCTAAGTCTCACACATACTTAAGATTCTTTACCTAGTTTTGATGATTCAGACTGACAGGTGATTGGAAAGGTGATTGAAATAATTTAGCTGTAACGATTTGGCTGAATCCTCAGTTTTCAGAACTCAGGCAAGCCTTTACTCAAGTGTCTGGTCCTGGTAGTGACAACTGGATGTCTTAGGCAAATAACAGCTCTTGCATGGGTTTACAAGGTTGGCTTGTAAAGTTAGTATATTGCCCCTAAATTATTTGTAATAGATAATGCAAGTAAGTGATCCAGACTCTAGTGCTGGTACGAGAGTCCTTGTATCATTTTTCTTAAAGGTTATGCAGTTCTACACTGCTGAGGCTAATCCCTGTGCTGTAACAAGGCTGAACATGCACGGAGTAGTGAATGTAAAATCGCTGCCTATTTCAGCACCTTGAAAACTACACTGTTTTAAATCATCATTCTGAAATAAGTTTGGACTGGCTTCTCCGAGACAGAAACAAAAGTTTAAAAGCAAATTCCTCTTGAAGTTACCAGGCCTCTTAATGCCTGTGTTTCAGTGGAGGTGCCAAGAATTTTCTATCCACTACTGAAATAATCTTTACAAAGCTGATATTTCTGATTTTAAAAAAGATATTGATATAAGTTTTAAAAAGATCTGGATATAAGTACATTTAAAGTGAGATCTTTGACAATGGTTCTGCAGAACTTAAATAGTTTCCACTTCTATTAAAGGATCTTTGTCAGACATTTTTATGAAAAACGTTTGTGCTTGCTAAAAGTTCAGGTTTTGGATTTAAGCAGTGTCTTTTATTTTATGCATGCTTGCTGGTGGGTAGAAATATTCCACTGGAATTGTAAATGCAATCAAAGTTGCATTTAAATAGTTATTAGTTCTGGTTGACTTAATACTTGTTAGGCTAGTTGGCTACATGAATCAAATTTAGAATGAAAGAAAACCATTAAGAAAGAGTTTACATTATTGTGTAATATGACAATAAGCCAAATCATAAGTATGTTCTAGTGTCCTAAAAGAGCAGATATTAAACCTATGAGAAATGTGCCATTTGAAATTTCTATTTGTTTACTTCCCACTTCTACCTTCTTGATCATTAGTTTCCCAATTCATTTCATGATTTAAGATATGGAACATCCCCTGAGAAATGAAATAATACATGATGCAGAAAACTCTAAATTTAAATTTGAGTAATGATTGCTGCCCTCAGAAGTTGAATTTTACATTAGAAATTAAAGCATAGCCCTTTGCAAGGTATAGTATATTATTCATTTCTCATCTCACAATTTCCATTGTTTCCTCAGTTTGTTGATCATTTACAAGAGAAAAAAGAATCTAAAAATACAATTTGTAATTTCTCTCACAGCAATGCAAAATTTGATAGGAACTTAATTTGTAATCAGGTTGATGCATTTTTATTATTTTGGCCATTATTTTGAATTATCTTTAAATGTGGATAACCTTGCAATCTATTTGAAACATCATCACAGTAGCTTGTGAGTAGAGCCATAGAGTTATAACACTAATACTTCTAGAGAAGTTGAGACTGTGAACATATGATCCATGCAAGTCTCACAGTCGTTATTGTACTAACCTACAGCTCTGGGGTCAGATTCTGTGCTGTATTTGTACAAACACTGAACTCAGTGCCTGGGGACAGGCAGGATTGGACTACAAGTGTCTGTAAGCCATCTTTGTACCATTCTGCTCCTGAGCTATTTCAGGGGTAAGAAGTATTTCTGGCATAATTTAGACACAGCCTGAGGGGTCTACATAAATTATGACAGCTTTTCTGGGCTGAATTGTGGCTGCAGGATTTTCTGGAATATATCTATATATGTCAAAGCCCTGCACCTTATTTGCCTTTTATGACACCAGCTTCCATAGGTGGGTCCTCTAACATAGCACACAGAAGAATTTGCAAGTGAACTACTAGAAAAATAAATGAGGCAGAGGGTTTCAGTTTTGTTGATATTAAAGTTACTAGTTATAAACTATATAGGAAGAGTCAAGTGGCCAATAAAAAGGAAAAGTGGAATGCTGTCAAAAAATGACATTACCTGTTTCCCAGTCATAGGCACCTTGGAAGCAAATGATGTTGAAGGCTTATGGATTTTATATAGTAGAAGAAAATCAGAGTCGATAGCAATGAATATAGCTCAGAAGTTAGTAATGGCAGAAAATTAGTAAGAGACCAAAAATACAAAATGGGAAATCTCTGACTAGCAGATTCAAATAGAGATCAAGCTGAAGCAACCCTTTGCATCATCTCATGTAAAATGTAGGTGTGAGCATTGTCATCAGTGGCAGTCCCTCAATACAAGGATGACGGTCTTCCAGGAAATAAGGTAGTCATCAGTGAGTCCACAAATGGTTAAGGACACCAGTCTGAGATCCACATATATGACTGAAGATGTGGCAAATAATTTTAGGAGGAAGGAGTAGATCCTTGTGATGCTGGGTCACAACTCTTTCCCTTTCTCTCTCTTATCTATTCATCTCTTGTAAGCACCCGGCCATTTGGATTGAAATCCAAATCCAGCTTACAGGGGTGTAGGTCTGTTAAGTCTCCTTGAATAGAGAGACTTAAATACTTTGAGTCTGAGATTCACAACACCCATACACTAAGTAGGGAGAGCATAGGTAGAATAGCCAGTAAGTGTGGAAGAGGGAGAAATGTCTGAAATCCTGCCCATCTCTTATTGTTGGCAGTCAGACTGTATACTCTGTATCCCTTCCTAAGGGTTTCCTTCTCATTGGCCTTGCCTCCTTTTTTTCTGACCCCCTGAATCTTGTACTTTTCACTATCTAGTAGGCCAGCTTCTCCAAAATATGGCGGAGGATATTTTCAGCCTAAGTTAGAAGTCGGAGATCTGGTCTCAAATCAAGTTTCCGCACTTCCTGGGCTAGAGTTTCACCCACTAGGAAATTGGACAAATGGTTTCCTCCTCCATTTTGTCCCTCACAGACATTTAGAGGCTAGATCCTGTTTTACCTAATTAGACATCTAAGTGGATTTATGTTCCATACCTGAGTCTATTCTATTTCATCCTCTTGAAGTCCCTGAAAAATCCATCTACATGTGCAGTATACCTTCATCTTGCCATTAAGATGGAATCACAAAAAAGTAACAAGAAGGATATTCCACCTTTTGCATTGATTTTTTTTTTTAATATTTTTTTATTAACAGGGTTTTTAAAATCAAACAGCAGGCTAAGGGAAGACTACTCACCATTTGTAGGCACCTACATGAGCAACAAAAATGTGATAGGAGAAGGGTCTTTTTATCTACCAAAGATGTATAAAATCCAGTGGCTATACAGTGAAGCTAGAAACATTCAGCCTGGAAGTAGGGCTGTGGGATATTTAACAGGGGTAATTAACCACTGAACCAACTTAACAAGGTTGTCATGGGTTCTTTATCAATGCAAATTTTTTAATTTGCATTGATACTGGATATTGTTCTTAAAGGTGTGCTCTGCTTCAGAGATGCATTAAATTCAAGGAAGCTCTACTGCTTGTGTTGGGGAGAGGGTCAGAACAACATTGTGGTCTTGCCTGGCTTGAATCTGTCCTAGGGCTTGTGAAGACATCCTCAAAAGGCAGTCTTACCGTTATAAGTGACATTCATGGAACATGTGCCAGGAATCCCCTGCATATTGGTTAAGGAACTTTAATAGCCCCTTTGGTCAACCCTGCAGTAAGTGGTATAGTCTCATCCAGTCATAATTTTCTTTTGGAGACATTTTTTCAACAAGAACAAGGTAGAACTTTCAAATGTTTATTTTCTTGGAGTTTTTATAAGAACAATTCTCAAGCACTTCATAATTGTTTAATCAATCTTTGACAAAACAGGGGGGAAAAGGAAATATTTGCCTTCTAAGGCTATTTTTAGGTTCTTGAATTTTAACTTTGTGCTTTCCCCCCTTACTTCTGTAGCAAGATGGGAAAGAAAGAAAGGAAGGGGCAAGAGGAAGAAAAAAGGAGAGAAAGAGGGAAAACCTGAAAAACATCCAAACATTTTCCAAAAATAAAATATTGGGAAAATTCAAATAAATAATAAAGTGTTCTTGATATTTACAGAAGGGTAATTATATTTAAAACTTCTATGAAAAAATGTTACTAATTTAGTAACTCTAACATAATAACTAGAAATAAAATTACCCAACAGATTGCCTAAAGAAATGTGTGTATGTTTTTGTATTAGATTTTCATAGTTACTTCTTTAGTAAATTAAATTGGTAACAAATTATATATTTGTACATATGGATTTTTAGGATCATTGTTAAGCTATGTTTATTCTCAAGGTTTGTTTAAAAATCAGAGGCAGTAGAAAAGTTCCACTGAATTCAAAGTTTTCAAACCGATTTTCACTTGATAGGTACCTTCCCTCTCTATTTTATAGCATATTATTACTCATCCTGGCAGCCTGCCTTGATCATGAGTTGGTCCAGATGGGCCAGTTATACAAAAAAGCTTCAGTAGTCACTAATAGCTGCACAGGAGAACTTCTGGCTATACACTTTTCAGCTGTTTTGCCATTATTGGACAGACTACTGTGTTTTTATGATGCAAAAGTCAACCACAAGATGAGTACTTCATACCTATAGCATTCCAAGTTGCCATTATTTTGTATAATGATATATCATTTAGTCTACAAACAGATTTCTCAGTCTATTTTATCATGGATTCACAGCCATATTTAGAAATGAGTTGAACAGCAGGTCTTGTAATTTTTTTAAGCCTCTGTTTAGAATCTTTTCTTTGTAAATATGCAATGTGAAATTCATCCATCACACATGGGATTGTTTATTTGCTGCATTCCCTGTCTGTGAGACTCCCAGCAGGAGTGACATATGAAATTGCATAAAAATGACTGGGGTGGTGCATGTTATAATTACATGCATGAATACAGTGATAATAAAGTAAAATGACTGCCATGATAATCAACTTAATTATCTTCCCAACTTCTGGTTTCTAATTGTTTAGTAGGAGTCAAGCATCCAACTCATTACAAGCAGATATTTGGCGACATCTATCCCCCCTTTCAAAATTAACTTGACAGCTACTATTTTTGCTTGCTGTTTATGAGAAACATTTTTATTTCTCCCTAACAAGCCAAATGCTGCTCAGTGGAATTGATGGACTTTTAGCGTACATTTGTTGTTAATCATGTTGCTGTCATTTTCATTAGTATATTGCAAATATTGCTTTAATGAAAATGAGCTAGTAACAAGAGTAACAAATTAGCACAGTACAAACCTTGGAGGGAAACACTATAGGACAAAGTAAAGCCACTAATGAGCTACGAATATGCTGTAAAAATCAGGGTTGCCTCAGCCTTTTACATGCATGGAGGCACCTTTAACTCTTCATTCAATCAGCAGGCCAATGAAATCTGAGATAATGATAATACCTTGGATTCCATGAGGGCCTTACTAAAGAGTAAGTTTGGGCGGCTCCTGGACTTCTTAACCCCTGGATAGTCCACACATTAACACCTTCAATTGGCTTAAAGCACTCATTATGGAGCTCAGGATTTTCTCTTAATCTGCACAACCCAGCTCCCAGTTCCATTAAGGTCTGGCCACTCCCTACAGCTGTGCTGCTCAGGTTGAAGGTGTGACTGATCCAAACTCCCAACTAGCACTACTTCATCAGCATTTCTGCAGCTTACAGGGTAAGATAGAACAAGGCCCTGAGGCTATCATGTTTTCAGAGCTTCCAGGGTGAGATTACATTTTTCGAATTAGACCAATTTAAGGTCACTTAAACTTGGATAATCATACATTAAGGTTCACTAACAAATTAATTGTTTTCTAGGTATCTTAAAGTTATGCCGCATTGGTCAAGAATTATTTTTGAGCTATGCAAATTAAGATAATTTCTGGCTATGCACCTGAGGTAAAACCACTGCTTTGCAGTCTCTAAGTATCCCAGGCAGCACTGCTTTCAGGTGGAGTAGCTATCATCCAGGACTCTGCAGACTTGGACTGATAGCTGGGCAGCAGGTGAGTGGGGAGGGATGAATGGGGAAGGAGGGAGAGAGGGGAAATGGGTCAAAGGACACAGAAGCTAGGGCCAAGGAAACATGGGAATAGGAAGCAAGGGAGCCAGTAAGTGAGGAGCTTCCAAGATGCTGATCTCCGCCCACCAAATCACCCCCTCTGCCCCCAGATCACCCCTCTGTCATCCCAGTCCCCCACCTGGATCACCACACTGCTGTCCCAATCAACCCTTCCTCAAAATCACTTCCCTGATCAGTGATCACACCCCCCCACCCCCAGACCATCACTCTGCTGCTCCAATCATCCCAAAAGCTGTGGTTGTGATAGCAGCAGTGAGGAGTAGTTCTCCCTCCTTGCCTGTTTCTAGGCTCCCTGCAGCTCATGCTGTTCCCACACATCCAGATCCAGGTCACTCTGGGCCCTGCAACTGAAGGGGGTTAGGGTATGGGGGGTGGGCACAGGAAAAGAACTGATTCCTCTTTTACCCATCTGCTTACACTAAATGCTGAGGCCTGGGGACAGATTACAGACCTGAAAAGTTAGTACCTGGTCCTGTTTTAAATCCCTTTCTAAGACTCAACTCTGCCATGAATACCTACAAAACCCTACCTGCTGGTTAATACATGGGTGGCAAGCTGTGCCTATTTCTTACCTTGTAACATTCCCTCATCTTTTTTTCTTTGTTTGCCATTTGAATCTCACCATCTCTATAAACCAAGATTCTACGTTTTTGGGGTAGGAGCCACCTTTCCCCTTCATGTTTGCCCATGACTTAATTGTCATGGGACTTGGCCCCCTATCTGAGACTTCAACATTAATAAAATACAAGTAATTAACCAAACAACAAAAACACATCACTTCATAAAACAAAGATTAACCCAGCCATAAATGATGGATAGGCAGATGAGTTTTTTGCCTCTGTCTTCTTAAATAGGAGCCTAGACAAACCCTCAATATGCATTACAGACGACAACAAGGGGAACATAAGCTGACCAACGATCAGTGCTGACATGATAAAAAGACACTTGGAGGGACTGGTCGTGTTCAAATCACTAGAAAAAATTATCAAGGGACACATCTGTGGGAGCCTGTTGGCTAATGTGGTGCGGAGGGGTAACCTGTGGCAGGCCAGTAGGGGGCACTCCTGCGTTGAGCCGCCCACCTCCCTGCGCCGGACCACCTTCCAGGCTCCGAATGCCTCCCTAGGGGCGCCATACACCTGGCCAACCCCCTTCCTGGAGCACACTCGTTAGCCTGGGGGTAACATAGCTGCCACCACCCTGAGAATGGACTCACTCTCGGCCCTGTGTCCTCGGGGAATCACAGGCCTAAAGCCCTACGGGTACTCGACCCAGTACAGGCACTTGGGGCACTTCCCCAAGTCCGGGGGCAAAAAGTAAAGTCTCCCTTAGTCCTAAGGGGTCTCTTAGGCATAATTTAGACCCACCCCTCAATAAGTCTCCCACACTGGTCACAAAGGAGAACTTTATTGATTACAGGGGTAGGGTGACAACAGGGTACAAGATTGAGCAATATCCTAGAAATCCTAAAGAGCAAACAGTCTGGCTGAGGTAGCCTTTTGATCACACATCTGAGTTACTGCCAGCTAGATATCTAATCAGATCTCGAGTAGCTTACTCACAAGCATCTTCCAAAGGCGGGTCAAGTTTTCCTTTGGAGGCAGGCGGTTTCATAGATTTCATAGACTTCATAGACATTAGGGCTCGAAGGGACCTCGGGAGATCATCGAGTCCTGGCTCGTGAGTTTGGGGGAGAGAGCCAGTTTCAGAAGGTAAAGCTCCTCTGTGTCCCCCGCATGGCTGCTGCCCCTTCCTCCTGGGCAGTCCTAACTTATGTAGCCCCTGTGACCTCATTCACCTGGTCCAGTGGAGGCCAGCACCTGTTGGCTGTCATAGTTTCATAGTTTTTAGGGTCAGAAGGGACCTGAGTAGATCATCTAGTCCGACCCCAGGCTATGGCAGAAACAGTACTGGAGTCAAACGACCCCAGCAAGGTATTCATCTAACCTCCTCTTAAAGACCCCCAGAGTAGGAGCCAGCACCACTTCTCTTGGAAGTTGGTTCCAGACCCTAGCCGCCCTGACCGTGAAGTAGCGCCTCCTGATATCTAGCCTAAATCTACCCTCCGCCAGCTTGTGACTGTTATTCCTGGTTACTCCTGGTAGTGCTCGGGGGAACAGGGACTTCCCCAATGCCTGCTGGTCCCCTCTGACTAGTTTGTAGCTGGCCACTAGGTTCCCCCTCAGCCTTCTCTTTTGGAGGCTGAACAGGTTCAGGTCCCGTAGCCTCTCCTCATAGGGCCTGCCCTGTTGTCCCCGGATCATACGAGTGGCCCTCCTCTGGACCCTCTCCATGCTGTCCACATCCCTCTTGAAGTGGGGCACCCAGAACTGGATGCAGTACTCCAGCTGCGGCCTGACCATTGCTGCATAGAGGGGGAGGATCACTTCCCTGGAACTGCTTGAGATGCAACTGTGGATGCATGACAAGGTACGGTTGGCCTTCCTGACTGCATCCCCACACTGCCGGCCCATGTTCATCTTGGAGTCAATGATGACCCCCAGATCCTTTTCCGCCTCTGTGCTGACAAGAGGGGAGTTCCCCAACCTGTAGGTATGGTGCCGGTTGTTCCTCCCCAGGTGCATCACTTTGCACTTGTCAGTGTTGAATCCCATCCTATTCTCATCCGCCCATCCCTGTAACCTGTCTAGGTCCAATTGTAGCCTGTTGCTTCCTTCTAGTGTGCCCACATCCCCCCACATCTTAGTGTCATCAGCAAATTTGAACAGGGTGCTTTTTACCCCCTCGTCCAAGTCACTGATGAAGATGTTGAACAGTGGGGGCCCAAGGACTGAGCCCTGGAGGACCCCACTGCCCACATCCCTCCAAGCTGAAAATGACCCATCCACCACCATTCTCTGGGTGCGGCCCTCCAGCCAGTTGGCGACCCATTCGACTGCGTAGGTGTCGACACCACAGTCTCCCAGTGTCTTAATGAGAACAGGGTGAGAGACAGTGTCGAAGGCCTTCTGAAAGTCCAGAAAGACTATGTCCACTGCTACCCCTGCATCTAATGATTTGGTGATCTGTTCATAAAAGGCCACCAGGTTGGTCTGACAGGACCTGCCACTGATGAACCCGTGTTGTTTGCCCCTAAGCATGCAGTCCCCTGTTGGCCCCTCCTGGATGTGTGCCAGCATAATTTTCTCGAACAGCTTGCTTAGGATTGAGGTAAGACTAACTGGCCTATAGTTTTCCGGGTCCTCCTTCTTCCCCTTTTCGAAGATAAGAACCACATTGGCCCTCTTCCAGTCCTCTGGCACCACATCAGAGCACCATGAGTGCTCATAAAGCCATGCCAGGGGTCCTGCAATGACCTCAGCCAATTCCTTTAGTACTCTAGGGTGGAGATTGTCTGGACCGGCTGACTTGAATACATCCAGTCCGTCCAGAAGTTCCCTAACTAGTTCCTCGCTAACCCTTGGCCTGGGTGTGCCTCCCCTGGGGCCTGAGGGGGGCCCAGTGGGGAGGTGGCTGTTCTGGTCCCTGCTTAGGAAGATAGAGGCAAAGAAATTGTTTAATATGTTGGCTTTGTCGTCTGATGTGATGACCAAATTTCCTAACGTGTCCTGCAGGGGCCCCACATTACCCAGAACCTTCTTTTTATGCCCTGTGTATTTAAAAAAGGACTTCTTATTGTCCTTAATCTGGGAAGCTAGTCCCAGTTCCAGCTCTGCCTTGGCCTTCCTGACTGCCCCCCTGCATCCCCAAGCAACTGCAGTATAGTCATCCCTGGTGATGTCCCCTCCTTTCCATTGGGTTGTGCCTCCCCTTTAGCTAGGAGACCTTCCCGAATGCTTTTGGTGAGCCATGGGGGCTTGTGTGTCCTCCTGCTCCCTATGATCCTTGTTGGGATTACCTCCCTTTGGGCTTGGAGGATTGTCTCCTTGAGGAGCAACCATTGTCCTTGGACATCTGGCTCCCCTCTGGCCAACCAATTTGAAATACATCACTAGTTGCCGGGCAGATTCCAGCCCACCAGGTAGAAACCCCTCACCCAGGTAGCCGATACCAGTCACGTAGGCAGAGGGAGCAGGTTTCCACCCTCCCTCAGGAATGTAGCCAGCAAAAGTTACCTAAAGGGAGAGGCTGAGATGCGACTCCTGTGCTGGGCCCATCCTAATCACATTGTCACAGGGCAGAGATTTTGTGGAGAAACCAAGGTGACTTTCTGCCACACAAATCACTAGAAAAAATTATCAAGGGACACATCTGTGGGAGCCTGCTGGCTAATGTGATGCGGAGGGGTAGCCAACATGCGTTTATAGCAGGCAGGTCCTGCTTGACTAACCTAGTTTCTTCTTACAACAAAGCCACCAAATGTTTAGATGCAGTTGAGGTAAATGGTTCTATCTGGACTTCAAGGAGGCCTTCAATACAGTATCCCATATCATCCTTATAAATAAACTGAGGAGATTTCCCTTGGATGATTATACGGTAGACTGGTTAGCAAACTGGCTCAAGGGTCACGCTCAGTGTGGTGGTGGATGGGTTGGTGTCAACCTGGAAAGATGTGTGCAGTGGAGTCCCTCAGGGATGAGTTCTAAGGCTGGCACTGTTCAACATTTTCATCAGTGATTGGGATGAGGGGGTGGGAAGCACCCTGTTCAAATTGGCGGATGACACAAAAATATGGGGTGAAGCTAATACCCTGGAGAGGAGGAACCAGATCCAGGCTGACCTAGGCAGGTTGGGGAAATGGGCAGAGAGCAACAGGATGCAGTTCAGTAAGGATAAGTGCAAGGTGCTGCATCAGGGGAGAAAGAACTGCCATTATATCTATAGGCTGGGGGCAACCTTCTCAGCACCACTGAGGCAGAAAGATCTTGGAGTCACTGTTGACTGCAGGATGAACATAAATCAATGTTTCATAGTTGGTAGGGTTGGAAGGGACCTGAGCAGATCATCAAGTCCGACCCCCTGCCTACCATGTGATGTAGTCAGCAGAGCCAAATTGCACCTTGTTGTGCATCCATAGGTGCTTCACAAACTGGTCCCAGGAGGTGTTTCTTCCTCTGTGCAGCACTGGTCAGGCCACAGCTGGAGTACGGTGTCCAGTTTTGGATGCCACAGTTCAAGCAGGACAACCTGGAGACGGTCAAAAGATGAGCCACTCATCTAATTAGAGGCCTGCTGGGAAAGCCCTATGTGGAAAGGCTAAGGGACCTCAACCTTTTCACCTGCTCCAAGAGAAGGCTGAGGGGGGACCTTGTGGCGGTGTACAAATTCATAAGGAAAGAGCAACATGAGGTAGGCGACGATCCGTTTACCAGGGCACCCTCTGGAACAACAAAGAACAATGGCCATAAGCTCCTGGAGAGAAGGTTGGACATTAGAAAAAAAGTTCTTTGTGGTCACGGCTGCCAGGATCTGGAATGGACTTTCAAAGGAGGTGGTGCTCGCTCCATCCTTGGGGGTCTTCAAGAGGAGACTGAACAGTCACCTGGCTGGGATCACATGACCCTAGGTTTGATGACCCTTTTCTTGCCTGCCAGGGGTAGGGCGTCAGACTAGATGGCCCACTGAGGTCCCTTCCAACCCTAGATGCATTTACAATAATAGATCTATAGATTCTACAAGATCAATCATTTCATCTCAAACTTAAAATAGTCTTCACAAAAATTCTTTGGATCTGAAAACAGCATACTTCACACATCTCTGACAAAGATGAAGAACAAAGCAGCTAGCTGGGAAAGATCCAGTCCATTTTGTGTTCCCCTCTAAGTTTTATTTGTTTGAGTACTGCAGCAATTGTTGTCAAGTAAGAAGCTGATGAGAGAGAAAGAAGTATAAGACTAAGTTAGTTTAGTTTAGCTTAGACGTTACAAACTACCTTGCAGCTGTGCTGCTCCAAGAGAAGACAAAGGGGGCAACTGTGACTCAGAATCTTTTGTGTTCCCACTTTCCTCCATTTCTACAGACTTATAATACTATACTCACAATGTATTCCACTAGTGATTCATTTCCAGTATATTGGGATAGTAGAACTGAACACTGCCCATCCACCTCCTTCTTGCCTATGGGAGAAGTACTAGAGCCATTTCCTTCCTTCCTGGAACATTTTGGTCACTGAGTAAATGCACTCTTATTAAAGAACATGGATGTGCGTGTAGCAAGAAGCCCCAACAGTAAACTCTCTGAGATTTAAAGTCCAGTTATCTTCCAGGGGGTTGGTTACATTTCGCACAATGAACAAATCAAAATAAAAAAGTATCTGTCCTGAATGTTTTTATGTAAGAATTGTTTTCTTCTGCCCTCTGAATATGTTTGGAAGTGCATCTCTGTTAGAATTATTGCTGTAGGGAAGTCTGGGGTGGTCTTTGTTTTCCTACAATTTAAATAGAAACAACTAGAGGGTAGGGAGATGAAGGAAGAGAGCTAATAATGATATTACAGACTATTTTTTCCCTGGGGAAGACAAATAAAAGTTACCACAATGAATGGAAACTTTGTTTTACTTAGACTCAGAGTAATATCTAGTTTCTATAGCTAGATTTTCAAAATGAATAGTTTGTTTCCAAATTACAAGTTGGTATAGAATGCACTTAATCTCATCACATTATATTTCTAGCAAGAGGTAATTTAAGGGACTCGTGTTAGCTGTAATTACTAAACTTATATTTTATTATAGTTAATCAGAGTTGCTTGAAAATGTAGATAACTTTTTTATTTTGCTAAGAACAGCTATTTCAACCATAGTTTTCACACAGCTTTAGTGGAATCATTGTCATATTTGCTCAAATCCAAGAAGAGGTGCCCCCCTCTAATCAACATGGGCAGGGGAGAAGCCTCATCTTGAATTTGAATATGGGGCCATGCCTGGGCCAGAACTGCTGCCACTGCTGTTGTCTGGGCAAGTTAGGGTAGCTTGTGTGACAGGGTAGACAACATGGTGAGAGGAGTGCAGGGGAGACCATGTGGTGTGGTGTGGGGAGAACATTGGGGAGACTGTGCATGCACAGGGAAGACTGCATTGTTAGGGGACCTCCTGTGGCTCTGGCTTCAGCCCTGATTCCACACAGCTACTATCAGGCCCTGGCTTGAGCCAGAACCACCATGTGCTTCAGGCCCTTGAGTGAAGCTGGAGCTAGAATCACTGCATAGGGTAAGTGGTGGTGGGGGAGGGAGGCGGCACCGGGGGAGGAAGAGGGCTGAGGCCAGGTAACATTATGGGTAATTAGCAGGGAGGACACGCAGCAGGGGGCAAGTGCTGGGGGGGATGGGGACAGGTGGCAGAGGAGGGGAGCACTGGGTATGGGAGATGTGGGTGGCAAGTGATGGGAGAAACACACACCAGGGAGGCAGGCACCCAGGAGGAGCAAGGGGCATGGGCCAGGTTGCCTGCCCCTCTCCTTCTGCTGCTTTTCTCTAAATTCCATGCATAGAATCTAATTATTGGGGGTGGACTGCCTTAAACCAGAAATCTTCTTGGAATTGGGTAAATACAGTAATTATTGAAGCGTTAGAGCACAAAAGCCTCCAAACCAGGCAAACTGCAGGATTTCTTTCTGCAGAGTTTTCAGTTAGCTAAATAACCTTGAGTGGAAACTCAATCCCTGCTAGTTTCCACTTATAAGAGATTCAAGTGTTATGGGGTTTATGAACCAGGTTTTAATGAACACTTTCCTTCCCTTGTCTTGGTATACATATACCTGCCACACATTCCTACATACAGAGAGTAACTTAAGCTCTCTATACAATGCATCAGGAGAATCAGGTACCTCAGAGAGTTCCACAAAAAACAGTATGCTGATCAGGGAGCTGATGTATTTTAAATCCTACTCCCCTCCAGGGTTTAGATGCAGATTTCATAGTGCTTCCAGGAGGCATTCAGAATCCAGAACTTTTCCTGAATGTAGGTACCTACATCCTGCCAAAAACAGAATACATATTGTTCTTGACTCCATAACATGATGGAGAGGGGAAGGGGAAGGCAGCCTCCCTTTATCCAATAACTCAGTAGGTTAGCGCATTAACCCAAGATGTAGCAGATCTGAATTAAATTCTCTCCTCTATTTGAGGGAATTCAAACCCTCATCTGTCACCTCTCTAGCCACCAGGATATAAGCTGCTATAAGAGGGTGTAAAGTGCAGTCTCAGCATCTCTTGTTGAAGTTGTATGGCTTTGTATGGAATACTTAAAAGTTCATTAGCACAGAAAGTAGTAGTAAAAGTAAGCATGGCCCTTTGGCCTAGTGGAGGAGGAAAAGGTGGGACCCAATCCATAAAATGTTCATATATTTTGCATTAAAAACTCATTGTATAAAATACAATTGATAATTGTAGGTCTTTAAGCATGGTAGAGCTGCAAGACATACTTTACAGATTTGACTTTTCAATATGTAGAGACACTGCTATGACCACAGGCCTGAAACTTCGCCATCATAAGCAAGAATGAATTTCTAGGTGAGAGGGAGGGAAAACATTTTTGTAAATTAATTTAACAAAAAGAATAGCAGTCAGCGCTTATCATAGGATTGGAATTTCAGAATAAATCCAAGAGCAGAGGGTGTCAAAGATGTATGTTAAACTCATTATTACATGGTCTTACGATTCATTGTCGGGGTAACATACCAGAATATGGTCTGGTGTTATAAAATCATTGAAAATGCAATCACTATTGTGTCCTTAAACCTCCCACATAATTTTCAAGTTTCTAACTAGAAGTACCATCTAACATAGGCTTACATAGCTTTCACTGGCCATACTATAAATTCTTCAGGAAGGCAATAAGAACATCTAAAAACTTATAAAATCAGACATGGGAATTTTAACTTCCCTAATGTCTGCTAGAAGAATAATACAGATGTAGAAGCATCTTTCTGTTCCAGAAAGTTGAGGATACAATTGAGGATCATCTACTGTGGATCCTGACCTGTCTGTTAAGGAAGAATTGATTGCAAACATGGAAGTAGAAAAAGGGAGAAGAACAGAGCAGAAGGTAATCACTATATGATAAAATGTATGACTGTAAGAAAAGGAAGACATGAAAATAGTAAAGCAAGGACATAGGACGGAAAAAGACAAATTAGAAAAGTACTGGGTAAGGTCCCATGGGTAGATGGACTGAATGATAAAGGAATCCAGAAGGGCTGGTAGCTCAAAACACATCACATGGAAGGCTCAGCAAGAAGCTATTCCAGCATAGTGGAAAGATAAGAAAAACTATAAAAAAATGGATGTGGCTACAGAAAGAGATTCTTAGTTACCTCAAAATCAAAAGAAAAGGGGGAGTATACCAAGAAGTAACAAGAACTTGCAGTTGAACACAAAATCAGGGAAGCAAAGACAAAAAACAAGATGCATATTGCAGTGGATGTTAAGAGCAACAAGAAAGGGTTGTATAAGAGTTAGAAAGAAAAAAGAACCAAAGAAATTGTGGGTCCATAGCGATGGTCACAAAGATGGCAGAGCTTCTCAGTGATTATATTACAAATCAAAGCATGAATACAGAATGGGAGATACTTGACTATGCAGTAGCATTCCTAAGAAAGATGTGAGGGCTTTGATTGGATCACAATCTGTGATCCTGCACAGCTGGACAGTGTGATGCACCTGCAAAACAAGCAAAGATAATTTGGAGCCACATAAACACAGATACCATATGGAAGACAAAGGAAGTGATAGTACCAGTCTAGTCAGTGCTGATTATGCCTCAGCTGGAGTAGTGCATATATAGTTCAGAAGTAGGCAAAATCTGGGCTACAGGCCAGATCTGGCATGCCAGACCATGCTATCCAGGCCATGGGGCCCTTCCAAAAAACATTTACAACCAGCCCCTGGCTGCCCCTCTGAAATCCAGTGGGAGACATGGGCTTTCAGAGGTCATGTGCCATCAGACTGGGCAGGCTCTGTACTTCCACCTCAGACCCCATCAGGGTCCCAGCACTCCAGCTGGGAGCCCCATGTGGAGGCAGAGCTGGTCTGGCCCAGCACATGACTCCCTGTGGGTCCTACCACTCCAGCCAGGAGCTGCAGGGAGCCACAAGCCATCAAGCCAGGCAGACTCCTTGCCACCACGTGCATCTCCTGGCACACCTTCCAGGAGCTACACACCATTGGGTTGGCTAGGCTGGTTCTGTGCCAGCATGTGGGGCTCCTGGCACTGCAGTCAGGAGCCATGTGCCTTCCAGCTGGGCTGGGTTGGCTCTGTGTCTTCACATGCGGCTCCCTGCTGGAGTGCTGGAAACCCTATGTGGAAGCATGGAGCCAGCCTAGCCTGGCTTGATGGCACGTGACTTCGACCTCCAATGCTGGGAGCCCACTGTACCACCACGTGCAGCTACTAGTCCTCAACTGGAGCCGCACACCACTGTGAGGGCTCTGTCTGCCATGGGCCATGAGTGCCCTGAGGGTCTGTTGCCCGCTGCTGCTGCCAATGGTCGAAGCTGTGTGCCATGGAGGTAATATGGCAGGGGGCCCACACTGACATAAAAGCCCCATGCCCACCCCCCCACACCCATTCATAAGTCCCTGCACACACACTCCCCCCACAAACCCCGCAGCCACTCACACAAACCCCCACACCTCCCACATGCACCCATACACTCTTGCCCCATTCCCCCACAAACCTCACACCCACCCTTCCATACCTCCTCATAAACCCCACATACACCCCCCACAAATCCCACACACATACTCCACACCCACAACCACACCACACAGAAATATATATTTTTAAAAAAATTAAAATATGTTATCATAGATGTCTAATATGATTTGTTTTTTTTCTCCAGTTCCAATATGCCAAAGTCCCATCTCTAAAGCAGTACTTCTGGGAATAGACTTACAGTGGCAGAGGCCAGGGACAGGACTTTCAGTACCAAGGTGGTGATCTGGGGCCAGGGCACCTGTCAAGGTTCAGGGCTACTGTTGTGGCTCTCAACAGCTCACCAAAATTCATTAAATGGCTGAAATAATTGTCCACCCCGGTATACTTTAAGAAGAATGTGGAGAAAATGGAGAGGATCCAAAAGTAACAAAAAAAAGTGACAAGGGTGTTGGAATGCAAGCCATACCCGGAAAGGTTTGGAAAACTAGGTACATTTAGTCTGAAAGAAGAGTAAAGGGACACCTGATGGCAGCTTTCAAATATTTGAAAGCCTGCCATAAAGAAGGAGTCATAACATGAAACATGAAATATTTGGTTTAAATTGCAGAATGCAAGATCAGTAAAACAATAGAATAGGCTGCCCAGGAAAGTAGTGGCTTTCAAGAAGAGACTGTATAAGCATCTGGCTCAGGAATAGCATCTCCCACCTTTTTTGCAAGTGACTGGACGAGATGGCCCTTGAGGTCCCTTCCAGCTCTATGATACTCTGATTCTTATGGAATTCTACAAAAGAATTTCTTTTTTATTCATTAAAGTCTTAATGTGAAGCGCATTCAAATCGAAGATAATTTTTTGCTTTCAGGCAATGTATGAATTAATTGTTTATTCTGTTACTAATGTGATTATCAATATTATCCACCCACTCTATCAACAACCAGACTCCATCTTAGATACTTTCTGACCTGGTGACACTAATAGCCAGTAGATTTGTCTCCTTGCTTTCTCATTGAAGATGCATCTGCTTAAAGAAATGCTTTCTATTCATTAGTTCAACCATTCAGTCATGCTATAAGTGGATAAACCATACTATACTCGAATGCACATGGTTTGAGCTGCAGAACAAAGACAAAAACGAAGGAAAAAATCAGTAGAAGTTGCAAACTGAGGGTGTAAAGAAGCATTTAAATGACCTGACTAAAGTTAGATGGCTTGGTTTGAACTTCCTAAACCAGGATTGGGTTCTGCTGCATGCAGGCATTCATGTGGGCAGCCAGAGAAAAGTAAGTTGGGTAGGGGAGAAAGAGGCTGGATAGAATGGGAGGACTTAGAGGGTTCAGAGGGAGGGGCTGCTTGGTCAGGGGATATGCTGTTTGTGGGGGTAAAAATAGTGTAATAAGGGTTAAGGAAGGGTTAAAACCATACAACCCTGGGGCTGTGGAGAGTGGCTGAGCTTTCTCAACCCCAGGGCTGTGCTGTAAGGGCATTTGTTAGACTGATGCAACAGGAAACGAGGGGCACTTGTTACTTTAAGGGAGAAATTGTAGCACAATAGGCTCACAGGCAGGTGATTCTGAGCTAGCTGCAGGGGAAATCTCTCTCATCTGGGAAGAAATAATGTGCAACACACTTACAGGTTCAGCTTGCCAGCATCACAACTGAAAAAGACCTGGGTGTTGTGACAGAGCACAAAATGAACATGAGCCACCAATGCAATGCCATAGCTGGCAAAGCAAGTCAAACACTGGCATGCATCTACCAAGGCATCTTGAGCAAGGCTAAGGATATCATCCTCCTTCTTTACCTGGCCTTGGTGAGACTACAGCTGGACTACTGCATCCAGTTCTGGGCACTGCACTTTAGGCAGGATGTGGAGAATCTTGAGAGAGTCCAAAGGAGGGCCACATGCATGATTAGAGGCCTAGAGAAGAGGTCATATGAGAATAGGCTGAAAGACTTTGGACCGTTTAGCCTGGAGAAGAGATGACTCAGAGGGGACCTAGTGGCAGCCTATACATATATTAGGGGCATACATTGGGGCCGGGGAGAACATCAGTTCACCAAGGCCCACCAGGGTGGACAAGAAACAATGGGCACAAACTGATTGCAGATTGCTTCAGACTGGCCATGAGGAAAAGCTTCTTTACAAGTCAAGCGCTGAGGGTTTGGAACAGGCTTCCCCCAGAGGTAGTACAGTCACCCACCCTGGCAATCTTCAAAAAGCACCTAGACACTCACCTTGCTGGGATCATCTGACCCCAGCAGTCTTTCCTGCCTAAGTGAAGGGAAGCTGGACCTGATGATCTGTAAAATCCCTCCCATCCCCTAACATCTATGAACAATAAATAAGCAGCCAGGGACCCAAAGGCTGCAAGTACTTATTGCATGGCTAACTGCCTAGCAATAGGATAATAGGGCAGAACCCTACTTAGGCAGCAAGGGTACTACTGCAGCTTGGCCATAGAAACAGCAGTAGGCTGCTCTAAAAGCTGAGAGAACACACCTGTGGCCAGTCAGGAGATCACCTGACAGGAGGGGCAGGTGCCCAGGAGATAAAAGCCTGGGTTCCTGAGGCAAAGGAGATAATACAGCCCAGAAAAGGGAAAGAGCTCCTGCCAGCTTAGGCTGGCAAGGAGTGGAACCTGCAGGCCATAGCAGGTACTCCCAGGGCTAAGAGAGTAGGGATGAAGCTGCTGCAATGGCATGGTGACCCAGGGAGTGCTTTGAGTATTTGAGTTTAAAGCAGTTGCTTGTGTCTGTGGTGCTTTCATTCTTGTTTTAATTTATAGTGAAGGACCAGATGTGGCTAATAGGGATGGATAGGAGGTCACACAATGGTATCTGAGGAGGACATGATAGCAGGCGTGGTTAGTGAGCTTGGACTGGTAGAGCAGCACATAGGAGGGGAAGGGGGGTTTGCAGCTGGCCAGGCACTCTGGCTGGGAGTGGGGAGGCTGCAAACCCCTCTAGCTCCCCCCTGCTCCTGGCTGGCTGCAACCCCACCCACTGCACCCAGCTGGCTGCAACCTTTCCCCCCGGCCCTTCCCCATGTGCTGCTTCACCCACCCCACCAGTCTGAGTTCACTAGCTGTGTCTACATGATAGTTGGGCCCTGCTGGGGGCAGAGTCTCACCACAGGGAAACGAAGGCCAATTGAGGGTGAGGGGGCCAGGGGCTGAGTCCTGAGGGTGTGATAGAGGCAGCTGGAAGCTGAGAAGGCCAGAGCCTGCACCCAAAGTGGGTGACACGGGCAGACTGTGGCAGACAAGAGGCTGCAACTGAAAGGTCAAAGTAAGTAGTTCCAGGGTAGAAGTTTGCCAAAGCTAAGAGGGCTGAAGGTTATACAGGAAGGCAAGTGACACCCATGAGGCATGGCTTTGGCTATGGGGGAGGTTGGAGACCATGATTAAGAGCTCTAAGGCTTAATTAGGGTCAATAGAGCAATGTATGGTGACCCCTAGCTCAGAGTAGTGTCAGCTGGGTGCCAGTAAACCTGCTGGGGCACAAGAAACACCATGGAGAACTGTGGAGTTTTGTTTAGTTGGCAGAGGGCTCAGAGACCATGAGAGGTCAGTTACACATCGGTAGGAGTACTTCAGGACTAAGGGATAGTTTTCCAGTCTATCAAAAGAACATCTAGCTCTGGCAGGTGAGATAAACGGGGGAGGCTATATAGAGGACTGAAAATACAGGAAGGATTAGGGTGGCCCTTGAGGAGGGGTGCCATGGCCAACCCAGGGTCCATCTTCTGACAGTCAGGTCAACTTTAGATTGTGTGTGCCAATTTAGGGCTACTTAAGCCTCGTGAATGCTTGCATGCTCAGCCATTTAGATTGCCCTAAGTTTGGTTAAGGTGCTCTAAATGTACATCTTCTGATCTGAGATCTAGAAACGTGTACATATTCTGATTTGAGATCTGACATGGCAGTGCAGTAATAGTCTATGCAAATAATCCTGCTGTGTAATAAATCAACTATCAAGTATTCACACATTTCAATACTTTTATTCTTGGATAGTTTTCAGTTTGCCTGTAATTGTACTAGCAGCTAACTTGCCACTTGGCAGTTAAAGGTGAGTTAATAATTCAGATATACTTATGAACTGCCAGAAATAGCATTTTTTGGCATTTGGAGATGTTGGCAGAAGGAATCACTTGATACAATTATAAATCAGGACACATGGAAATAGGGTCTTCCGACAGTCTGCAGCTCTCCAGATGAATATTAGAAACAGCTCTGCACCCCTTTTGCAAGCAGCCATGCCAGAACTTCAGTGTGCTCCTCGAGATAGAAGGTGGGGAAAACTGGGGAGAAGATCAGTGGAAAAACTAGATGATTTTTAAAAAAATATTTCTATTTGTAATAGAGTTTTGTTGGCCTTGATTATTTAGAATTTGCATAAGAGTAAAAGACAAAATTCCAGTCATCTAATCTTTTTTATTATGAAACACTTGCATTAAAGACAGGTTTACTTTTGGATCGGCTTTAATTTTTTATGCAGATTGAAATTACATTAGGGGCATACATGGTAGCCAAAATACAGCCTCATTCATGTCTGGCATATATCTGGACTGAATAACAAATCTGCAGGCAAACACTGTTAAGAGTTTTGCTTTCAAGTATTAGAAAAATGACTGACTGGATGAAAAGGAAAAAAATATATTTTAACACAGAGCAATCAAACAACACAGATGGATTTCCATGCAGAAATTCCTTTGGACAAAGCATGATCCTCATGACAGCCAGCAGGATGAAGGAACATCTGTTCTCAGAGTTAAGGAAAGAATATAGTACTTATGCTAGTACCCAAAAATGTTTCTAGTCTATTCTGTTCTTTTCTGGTATTTTTACTATATCCCAACACTGTGTTATCCCTTTGTCCATATACTTATTTGTTGGAAGATACACAATGCATTTTTCTGAAGCAAATACCATTCTGCACAAGCATATCTTCTACCAAGTCTTTCCTTTCCTGTATGTGTGTGCATGTAATTACTTCTCTCTCTCTCTCTCTCTCTCTCTCTCTCTCTCATGTACTTGGGCTGCTGCTTGAGCTTTTATTTGGGCTGCTGCTTCTGCTTCATTCTTCCCTATTCTTCATTGAATTCACCTCGAAAGATGCATATATCTACTGACCCAACAGAATTCATTTAGGATACAGGCATATGAACAATGTGGGATGGGCAAAAAGGGGTGAGTATTTACAGTGCATCAGCAGTTTTGCTGTTACTGCCCTTGTATATACTCTTACCTCATGGTAAATTAAACTAAACTGCAGTAATTTACTTCTCAGTGAAAGAAGGTCAAACTGCACGGAGGAGAGTACCCTGGAGGAATTGTTGCATAGTGAACTCCTGACCCTTTTATAGATGGGAAGTCATTGTTACATCCAAACTCTTAGGCTAAGAACAGAAATTATACATAAACTGATACAGTGGTCAAACAGGTTCAAATCTCTAACACAACAAGATGGCTGAAACTGGTTGGAAATAAACCTAGATGGATGTAATATCAGATTTAACTGATTTACATTAAATCAGTTTATAGAACTTCTGTCCCAAATCCCCTCCAGATTCAAGTTATCCCGGTGTCCCAGCATCCCTGAATGGTTTGTACCTCCTCTTTAAACCCTTCCTTGCAGGGTGGGCAGACAAGTGTTAGTCTTCTGACCTGGGTCACTGCAGGCATGTGGCTGAATTTCCAGAATCAAAACCAAATATCTGTTCACTTGCTTATTGGTTCAGTCTATACAGCTTAGACTAACCTGAGAAGATTGAATCAATTCAGCCTTGGCCTTTTTGACTGTCTGTACTTAGCCTTAGTGTATTAATACAGACTTAACATGTCTTTGGCTAGGTACAAACAGTCAAAAAGCCAGAGGCTGAATTGATTCAGTCTTTGTAGGTTGGTCTAATCTGCACAGATTAAATTGAAACAGAAGTGAACAGACATTTATCTTTGATTGAGGAAATGCAGCTACATGCCTGCAGTGGCTCAGGCCAGAAGCTGGGGAACACTGGAGCATGGTTCTCTGGCTGTGTGTTCACTTCCTCTTCCTGCTGCCCTTGAGGTCTCTGGGACTTGCAGTCCAGAATCACAGAAGCAGGACTTCTGCAGGGTTGCTCATTTCCTCTTCCTGCTTTCAGGTGCCTCTAGGATTTATAGTCCACAGTTACAGCCAACAGTAAGTTTAAGTGGGGAAAGGGGTGTTTAACCCCTCCCTGGACCCAAAACCCAGCCATGGTTCACCTGTGTGAGTGGTAGTCCCCCCTCTGTAGACTGGGCTGCACCCTGCCCCCTTGTCAGCCAGCTCTCACTGCTCCAACTAGGGAACAGAGGGGCAGAGCCAGCCCTGCTCTCTGGACCAGACAGCATAGTTGGGTCCAAGAATGTAAAGCATGCTGGGATGCTGGGGGACTATGATTTAACTTGAACCAGGGAGGGGTCTGGGAGAGAAGTTTCATAAACTGGTTTGACCCAAATCAGTTAAGTCTGATACTACATTCAACCAGTTTTATATTAAACCAGTTTAAGCCATTTTGAAACTGGTTTGTGTGCACTGAACTTCTATTCTGTTCCAGGTTTAAACTAGTTTCTGATCACTTAAACCTGTTTATGTGTAACTTCTATCCCTTGCCTTTTAGTTAACAGGCCATGTTCTCACTTCAGTGAAGCAACTTCTCTCAACAACCGCAGCCAAAGGCCTGGCCCAGTGACTACAAACATACTATATTACTGTAAACAAGAAATAACAATTCCTCCCAAGATTGCTTGTCTCTTGTTTAAAATCTTCACTGTAAAACTGCACCAAAAAAGAAAAAAGAAGAAAAAAGGAGATGGCAAATTCAAATGACAGAAGGACACCTGGCCAGAACAAAACGCTCTCTGTTTCAGGATTGGCATTAAATAGTTTTCTGGTTCAAGTCAGAATTTCAGTAGTGCTAAAGTATTCGTAGACTATAGTCTTTCAGAAGAAATTTCTGCCTCCAGGTTTATTGTGTGATTCTCTATACTTTGCAAACCTAATATATTTGGAAAATGTGCTTCATTCCTTTTCAACAGTCTGCTTTCAGATTTTTTTAAATGTCCTTGGAATCTTCATGAATTATATGTTTGATCCCACTTCCCTTCACCTATTTTCATATTTCTGGTCTGAACCAAAATATGATTTATGCTTAACCTGGGAAGTTGGGAGCAGCACAAAAATCTGAAAAATGCAACATCTTCACCAGGTTGAAACTAACTTCCACAGAGTGATCATAAATCATTAGAGAGCTCTGTGTTTTCTAGTTACTAGAATGATTTTCTACAGAGCAACTGTTGCCAGTAAATTGCTGCAGAAGAGAGGTTTTGGCTGATGGGAATAACAAATTCTGTAAATTCTGAAAAGTTCAATGTGCCTTCAAACATTGTCATTTCTTTACCATGGTATATTTAAAGACAAAATCCCTATTCACAATATAATTTTCAGGGTTATTACACTGTGTTCAGGTCTCAAAGCAAAAAGCCTTTTGGTGTATTTTTCTAAGGACATTTTGAGCTTCCTAAATTCATATGGAAAAAAGTCTGGGTATTTGGAGCTAACTCTGGCCATGCCATAGAAGTGCTGAATCTATGTAACTACCTTCTGTACCAATGATAGGTGGGAAAAGCAGACCTGTGCTGGATGCATAACATCTTACCCAAACCCTTTAAGAACATCTGCCAAAAAAGTAATAGAATCTGAGGCAGTCCAAGGGCACAAGCAGTGGATAGAGACAATAGGGAGCTTGTCCATAGGGAGACAATACAGACAGTCCTTGCCTCTAGCACATCTGTGAAGTCTGAATGCTCTATGTATTCACCCTTGTGCTTCTTACATGTAGAGTGTGAGCAATACGCAAGCACTCATGCTGTTCTGACCATTCTTTAGGGAGGGACGAAGATCAAGCTATTGTACAATGATACCACACCCAAATATATAATATGCATCCCTCTTACAAAATACATCAAGGAAAATTAAAGTTACAGACAGAGCTTCTGTTATTTTATGGATTCTGTATGATGCTTGAGAATCATAAGCTTAATCAAGAAACACATTGGCAAATATGCATTAGAAATAGTCTGAGTCACAAGAACACGAATAAAGATCAAGGAAATTGTCCCACACTCTCAGCAGTTTATTATTAGGTAACCCAGTTTCTCAGTCACGTACCAACATTTTGTTTTCTCAAACACCAGTATTCCCTATATACCTGAGGGGAAAAAAGAGAGTCCTGCAACACTGAATCATTTACCAGTGCAAACAGTAGTGGGTCATAATGGGGGAAATCACTCCAAAATCAAGGGGTCTTCATGGAAAATGATTTTTTGTAATTCTCTATATTTATACTAGATACTCCACATCAAGTGTCTCCAAAGACAGGCAGTGTGACAGTAACCCTCTATAAGAAAGATGGCACGTCAAGGTCCCAAAAGGTTTTGAAAGAATTTGTAAAAGCATTTGTCTAAAATACCTCTCACATCTAAACTTCCTTGAGGATGAAGGGGAGGAGCGAACCCTGCCTTGATTTCAAGTTAGGCCTCCTGATATCTAAATACAGCTATTCCTCACTTAACATCATAGTTACGTCCTTGAAAAATGCAACTTTAAGCAAAACAATGTTAAGCAAATCCAGTTATGTTGCCTACTAGCAGGCAGAGGCCAAACAACATTATAACTGAACATTACGCGACTTTAAACAAGTATGTTGTCTAATAGATCAGTGACATAGTAATGAAACAATGTTAACCGGGATGACATTAAGTGAGGGGTACCTGTGGTATAGTTCTTCTATGTGAAATTTGTCTTTTATGGAAATTCTTTTTAATTATCATCATCATCATTACAATTAATTAATTAATTAGTATCATAGCCTCTTTCAAGTGAGACATTCACAAAGTTTTAGACAAAAGAAGTATTATTATACCTATACACAAGGAAATACAGTGAAGAGGGAACAAATTATTTCTCTAAGGTCAGACTCATGATGTGTGGAGGAAGCAGGTGTGCAGACTTGATCCCATGAGTCTCCGTCCTGTGTGTCAATAAAAAGTAATACTTCCTCTCCCTCCAGAAAACATTTTTGACATCTATTTCTGTTATTGTTGTGAACTGAGTGACTTTTAGGGAATCATCTCCTTTTCTGCTTAGCTTTTAGGAAACAGAAAGGAACTGCCCTCAATAGATTCAAGCTTTCTGAACTACATACTACAAAAAAAGCAAAACAAACAAAAAAAGCCCACTATAGTGGCAATTACAGAATGCAGGGTTTAAAGCAGCACCATGGTAATGGCATGCATGGTAAGGGAAATAAGGGACTTTTTGGAAGGATGGACAGATGGATGGAATTCCTTCTTGGCAAACAGAATTTTTTTAGATTTAATTTTTGTTGTTTTTGCTGAAAGAAACCAAAACAAACCAAAACAAAACAAAAATGCTGCCACATTTTTAAGGTACTTTTAACTAAAGAAAAGCAATGAAACCAAAGTGTTAGATTTAGGTATCATTACAAAAGCAGGGATGAGAGGAGCAAGTGGTACTTTTTTACCCAACAGCCTTATAGATAAGACATCACCTTCAGCATGGCCCATAATGTAGGAGGGCAAAATGCAGTTTTGTCCTATGCTGAAGATTATTTAAACCCACCTGTGGTGAGTTGCTCTCATCCTACTGTTTTATTTTGTTTATTAAATATCTATTCATCAAGTCAGAGGTTTTTTCTTCATGGTATGTCACAAAACATTTTTTTCTTCTGTGCGTTTTTACAGATATTGGTCCATAGAAAACTCATAGGCTAGGTACAGGCATTCAAAAAGCCCAGGAAGGGATCAATCTAAGTTTACATGGTTTTCTGTAAGCAGTGTAGTTTAGACTAGTGGGAAACAGGACATACGTTCACCCTTTGGTAGGGGAAGGCAAATCTTAGACCGAGTTCTGCCATTTTTAAAGTAGTCTATGTGTACTGAACTTCTGTTATGGTTATAGACCAGTTTTGTGTGCCAAACCTCTGTCCTGTTATGTGTATAGTCCGGCTTCTGATTATATACTAGTAAAAGTATAATGTCTGTACATGGCCATACATTGAATAGGCCCTGCATTCAAATTCTACTCCTTGATGAAGCATCTTACATCCCATTAACTTCAGACAAACAAATGCACACAATTAAGTTATTTGATAAACAGCCACAATGGTGTCTCCTAAGTAAGGTTTTCTGTACCTCTCCTCATTGCAGAGGCCTATTATTCCTATTCTGATGCACAGGGTGAGGAGGTTTCAAAGAGCATTTCCCATTCCCTGTTTGTTTTCATCTTTGTATACAAACTGTACCTTGAAATTCAGAGATTGATCTCCTGTATTTCTCTTTTAAAGAGGTAGAAAAAAGCAAAGCAATGGCTGACTAAAGAGGAACAAAAGCTATTACATGCTTAACTTATTAAATACTTAATTACAGAATAAATACTCACCCTGTGTGCCAGAAGTTTTAGGAGGCATTTTTTCCCCACCCAACGCATTATATTCACAGCATCCCTTTTTGGGTATCGCTGTGCTGTTCTACCCCCTACCAACTGTAATTGCCCTCTTATGTTTGACAACCAGGTTCTAAGAAATGGAGATCCCTTGACTTGTTAATGCAAAGCTGAGTTCTTTTCTGGCTGTGTGTATGTAACATAGAAGGAACTGCTGCAGAAGTTTCAGCAGGCAGGTCCAAAGACATGAAGATAAATGGCTACAGCAAAAGGCTTTTTTTATAAAGTCTGGCAAGAAAAGGAAAGATTTCATAAACAAAGGTGTAAAAAGTCATATCTCAAAGTGAAAAAATAGTAGTACTTATTTGGGTTTTTGGGCTGGGTGAGAGGGCAATCAATTGGAGTGTACAGCTGTTCAACTTTAGGACTTTGTATGCCTTTTCTTCAGTCTTTTAATAAAAGCAAATAGAAGCTTGCAGCTGCCCAGTCAGGATCAGTGAGTGCTCTAGTTCCCTGCCCAGTTCCCCACAAATCCTTCATACACCTATTCCTGATTACAAGGTCCAAGAGTCACACCCTGAACCATTATGGCTCTTGATGCCACTTACACTGCACACGTGTCCATGGAGGGTGGAAGGTTTCTCTCTCTAACCATTTCCCCTACTGTTTCTGACTTTTCATAATGCTGCTGCTTCTCAACACCAGTCATATCCTTTACCACGGTCTTTTCATGAGACACTGTCTCTCACCCCATTCTCATAAAAAATTAGGCGACTGTGGCATCAATGCCTACACAGTCAGATGGGTTGCAAATTGGCTGGAGGGCCGCACCCAGAGTGTGGTGGTGGACGGGTCTTTTTCGACCAGGAGAGATGTGGGCAGTGGGGTCCCCCCAGGGGCTCAGTCCTTGGGCCCGCACTGTTCAACATCTTCATCAGTGACTTGGATGAGGGGGCAAAAAGCACCTTGTTCAAATTCATGGATGACACTAAGATGTGAGGGGAAGTGGGCACGCTGGTGGAGAGAGACAGGCTGCAACTATATCTAGACAGGTTACAGGGGTGGGTGGATGAGAACAGGAAGGGTTTCAATACTGACAAGTACAAGTTAGGGAGGAAGAACCAGCACCATACCTACAGGCTGGGGAACTCCCTTCTCATCAGTGCAGAGACAGAAAAGGATCTTGGAGTCATTACTGATTCCAAAATGAACATGGGCTGCCAATGTAGGGACGCAGTCAGGAAGGCCAACTGTACCTTGTCATGCATCCACAGATGCATCTCAAGCAGGTCCAAGGAGGTGATCCTTCCCCCTCTATGCAACACTGGTCAGGCCACAGCTGGAGTACTGTGTCCAGTTCTCGGCACCACACTTCATGAGGGATGTCGACAGCATCGAGAGGGTCCAGAGCAGGACCACTTGCATGATCAGGGAGCAGCAAGGCAGGCCCTATGAGCAGAGGCTACGGGACCTGAACCTGTTCAGCCTCCACAAGAGAAGCCTGAGAGGGGATCTGGTGGTTGTCTACAAACTGGCCAAGGGGGACCAGCAGGTTTGGGAGAGTCCCTGTTCCCCCAAGCACTACCAGGAGTAACAAGGAATTATGGCCATAAATTGATGAAGAGTAGATTAAGGCTAGATATCAGGAGGTACTACTTCACAGTCAGGGCGGCTAGGATCTGGAACCAACTTCCAAGGGAAGTGGTGCTCGGTCCTACCCTGGGAGTCTTCAAAAGGAGGCTTGATAAACCCTTAGCCAGGGTCATTTGACACCAGCATCCTTTCCTGCCCATGTGAGCCCCAGATCATGGAGTCAGCTGCCTTCTCTGCTCCTTGCAGTGCAGGTCCCTGGACTCCACCAGAAGTGGAGGGGAGTCCCATCCCCTGCTTCCTAATGGAGTCCTGGGCCCTGCACTGCAAGGAGCTGCAAAGGCAGCCAGCTCCATCACCATGGCTCTCCCCAGTGGTGCATGAGTGCAGGGAGCTGTACATGCACCATGGGAAGCCCTGCATGGTAGAGGTGAGCCAGCCTGCCTGCACTCCTTGCCACCACATGCAGCAGGAGCCATGCACCTCCAGGCTACAGTGCCTGTGTGGGATACAAGTGCCCTGAGCATCCACTGCCTGCTGTTGCTGTTGGTGGCAGGGGCTGTGCACCACTGGGGGAATGTGTGGGAGGTCTCCATACTCCCCACCCTCCCACACAGCCCAGAAATACCACACACCCACACCTTGCCCCCACAACTCCCCATATGCACACACCCCTCAGCATACACTATTACCCCTACACATACAGCCACACCCCCTCAAACCCCCCCGCATACACCCCACTACACACACACACACAACTATACCCCACCCTCCCACAATATACAAGAGTAAGACTTTAATTTTGAGTTATTTTATGCAATCACCTCTATATATACTACACAAACACAACTCATGACAAAAATATTTTTGTGATAAAATTGAAATATGTTATAGTAGGTGTTTAACTTTTAGTGTATGATTTGGTTTTCTTCTGTTTTCAAGATGGCATGCTCCCATCTCAAAAGGAGTATTTCTGGGGGCAGGGGGACTTTTGGCAGCAAAGGTGAGGAGCTAGGGGTCGGACTTTCAGTTCCAAGATGGCAACCAGGGGCAGGTCACATTTTAAGAGGCGGGGCTACCCTTGCAGCTCTCGTTAGCTCACCAAAACTTATTAAGTGGCCCTCCAACTGAAATAATTGCCTACCCCTGAGATAACCCTTACAAAATTTCAGTCAAATGTAGCTAGTTTGGGAAAAGTAAAAGACAGAATAAATTCAAGCTGGTAATGAGAACTAGCTTCTTTATTAACTATGGAAAGAAAATGAACATAGAAGGTTACCAATGTAAGCTATGAATATTTAACTGCAAATTGGATGATTATTTTCTGAATTGGATTTCTGGTGCCATTATGATTGCCTGTCAGGTCATAAAGGCTTTCCTTTAAGGCATGCCTCAGCATTCTGTACTTACCAACCATGCAACACAGACTTTTAAAGATATTATAATATTGTGTCTTCAATGTTAATAAAAGAGTTACAAATCTGATGTCTGCAGTCATATGATGTTTGTCTGTTACAGCCATAGATATTTCCTGTTCTATAATTCATATAATGCCCTCCAGTGGCCAGCCATTTTGCATAAGCAAAGTGGCCTTCAATACCAGTGAGGATTACTGTGAGCAAAAGTCCAGCGAGTGATAAATCATGTTTTAAGGGATGAAGATGGTCATAAATAACAGAAAAGCACAGTAGTGCAGGGACCCATTATCTTCTTTATAGCTTTATGACTCAGTTCCATGGACTTCAGTGAGACTTTGCTAATTGACACCAGGAGAGAAAGTATGTAAATATTTCCATCTTTAGATTTCAATATAGCTTGAGAGAATAGCCACCATTCATATGTCCCTCCCATTAAATAGCACCCATAATTTATCTGCAGACAGGAAGCTCAAGTATATAGCCTCCTTTGAAATAGATGCCCTATGATGACAATTTTTATACGTGCAACTTATGCCAATATACATAGCCAAGCTGTTCAAGGGTAAGTAATGAAATAATAAGAAAACAACTATGAATCCCCTCCAAAACAACTGTGGAAATACATGCATTGACTTTATGGTATAAGAACAGTTTGTGTATTAAAGTGTTGTGGTTTTGGAGGTTTACATACAAACAGTATTCAAGACATGAACATATGCCATGCAGACACATTAGACAGCTTGCCTTTCCTTTCACTTCACTTCAGACCTTCTAGTGGTTTCTCTTAGCATTGGGGGAAAAATGGTTATTTGTATTTTAACCACCACTAAAGCTGGATGTCACATTTACTCACACACTAGTACAATTTTCTCTCCATCTCTGAAGATATATAGTGGAGAACATTGCATTAACAGAGTTGCTTTGCTCTTAGCTTTTCTGTCCTTCTAGGAGTATTGTCTCCCAAGCTATAAGAAAGATTCTACAAAAGCCTGGAGGACATTTTGTAACAGAATTAAAAGTTTTTGGGCATGTCTACATTTGCATTTAAATGTGCTTAAATTTAATTCACATTATCTTAATGCACAGTAAGCAGGTTTAGGCAGGTGTCTATACATGCAGGCATAAAAACACATTAACACTGTGTGTAGACTGGTTTGGGACTAAAGTTAATCCCAAGTCAATCCACACGCACTGCGTTAATGCACTTTAATGTGTCCACATGTTCATTAATGCACTTTAACTATTTACACCTAAATTTGATACCTGCATTTGCAGGTATCGAATTTAGGCACAAATAGCCTAAATTTACCATTTTTAAAGTGCATTAAGGGTGTGCACTTGTAGACACATGCCCTAATACACCTTAAATTTAGGCTGATGTGCTTTAAAACATCTCATGTAGATGCGCCCTTTGTCATTGTATCTTTGCAATTCAGGTTTGTTTTGGTAGCGGGACACACACTTCTTACAGGTTTGAAGAACTTTGTTACCAGGGTTTGATCCAAAGTCCTTTGAAATAAGTAGGTTTCCTTCCACTGATTTCAATGAGCATGCAATCAGACCTATGAACATCTGGACATAATTTCTTCAAAAGTACCTGCTGTACTCTATTTCTGGTCCAGGATCCCTTTATTCAGCCGTAACTGATATTTTCCAGTTTCATTAATGTATCCTAGAAATCGTATTGATAAGTGACTTTCCTGCCTATTGTTGTTGTAACTTAAAACGTTCCTCTAATGGTGCATAATAGTTTCCTAGTGCATGTAATGGATTAATCCCAAATAATATGTAATCATTTATCATAAATATGTATGTGGCATCTTTTTAAAAGATATGCTCCATAACATTGCGCTATTTTTTGATGTGCTAGCTGATGATATCATTTATTTCTCTATTACTTTTATAGAACAAACTGAATTCATTGCAAATTATATAGATCTATCTATCTTTCTGTCCGTCTGTCCATATGCATGTATCTATCTATCTGTATGTATATATGGATGGATGGATGGATGGATGGATGGATGGATAGATATGAAAAAATGACCCTCTAGGTTTAATTGTTGTAGATATTTTATACAGGTTGATCCTGCTGCTTAGTGAATAAAAAAATCAAACCATAATTTAAACTAAATAGGCAACATCCAATGCACCATTTCTTGCTGATTTTTTCCAGTTGTGTAGGTTTGGGTTTGCACAGTATAGATTAACAGCTGTTTATTTAAATGTTTGGCACTAAACACAGCTCATGCTACAAGTTTCATTCTTACTGATGTATAGTTATAGCTGAGAATATGAGCAGAAGAGCAATCTATTTGCTTCCTGTGGTTGGATATTTTGCAGTTTTGAAAGATGGAATTACTTAGAAGTGGTAACTCAAATGTATCAGGGAAGAGATAGTAACTTCACTGTTTTGCCTTAAACATTGGCCCATAACTAACGCAAAAGCTATTTAATGGGTTGAAATATAGCTGGATTTTTTGGAACAATTAATGTAAGTTGAGAAGAAATGTGTTTGTTGCAGAAGCTATGCAAGTCTAATTTACAGGTACAGAAATTGGCTTGGAATACATCTTAAAATAAGCTACAATTACATTTATATGCAGTAGATTTTAACAACACATGCATGGAACTCAAGTCATATTTTTATATTTAAAATTCAGTATTTACATATTTTTAAATCCAGATAATATATGTAATTTTGCATTATCCTATTTGATGAGAGTACGTGCTAGTAAAGTATTTTCAAGAGCACATAGACTTGGCATGCAGAGAAAGAATAGCAAGATTATGATTACTATGGGTTGGAAAGAATTCAGATCATGAGGATTTTCTATTTTTTCAATAAGAAATTGGCAATGATATATTCATAACAATGTTGAATTGGATATTTGAGGAAGTCTACCTGCAAAAAATCTATTTGTTCTTGTTAATTCCTAGCTATTATTCTGGAACAACTGAAGAACAGAATACTACTGAATATTCTATTTCAATTTTTTTGCTGGAACTTGTAATATGATGTGAACATGTCAAGTAAATCTAAGCACTACTTAGTTTTAATGCTGTCGAAAGAACAGAAACTCCACTTTGTAAATCTGGCTGCTTCTGCACCAAAGTAAAAAAAATCAGCAAAGGATAATGGAAAAAGAATACAGTATTCGTTTTTGGGTGACTGAAGCATTTGGTTCTGACAAACGCCTTTTTTGGATTTTTTTAAATACAACATTATGAATATTCAATATGGGTAATACTTTTTTTAATAAACAAATAATTCCAAAAGGAAGATGTAAAAATATTTCACTTCAGAAATTGAATTGTAGCCATTTGCCTGGTTTTCTTCAGAAAGAATTTTCCAGCAAAATCAACCCACTATTATGAAATTTTCCAATTTGTATGTAGATGCATGCTTCATAATGTATGGATCTGTTGAAATGCCTTGGAACAACTCTCCTTTTTGTGGAATTTTTCAGGAGGTTTTCAATAGAAACAAAGCAACTACATTTTGGATAAGTCATATTTAAAGGCTGTTGGAACAGCCCTTGTTACAGGACAGAAAAGCAAAGTTCAAGTTTGATGACAATCACTGAAAATGTAAGAAATAAGTAGAAAGGAAGGGACATAAAAGCGATTCTTCTATGCTTCTTTTTGTATCTTCCAATATGTCTTCCATATTGATGAAGGCCTATGTCTGGCTAGTCTAATTTTTATAATCCTGTTCATGGGTCCTCTCTGCCTCTTGGTCATGTTCATACTCTGAAATTCTCTAATCTTTCCTATCATTTGAGTAAAGATTCACAAATGCATTGAACTAGTCAACCTACAACCTGTGGGCCAGATCCAGCTTCATTTAATTCAAATTCAGTATTAATATAATTTTAAATCCAAATAATTCATGGACATCACAGGTGGTGAAAGCATACAGTGGCATATGGTGACAGGGTTGCAATGGCACTAGCAGCAAGTCACAAGCATGGTGCTGGCAAGGGAAGCAGCAGCGGAGGTTGGGTCACATACAATAGCAGTCCGCCTTGGTGGAGCTGCATTATTTCAGCCCAATGCTCCTGAAAAGTTGCTGACCCTTAGTCAGCACAGGACAACGAATGCTGTAGTCAGAACAACAAAGATTCAAGTACAGCAATTGCCAGACTATGGTCTGTGTAACCTTTGCTGGTGTTCTGCAGATTTCTGGCTGGTTGATGGTGCTGGCTCTGTCTTCCTTCCTTCCAGGGTGGTATAGTCACCTTCCCTGAAGATTTTCAAGAGACGGCTGGACGCACACCTCTCTGGGCTCATCTGACCTCAGCAGACTTTCCTGCCTTGAGCTGGACCTGATGATCTCTGAGGTCCCTTCCAGCCCCTAACTTCTATGAATCTATTAAATCGGACATGTAGTAGCCCAGTCAACCCATAAGGAAGGTTGGTAGGGACATGTTCCACTGGGCAGCCTCCCGACTTTTCCCCTGCCCCAGCAATGCTCCTTCAAGTCAGAGCAGTGAAAATGTGGATTGTACCCTGCAAGAAGTGGTTCATCCCATGGAAAAAGTTTGGAAGCCCATGGGGTATATCTATACCACTCAATTACAACTCCATGCAAGACAGAAATGAGACATGTAGCACCGCTCTGCATTCTTTCATCAGTGCTACCTCTCCAACTGGAAATAATGCAACAGCCACAGTGTATTGCTATACATGCACCAATAAATGCTGCAGACAGAAGTGGGGTAATGCGCATGCGGCACTGTGAGATGTCTCAGTAGTGTTCCATAGCAACCTAACTGAGCAGTGTAGATGAACCATCAGTGCAAATTAAGAAAATTCCAGCACCAACAAAATAAATGATGTAATGATACTGATTTTAAAGTCAGGATCTTAAACAGCTGACAGCTAAGTCTGCTGCCCTGAGCAATTTCATCTAAACAAAAAGGCAGGCCTTTACTCACATTTGCACAGCTGAATTTGCCGTAGAGTGTCTTGTTTTGGGTGACCTCTGTGTGTGTTGTCAGTTGCTTTCATATCCCACTGCTTCAGAGAACAGATGGAACAGTGTTTGGAAAGCTAACTTGTGTTAAATACACCAAGGACTCACGGCTTATTAGTAAGGAAATTAAACACTGTAAAAAAGAAAAAAAAAAAGCAAGTGTTCTTTATGCCAGCAACTCAGGCAGCTACTCAATCTTGGTATTATGAATGGTACCAAAGAATACTATTTGAAAATGTAACTCTGTTATTTCAGACATTTTATTGGCCTGGATTGTCATATAAAATAGTCCCTGATGCTTTCTAAATCTTAATTAAAGCCATTATAATGGCTTGATTCATAATAAAAACTAGCAGCTCCAAAAACGTTTAGTGTGAAAAAAGCACCCTCTGATAGTCTCAGGGCAATCGGATTTAGCATGCAAACATGCAACCTCCTGTAATAGGTTCAACTTAATAAGCATCTTTGAAAGGCCAAGTGCAGGGCTAAATTTCTTACACTGCAATATTACGTCTGCACTTAGAGAATATACAGCTGTATTATTTTAACATCAGGAACCTCACCAGCCTAATAACTTAGCTACAGGCAACACAGAGGGGTGCAAAAGCTAATATAGCAATGTCTGCAGAGCTAATTGCATACTATGCAACTCTGGATGGCAAAAGCATTTTCAAAAATATACCAGGTTTAGACAATGCAGTAACAAATGTAGCAAAACTGGGCACAGTGTGAAGCACGAGGTGCAGTCAGAAGCAACTTGCTGTTTGTTGGCATCCATTGTGGAGCACCTGGCCACACTGGTTACAGGCAGGAAACAACTCTGTCACCATGAATAGGAAGGAAGGACTCCTAAGGGATTGCAGGCAGATGTGAGGAAAACTAGGAAGAAAAGATGAGGAAAAGGCAGCTGCTCATTAAGCAACAACAGAGGCAAGAAATAAATGATGTGTGCTGAAAAAGGAGGCATCCTTGAAAAAAGCAGGTAAAATATTCAGTAAGGCCAAGTTTACACTACAAATTTTTGCCAACGTATCTAGATGGATCAAAGATGTGAAGCGGTAGGATCCCAAGACAACATAGGTGTACTGGTACAAACCCCTAACATGCTGCATTTTTACCAGTACAGCTAGTTTTACCTGTGGAAGGTAGTTTTATTGTATTGGTATAAAAAAATAGCTTTGCTGATATTTTTCACGTTTTCATCAGGAGCACTGAGCCTCAGTATAGCATACTAATATTCCTATATAGGATTACCCTGAGCAATATGCAGATGTCTCTCTATTGCTATAGTTGGTTATACCTGCATCCAAACAGTTTTGGAGGCAGCAACATTTCACCTTCAGCCACCCCAAAACACTTTCTACATCTATCCAACAGCTGTAGGACTACAATTCAATGCTCCTCCTCCCTACCCTCACCCCACCCCCAGTTCTCTCAGATCAGAGTAAAGTTTCATAAACCTTGGCAAGTCATAGTATGTCAGTAAATATTGTACCCTAAGGTAACAAAGCACAGACACCCCACTTACAATTACGTCATCTGGCCGAAATAAGATCCCTGCTTGTCCATAGAAGTAAATGCCACATTTTGTATCATGCACCTTTTTGGTAAATCCTCCATCAGTATTTATGAACCTTCCTTCATGGTCAACTAAGGACCCCCAGAATAATATAGGAGTCATCATTTTGATTACAAGATTCAGCTGTTAGTAGTAATGTCCTTAGTGCAACTTGGAAAGCCCGTTCTTTGAAAGCCATCTATTATTTCACTTGCAGGTTACCCACAGTATTAATCGCTTATCAAATCTCCAATAATAGTACCCTAAGGATTGAACTACCAACACCAAACTTGTTTTCCCCGAACCTTTAGCAGTCTGTGGTAGCCACCTTCCACATGGCAATAGCTATGGGCTGCCAGACACATATGTATATCTCTCTCACGGGAATGTTATGGCAGGAGGAGGATGGGACTAGCTCTTCATACGCTCCAGGAAGGTCTGTTTCCTTATACAGACATTCGGCTGCCTTCCCTGGTCATCCCAAGTCTGTATGATATCATCCCTTCCAGCTGTGCTTGCCATGCACTAGAAATTCTGTTCCACATGTAGGAAATCTGCACTGATGGCAGTAACTGTGCCGTGGCAGCCTCTGAAGGGCTAATACCCAGCTGCAACTAGGAAAGTTTCTTTGTCATAGAAGTAGATTAAGAAAAGAATAGCAGAGAATTATTTTGGCTGAAAAGAGGGGAATATGGAGGACATAGATGACCTCTCTTGCAAATATGTGGAAGTTAATTTAAAAGGACTGTAGCATTATATATTGCAACAATGAGGTAACACAGAAGCTTAACAAGTGTTGCCAATATGACAGTCAGTGAAAACCGAAAAAAGGAGAAAAAAAGCTATCAGGGAAATAGAAAGAACACACTAATCTTGCTGGCTGCTCTTACTGCTTCTTTAACTAAAGTTCATATAGGGACTTTCCTGGTCTATTTCTGTCATTTCCTTGCAAGACTTCATCAGTTTAAAACCTACTTCTGGGTCGAAACATTACCTGCTTCATTTACACCAAATGAATAATTCATATGGCATACTGCATCTGCTTTACAACACCATTTGCTGCACCATTTACAGCACCATTTACAGCACAGCATTTGGAAAGAGCTCTGTTTTTATTAGGGTCACTACTACCGGTTGTCGTTTGCTTGGGAAGGAAGTTCATATGCAGTAGCTGTGGAGTTTACAGTAAATGATTTTGGTGCAGTTCATATTTTTATATTATTATTCTTAATTTCAAGGCTCTTTCTAGGTAAAAAGGGCCATAAAAATCTAACAAGGTTTTAGGTTCTAAACTTGCCATTGGTCAAACAAATAATATGAAGGTAAATATTTACATTATTTCATCTAGAATAGATACCACTTCCTGTCCAGCTAACAATAGCAGTATGTCTAATCTGCTGTACACAGTACTGAAAATTTACAAGTATGTCAAGATTACGATTTTGAATGTTACTTAATAAATAACTGAAACCAAACTAACATTACAGGAAATTAGACTTGGTGCTGTAGTTAAATGGAATTTCCATTTGTGCCTGAAAATTTCCTGAGACAGTTGAAAGGAGTTCTTTTCACCATTGATCTTTGCTCAACCATACTGTTATATAGGTATTTTGCATAATCTTAGTTATGGGAATATGCATAAATCTGTATATTTTGAGGAGTCCATTATGGGTTCATGGTTTCAGGGCAAAGATGTAACAAGGCCTTTTATTTTCCTCACTAGTGATGTTTTTGGATTTACCACAGTAAATCCAAGAAGTAGAAGAGGCAGTATGCTAAATTTTCCAGGCTGTACCAGGTACTGTTCCAAACAGAACTGGACTTTTAATATCAGTGACCTTGAACTCCAGCAGCAGGGCAATTACCCTGGTATCATGTCTTGGTTGTATAAGCAGCTGATATTATGTTACCCATGGGCTATTCAGAAATGGCCACACCAACATAAGAGATTTAACAGTGACTAGTTTGGCCACAGTCCACATTGCTTTACAGTCTCTCCCTATCCTTTTTTGCTTCCTAGAATGGAAATGATGGAGCAGAAAATATTGCACTTAGTTCTTTTAGAATCTGGAGTAGCTCCCATGCACCACAGCTAATGGGATAAGAAAACCTTTCTGCCCATTGTTGGCTGACATAAGTTGTTAGTAATTTGCTCAAAGTAAGCTCTGTGTTCTTATTTGGCTGCGTCTAGACAGTTGAATACTTTGCTGCTTTCCAAGGAATGTGCAGCTAATGTCAATGACGTATTCAAGGAAGAAGGATTGGTCCTTATTCCACTCATTGGAGAAATGAGGTTGTGGACAGTTGCTGGAAAAGGTACATGGCTTGATGACTAAGGAATCTACCCATCTCACGCCAACAGAATATAAGACCATGCAAAACATGATTCTCAACAAACAAAGGAATGGTTAATATACAATATGAAGGTCACAGAGGAGATTTAGTATGGATCAATTTGAGATGTATAAATACACATGAAACTCTTAAGCACTGCAGTAATTAAAGGCAAAACAACAGATCTACCTCTGTTTTGCACTGGGAAAAGACTGTTCTTGGGTAAAGAGATTTATGAACTGCCTTGTGTAGCTCTGGCAACAGCTAGCATATGTGTTTAGAAAATATAACAGTGCCAACCCATAAGCTTAGCATGAAAAAATGGCATTGTTAAATGAAAGAAAAAACTACCCAGGCAGACCCCCATGTTGTGTGAATTTCTACCATCTCAATGGAACTATGCCACCTTATTATAGCTAGGGTCCAAATGAGGCATGTATTGGTATATCTTGATGGATACCCAAGAGAGGGAATTTAGTACTATATATACATTTTATATTATATATAGTATATATAACAAATACCTGTAGATATCTATCTTTCCACAAGGAAGTGTAGACCCCTTTACAGTTATGAATGACTTAAGTCTGATGACATGCATAGTAAAATAAGTATTATTCCTATTTCTCAGATGCTCAACTGAGGCACAGAGAAACTGACTGATTTATCCAAGAACACATTACAACTAGGTCAAATATGGCTCTATGTTTTCCAAGTTAAGTTTAGATGCTAAAAACAGCATATGAAATCCTCGATGGTAGAAACTGTTATAATGGCACAGTAGCTTTGCTTTTATTCAGCAATGCAGTTGGCCTATTGTCTATCCTATACATCAAGTGCAGGAAGACAACATGAACTCTAACATGAGCTTCTAACTCTACCTCATAAACTTCCCTAAGCAGACTCTGGAGTTACAATAACATCTTTGTTGGCAAACATTTTTAGGCACTGTAAATCTTTCTGACTCTACAGGAGAGATGGTTGATGTGCAAATCTCCAAGTTACTGTTGTTAAAAAACAGAGCCCTGTTCATCCATCTTGGATCTTATTTTACAGATCACCATATAAATGGGGGACTTAAAATAGTTCTTTATCCTTGCAGAGTTCACAGTCACTGGAAAGGATAGCACAACAAGCTTCCCTTAGTAAGCTGACTCTGTTGAGAGATGAGGAATTGTTGAACACGCATATACATTCAGAGGTCCTGTCTGCCTGCCTACTCTAATTTTGCAATAGATTGTGCAACCCTTACATGTACTGGGGAGTACAAATAAAAGCACTCCTATCTCTGTTTACTAATATTCATATTCACCATCCTGAGTTGTTAGGCTTATCAACCTAGCTATTAAAAATGTGCAAAAAAATTCCACAAAAAATATCCCCAAAGAAAGGAAAAACATGAGCTGGAACGATCTGGCTCCTTATTTCAGGATCTTGTAGTATCTTTAAAGCTGTGAATGCTCAGAACATATCCATACCCAGGTGAGTTTAGGAAGACATTTATTAGTCTCTTTGTTATCATGACAGTAAGTATACCAACACCTCTGTGCTGGAGTTTCCTTCAGTGAAGAAGGCACAAGTTAAGATTCCATCCTATGGAAAAATTCAGATTCTGAAAAAAAGAAAGAGAAAGCCACACATCAGAATAAATAATAACTTATTGCTTAAGGCTTTATGTGGTTTATGGGAGACCCAGATTTTAGTCTGTGTTCTGAATTAGGGCTATTGTCTCTTACAGGGCCTCCGTATTCTCCAGACCTACACCCCTTCTCCAACCTGAAATTCCCTCACACACCTGAGAAAATTGCATGAGGAAATTTCCATCATAATCAAAATGTTTTGACAACACAGCAATTTCAACAGAGAAAAGTTTCAGCCATTTTTTCCAACCAGCCCTACTGCAAAACCTTATTTGAAAAGTCTTCATCTAAAGGTGTTCGGATTTGGCACCAAGTGTTTCTGAAGAACCGCCATCAGGGTCTGGGAAAAAGACTAGATGCAAAAGACAGCTTTCAAAAAGTAGCTTCTAAAGGCACCATGTAATTATAGAGGCTGACCATGGAAGACGTGCCAGTCCCCAGAGAATCCCTTTCTATTTCTGCTTCATGGTGTAATTCTAAACTTTACAGTCAATACTTCCATGGCTTCATGAAAAAAACCTCAGTCAGTGTTGGGTGAAACAGTTTGCACTGTCTTTCTTTTTCAAAAAGACAAATTAAAAGTTTTATAGTGCTGCAGGTCTAACCTCTTCTTCAAAAGTAAAAGACACAAGAAGGGGAGGAGGAGGTGAGGCTAGTGAAATAGCTGTTTCTACTTCTCAGCCCTTTTCTTTTCTTTTAAGGCCGTAAGTTCTGCCACAGAAATGAAATGCCCATAGTTTTAATTACTATGAATTATGAATAATAATAATTATAATAATCTTATATTTTGAACAATTTTCACTCCAAACTATTGTTATAGATAGGACACTTACACCGCAGAGCACTGTGCTCTTAAAAGCCCACAGATAGGGTCACCTGAAGAAATTCCTGAGAAACATAATGTTCCTAGAGATTTTTTTAAAAAACAATAGTCAGCTTCTCACAACTAATGTGTTTTGCTAAACATGTTTTGCTAGCTAGTGGCAAAATATTTTCTACCCTTGCAGTAGCAGACCTTCATCCCTCTGCTTTCCCTAAGGCAAGTTAAACACTTTTTTTTATGCTTTGGGCATTATGCCCGCTAGTTGTGTGGGAAGGTTTGTTTTTAAAGTTTTTCAGAACAGATTAGACAGACACTTGTCTAGGATGGTCCTGCTTGGAGATTGGGTTAAATTAGATAACATCTTTGTGTGCGTCCAGATGAGCCCACAAGTGCCACTTGCCATGTCTCAAAGCAGTTTGAGACAGAGCAAGAGGCAGGCTGAAACAAAAATGTTCCCTAGATATCCAGAGATCAGACCCCTCCCTGCCCAAAACGTGGGGCAGGGGGCAACCAGAGGCTTGGGTCCTCCAAGAGACGCTCTAGTAGCCTGCCCCTTGCTCTGATGCTGCAGCACGCTGCCTGCCCATGCAGGGCAAACAGTCATGCAGGCTGCAGCGACCTGGACAGGGACTCCTTTCCAGGTAAGTAGGGAGTGGAGGGGGAGAGGGGCTGTGGGGGTGCAGCTCAGGAGGGGTGGTTCTCTCACCTGCCCCCCACTGCACAGCCCGAGGCCCCCCCCCACATGGCCCACAGCTCACCAGCAGCAGCCATCGGGGCACTTGGGGCTTCCTGGCACAGCCCCCCCCACATGGCAGGGGGCAGCACAGCTTGTCCCCAGACGTGTGGCACCTGGCATTGGTTGTGCCACATTGCACAGGCCTGGCCCAGCTTGGTACAGGGCTATGAGCTTTCAGGCAGCTCCGGGCTACTTGAGCTGTCACCCAGAGCCCTGAACTGCTCACGGGGACTACCTGTCACATCAGGCTGGGTCCTGCATGCATAGCCCCTGTGTGCCATCAGGCCAGGCCTCTCCCATGCATGCAGGACCTGGTCCAGTGCAGCAAACAATCCTTGCAAGTGGTGCAGAGCCCCAGGCAACAGTCTGAGTGGCCCAGAGCTGCCCAAAGGTGCATGGCACCATGTCTAGCTGTGCCAGGCCCGCACAAAGTGGCATAGGCATCGCCAGGTGCCAGGTGGCCAGGGTCAAGCTGCAGTTCCCCCTGCTGCCCCATGACATGCAGGGGGGAGGCCTGTGCTAGGAGGCCCTGAGCTCCCCAGTGGCCACTGCTGCTGATGAACTGTGGGCTGTGCAAAGGGGGAGGACTCTGGGCATGTGAGTTGGCATGTAGGCCCTGTAGGGGGTGGGGCTGGGGTCCTGCAGGTGGGTAGGTGGGCAGTCCACGTGCTGGGGGGGGGGCTGTGCCCTGCGGAAGAACAAGGAAATCACCCATCCTGAGCAGCCCCACCGCACAGCCCCCCATACCCATAGTCTCCCCACACCTACCCACATACACCATGCTCTCCAACTCCCTCCACACCCACTCACATCCCCTGCAGACTCCTTCCTACCCCTTCCTGCAAACTCCATATTTCCCCATCACACACCTATTGTGCCCAGCTGCCAGACAGGATAAGACCTGCTGGCAGGAGCTGTGGCTGTAGGGGCAGCTGTCCCCACATCCCAGTTAGTGAAAGGGTCAGGGGGAGCTCTAACTGCTCTATGGTAAGAAAACCAAAAGAAAACATCAAAATATATAGATATTTAGAATTTATTTTATTATGATCATAGAGGCACTGGTAGGCTTCCAAATTGCTTTAACTTACAAATATATCAATAAAACATTGTCTAGCTGATCTCTCTCTCTCTCTCGCATATATATAACCCTTATACAACACTTTCCAAACACAATAAAAGCTCAGCTCCCAGCTGACCTGCTGGAAAACTGGAGTAACTCCTGAGACTTTAAGGGTGCCTCTGCATGAGATGCTACATCGTTGTAACATGAACTACCGTGACACTGCTGCTACTGCACAGTAGCTCATCAGGTCAGAAATGACCCATGGAGCAGTGGGACTGTGCAGTGTCAACAGTTACTGTGCAGTCGTTTAATACTTGAATTAGCAGTTGTGTGCACTTGTGCATACGCCCTAAGGGTCTTCAGATTTAAACTGCCATATTTGAGAGCTACATCTATTACTTGTTCTGCAAAAGGTACTAATTCTCCATAAAATTGTATTAAAACCTAATTACAAAAACAAAATTAGTGTCTTGAGTCCATTCTAGAATGGAAATGGATTCCCAAAATCTAGCCCATCATAGTTCCACTGTGATAAATTGTATTGTGATTTCTTTTTGAAAACAAGAAATCACGGAAAAAGAGTGGAGGCAGAGAGATGTAAAGAAAAGGGAGAGCAAAAGAAGAAAAATTTCACTTTTTTTTAACATAAGACTTTCTAATTCTTTTCATTTCCAATTTAAATCATATGCTGCTGTTTAGAAAAAATGTAAGTTGCTAAGTGCCTACCAGTTATGCAAGGTAAGGATTTCTATGGGCGATATCTTTGTGGGTGATGTAGAGAAGAAGCTTGTCTAAGGGTAAAACCAGGTATTACCAAATGAAGCTAATCAAACTGTGGTGGAATGCATTCCTCTTTATTGGGAACAACACTTGTCACCCATTGTCACACTTTGGGTAGTGGCTTAATGTGAGACAAATTGCAATGTTTCCCTTTGCCCAGGTTTCCCCCATGTCCTTTCACTGCCCCACACCTTCTTCCCAGGACCTGGGTCCTGTGCTATATCATACCTCATGTGGAGGCAGAGGTTGGTGTGGGTCCCAGCATGGAGACACAAGCCACCAGGGATTCCCCAGATCCTCATGTCTCTGCACCAGGACTTGTATGAGCTTTTTCTACTGACAGAGTCACACCGCTGGAGATCCCAGGGCAGATCTCCATAATCAGGGAATCCTGGCTTTCCCTGCTCACAGAGAAGTGCTGTGAGATTCCCTGTGGCCTGTCTCTGTAAGCAAGGAAAACTGGGAAGGTGCTCTCAGGATGTCAGGGGCCTGATCTTTTGTGGGGATTCCCAGGGTCTGCAGGACCAGGCCCCTCAAGCCCCTGAAGCACCTGCCTGGGATGGCTGGAAACCCACACTCTCCTGCCACAGCACAAATAGACATCTGCCTCAATAAAGCAGCACTGATTTACACTACCTTGTAATAAAAAGGGTAGGGATGTCTGTTTGCTCACTAATTGTGTCACCATTAAATTTTTCATGGCAGCACAGATGTGATATCAAGTTGTGTCTGTTTCTACCTTAGGACTATCCCAATCATACAGTTAGTCCATTAGAAGATAATCCCACACAAAAACCTTGCTTTGCTTATTTACTGAACTATTATAGCTACAACATCATTCCAATATTACCAGTTCTGTATGCATTTCTAGATACAGTGACTCTTAGGGTCAGTTCTGATGGTTGATTTTGGATACCACTCCCCATGATGAGGAACACTCCAAAACCAATTAACTTTGGCTCATAAAGTCTATCTTGTTCACAGAATGCTCCATCATTATAGCCAGAATTTAACTGCATTCTGCTGGAATATAACTACAGTTGAATGACATTCAAGAAACATTTTTTTCCAGGTCTCAGGTTCATAAGGCAAAGCAGAGCTTATGCTGCTGTTAAGATAATTTCACTTCTGGAGGTTTTGTAAAGTTGTGCTCTGTGAGCTTCTTGGGCAGGAGATGGAAGCAAATATGACTGGACTGTTACATCTCACAGTTTGTCTGAATTAGTCCAAGGCACTGTGGTTACTACTTGCGGACCTGATTCTGCCACCTCAATTATCAGTGGGCTAGATTGTCACAGCCCTTTTTGGGCCCCTCAGGGAAGTAAGAAGAAGTAAAAACAACTCACCTGAAATTTCTCACTGCAAGCAAATTGATGGGGAAGTAGTGCAGAGGATCCCTGGGCCAGTTCACTTTGCTTCCTGTGCAGAGAAGCTGCGTCAGCATGCAGGACAGGATGAGCTTTCCTGCAAGGTAGAGTCATGTAACTTGGACAGCAAGGTGAGCAGAAGAAGCTAGGCTTGTGGGCCACAGTTTGTTCGTTGTTCCACTTCTGGGAACACAGCGTGCCACGTCCTCCACCGTGCTCTAGATCTATGGTAAAGTTAGACTCTAACCTACCAAACAGTAGCTTTCTGTGTGGCTTAGTTTTGCTTAACTAAAAAAATAGCAACATGGATAATAATTTATTAAGACAACTAGGCAAGAAGTGAACTCAGGACAGAACCATAAAAAAACAAAAATACTGAACACCATTAAATCTTCAACTATCTCTGGAAACTTTTATTTGGAGATCAGTATTTTTAGGCTAAAACTTGCAGCAAAATAAAATTATCTCACTATAAATGACTTGTGAAATATAATTGTGATACTTCACATCCATGTACTCCAACATAATATAAAGTAGTTTTTAAACAGAACTTTTTAAGTTTTGCTACATTCAAAGTTCAGATCAGCATTTTATTGGACTACATTAGTTTCAAGAAGGAAGGTATGTAACATTTGCTTAGATCACATCCATTTTTACATGAGTTAGAACTAATAATGCAGCTTTTTAAAAAAGGATCTCAAATTCATGCTTCACAACATAAGTCAGCCTTCAATCAGTGTAGATTAAGGAAAATAATTCTCCTAGAGAATATGCTGAAGATCCTTCCAGCATTTTAGATCAACTAGGACTTCTTCAGTAAGGGGCAGTGTACAAAACCTCACAATAAATAGAAAAATTCTATGGTCCTAGGATATTTATGGAGATAGCTTTAGACTTATAGTTAGTGGTGGCTCTGATCCTTCCTCAGACCTTTCACTCTTCTAGAAACCCATCCAAGTTCAGTAATACCAGTAAAGAGCGAGCTGTACAATTCAAGAAAGGATTTGCTGATACAATAAAAGTTGTCAATGTATGTACAAAGACTTCTTTTGCCCTTGCAAGCAGTGACTTGGATTAATATCTCTATAATCTATGAGTTATCACAGCAATATATAGTCGGTGTTTATAAATTTGACAAATGAACTAACATTTGTATATGATCTAACATTTGTAACCAGGAAAAGGGGGCAAAGTTGAATCAAATAGATTAGCACCTCTTTAATGCAATTTCCATACGTGCAGGCAATCACGCTGGGTAGACGTGAGCTTGTACATCAGTCCCAGCATGTCTCTGCTATAAACTCTCCCACTAAAATGCTGCTGAATCATGCAATGTAACGTGTAGCAAAAAAACAATCAAGCATTCCTTTTATCATCAGGGGTGAGGTGCCCATGAATTAATTGTAGAAGATTACAGTAAGATTCACATGACTACAATAAGACCAAAAGCCAACTATTAAAAATAAATAGCATTGTGTATTTAGTTTTTTTGGCTCTATTTCTTTTAAACAATTAACCAGCAGTTTCATTGGCATAATAAACGCAGCACATCAATGTGACTAAGACTTAATAATGAGCAGTTTAAGCTGAGTTTAATCATATTGACTCTGGTGTGTCCCTATAATTATTATGAATGTCTCTTTGGAATCAATTCTTCAACATCCAAGACTTGGTGTGATATTTTAGCACTTGAATTGACCTAAAAATAAGCCCTTTAAAAAAGTATTTTTAAAAGACACTTGCAGGTCTGAACAAAAACACTAACATATCCCATAGACTCTCTTTATAGAAAACACAGTAATTTTATTTGGAAGAAGAAAGTTAAAAGAATAACTACAAGGAGTTAGGAGATGAAAATAGAATTGATATGGGTGGAGGAGTGAAATAAAGACAGAATAACTATCAGGTATCTAAATTTAGGATCATTGAATTGCTTAGCACTGTTTTCATTGGCTTTTATATGACCTTTTATTGAGTTGTTTAAATGGAAGTAAAGGCCGTATATCTAACTTACTTGTTGTTCTCACAGAATTAAGAAAAGGGGGCATATCATCTCAAATTTTCCTTCCATCTGGCAAAGGGAGACAATGTGGTGTTCATTTAGGCTTGTGAATGGTTTTCACAAAGGACTAAGTTATGAAAGTGAAGCAGATGCCAAATGGTGACATTTAAGGCTTGATAATTCAAATAAAATCTTTTCAGTTGTATCTGCCTATTTTGTGTTCACACGTCACCTCTTAATGTTGAATGTATTACTTTTACAGAATTATTTGATGTATACATTTTTAGGGCACATCCAGATGAGCATGGCTGTGTGGTATGTGGCACTGCAAACACGTTTGCAGCACCACATACCACACAGTCCAGTGGTCTCTGTGCTGCAAGCATGTGCTGCGCCAGGTTTTTTTTCCATGGGGTTTTTTGAGCAGGGCTCAAAAAGACCCATGGAAAAAAAGCCAGACGAATGGCCAGGGTGTGCTGCTGAAAGATGGAGCCGGCCTGCCCAGAGCCACAGTCCACTGCCAGCCAGGCTCTGCATGGCAAAGTCACCGTGGCTGCAGCACCAGGAGGCCCCCAGGATCCTGGGTAAGGCTGCTGGAGCCAGCACAGTGCTGGCCTCAGCTTCCCCAACCCTGCCCAGGGTAACTTTCTGTGTGCCAAAGCGTGTGCGGCTCAGGTATTCCCGGGGGTGAGCTGCCATTACTTGTCTCCAGGGACCCAAGCATCCATGTGCATCTGAACATGCCCGTAGTGTGTAGTCTATCACGAGGCATTCCTTGCAAAAGTTCAGTATTGTAACTTCAGACTATTTGGACTTAGCATGAGTAATCTGCTGACTGGTGCATTACAAATCAGAAGCTCTCTGGTGAGGTAGATCTAGGCTCATTTCCACTAGCCACTCTCAAGCCTGCAGGAACCTGAGGGCTTGAGAAACACTATAGAGGAATAAGACTGTATCAGCTGGGTTTGGAGTATATTTTGGAGTTTCAAACATGCCTGTAGATGCAGGTGGGGAGGGTTTCTTTCGTCCTGTCTTACCAGAACCTGCTTCCATGATAGTACAGGCAGGACTTATGTGTTTCTGTGCTTTGACTGAGGTAGGACCTGAGTCAACAACTGCTCCCTAAAATGTGTAAGGGCGTAATTCTTCGTCAAGAAAATCTTCTAAGACTCTAGTAGTCCTACTTTTTACAAAATACTGACAAATTGATTGTAGGGTTTAGTCTATAGCGTATTTAATGGACCAGGAAATAATCCAGGACTAATGATATTCCAACTTGAGGTGTCTACAATAGTAGGTTTGTATGACTGCTTTTTATTATTTAGATACCTCCCAGTTAGAGATGAGTTTGTTCACAATGGTAGATATTCATCTTTTTGCCAAGGCTAGCAAACAACTATCCATATTTGTAGCACTACAGATCCGCAGAAAATACTTATGCCTTGACCAAGGAAGGCTGAAGTCTCAGCTCCTGGAACAAAGCTAGGGAAGTGTAACTGCTATCTGTTTCACCTCTGCTTTCCTAGACAGTTCTATCTTATTCAATTTCAAGTAAACTTTAAAGTGCCTTTTGCTCAGATCAGAAGAGTCATATTTTGGAAGAAATGTGGAAGAAAAAAACATCAGAGGATACAGGTGAAATTGCATACATGTGGAAACTTATCTAAAACTTAAAACCAGTTTAAGTTTTCCTTGACATAGGTTTTTGTCCCTGCATTACTGTTTTCAGGCGATGCAGTCAAATAAAGTTTTCAAAGCATGTTTGAACAACTGCTTTGTGATTATAAAAGGGAAAAAACCAACAATAAATGTTTGTTCTTTGCTTTGTCTAAAGCTTATATGCTGTTTGATATTCAGATGTTCTAGAAACAACAAGACGTAAGTTCTAAGCAATTTTAGTTTACTTTTTCCTTGCTTTGTGTTGGTTGGTTATACTGAGCTATCCAAAGAGAAATTTGACATGAGCAGATGTCCCATCACAAATTCAAGGAAGAGAATTTTTGGCAAATGGTGGATTTGCATTTTAACTTGGTATCTGTGCTGCAATTTGAAATTAATTCTTGTTTTACCATTCTAAAACGATGACAGGATATAAGAAAGTGCACAGAGTTGTAGAAGTGGAGAAAAAAATCTAATGGCTTTAATAACCTCTTAAAAAAATTCTTGAACATTGAGCAAATGAACCACCCTTCTCAGGAGGACTGAAATCAAATCTCAGCAGGAAGGTAGAGATCAAAACATTTAACTTCTACTGAGTTTCTTAAAAGGCACTTTAAGCATTTTTAAAATGAAGGATTTTATTACAAAATGTGGAACTTTGTGAAAGGCAGGGCTTTGCCCTGTTTGAAATATTATTTTATATAAAAATAGCAAACCCAAGAAAGGAATGTTCATATAGAACAACTGCACACAGAAAAGTAATCTATTACAAGCAATGAGGCAAGGCAAATAAAGACATTTAATCATATTCAAAACATGCCTATCGAAAGTGTTTCCTGCTTGCATCATATTACATGTTATTTCCACTAACATCACAAATTTGTTATTTTTAACTGATATTGCTAATTAGCTCTTTCTAAAATAGGATATATTTTGCACATAGCTTTATCAGCTCATACGAATTGTGAGCAATCAGATATGACCCTTCCATAACTTTTCCTGCCCCCCTATTTTAATAAATGTCTAGGTTTTTATTGCAAAGTTTTGTTGGTGTCAACCTAAATTGGATAATAACATTAACTTCAAGGTAAATTTAAGGTTAATTTCATTTGTAAAAATCATGTTTAGGAGCTCTCCGTTTTCATTGTAGCTATTGCTTTCTCTCTTCTTCCTATTTAAATAAGCTTTGATGACCATCCTTGCCTGTAATATAGACTTTATGAACTTGGGAGAGTTCCTGCCTCTATCCAATACTGCTGTCAAGAACTACAAAGCCTCCTACAAGGATCTGAGGTTCCTTTCTTTTCTTCACTATTCCTTCCTTGTTTAGCATTTATACCACACAGATAGGACCCAACAAAACAGCTTGGTGCATAGGCAAAAAAAAGCCATAGAAATTCTATAAAGCAAGCTTCTCTAGAAATTTGTGAATAAAATTGTATCAGATATTTAATTAGGACTCTGCTAGATACCAGTGTTATTTAATTAATAGTTTAAGGTGTTACACTCAAGCCTCCCTTTTTTATACTGGACAGACTCACCTAATGTAGACATCAAGTACACTTAAAAAAATCACTTTAAGCACTCATCATTTGAAATCACTCCGACTAATTGCCCTTCAAGTTCTAAACAAATAGACACAATGTTTGCATTTTCTGAATTACTTAGAGGCCTTTAATTTTACAAACTGTGTTTCATATGAGGCCATGTTTATATGTTTTTATGCTAGGGGCAGGCCAAGAACGAACTGTAACTTAATTCTTAACTATTTCTCCTTTGCCAAGAGCCAACTCCTAGTGAAATCAATGGAGATCCTTCTTTTGTCCTCAGTTTCAGCTAAGCCAACTCCAGAATTATGAGAGTCTTAAAACATGCCGGAATTAAATCCTAGTCACATAATATCTTATTTACAGCACAGCAATGGGTGTGGATAATATCTGTAAGTCGTTAGTCAAATTTGACATCATTTTTTGATTGGACTTATTATTAAGTTCCATCTATATTCTTTCTGATGTCTTTCTAAGATTTGTACAGACCACCGAAAACATGAGAGAGAGCATCTAACCTGGCTCCACTGAACTATCCTTTTCCAGATGGAAGGACAGAGAAATAACTTTTATATTTAACAAAACAAATACACCTGTGCAAGAAAAAACCCCAAACAGGGTAATACTTGTATTTACAAGTCCTGCCCCGCTATAGAGTTTATTAGTTTTCTGTGGCCTCATAGGGCACCATGGGTAGATGCTGAGCCATTTATTGCGGAGCTAATGAGGCAACTCCACAGTAAACATCTTGTGTAGACACACCCAGGGAGACCTAGAGCTCAGACTCTGCTCTAAGGTCTGCTCATTTTATGTTAAACAGACCCAGCATTCAATATATAAATAGGCCTTTTGATCAGATATAAAACCTAGCCCCCACTCCTGATACGAAAGCCCTAATGATTAAAATAGAGAATTAAAATCTCTCTCTCTCTATCTGACCCAGTGAATCTTTTATGTTCTGTGGAGCCACTTCAAAACAGGAGGCAAAGTGTCTCCTCCCATTTTAACCTTGTTGTTAGGATATCCTTCTAGGATGGAGGGGCTTTACAGTGCAGCAAATTAGTTTCCTGTGCAGTAAATTATCTCATGTAAATGCGTCCAGTGTCTCTGAGGCTAAATATGTAGAGCTACATACCAAGCTATTCACCCCTCCCAAAAAGTTTCATAGTTTCATAGTTGGTAGGGTCGGAAGGGACCTGAGCAGATCATCAAGTCTGACCCCCTGCCATGGCAGGAAAGAGTACTGGAGACAAATGACCCCGGCAAGGTGTTCATCTAACCTCCTCTTAAAGACCCCCAGGGTAGGAGCCAGCATCACTTTGCTTAGAAGTTGGTTCCAGATCCTAGCTCCCCTGACAGTGAAGTAGCACCTCCTGATATCTAGCCTAAATCTACCCTCTGCCAGCTTTTTTCTTGTCCCTGTTCCCCCAAGCACTCCTGATAGTGCTCGGGGGAACAGGGACTCCCCCAATGCTTGTTGGTCTCCCCTGACTATTTTGTAAATGGCCACTAGATCCCCCCTCAGCCTTCTCTTGTTGAAACTTGTGGTACAGGTCCCGTAGCCTGTTCTCATAGGGCTTGCCCTGCTGCCCCTGATCATGCTAGTGGCCCTCCTCTGGACCCTCTCCATGTTGTCCACATACTTCCTGAAGTGCGGCACCCAGAACTGGATGCAGTACTCCAACTGCGGCCTGACCAGTGTCACATAGAGGGGGAGATCACCTCCTTGGACCTGCTTGAGATGTATCTGTGGATGCCTGACAAGGTACGTTTGGCCTTCCTCATTGTATCCCCACACTGCCGGCCCATGTTCCTCTTGACATCAGTGATGACTCCAAGATCGTTTTCTGTCTCTGCACTGATAAGAAGTTCCCCAGCCTGTAGGTATGGTGCTGGTTCTTCCTCCCCAGGTGCAGCACCTTGCACTTGTCAGTGTTGAAACCCATCCTGTTCTCATCCGCCCACCCCAATAACCTGTCTAGGTCCAATTGCAGCCTATTCCTCCCTTCTAGTGTGCCCACTCCTCCCCACATCTTAGTGTCATCTGTGAATTTGAACAGGGTGCTTTTTACACCCCTGTCCAAGTCGCCAAAGGACCGAGCCCTGTGGAACCCCACTGCCCACATTCCTCCAGGTCGAAAATGACCCATCTACCACCACTCTCTGGGTGTGGCCCTCCGGCTAGTTAGTGACCCATTTGACTGTGTAGGTGTCAACGCCACAGTCCCTGAGTTTTTTAATGAGAATACGAAAGTGCTTCTGAGCATTTGCAAAAGTACAGCTTTAAAATTCTGCATGCAACAAAACTTCTGTGGAATATGGTACCTCTCTAGGATTAAGTGGCAACTGACCAGGGGGTTGAAGATTACAGTTTTGGATTTAGGTGGAATTTAGACACAAAGTTCTACTTTCGGCACCAAAGTTCCTTTCAAGGATGTGGGCCAAATTCACTACATTTCCTGATGTAGGTGTTGTAACTGGCTACTCCCAAACAGGAATAACTTACTAATTCAAGAAATATTATGTCTGGCAAAGGAACAGAAATTAAAAGTCTGAGTTAATGCCACAAAGTTCTGATTTCTAGTGCTGCAGGAAGCCAATTTGAATGAATCATGAATGATTACATTCAATACACAAATTTAGCTAGAAAAAGAAGAGTGAGTCTAGCTTTCTCGAGTAATCTAAGAGCTGTCCCCTTGAGCATTTGGGAAAAAAATTTACAAAAAAGCTCAGTAAATTCAGAAATGCAGCAAGGTGACAAAGCATAGATGAAATTCCAGTTAACAGATTTTGATTTTAGAATTGTTTGAGTATAAGGAAAAAAATGCTACGCTGGACAAAAAATGAGCACAGCATAAAAGCCATGGGTGACTTGTCCGAGGGATGGGGAGGGCCACTGCCCTACATTCAGGCAAGGAGACCCCCACATGGATCTCTGATCCCTGTCATGCTGGCTAGTGGGCCAGGAAAGAAATGCAGAGTGGCAAGCAAGCCTGCTGGTCCATGCCACACGACTTGGCTTCTCAGGGAGCAGAGATCCATGCTGGGGGTCTCCTCGCTGCCACTGCCCACCCTGCACTGCCTCAGCAACGTGGGGTTGCGCAGGGTAGGCAGTGGCAGCGAGGACACCCCAGCATGGATCTCTGCTCCCTGCAGAGCCTGGTCACATGACAGGGACCAGCATTGCCCTGCCACGCAACCTGGCTCCACAGGGAGCAGAGATCCACGCTGAGATCTCCTCACCACCACTGTCCACCCCATGCAGCCCTGTGTTGCCGGGTCAGCACAGGGAGGGCAGTGGAAGCAAGGAGATCCCCACTGTGGATCTCTGCTCCCTGTGGAGCCGAGTCATGTGGCAGGGCAGCAGCATACAGTTGTTTCCCTGCAAGCCCGGCTCTGAAACTGCAATTTTCTGAAACATTTCCAAAACTTTTTGGATGCCTCATTTCATGCCAGAGACACCTCTGAAACAAAATAGCTGCCAAAATTTTCCACAGCCCTAATCTATACCCAAAACAGAACACAAGTTCAGCGCACAGACTGGTTTAAAAATGGCTGAACCTGGTTTAAGACTTGCTTCCCCCCCACCCCCAAAGGGTGAATGTGTGTTCTGTTTGCTACTGATCTAAATTACGCTGCTTACAGAAAACTGCATAACATAGCTCAATTCTGCCTCAGGCTTTTTGAATGTCTGTACCTAGCCTAGAGAACTTTAAATGGAAGTGCTTGAAACAATAATGGAATTAGCCAGAGAGGAAAAATATTTACCATAGAAGAAACAAAATGTAAGATTCAGAATGTGCTTTGGAAGGTTGTAAAGGCATTTAGGTACTGCAAGCCATACAATGTGTTTGTATGTGACCACACAATCTGGACAAAGGCATCTGGACAAAGGAGTCTTTCATTTTTGAGTGGATAATATTGAATTAATGCATTTTGAAATATTTTTCTTATGCTCCTAAACACCTATTATGAATAACGCAATTTGAAGACACAAAATACAGACAGTGCTTACCATGGACAGCTTAATACTATGAAAAAGAAAATGCACTGGGAAGCCCCAAGAAAGTATATGGGCTCCTGTAGACAGCTCTAGCCATGGTGAAGTCAGTGCACCTATGCCCACTAATAGTAGCTGAAGATGTGTCCTATATCTTTTTTGCTCATTTACTGTGAGTACCATGTCTCTTATCTCCAGTCTTTCCACCCCTACATTCCTCCTTTCCACTTAGAATGCACACACCAGAAAGAGACATGTCGGAGAGAAAGGAAAACAACTCTGGTCAGTAAATACTTCTGCCTTGGTCCCCAAGATAGAATTGAGAATTTCTCAGTTCCCTTTACCACAGATTGAGAAAACGACATATTCTGTACAGAATTACATTCAAAGAAGCTCAGTAGGGCCAGAATTACTTGCTTGTCTTTCTAGTATGTAGGGCAGATAGAATCAGGTGACTGTTTATTCCATATCTGTACTGCACCTGTCACAATGGGGTCCCAGACCATAACTTTAAGGGACATGGCAATATCAATAAGATAAAAAAAAAATAACAGTGTTTTTCCCCTCTGGGGAAGTCTGAAGTGATTCTTTTCTCTCCCTTCAATGAGCTAGAGAGAGGCATGGGAAGGAAAGAGGTGATATGGCAGCAGTTGAATTCCAATGAGATGCATAATGCCATGAGCAGGACCTTTGTCTTCCCTGCTAGAAAACTAGAAAGGTCACAATGAGAGTGCCAGATTACAAATACTGCTAACATTGGCCTTATGTGCTTAAGTATACAAGTACCTGGTTGCCTCATGACCCAGTCTTCACCTGCTAAATATCCAAGACTGCACATGATGTATCTGTTTTTCAGTGAAGTTTCCTACTCTGATAAGTTTTCCAGCTGGTTGAATGAGATAAAAGAAATCAACAGACTAACCCAATAACTAACCAAGATTAAGTGGCTTATTTGAACTAATATCCAAGACAGCTTTTAGCCAAAATTGCTAGACAACATTGCCTCAGACTTCATAAACCCTTCTTAAAAGGAAATGATTTCTTTAAAGAGACATGACAGATTAGCATCCAGTTTAAAATTCCGGGCACTCATTTTCTATTTATTAGAACTCCTGATTTCCATGACTTAACAAAGGCAGGGAAGGCAAGGAACAGGTCAGAAATATAATCATATCAGTTATGCTTTCATTTCAAATTCTATATGTGCTTTCATGAGTCCACTTCATTATTTACCATTCCTTCAGCACAGAGATGATATTGCCATCATGAGCTCAGCATTAAATGAGATCTGGAAATGTCTTGGTGGGCATCAAGGCTTCTTAGACTTGCCGTATTTGATCTACCCTGCCTGTTGCACAGTTTGTAAGAACTCTCTTTCTCCCCTTCTTCCCCCCAGCTATAGTTCCCATTGCAGCAAAAAGCATGTCCATGCAGCCCCTGCTGCAGCCTTTGCCTGCAACTGTGGAGGGGGGCAGAGAGAAGGTGCCACATTGACCCAGCCTGGTGTCCCAAGACTCCAGCCAGCAAGCTGTGGGGGGAAGAGGGGAGTGCTTATGGCAGGGGAGACTCCCTTCCCCCAACCCCGTGCTCCTGAGCTTCCTGACAATGGCAGCCAAAAGCTGCAGCATGGGGCTGTCCTGCATGACTTTTTGGTGCACCATGAACTGTAACCAGAGAGGAAAGGGAACCCCTTTACCACACAGATCTGGCCTTCCCCGCAAAGGCCCTAGCCAGCAAGCTGGGAGGGTGGGGGGCTTGTGGAGCAGGGGTGGCTCCGTTCCTCCTGCCCTCCACCTGGCCAAACAAGGAGGAGACGGAGCCTTTTCTGTCTCTTTTCTGTGACAGCCCAGGGGTTGTCCTGGGCTGGTGTTTGCCAGGAGCAGATGAGCATCAACCAAGGCTAGCAAGCCACCTATTATGGGACCCTTAGGATGCTGGTGGCATGCAACCTACCCTAACTCAGGACAGGATCTGGTACAGGTGTTCGTTAAAGCATTCTAAATAATTCACTTTAGTCTGATACCACTTCCATCTAGGGTTAACTTAGAGCAGAATCTGCTATTTTTAAAGCAATTTATGTACTGTGAATGTCTGTTTTGTTACAGTTGTAAAGTGGTTTCTCCATGCTAAATGCACATTAATTGTAACTTCTGTACCTAGCCTTAATGTATACGGAGAAGAGGGGCTGAATTAAAACTAAAACCCACAAACTTCTGGCTTTTCCTAAATTTTCAGTGCTTTGTTTTGAAAAATAAATAGCATTCCTTCAATATAGTTTTTGCAAGTAATAAATATATCACATTAAGTATTACACAACTATGCAGCATGTGAGACATTTAATTAACTGAAGGATCTTATTGTTGTTTCTCTCCTCTCCCCCCATTCCCTCCCTGAGTCTACCATTTCAGCACTTTCAATAAAGCAATATTTCTTTCAAACACCCAAAATACTTGACCCCTCACACTGATGTTCTAAGAAGGGTGGAGTACATAATTTGTATACTTAGCAGAACTTAAACATAAGGGTAAATATGTTCACTGATAGTAAAGCATAAGAACCATCATCAAAGAGAATACTTATGATATTTGTTTGTACATGGGTATAACTTTCTATGAGAATTTAACCATGTTGTGTATTGGCAAATATACAATGAAATTATTAGCCAGTTATTAAAAAAAAAAGATTAGCATGGATTTTATATTTTTACAGCACAGATTTTCCATGAATTTGCATAAACACAAGAACTGAGTCACTTTTTGGCATGTGATATTTGGATATGTTATTTAAAAACAAAAAATACCTCCCCCCCCACTGAAAACATTTATCTTTTCCAGGATCAGCTATCTTTTGTTATCAAAGGGAGAGGCAGTGGCCTAGCAATATGAGGTACAAAATTCTATGAAAAAATGCAAAAAATTGTAAAGCCAATCTAATTCCAGTATTTCTGCGATATCACTATGGAATCTCACAGCTGAAACACTTGAAGTAGCATTAATCAACTGTCTCTAGTTCTCAGGATCCTGAACTTATTTCTCTTACGGTTTCGCTTCCTTCTCCTGTTGTAACCCATTTTCTTCCTCCTTCCCACAATATACTCAGTAGCATGGGGGGGGGTGAGTGGGCCACCAGGGGGGTGCCAGAATGGCCCCCTCCCCCCATAAGTCTTTGCATAGCCCTGAGCAGCCCACCCACAGAACCTGGGCAGAAGCAGTCCCATGCCCAGTAATGTATCTGGAAGGTGAGAGGGGTTTGAATGGAACCCCCCTGCAGGGCTTTGTCATTGGAGGCACATCCCTGTGCTGGGGTGGGATAGGGTTATGAAAGGAACACCAGAAGCATCACCTGTGGAGCCTGTACTGCTGCCCCAAGTGGCAGCAGCCTAGTCTGTGCTGCTAGAGCAGCAGCCACAACAATAGCATCTCCCACCAAGTCAAGAGAGCTGGGGCAAGTCCTATCCCAGGAAGCCTCCTCCCTGGAAGTGTTGATCGAAGTGTAGAATCCAAAGCCCTCCTGAAGACACCATCTCTGTAGCCGCTGATTGACTACCTTGATGTAGGCATCCTGGCGCCGCCAGCTGCTTCCAACTGGAAGGATGGAAGAGAATACCACCTGCGTCCCCAACTTCCTAGGCTTGGCCCCCAGCTCATGGAAGTCCTTCATGATGTGGTCAGGACTACTCCCAGCCACATCATTTGTGCCCACATGGACAAGTATCGTGGGGCAGTAGTCGGAGGGCTGGATGAGATCAGGAATCTTTTTGGTGATGTCGCTAATATTAGATCCGGGCATTCAGGAGACATTTCCTGCCATAGGATCTGGTCATCAGATTGGCCCTCCATGCCTCTCAGGAGTGAGTTGCCCACCACAATAACCCAGCATTTCTTTTTCTGATTGGGCAGTGGTCCACCAGTCTGTCCAGTAGGGGTTCCAGGGATTACTTCCTCTGCGGCATCCTCTACTGCATCCTCCACCAAAGCTGCCAAGGCATTGTACCTGTTCCCTGACCTGTTCCCTAGCCACAGGTCCCTGCCAGGCCACCTCCACAGATGGGGGCAGGGCTCTTTGATAGATAATTGTTCTCTATATACTAGTGCAATGTATCTTGAGTTCTTTGACCCTTGTAAGCTTTGAGATTGATCAGTGTGTTGTTGCAATGAGTTCTCCAGGCTAATTAAAAACTAGGTTACAGAAGGAATCCTAGACTCAGTTAAGACAGAAAATGGGGAGTTACATTTGCTGGAAAAGGAGCTGTGCTACCTCAAAGTGAAGTTATTGTGTGTTGAAATAAAAGGAAGGAAATAAAAAGTGTGAAGGTTACTAAAACTGATTATATTGTACCTACCTCAGGGTCAAAACCCTTTTGTTAACTCAGCAACCATCATACAATAACATCAAGAGGTTGTTTATCTGGGTTTCTTCTGAATTACCTAGGGGCTTCCCACAGCTGAAAAACCTCGAGGGAGCTTGAATTACCTTTTTGGATTCTGGCTTTTAACCACCAGACACAATCATTCAGTTAAAAAAAACTGTTTTTTTCCTTAGCAGAAGTATACAGAAATGAATATACCTGTTTCTGCCATCCAGGCTGTCAAATACATTCTCGCAAAACAAAATGCTCAGCAGTTCTGTAAATGTCTCTCCAAACAAAAAGTCTACTCATTTAAAGTAGTGCTTGAAATGTTGATGGTTCCTTGAGTGCTATAACATTCACACCTGACTTAACAAAGCAAAGTGACACTTGCTAATGTGCCAACATTATTAATTGAGGGTGCTTTGCCAGTCTTGAGTTTACATTTCTGTTCCTGTCTTACAAATGAACTGGGTATCCACAGAAACATGAACACAGAAGACTGAGAGGCACTGAAATTCCAAAGATGTGCACCATATCATTTTATCACCTCTTTTTTGTGGAGACAATATTGACATGAAAAGATGTGTGTGTGTCTGTTCCAAATGGATGCCAGTAAATTAATTAATTAATTAATTAATTAAATTAATAGATTGTAACCACAGATCTTTCTCTTGTCTCTAGAGTCTCTGTTCTCATGGATTCTGCTTCTACCTGAAGAATTATTTTGGAGAGGACTGGAAATTACACTCTAATTCTGTTCATTTTTTTAAAAATGTGATACTATGCTATAACTTGCACATGAATTTACCTTCCTAGTTTAAAGTTTGCCTTTAGGGCTTATTGCAACTTTAGGTTTTTTTTACATGTCTGATCTGCTTTTGAACTTCTTTTTGTGCTGGGAGTGGTATTCAGCAGCATTTTGCTGTATCCATTTAAGATATTCAGAAGAGAACAATAAGTAGTGTACAAAACTGAGGCTGTTGCTGCTCTTATCTTGCCAAAAAAGGAAAATACAAAGGAGAAGTGCTGCTAGACATATACACCCCAAAGCACAGAAAATCATTGGCAACAGAAAGCCCTTAAGTATTCTGAATTGAGAAATAGAAATCCCCAAGTTTAAAAAATAAGTGGCAAAAATATAGCTGTTTTAAAAATAATATTTTAAGGTCAACTCCTGTCCCTGACTTATCACAGAAACTTCCTGGTTTGCTTGCCCTGCACAGAGGTGGGGGAGGATTTGCATAGCCTGTACAGAAAATTGTCTCCAGCTTCAACTCCCCCAGCAATCTATGCAGTGAGGTCTGAGGGTAGTGGAGTCAGTTCCCTGCTCTGTAGCACGTCCCCTGCAAGCTGTAACAGGTGGATGCACAGCAGTGTTCAAGGTTAACTTATGGCAATAGAAAGTCACTTTATGTCTGAATAAGTTCATTCACACAGCCACTGAATTTGCTTTTTAACTTGTGCATTAAATATCACAATTTTAGTCAATTTGTTTCAACCTGCCTGTGAGCCCCCATATATTTAAGTCTTCAGACATCAAGAATTACTGCCTCCATCCCCAGTGAACACTGGGCATTATTTCAGCATTAATGAGGTCCAGAGTGCAGATTGAATCCATTAAGCTCTGATTTATTATCCTGATACCATTTCTTTTCTGTCTCTATGCAAAGTCATCCATTAAATATCTGTATGGAAGGCAAAGAATATACTTTATAGACATAGGTTTAGCTAAAAAACATAATAACAAAATATGAATCTAAAATCTGGGCCTCTTTTCCTCTTTTTAATGAATTGGCTGCTCATGAAAAGTGCCAGGTTCATAAAGTTGAAGACTCAAAAGCATGGGTACCAGCCCTACAATCTTCTTGTGCCTAAACCTTAAGCAGGAGACCTCCGCCACAAAGGATGAGGAATGTAGTCTCAAGGACCACTTAGTGTTTGGCTTTTCTACTGATATTCCCAGGCAGGGTTTCAATTAACAATGCTGGGAATGGCTTAGTGCATATTCTAAAATCAGCCCTGAAATTAATACAAGCAGGTATTCTCCCTATGGAAATGCTGACTTTAGAGACTATCGCTGGAGATGACGAACAGCTAACAGCACATTTACAGATGGAAGAACAAGGGGGAATGTTTTGTCAATACCGTTTCCTTCTTGAGTAATGAACCTGAATGTCTGGAGTACTTTAATGTCTGACACATCAAAAAAGTGATGACCAATTGTTAACAATCCTGTGAGAGAATTCTCCCAGCCGTTCTCAGAACAAAAGTGTTATGATGACGGAAAAGCACAGGATGTTCAAGATCCATGTATGGCTCTGGAGATGTGGGAAGCACAGCATGCTCTGCTTTATGGGGGATACGTAGCTGTAAACAGGAAGTTCTCTAGGGCATAGCTGAGTCCTTGGGCATGTCTGGGGCAGACCGGGAATTCTGCTGAGACAGGTAGTTGCTGCTGTCAGTATTTGCTTGTATAAATGTACTTGAGGCACTTGTTAGGATTTTGTTTAACCTCTTCATTGTGGGTCCTCCTGGCCAGCTCCAGTAAAACTTTGGGATGCCACACACACCCATGCACACATGCACACACACACACCACTCCCTACTCTTTCTTTTGTTATGAGGATGTTTTGAGCTAACAGTGATATGTTGAAACATTATACATAATTACTGTTGATCTTTTGTCATTACACCAATTTATCTTTAGCTGAGATCATTATAACGCCCCCGCCCCTCACTGCAATCCCCAGATCAGAGCAGCTTGACAGTCTGCAGTAAGGTTGTATAGGAAATGTGGGGAAAGGATTTTGTAAGTAGTGCTGCTGTATCTACTGCAGCACCTAAAGTTGCAACAGTCAGCCATGGGCTCCTGAGCTTTTGCTGTGCAGGGAAGAATAGACAATCCATGCACAGAGAGGCAGCTCCATCATCCTCAGCCCAGCCTCTCCTCTTTTCTTTGCCCATCCCACTTTGAAGAATATATAGCTAAGATAACTCTCATTTTTGTTGGGGCTGGGATGTGTTACCATGATGGTATGACACCTGAATTGCCAGTTTGGAACAGACAAGCAGTGCAACTAGTCTAGTATTGTGTCTCCAGCAGCAGCTACTATTAGATGCTTCAAACAAAAAATCAAGAACCCCACAGTGGGCAATTGTAGGCTATCCTGCACTTAGAACAAGTTTTTCTCACCTCCCAGCAGTGAAGCCCATATAAGATGCCCTGGAGCATTCCTTGGATACCCTATAACATGTCAGTTGTCAATATTAACTTTGAGTGCTTTTCCAAATGCTGCAAGCTCTAACCCCTCAGCATATCTTGTGGCATTAAGTTCCAAAAGGAAAATTGTTCATAGTACAGAAAGTTTTAAATCTGCTATGTTATAATGTCAGTGAAATTCCTTATTCCTTATTCTTATGAGAGAGTAAATAGGCATAAGCAATTCACTTTACTTAATTCCAGCCATTATTTTCTACCTCAACATGGTGTCCTCTTATTAATCTCCTCTGTAAATTAAACAGCCTGAATTTCTCTCCATATGAAAGGGTTTTCTGTGCTCTAATAATTTTCAGTGCCTGCTTTTAAACTTGGGAGACAGAACAACTGAACTGAGCACAGTGTATTCAGGAGGCTGTAGTTGAGATTTATGTAATCATATATTAGCATTAATATTTTCTGTCCCATATCTTCTGTGCCTTAAAGCTTTGATTGCTTTTTTGACTGACACTGGACCTAATAATGTTGTCACCAGTGAAACTACCCAGTAGCACTATGTACACAACTGTATAGAAAAAGCACTCACACGGGACCCTATATTTTGATCATTTTCGCCACAAAAGAAATACCACATCAGTCACCTCAACTCATTTGGACCTGACAGCATCACTCTAGAGGGCATCTTATAATCCATTTCATCCTGATATTACAGAGTATTTGGAAAAGAAAGGCTTTCAAAACTAAAAAGTAGATTTTTTTTCTTTGCGTGCCTGCTAGTTATTTGCTGGAAACTGTATACTTATATTATATATTTGTATTGAGCACAGTCTGAATGGGGTGAGGAAATAACCAAGCAACTAGGAATAAAGTCCTGGCTATTTTCAAGAATTAAATAGACAAAGGTACTGTCTTACTCATGCAACAGATATTTAGCAAAGGGAAAAGTGTTTGTTTGAGGAGAGTCTGCTCTTGGGCAGCTCTCTATCTTAAAAATTACCAGATCACTTGGCAGAGTCAGGTATCCAGCAGGTTTATTTAAAAACAAATCCCCAAGAAGGTATATAATGAAGAGGACCTGGGATTAGGGCATGATCCCACAGCATCCTTTCTTTCTTGCTTTGAAGGATAATAAACCAGGGCACTCACTCAGAACTTAATATATGATCTAATCCCTCCAGCTCCCACCAGGCATCTCTCACACATCTTAGTGATCCTCTCTGTATCAGGGGTTTAGTGGCTTCAGGCCCTAGCAAAATCTCATCCCCTCCAGGTACAAATGGAGAGTAACTTGTTTATCAAAGTAGGCCATAAATCTCCTCTCTCTACAAGACTTCAGCCAAACATGTGGCTTAGCTTTCCACTGGCTCCCCAGTCCTGACATTTCTTACTTAGTCTCTCCTGTAAATAAACTCCACAACCTCCACACTTCTTCTTTGATAATTACCTCTTCTTTGATGATAGTTTCATTGACAGCATAGGCCCATTCTTCCTACTGTTGAATTAACTTCTTCTGTGTCTCCTGAACATTTAATGAGTGAGGTTATATCATCCCACAACAAAAGGAAAGTTAGGCAGGAATTTTCAGGGAGAATACCACATCACATGAGTGGAAAATGTCTGAAGATCAGCTATATTATACATGATTACTGTTTTGAATATGTTGTCAAAATGGATGTTTTTCACAGACAGTCTTGTCCAGTGGGTAGAACACTGGACTGGGATGCAGAAAACCTGGTTGAAACCCCAAATCTGCAAATGGGCTGCTGAGTGACTCTAAGGACAAGTCACTTCACCTTTCTGTGCCTCCATTCCCCTGTTTTTAAAGTTGAGATAATGTTACCTTCTTCATAAAATGGTTGTGCGCTACTGATGAAAAACAAGGTAGAGAGAGGTAGTTAGTCATGTTAGTCTGTAGTCAGGCAGAAGGCAGGTCAAGGTGGCACCTAGGGGCTAACTTGGTTGGAAAGGCATAAGAAAGGTATAGGGGGTATTCATATTCTTGTTGTTGTGATGTTGTTGGTCATTTTCCTCCCTGGGAATCTCTCAGTCTCTTTATAAGATGAAATTTCTGACAACATCAGCTGTCACCTATGAAAGCTCCAGCCTCTCTGAATGAGTTAATCTCTAAGGTGACATCCTGTCCTCACTTGTATCGCCCATGAATTGTGCTGCATCATCCTGTCCTCATGTCCTGCCCTGACAACAAGTGGTGGGACACCCTAGGTGAAAGCGGAGGTGAGAGTCCCCAGTGGACAAATCTGTATTCTACCCTGATCCCACGAGCCACCAGGGACTTCAGCTGGTAGGTCTTCCATAGAGATGTCTCCATGGACCTGCATCTGGTGCACTTTATGGACACCCCCAACACCTTCCCTTTTTGCCAACAGAGAGAGATACTGGTGCACACCTACCTTGAGTGTGCCAGGTTGCAGTCCCTCTTCCACCTCCTCCAGAACCTCTTGCTGAGGTTTTGGGTGCGCTTCTCCCTGCATCTTTTCTTTTATGTGCTCCCAATCCATGGCCCCACCAAGACCTTGGACCTCCTGGTGAACCTCCTCCTGACTCTGGCCAAGCTGGCCATCTACAGTACCAGGAAAGAGGCTCTGGCTTGGAGGAACCTGGGTGAGGGTGGAGCTGTCTTTCTCTCACTCCTTTGCTCACATCTACGGGCAGAGTTTCACTAGTCGGCATCCACGGGCTCATACAGGGGCAGTGGACTCTGGCTAGTGTTCTGTGGTCAGTGTCCCCTTCTGGATCCCTTGTAACCCTCACTCCCATTCCTGTTTCTTTTTTTATTTGTCCCAAAAAATCTGTTGTTGCATTCTCAGTGGCCTACGTTTTAAGGGGCGATTATAATTTCTCATGGTGAGCCTAGGCCCATGTTCCTCAAGTGCAACAAATAGGTCTTTCTCCCGGGAAGAAATCACATTCTAAACAGAGGTAAAAGATAAAGGGTGAGAGGGTAAGAGAGATGCACAGAGACAAAAAAATTGTCCAAGGTCATGTAGAAGGTATGAGATAGTCAAGAACTAGACTCAAAACTCTGGAGCAGGGCAGTCTTAATTGGTGGCCTGTGAGCTGATATAGTTTCTGAAAAATAACCTGCTGCCCCTGGGCTGGCCCCTGGGCTCCCACCTGGCTGCCACCACCACTTGCTTTGGCTGCACCTGCAACTGGGGATTCAGGGCTACCCTCCTTTCTCTGGCATCCACTGCCTGACCCAGCCCTGGGGGAGCCTGCAATGACCTTCAGGGAAGGTAAGCATCCACCTGATCGCGTGTGGTGCAGCTGGATGGGAGAGTGCCTGCCCATACACATGCATGGCATGCACCTGGGAGACCTATGGCCCCTGCAGGGTGTAGCCTGTGAGGGGTGAAGATCCCAGTTGCTAAGACATTGGACAGCTCTGCTCTAAAGCACTATCTGCTGCTGTTGATGTCTATGGAGGAAACTGCCTAAGTGCAAAAACACAGGCAGCACTGTAGCCAGAATGCTAAAAAGGAGATGAAATAAAAATAATCCACAAAGAGACTGGGTGAAGCATATACCTTTAAAGTCAGACTATTTGAACAACAGCAACATATATCATCCAGAAAGTGCTTGTCAGGTAGAAGAATCCTTTATTATTCCTCCAGTTTAATCACCTCTGAAAGATGTGTGCTCAGATGATGTGAACATCTGAGCACAGGCTCTGGGTGTCAGGTGGAACTCTTTATACTGTGTTTCTTAAGCAGCCAGTTTGGTCTTTTTCGTATTTGAACCAGATGACATCTGACTTCCCTCTGTGTCCTATATGGATCACACTTCATATAATAACTTGGATGAACAGAACAAGAGCATAAACTATTGTCTTATGTGTTTCTGGGTCCATCTGTTGGTTTTCATTACTGCTGATATTGATGTTAACATGAACCAGGCTTCATCAAAGGGATACATCATGCACATCCACTCCTTTTACTCATTGCCTCTACTTAATTTCCTTTTTCTGGGGAAAGAAAGACATTTTTTTCCCATCCAAAATAGACACAAACAAAATCTGTTTTCATATGAAAGCAATGAGAATCAATACAAACAATGATCAGAGCATCATAAAACAATAAAATTCAACAAGGAAAATCCAAAAATTAGTTACATAGAGATTACTCGGGTTACAAAAACATGAAAGGTTTATTTTTCAATCTGTTAAGTCAATCCAAATGAAATGGTGATGTGATTTTTCCATATATGTGTGTGTGTGTGTATAGCACGTGTGTGTGTGTAGCTAGAACACACACACCAAATATACAATTTATATATATACACACACACACATATATACACATACACATACATATATATATACACATACTATATATATATATATAAAAATGTGTGTGTGTGTGTGTATATAGTATATATATATAGTATATGTGGTGTGTGTTTTCTAGCTATGTTTAGCTCTATTCACAGATGCCAAACCTATCTGAAAAAAACTCTTGATGATCTCTAATTTGTGAAACACAAAAGACCATCAATTTTCCTTATTATATCAAGAATGGAACAGTTGTCCAATAACTGATTTTTCATGTTCCTGCTTCTGAGTGACTCATACCCTTTTAAAATCATGATTAGTCCCACTTATCTTAAGTTAGTGACTTGATTTTCATGGATGTCCCTTTGTTTCCAAATTAAGGTCAATGGGAAAGAAAGGACATATTGCTTTTTTCCTACCCACAGACCTCAAAACTATGGGCTTCATGCACCAAGCATTTTATGGTTCTTGGGAAATAGATGCTGAATACCTTTAACTAGCATTTGTTTCAGTGAGAACTGAGGGTATTGGGCACATCTGCACATACAATTAATGCTATATGAATTTACTGCACAGTAATTTACTGTGCAATAAACTTGCACTGGGGAAGCATCAACACATGCCACCATTTGGGAGCAGATTTGCTCCTTATACCATTAACCTCCTCCAGACCTTCCCTGGATTTGTGCTGCCCCTCCCCCTGCTCCCCACTAGAGCATCCAGGGGAGCTGGAAGCTCCAGCCACAGCTGCCTGGGGCCAGAAGCCCTCTTTAAAAGGCAGCTCCACACAGTTTTCCTTGGCCACCTGCGTTTCTGGCCTGAAGCAGTATGCAGCATGCTGGCACAGCCTACCTCATGGTCACAGAGGCCAACATCCCCCAGGTCATCAATGTAGCCTGTGTGCTAAACAACATCAGTGAGAGCCAGGGGGAACTCTTTCATGAGCCTTGGGAGGAGGAGAAGGCACAGAAGGTGGAGGATGCCTGGCACTGAGAGTACTAGCTGTGATGGCACGGACAGGGATGAGCTCCCACCACTGAGGCCCTGGGAGAACCACACACTCAGAAGTGGGGGCCAGGGCACTGGGTGTGAGAGGTGCAGGCAGACCACCTGGTCCTGCACTCCCCACCATAGTTTACCTGGACAGTCAGCCACAGACCCCAGCCCCAGTGTGCACCCCCAGCAACACATTCACTGTGGACAGTTTTCTGGAAAACACTTTATTCCCTTCCACAAACACAGAACCCATTGCCCCACCCTCCCAAAAAACAGACCCCATTCCTCCATCCCTCAGGATTATGGTGCCTGGCTGGCCAAGCAGGGTCCCTCTCTGAATAAGAGCTGAAAGTCACCAGGACGAGTGGTGCCATCCCCAAGCTGGTCTCCCAGGTGGGGCTCCACAACCAGAGCTGGTGGGGCAGGCACTGGCCTGAGTTGTCTGAGCTGCTGGACAATGTTGCTGGACTGCAGTGGGACATGCTGTTGGTGCCCCAAAGGGCCCTCCTCTGCTGATGGCTCTTCACCACTGCCAGGCTATGGCATAGGCTCTGGCAGGCCTCCCATACTGGAATACATAGCATGACTCTGTCCAGGATCCTGGTGTGTGAGGATGTGGTTGAACAGGATGAACAGGCTCTGGACCTCAGCCTTACCCCACAGTGCAACGAGGTCTTGTCCTGGGACCAGTTAGGCTCCTGGGATTTAGTGTGTGGCATCAGAGATGATACCAACATGGCTCACGTGAGAGCCCTCAGGGAAAGTCTGGGTCTGCCGGGCCTAGGCATGTTCCCTCAGTACAAAGTGCAGGGACTCTGCACAAGACAAGCAAGCAGGAAGTGCAGCTGGGCCAGAGGCCGGCACTGGGGTCCAGACAGGCTGTTATGGCTGGCCCAAGGCCACTGCTGTAGGACCTGGTGGCCAGAGGCAGGCAGCAGGAGTCACAGGCTCTGGGGTCACTGCAGAGTTTTAAAGGCCAAGCTAGGGCAGGCAAAGAGCTGCATCAGCCCCAGGCCTGGAGAAGCTCCAAGTCCTGTGACCTTGGGACTAGCCTGAGGGTGCCCCCTGGTTGGAGGTGGGGCTGACCAGGAGCAAATTAGCTTCTGATTGGCATCTACACATGCACTACTGCACAGTAACTTTGGTGCAGTTAATTTGCTACCTGCATTTGCAGATAGCAAATTAACCACACAGTAGACTAATTTACTGTGCAGTAAGCACCTGCACGTGTAGATGGTGCCACTTTACCATGCAGTCAGTCAGTCTACTCCACGGTAAAGTGTCTTGTGTAGATGTGCCCACTGACAACCTTGAAGAATTTAGTCCAGTGTGAGGCCAGGGTCTCATAGATCCCAAAGAAAATGATAAATATCTGAATGACATAATCTTGCTACCTCTTCCCCTTTCTGAATTAGAACAAGCAAGCCACTTATTAAATGTGATCTGCAGATGTATAAAACCCTTTGTTCTAGTGGTAGGATTGTGTTGCTAAATGCCCAACACTGCAAAATAAAGGGGATATCCAGGACAGAAGTGGTTTTAATCCCAATTTCTCCATTTAAATTTTTAGTATCCAAAAAGTCACAAAGTATATGTTCCCATATAGAATATCTTCAAACTATGCCCCAGTATGCAAGTAGTTGATGAGATCACAGTTAAAACAGATCCTTATTGGAGCATAAAGCCTCTTTTGAGGATGTGGGGGGTGATCTGTGAGACATATGGCATATTTTAACTGTTGATTATATGGTTCTGCAATGTTTTTAAAATAATATTTTATCCAATTTATATTTAAAAATTCTTTTGTGAACCTACAAAAATATAATGCAAGAAATGCCACTTATCTAGCCACTCATGTAAAAATCCTTTACAAGACCATGAGGCACAATAAATTAAACTGAGCTAGGCATGTGGTCTATGTCTGACACTTATTCAGAAAATAAAGATAGTGCAGAATGTATAAAATCTGTTAAGTGGCACTTCCTGCTCTGTGTGCATGGCATTAGGCTTTGGGGATCAGGAGTAAAGTTTAAGGTATTGATTCTGACATACAAAACTCAATGTGATCTCAGAACAGTTCAATGATCCTCTGTCCCTGTATGATATCATTGTAATTGTGGTCAGCTCAGGTACAGAGGCTTGGAGCTGTCTCAAATGAGGAAGGATCTGTTGAAAGCACACCCTATATTATATATTCTGCCACACTGACCTTGAAATAACCTATATCTACTGGCCTTTACAGAAGTGCCAAACTCACCTTCTTCTCCATAAATGTAGGATGAACAGTAACGGGAATAGAAATTGTTTTGGTCAGTTTTTGGTTGATTATATTTTAATACAGGGGATGACGGTAAAATTTGGGGATTTCTGCTTTACAGTATTTAAATATTTCATAAGGTCTCCTGTAACTTGAAATAAATGCCTTTCTATTATTTTGAATTATTGGGGGTAGGTGGGGAGGGAGGGCAAGAAAGCACAAATTATTTTACCCTTAGTGTCCTTGCTGTTTGCCAAAGATACAAATAATATACCCATACTAGGAAGTTCCCAGGATTTTAAGGGAACAAATAAAGGAAACAATATCAGAAGCTGTTTAAATAAAACAGCAATGCAGGACCATAATAATTAATGACAATATTATTTCTTTGACAGACAGAGCTAATCTGTGTCTACAAGCACAGCCCCAAGTGAGGGAATTATGTTTAAACTACCCATGAATATAGTACCAGGAGACATGATTTCTCAGGAACAAAAACTGGGCTAGTTTTTTGCCTGCTAACTTCTTGCTCTGGTGGGGTTCGACTAACAATGAATTAAAACACCCTTCACCCCCACTGACATCAGAAATCTTCTGGCTGGTTTTGTTAGTTGGCTGGACCCAAATCATTACCTGCTAATTCTTTGCCAGTCTGCATCCTGACCCAAACCAATCACCACTTCATGCTAGGACCCAGTGTTCTGGTACCCTGAATATGAATGAAAATGGGGGACTTTTACTCCCAGAAAGTCCCCTGCGGGGACACAGTCAAAGTCATATATTATTACAAAGATCTAATGATGCAGTCTCATGGTTATGATTAAAACTCGAGGTTAGAAGTATGGCCAGTCTTCAAGGTTAATTGATTCCATACTGAACACGGGATCTCCTGACTGATCAGAAACCAAATGGCACAACATGAAAAAAAAATGACATAATACATTTTAAATTATAATTCATTCCTAAATGACAATAGCTGTTTAACAAACTATTTGCCTCTGTGTGTGGTTAAAGGAGGCAGGATTTATGTGTTCTCGGATAACCTTTATTAACGAGTTCCATATATTTCTTCCAAAAGGTTCACTGTTCCAAAAAAGGTTGAAAGGAGGTTAAATCCAACAAACTATTTTGGTTCCCTGTTTATAACAGATACATATCTAGACTGCATCTCATTATTGGACCCTGTCCCAAGGTGTAGCCAACTTGCCAGATTCATTTTGAAAATACAGGAAAGTTAAAAACAGGAATAGCAGTAAAGTGCACAGCAGAATTGTTTTTAACCAGGGATGCCAAATTCACCCCTCCCCATAGGCTGGATCTGGCCCGAGTGGTGGCAGTGTGAAGGTTAACACAGCCATCATTTGTCTCCTGCTGTCCACATGCATTTCCAGTGGAGCTTTGTACTTCTGTTTCATCAGCGGACCCCGTCCCCACTTGCCCCATCCCCAAATTCCAGGCCTTTCTGAGAGCCCCACGCACTAGATAACATGACTCTGTGGACTGCATCCAGTCCACAGGTCAGACATTTGACACCACTGCCTTACACTGTACAAAGTGCAACAGGGCATTTCAGTAGCATTTCAAAGATATTTACTATTACCCATCATTTTGTTAACAGAAGAGATGGGTAAAATATATTTGATCTTCCATGAAAACAATCTGAAGAATTTTTTTTTTGTTATTAATTTCATTGGAGTATTTTGGTTTTTCATTGGGAAAAACCTCTCCTAAATATTGTGTTTTATGCCAGGAGTGTTAATGGAAATACCATGGCTTTAGTGAACATTAGAAATTGTCACAGTAGGGAAATTTTCAATTCATAATTGCAAGTAGATCTAATTGAAACTGGATTCCTTGAGGTGTACACATCCACTCAATATAGACACACATTTAATTTGTACTGGTGATAAAAGGGGATTTAAACTTACTTCCCAAAAGGAGAGTTTAGAGTCAGGAATTTCTCATTTGGTGTTGTGTAAACTGGTGTCATCAGCCATAAATGAGAAACTGCTATCCTTGAAGACAGGAAGCAAAAATACCCAGTTATACCCAGAACTGTGCAGGAGTTGTGTGAGCACTAGGACCCAAGCAGTGACTGAGTTCTGGATCCTATGAACTTGGATAAAGACTGCAGAAAGGAACGGGCAACTATACAGCAGCTGAGGAGACAACTGAAACAAGGAGCTTTCGGCCCTACCTAGTACTCATTGGCTGTTTTCTGCAAATTTCCTTTGCCTCTCCTACAGAGTCTTCACCTCTTCTTCTCTCTATATATACCCCTCTTACTTCCTTCCCTCTGCATTCCTGTGTCAACCCCCTTCTCTTCCTTTCCTAAGTAAACTCACCAAAAAATTGTGAAAATAATATGGTGTTTGCTCCCTACACCTAATTCACTTTTGTCTTTCCATCTGAGGGCTGTCTTGTCTATTTATACAGTAGATTTTTTCCATTAGGAGATGTTTGCCACTCTGTGTTTATACCATGCCTAGCACAATACAGCCCAATTCCCCCATTGACTCTTAGGCAGTACCTCAGTTAATAATATTGAAATGTGAACATAAAGTGTGTAACAGCAAGAGGAACCAGGAGACAATCTGCAGAGTTGTACTGACCATTAATTTGGAGTACAACTCCCAGAACCACCCTGGGGCTGGGGAGCAAGGGAAAATGGAAGAAGAAGCTCCAGGCTGGAGTGAGGGGAAGAGAGAGCCGTGTGCATGTGAAACCTGGGCAGCCCTAGCCAGAGGAGTGCACAATGGAGATCTCACTGGCGCAGTTAGCCAGGACTGTGGACTGAAGGAGCTGGATTCAGACTTGGGGCAGCTGTAGGATGATGTTTAAATGTTCTAGGTACTAAAGACTTTTTTGAGGACACCTCCAGAGGTGCGAGAGGGAAATTAAGGTGCTAATGTGTGTTGCCAAAGTGTTGATGTTTCTTTACCTTTTACCTTTTTCCCCTACTTTTGGCCCATTGGTTTGTGATCCTAACAATTTTCTATATAGAAGTAGGAACTCCCCCTTGCTTCTTGTGCCAGTTTCTGGGGCTGCAGGGTTCGTACAATATGATCCTTGCATAGGGAACATTCCAGGGTAGCAAGAGTTGGAACTGGACTTGGCAGGGTCAAACCAAAGTGAGTCTGGTCATCATAGCCAGCAGGAGAGCTCCTGGGGAATCATTATCTGCTGGCACAGCCCTGGCATTAATGTGATTGGAGCAGGGACCATAGGCAACATGTAGGGAGGGCATGGGGGGGCACATGCCCCCTCTGAGATTGGCCACTGCCGAAGCCACCACCTGCTTGTGTGGGCAGTCACTGCTTGCCACCTGCCCCCCACTTGCTGCCAACATCACCACTGGTATCTGCAGGCGGTCTCCACTTGCTGCTCACCTCCCCACCCCCCATTGCAAGCATCTTGCCACTCACCCCTCCCATTGCGGGCAGTCTCTACCTGCTGCTCACCCCCGCCCCGCCACTCCATCCCCTACCGCTGGTGTGTGCAGGCAGACCCCACTCACCACCAACTACAAATGGTGCTCCCCCAGTCTTGGCAGACACCAGTCATTCATAGCAGGGACCATTTTGGGCCCTACAAATTCTCAGGGGGTTAACAAGGGAGAGGCAGGCAGGTTGAAAAAGTGAACCTGTTCGTCCCATGCACAGTAAGCTGTGCTGTCATACACATGTGGTTCTTATCCAACACATTTTTGTTTCCTTCACTGTTTTGGAAAGTACAGCCTGTGATTATCTCCCAGCCCCCTTTATTAGCACAGTCACACAGTTTTTGTAAGTGAAAGTCTAATAAACTCCAATAGAAAGCTACAAGAACATATGTCATTTTCTGTACACTCCAAAAGTTTGATCAATGAGCTGCTGTATCAACAAAAGTGTTTGAGTCAGTAAAAGAAAAAGAGAAAAAGGTGGAAAAACCCAACAAAACTTATCCTAATGAATGAAAGCAGTAATTTCTCATTTCACTTATGGGCTCATTAGTGGTCCTGAATAGTCTGTAGTACTGAGAAGACATCAGAATTGCTTCTGCAGTTACATTTTTTTTCAAAATGAACCTTTGAAATCATCAAGTGTTGAGCCATAGGAAATGTGCTTGAAAGGAAAGGGAAATGCAACAGGCTCGGAGAACCCAGATGAAGACAAATTTCTGTGAGGCACTGACACAGAGTAATTGCAAACATCTTTCTCCCTATAGCTTGAGTGAAATAGCTTCGTGATTCAAATATTTTAGAATAGACAAAATAATGCCTGAGTACCAATGATTTTGTAAGAGCTCTTCAATGCAGTTGATGCCAAGGTTTACAGAAGTTGTCATACCTGTAGAGCAGAGGTGACATTTTTCAAGCACCTCCATTCCTGAATGGTGAATCTTCAGAAGGATCAGCATTTGAACTGACTGAGAAACTATGAAGCATTCCATCAAAAGTGAAACAGGGCACAGAGCCGATAAATAACCAGACTCTTTATGCTGGGATGGATGCTAGAACTGGTTGGAGAATAGGAAACATTTTTGTGCAAATGTTCATGAACAATGTTCATCTTTGTCCGTAAAAATGTAGGAATTGGAACATTTTTAAACAGCTCTATTAGAAGCATTTGAAGGGCCTTGGAGTTGCATTCATTTTGACTGCATCATACAATTAGGATTCAGCTGCTTTCCACATTGTGGAGATGGCTGCTATTCAATATTTTGTCACATAGCTCAACTGTTCCTGTCTTCCACATCCCTAGATATGTTATTCTTGACCTAAATTAATCTATAATTGGCCCAGAACACAGCAGCATGTCTGCCCAGCAATATGAGCTTCGGCGAGTACTCTGTATTCTGTTCTCTTTGCTGATCACCTATTGACAGTTTTGGCAAATTCAAACCTTCATCATTTTCCTGCAATGTTCTGTGTAGGCATGGCTGAAATATTCTAGGGGGGCCATTTCACATTGTATGGTCCCCTGCAGCACTGACATCCTATTGGAACAATAGGGCGATGTCAACCTTAAGAAGAGGATGTGAGCACAGGCAGGAGATTCCCTTTAGCATTTGGTCCATGACCCTGGAACTTAATCCCTGAAGAGAAGAAGAGGACTAGGAACTTCAGAATCTTCAGAGCAAAATACAAAAGTATTTTCTAACTGGTCTGTCCTACAATAACGCAGGCAAACCTAAAAAGAGCAACAAAATAAGTAAATAAGCAATGTACAGCCCCTGCTCACTTGAAAGAAGAGGGAAGAAACATTTTTTATGCTTTTACATAATAAATTTGGAAGAGGCAAGGATTTCTTAGAGTTATATCTTTTATTAGACCAAGTATGTAGTTGGAATTAATTTAGACAAGCTTTTGGCTTTTAAAAACAAAACATTCTTCATTGGGTCTCTCTTCACAGGAAGCCAGGAGCACCATAGATCTGGCAACCTGTGACCAGAAACCTGACAAAGAATGCCTTGCACTCAAAAGGTTGTCTAACTTTATCCCAAATACATAATTGGTCCAATAAAAGATATCACTATAAGAAAATCTTGCCTCCTGTATCATTTCTAGACCATCGTGGCTACAACATCAATATCACAAATTTGGGAGGCACTCAAGTATCACAGGAGCACCATAGAGAATTCTAAGTAGATAATATATGATATTTGTCCAGAAAATGGACTGTTTTTAGACAATGCACTATTCCTAGACAATCAAATACCTGCAGTTAAGTACACCTTTACAGGCTTTGCTGGACTGGGTCCAGGGAACACTGTATACGATCAAGCATATTTATGTCTTCTCTGTTCGGCTGAGATCATAATTACCAGCCTCTCCTTCGCTTTTTAGTTGCACAACTACCTACTTGTAACAATGCTTTCTTGTTCCTTTAATCATTAATAGCCCTGAGGGATGGGTGAGCTTTTGTAAATTGTAACTTATTTCCACAATAACAAGTAGGCAATTCTCTTTGTACACCTTTTTTACTGTTGATTATATCATTTTTTTATATTGATTATTTTACATATTTCAGTATTATATTCTGACTGGTAAGATTTTAGTGACATGTTGATCTTAATACTGTATTGACATTATTTATGTTCATGAAGCTGGGTTAGAGCCCAAAAGAAAACAGGGTATTCTGATAGAAAGTTGCCACAGTTATTTTACCACTTGACATTTTTCTACTCTTTTCTACATTAACATTTCTCCCACTCATGGAAAACAAATCTTTTGGATTTTAAGAGTGAAATCTTGTTCTGCTCTACGCATTCAGGAAAGGCCCTAGAAAGAGGAGGTATGTGGGCAAGCAGTCTGCAAAGAGGATAGGAAAATGGGACAGAGGAGGGATCGGAAGGGAACTGTGGAGCAAGCAGAGCTACATGTGTGAATTAACCACAAATATTGAAGAAGGGAATGGGCTCTGGATGCTATCACAGGTCTCCAAAGAATGGTCACAGTGTTGTTCCACTTGCTCCACGGCCTTAGTATGATGACAAGACCTCAGTTTCTATGGAACACTTCAATGGAAAGCCCCATAATTCAGGCTTCAAAAAAAGTCAAAAATGGCCATATCTCTTTCCCGAGCTGCATCCATCTTGTTTGCAGAGGAGAATGCAGTCATGAATATATGTATATGAGTATCAATATAATAGTAGAATAATGCAGAAACTCTTAATTGAAATGTTGTCTGCAAGATAATATATTGCAAACATATATTCTCTAATACTGTGAATTGTGTTGTAGGAAATAATTTTTCACATAAGAATGTCACTACTGGCCAAGATTTCCTCTAAGTAAAAATGAGATTTGCAATATAAGGCAAATTAGGACTTTCACTCTTATTCAGTTCATATGGAGTGTCTCTATATTTGAGTGCAATAAGATCAGGTGCATACAAACTGTAAATGTTTGTGAATCCCTAATCCACAATGAGAGTAAAGTCAATGACTTCAATGTACTATTTAGGGAGAAAAGAAAGCATTTGGCAGCTTAGGGAAAGTTCCAAACCTTGGCCCATTATTGTGCTATCCATAATATTTTCACATTATCATTTATATATGTCTTAAAATAGCTTGTCAGAGACATGCATGTATATCACCTAGGCAATCTATTAAAATAATAATATAGAAAAATATTTTGATGTGTAATTTTTTTCTCCTGAAAACATATATTCTAGTGATGCAGTATGATAGCTAAGTACAACATATACTTATGTATAATAAACATTGACATTAAGAATTTAACTTTTTAAAGCCAAGTAAATGTGTTGAATGTAAAATGTTGATCATAGCTTGCTCTTTCATGAGAAAAAATGAATGGGGAAACACAGAGATTGCGTGCCTATATTTTTCAGCTTAATTTTGAATTTTCTTATCTTAGCCATTTAAATGAGACTCCTTATATGGGCCCTCAGGAGGACAGGGAGGAGGAGGAGGACGAGGAAAAAGAAGAAGAAGAAGATTTATCTTGTTATTGGCAAATCTGTAGGATGATATAACCACAGTACTAACAACTGTATGCTAGAGCGTGCTTTTTCATAGATTTCATAGACATTTAGACTGGAAGGGACCCCAGAGGATCATTGAGTCCAGCCCCCTGCCCCAGGGGCAGGAAGTCAGCAGGGATCATAGGATCCCAGCAGGATGTGTGTGTCTTGAAGGCGTTCAAAGTGGGTGCTTGAACCGCCTCCGGCGGCAGTCTGTTCCAAACCTTGGGGGCTTGGACAGTAAAGAAGTTCTTTCTTATGTCCAGCCTGAATCGGTCTGAGGTAGTCTGGAGCAGTGGAGCAGCATGTAGCTACCCCACTCTAGGAAAAATTCTAAATCCAGCACAGAATCCTATTTCACTTTACATACCCAAATATCAGTTACCTAGCTATGCAAGATCCTGCTCCATGTGTACAGTGGACACACAAGCATCCACATGGCTACTGAGCATGTGCCATGAGCTGTACACTGGCCAGGCAGGTATGCTGGGTAGGAGTAAATCATGAAATTCTACCTTGCAAGACCCTATGACTAGAGGATGGGAGAATAAGGAAGACATTCTAAAGTTTTAGCCCAGTACTTGAGTGCTTAGGGCATCTGTCTAGAAAGTAAGAGGCTTAGTTCTAGAACCTGCCTTTGACCCAGAAAGGATTGGTTCCTATATTTCTTTGACTTGCTGGTATAGTGCCTTAACCACAGATGATTAGATATTAGCTAGGCCTTTCTCCAGCCTGCTTTCTGAAGCTGGCCCCATGGGCATCCAAGAGAGGGAAATACATCCTGGCAGAAGGAAGCAGAGAACCTAGAGGATGTATGGCAGGCTCTATATTTGAGTGTGTGGAAGGAAGCAAGCTCTGGATTGAAGCCTGGACCTTTGCTTCCAATAGGACAGAAACTTTTCCACTCCACTCCATTCATTTATCTGGTGAATTGTAAGTGCATGGCTCAGGTTTTAGAGGAGGAGCCAAAGCACTGTAGTGGGATGTCAAAGCTTAAGGTTTGAACCTCTCAATGTGATGCAAACCCTAGAACCACTTTTTTTTGTTCCCTGGGTCAGTACCTACCCACTCAGCTATGTGTCAAAGGCACTGGAGAGTCTTCCTTGTCCTCCCACCTAGTCATGTGTTTTCCCTGAGTGGAATTTCATGATTTATTCTTTCCCAGTATACACAGGGCTGAATACCTGCCTGTCCAGAATGTAGCTTGATCGCTTACTGGTTTAAAACATGGAAGGACCCTCCTCCTGGCTTTTACCGGGGCATGCCTTCAGGGCTTACACACGTTGGATTTGTGTATCTTCCCAGACCCAGCTCAGGCAATTGAGCATAGTCAGTAGCTGTGTGGGCACTTACATTGCAAATGACTACAATCACAAAGACGAAGTAAGTTCCAAAAATGGCTTTCACAGTCTAGTCTTTAATTTTTTTTGTTTAAAAGGGACTTAGTCAAATTTATTTTAAAGTGATCACAGCAATGGACAACATCTGCAAGACAAGTTTGTGGCAGTGACCATTACAGACTGAGATTTGGTTTGCTATTATGAAAAATGTTTGGATAAGTTATTTACAATGATTGAAGCAAGGCATCTAGAAGGAGAAACATGAAGCTTTGCATTCTTCTGTGAGCAATAAAGCCAAAATCCTTCCGTTTTTAAATTCCTTTGTTGTAAAGACTAATCACAATAAATCGATGTCTGAAAGCTGTCATTTTTATGCCATTCTTGATTTAGCAATGAACAGTTCATCCACGACTTCGAAATAGTAGGTCAGCAATTGTTGTCTTGTTTTCAGATTTGTTTTAAACAAATGGAAATCCAAGTTCTGTCTAGCTTGTTTGGAAAGCCATTCTCCTATGAATGATTAATGATAGCGGATTCTTATGTTTGCATACCTGTGGTTGATGCCTTCTATAGTGTATGACATCAAAGTGAGGGAAAAGGCAGTTGGCATCATTTTTCAGGGATCATGCTCTGTTTGATTAGCCAGGGTGTGTTGCATCGGGTGAACTATTTTCCTGAAAATATTATGTGAATAGTGTGTGAACCCAGACTCCCCCAGCACCAAGCCATATATAAAATGGTATGTATAAAATTTAATGTGCTCTTTTTCTTTCATCTAGTGGTCTCCAAAACCTGAAATCTTTTGGTTGGCAGTTTGTTAATTCTCTGGGTTTTTAGTAAGCTTTTTTGGGAGTGGGGTTAATGTGAGGAGTGAATATCTGAGGTCAGTTTAAAAAACACAGATCATGTTACAGTAACTAAATATGTCAGGTTATGACCAATTCAGATTTTAATCTCATATAATAGGTTTGCCTTTTTTTTTTTTTTTTTTTTTGCCTGGCTGTTTAGCCCATCTTGCTTTAAAATATTACAATAATGGGGGGGGCGTTATTTGCATTTTGGTAGAGCCTTAGGCCTCCTACGAAGATAGGGTCCTTAAGTTAGGCTTTAAGAACACACATATTAAAGAAACAACCCCAGCCATTTTTAAATGTAAATGTAAGAGAGAAAACATGGGAAAAATGGATTTATTATTATTCTAATTATATACGTTGAAAAATAAGACACCGAGCACTCAAAAAACTAACTAAGGGTATTCTTACACATTACGCTTAGCCTATATTAAGAGTTCTTAATATCAAAATATCTACACATTACAGTGTGAAATCTAATGCAAAGCACCTTTGGACATTTTAAAGTTATGCCACTTTGGGTGAGGATTATCTCTGAGCTGTTTTATCTAGTTCATGTTACACTAATGTGTGACCATTCTGCAGTGATAAAAGGACCAATTTCCAGTTCTCCAGCATCCCAAGATGCACTCTTCCCCCCATGTCCTGCTCTTTGTGCTCGAACTTTCCACCTCCTGAACTCTACTGTCCAGGGAGTGGTACTGACACCAAGTCAACTCCCCTTCCCACCCCCAGGAGTGAGATCACCCCCCAGCAAGCAGTGGAAGCAGACAGCTATTACCTACCTACCTGCATCAACCAGAGGCAAGCAGAGCAGAGAATGAGCCAAAGGGTGTCCCCCCTGGACTCTATCAGGCATGCATCAAACTGGATTCATGGTAAGGTGCTAGACCTCATCATTATCTGGGGTGAGGAGAGAACCATTGTCACCACTACCAAAGACATGAAGGGCAAACTCACTGCATACTTGCAGGTCTAGTACAGTGCAATGACAACAGTGAAGGAGACAGCAACAGTGATAAAGTAGTCTTCCAATAGCTGCCTGCTGATACCCAGAATCAGGAAGATAGCTCCTCTGTGGACTTGTTTCTTGGCCAGACTCTGACCCGAAACCTGACCCCAGTGATTCAAACCCGAACTCAGACCCAGGGCCACAGAAGATAGTGCCAACTCCCACAACATCCTCATATAACCGAGGGACACAGACAACCCAGTACATTGTTGGTAAGTCTCAGTGACTCCGGGTCAGAAAAAAGTGTGGCTAGTGGAGAGTCTGGGAGCCTGGGGGTAGGGAAAAGTCACATGGCTTGGGGTTCTGGGGCATCTCATGAGCTTGGATTGCCTCTAGGCTCTAGATTTTGGAGTGTCTCATGGCTTGGGGGAGCCTTTAGACACTAGGCTAGGCACTGATTCACAGCTGATGCCCCACTCCCCTGCCAACCCCTGCAATTAACCAGGAAGGTGAGGGCTCCTAGTCATGCCCCTGCTTGCTATCCCTCTAACAGCAAATCGTATTTCTGCCTGTCAGAGGTGTCATTAAGCCTTAATGAGCTACTGCTTAAAGTTCATTCTAACATTAACACCACCTAACATTACACAGCATGTAGCATAGCCTAAAGATAATGTCTAACAACACCCAGAGTTTCACTGTAATCTGTAACAGAAGTAGGTATTGCATGCAAATCAGAAATTGTGTGAAAGTGTTCCATTCCAGCATTTTAACCACAAGACTACTCTTCCCTGCAAAATAACACTTCCCACAGGCTCAGTCAAACTCAAAGCCCATTGTGTTTTACATTTTCAGCCGTTCATTCAGCATATTAATTATAGTGTCAATTGAAAAGAGTCTAAGTTTCATTACAAAAACTTTAAAGTGGGTTCACAATTTGCACTTTAGAATGTAGTTTCAACTCCAGGCAGACCTGGGAATCATTGTTGGTGTCTGATATTCTGTGATATTACAGACAAAAACAAGGGAATCTGAGGACAGTGGATAAAAATATGATCTTTCTCCTTTTGTCTCTTTTCACTAGGGAATTTTAGGTTTTGGATAGCATGGTATCAGGTTTGGATAGGAAATCAGTGAGGTTTTCCGAGTTGTGACTGGGCAGACCTTGGTCTAGTTTTTATTTTTTCTGTAATATATATATTTTAATAGAAATCATTCCAAAGTGAAAATATGTCCTGTGGGATTGGACAGCCTAAATGACTGCTAATGGGATATGAAACCTTTCAGTTTGTGGCCATCTATTCAAATCTGACTCATAAAAAGGTGATTGAAAGTCATTAACATCTACTAATGGCTGTTTGTTCCTGCGTGAAAGGAGTTAGTAGATTTCAGTTATGTTCCTCGTGGACAAGTATTCACAGCACCATATCTGGCAGCTCTACTGTTAGCCTCAGCAGAAGGTCAGGCATGGCAAAGGATGAAGACCGAACTGCCCATTCACTCTTATAGGTAGTCCTTCAAAGTCACAGCATGGAGAAGCTTGTCCTCCTGCTGCCCTTGCTGTACTTATTCTGGGATAAACAGAGCACTTCTGGCTTTCAGGACTTCATTCATAAACATACAATTCATTTAAGGCTTCATTAAAATACGGAAAGAAAATACATCCAGAAAAGGCATACAGAGAAACACAGAGAGCATGACACCAAAAGAAAAATATAGTATCTCCCCATGAATATTGGTCTTGGCAGTGCAATGCAGTATAGATAAAAAACATGACTATACCATCAGTAATATTACCTGCAGGAGAGAGAAAAAAAAGAAGGAAAAGCAAGCAACGTGTTTCAGAAAGATGGACTGTCATGAGTGATACATTTGACAAGTGTAAAAGACTTCCAAATGACTAAGGACCAGGCCTTGATTAGTAAACTAGGCACCTAATGGGACTTAGGCAAAATGTATGCACCTAAATTGCAAAAAAAAAAAAAAAAAAAGCAGAATAACCTTGCTTCAGGTGTTGTAAAACTGCTTTGACACATTTGCTACTTAGATTTTGGCCTGAAAAATCTGTTACGTTCTTAAATTTGTAAGCTTCAGAGCATGCACAGAAGTACCTCAGTCAGCCTCAAGGCATCTTAACTCTCACTGAAGCCTCATTACAACCCAGAGTGGAATTTGGTGGGGGCATAAAGTCTACTTAAGTTCAATCTATGTGTTCTGAACTTGGCTATCTCATATTGACAAGTACAACAAAACACAATATCGCCCCATGGAGTTCTAGGTTCTGATCCCTGCTCACAGTACAGTTTCTGCATTATACTTTAGATAAGTCATTGGTTGAAAAACATAGAAATGTAGGGCTGAAAAGGACCCCTAGAAGTAATCTAGTCAAACTCCTCACCAGATGCAGGACCATCTGCATCCAAACCAACCTATGCAAATCCATTGTCCAACCTGTGTGCAACCTACACAGTCAGCCCTGACACTGCCACAAAACATAACGCCTTAACTTGCCATAGTTAAAGCAAGGTGAGTATAGAGAAATAGGAGGAAGATAGCTAGGCATCTCAACCCAGAGCTTCTCTAGTCCTACAATAATGCCCTAACCCGGGGTCAGCAATCCCTAGCACGTGTGCCGAGCATGGCACGCAAGGTCATTTTGCTCGGCATGCCATGGCCAGCCTGAGCTGTAAGCAGCTGCTGCCAGCCTCGGAGCCCAGGGTGCTCCCAGCAGGCAGCTGGGAGGCTGCAAGCCCTGCTGCAAGCAGACCAGGCTCCATGGGCCAGCTGCAGCTGGGAGGCTGCAAACAGCTGTTCTGAGTGCATATTGGCACTCTGGCACCTTCCAAGGTAGATATTGTGGTTTTTTCGGCACTCTGGCCAAAAAACATTGCCTACCCTGGCCCTAACCACTAAGCTCTTGAGTCAAACTCCTGCTTGCTGCTTCTTCTTCTGCTTCATGACTCTTTTATTCTTGACTTCATAGTGATCCAGCTAGTGAACAGCAGGGGTAGAGGGTGTTACCACACACCTGAGACTTTTCTATAGCCTGGGGATTAAGACTTTTTTCCCAAGAAGTAATAGATATGGGGTTGAATATGTTCTGTTTATGGAGGGCCTACAACCCAGGTCCACCACGTAGACAAGTCATTTGACCCCATTATGACTGTGATGTTGTGCTTTGTACAGTATTCGGTGAAGGCAGGTGTATATTAGACACCTCTTCCTGAATGCTCCAGATCCTGAGTGGATGGAGGCACCTAAGCGCCAATGAACAAGAATTTAGGTCCACACCCCCATGCCCAGGCTCACCAACTGGCTAATTTTAAGTGCCTTACTGATCAGCAGCAAGGAGTTCTGGATTGTCTCCTGACTGTACGGGAATCTCGGATGCTTAACCCTGTTAAGTTGTCTCACCCTCATGGGGCAAGGTGCCTATTTCTTAGGCATGCCGAAGCCTAAGGTTTGAGAACCTATAAGAAAATCTGGATCTGACCCTTGGTGTTCCTTGATAGACAGAAATGAAACATGCATTCCCAATGTGATGCTGTAACTAAAGTGGTGAAAATAATTCTCATCTGCATAAGCAAACAAATCTCAAGTAGAAGCAGGGAGATAGCATTATCTCTGTATGTAATGTTTAAGATACTGTTACTGGCATAATGATTCCCATTGATGACTGGGGCCACCTTAGTCATGGGGGGCACGTGCCTCAATCTCACTGACTGGGGTGGGGGTGGGTCTCCCCGTAGCCAATCTCACTGACAGAGAGAGAGGGGATCTCCCTCGGCTGATCACACTGACTGGGAAGCGGTAACAGCACTCCCGGAAGTGGCCATGGCACTTCATCTGGCACTCCCACACCCTGGTCGGCACTTGCAGGGTGGGTACCGGTGGTCCCACCTGCTCCCCCCTGCCCATTGCCTAAGTGTAGAGTGTGGCCTGTCAGGGGGTGCACCTGCACTCTCAGGAGGTGCACATGCACCTCCGTGCACCCCCTATGCATCGCCACTGATGGTTCCAGTGCTAGCAGGGGAACAATATAACAGAAGCCCCTTAAAACACTACAACAATGGGAAAGGGATTATGCAAAGACTGATAAGAATGACCACATATCTGAAAAACATCCTGCAAATTGACAGACTGAAGAGGCTCAGTTTATTCAATCTATCTATGAGACAGTCAGGAATTGGTTTGATCATGGTCTACAGCTACTTACACAGTGAAGAGACTTCTCATAGCAGAAGGGCCTTTATCTGGGGGAAAGAAAGAAGACACAATGAAACCCAATAATTGAAAGCTGAAATGAGATAAATTCAGACAGAAAAAAAGGAACATTTTAAGAGAAAAGTTAATTGTCCCAGAACAGTCCCAGAAAAGTTAATTGTCCATTGTAACAACTGCCTAATGATATGATGTATTCTCTATCTATGTCAGTCTTCATGTTAGAATAGATATGACTAAACTGTTATGACAAGGTAGATCATATTAAAGGAAAACTGGGGAAAATGTTTCCAATTCTGGCCTAGGAATGAACAAATCTGTTTAAAAAACACACGCTTTAACCATTTGGCAGTTACAGAAAACTGTTCTGCTATCATTGTTAAGTGCCTACCCTTAAAAAAAAAAGATGCTATATTTTTGACCCCAAATAGATCTAGCTGTCAGATGTGTAGCTTAGAATCAGGCCTCTAACACTGAAACACCCTGTGCCTGAATTTTCTTAGCTAGCTCCAGGCAGCTTCCCATTCAGTGTCTTAGCCCTCTGAATTATCCACCAATAACACTTAGGTCTCCCTACTAGTTATACAGAGAGCTCATGCACCCAACATTGTTTCTCTGATTCACCATTCTAGGATTAGGGTGCCTAATATTTAAGCATGCCAAGGCTTAACTGGAGTCATGCAAGAGTTCATTCTGGACTTTGCTCTAAGGCTAGAGACAGAAGTTACACATAAACTGGTTTAAGTGATCAGAAACTGGTTTAAACCTGTAACAGAACACAAGTTCAGTGGACATAACTCAGTTTCAATATGGTTAAAACTGGTTTAAGATGAACCTGCTTGAATCTAGAATAAAGTGTAGACTTAGCGGATTTAGGTCAAACTGATTTGTGAAACTTCTGTCCCAAACCCCTTCCTGATTCATGTTAAATCAGAGTCCCCCAGCATCCCAGCATGCTTTACAGCCTTGGGCTGGGCTAGACTGTGCTGTCTGCTCTACACAGCAGGGCTGGTCTTCCCCTCTCCTCCCTAGCCAGCCTTATTGGCTGGCTCACTGCCCGCCGCCCCTATCTCCCCACCCCCACCGGGCAAACCCTGGCAGAGCACAGGCTGAAGCCTAGCCACACCTACTCTGCTCCAGCAGGGAGAGCTGGGGAAAGGCCTTGGAGGGCTTCTGTCTTCCTTCCCCTTTGGCAGTGCCTGGCAGGCAAGCTCTAGCACCCCCTGGCATCTGACTTGAGCCACTGCAGGAATGTGGCTGCATTTCCTGAATCAAAAGTGAATGTGTGTTCATTTGCTTCATTGGTTCAATCTACACAGCATAGACTAATCTGCAAAAGCTAAATCAATTCAGTCTCTGGCTTTTTGACTGTTTGTACTTAGCCCAAATATCTATCCCAGTTTCCCAGAAGTTTTTTACCACAGGCAAAAAGCAGGTTGCATATTTCTACTATACAAACAAAAATCTTCATATACAGATTTTGCTGTTTCCGAAATACAGTACAATGCCATGGCATTGAGAAGACCATTGTTCAGTTTGTCACTGAGCTGATGCCAAAAAGCACTCTGCCCACCTTCACCATAATACTTCCTCTATTCCACTCATTTGAACAGCTTGCACATCTGGAGGAAGTGTTCATTTCCAGAAGGGTTACAGCAATTTTTTATGATCCACAAAATGAAAGAGCAACTACATAGTTTCATAGTTCATAGTTTCTAGGGTTGGAAGGGACCTGAGTAGATCATCTAGTCCAACCCCCTGCCATGGCAGGAAAGGGTACTGGAGTAAAACGACCCCAGCAAGGTGTTCATCTAACCTCCTCTTAAAAACCCCCAGGGTAGGAGCCAGCACCACTTCTCTTGGAAGTTGGTTCCAGATCCTAGCCACCCTGACCGTGAAGTAGCACCTCCTGATATCTAGCCTAAACCTGCCCTTTGCCAGCTTGTGACCGTTATTCCTGGTCACTTCTGGCAGTGCTCGGGGGAACAGGGACTCCCCCAATGCCTGCTGTTCCCCCCTGACTAGTTTGTAACAGGCCACTAGATCCCCCCTCAGCCTTCTCTTTTGGAGGCTGAACAGGTTCAGGTCCTGCAGCCTCTCCTCATAGGGTCTGCCCTGCTGTCCCCTGATCATATGAGTGGCCCTCCTCTGGACCCTCTCCATGCTGTCCACATCCCTCTTGAAGTGTGGCGCCCAGAACTGGACGCAGTACTCCAACTGTGGCCTGACCAGTGCCGCATAGAGGGGGGGATCACCTCCTTGTACCTGCTCAAGGTGCATCTGTGGATGCATGCCAAGGTACGGTTGGCCTTCCTGTCTGCCTCCCCACACTGCCGGCCCATGTTCATCTTGGAGTCAGTGATGACCCCCAGATCCTTTTCCGCCTCCATGCTGACAAGAGGGGAGTTCCCCAACCTGTAGGTATGGTGCTGGTTGTTCCTCCCCAGGTGCATCACTTTGCACTTGTCTGTGTTGAATCCCATCCTATTCTTATCCACCCACCCTTGTAACCTGTCTAGGTCCGGTTGTAGCCCGTTGCTTCCTTCTAGTGTGCCCACATCCCCCCACATCTTAGTGTCATCAGCAAATTGGAACAGGGTGCTTTTTACCCCCTTGTCCAAGTCACTGATGGAGATGTTGAACACTGCGGGCCCAAGGACCGAGGCCTGTGGGACCCCACTGCCCATGTCCTTCCAGGTTGAGAAGGACCCATCCACTACCACCCTCTGGGTGCAGACCTCCAGCCAGTTGGTGACCCATTTGACTGTGTGGGTGATGACACCACAGTCCCCCAGTTTCTTAATGAGAACGGGGTGAGAGACAGTGTCAAAAGCCTTCCAAAAGTCCAGGAAGACAATGTCCACTGCTACCCCTGCATCTAATGATTTGGTGATGTGATCGTAAAAGGCCACCAGGTTGGTCTGACAGGACCTTCCACTGATGAACCCGTGTTGGTTGCTCCTGAGCATGCAGTCCCCTGCAGGCCCTTCGTGGAAGTGTGCCAGAATAATTTTCTCAAACAGCTTGGCTAGGATCGAGGTAAGACTAACTGGCCTATAGTTTCCCGGGTCCTCCTTCTTCCCCTTTTTGAAGATGGGAACCACATTGGCCCTCTTCCAGTCCTCCGGCACCACACCAGAGCAACACAAGTGCTCGTAAAGCTGTGGGTCCTGCAATGACCTCAGCCAATTTCTTTAGAACTCTAGAGTGGAGATCGTCTGGACCGGCTGACTTGAGTATGTCCAGTCCCTCCAGAAGTTCCCTTACTAGTTCCTCACTAAACCTTGGCCCAGGTGTGCCTCCCCTGGGGCCTCAGGTGGGCCCAGCAGGGAGGTGACTGTTCTGGTCCCTACTTAGGAAGATGGAGGCAAAGAAATCGTTAAACAAGTTAGCCTTGTCTTCTGGTGTGATGACTAAATTTCCCAACGTGTCCTGCAGGGGCCCCACATTACCCAGGACCGTCTTTTTACCCCGTATGTATTTAAAGATGGACTTCTTATTGTCCTTAATCTGGGAAGCTAGCCCTAATTCCATCTCTGCCTTGGCCTTCCTGACTGCCCCCCTACATCCCCGAGCGACTGCAGTATAGTCATCCCTGGTAATGACCCCTTCTTTCCATTGGGTGTATGCCTCCCTTTTAGCAAGGAGACATTCCCGGATGCTTTTGGTGAGCCATGGAGGCTTGTGTGCCCTCCTGCTCCCTTTGATCCTCATTGGGATTACCTTCCTTTGGGCTTGGAAGATCGTCTCCTTAAGGAGCAACCACTCTCCTTAGACCCCTGGCTCCGCTCCCCTCTGGGACCTCAGCACTCCCCCAACTATCCTCCTTAGCTCATTGAAGTTTGCCCTCCTGAAATCTAGAGCTGCTGCCTTACTGCAGGCCTTTGCCACCTTGCGCTGGATGGTGAATTCCAGCAGGCAATGATTACTGTTGCCCAGGTGGTCGAGCATCCGCAGCCCCCTCACCAGGTCATCACCTTTGGCCAGCATTTGGTCCAACAAGGCGTCTCCCCTGGTGGGGCTGTGCAGCTCCTAGGTTATATGGAGGTCCTGCACTCTGTCTAAGAACCTACATGAGCAGTCAGACCTGGCTGACTGTTCTTCCCAGGAGATGTTCGGGAAGTTCAGGTCCCCCATGACTACCACATCCTTGGACTTCACTACCTCAGTGAGATGACCTAAGAATTCCTGCTCAAGCTCTTCCCCCTCTTTGGGAGGTCTGTAGTAGACCCCCACTGTTAAGTCTCTTTCACCTCGACTGCCATGTACTCTAACCCAAAGCACTTCAGAGTGCCCTTCCTCTGACTCCTTGCTAATTGACGAGGATGTATATTCCTCCTTAATATAGAGTGCCACGCCCCCACCTCTCCTTCCTATCCTGTCCCTCCTGTACAGCCTATAGCCCTTGACGTTCACTGCCCAGTCATGCATTGAGTCCCACCACATTTCAGTGATCCCCACTATGTCCGGGCTGGTGTCAGCTAGCAGGAGGGTGAGTTCCTCCTGCTTGTTTCCCATACTATGAGCATTTGTGTAGAGGCATTTGAGGCCGCCTGTGGGTGTCTGTACTGACCCCCTAGTCCCAGCATTGCCTTGGCCCCTGTCGCTTACCTGTTTATTTGCTTCGCTCATTGGTCTAAGCTGGGCTGTAGTTGTGGGTGTTGCTTGGTCTGGCAGTCCGATGTTTCCTCCACCCTCAAATTCCCCTTCCCCTGATGAGCCTAGTTTAAAGCCTGCCAGAGGAGGTCCGCCAACCTAAAAGAGAACACACACTTACCTTTAGGGGAAAGATGGAGCCCCTCCCATCCAAGCATGTCTCTCGTCGTGATGTGCCGATCATGGCTGAGGAAGCCAAAGCCCGCCTCGAAGCACCATTCCTGTAGCTACCAGTTGGTCTCCGCGATGCACGTTTCATGCCGTCTGCCTCGTCCACTCACTGGCAGGATAGAAGAGAAAACCACCTGTGCGCCCATCTCCTTCAGCATGCACCCCAGAGCGTGGTAGTCCTCCATCAGGTGATCAGGGTATCTCCTGGCCACATCATTAGTACCCACATGGACTAGGACCATGGGGTAATAATCGGTGGGCTGGATTATGATTTGGAGCATCCCTTTCACATCCTGAATCCTCGCTCCAGGTAGGCAGTAGACCTCGAGGGGTCCTGGCAACCAATGGGGCCCTCCATACCTCTCAGGATGGAGTTGCCAATGATGATCATGCGACGCTTTCTCCTCCTGGCCTGCTTGTCTCCTTCAGCCTGCACGGGACGTGGGGAGTGTGGAGTTGCCTCCTCCCCAGTTTTGTCCTCTCCTTCCTCCTCCTTCAGGGCTGCCAAGGCCTTGTACCTGTTCTCCAGCTGGACTGGAGGAACTGGTGCTGCCGTGTTACGAGCAGCCCTGGCACGGGAGGTGACAGTCTGCCACTTAGCAGTGGAGGGCACTTCTTGAGGTGCATCCTCCTTGGTCGTACAACCCTGCAGGGAAAGAAAATATCTGTCAATTTCTTCCTCTGCCTCTTGGATTCCCCTCAGCCTGCTAACCTCCTCCTGGAGCTCCCTTACCTGCACCTCCAGGGCCCTAAGGCAGGTGCCTGCAGGACAGGTGTGGGGGTCCCCAGTCCCTGCCACCCCCCAGGCCTTGCTGGGCAGCTCCCGCAGGCCAGGCGGTTGGGGGAGGCCAGCCCCACCATGGACTCCATCTGGGTGGAGGCCTCAGACAAGCCCCAGGAAGGCTGCGCCCCCTGGGCAGGGCCCTGGCAGCACTCTGTGTCGACACCATTGTAGGAGTTGCTGCCTGTTTCTAGCTGAATGCGGTGCCTCTGCCTCGCGCTAGCAGGAGTCTGCCTCTGGGCCCTTCCTGCTTGCCCTCTGGTGCGAACACCAACGCAAAAGCCGACACGCTCTTACAGAACGCGCCTGTTTGTGTGCTCTGTTCGCATGGCTGGGGAGTGCAGCTCCCTACCGTCTCAGCTAAGAGGGATCTGGGGGGCTTCCCCTCCAGATCTGGCTCAGTTGTGTCGGTCCTTCTGCCCCACTTACCTTAGGGGGATCAGCTGCTGCTGCCCCCGCTGCTGCTACATTTGCCTCTGCTGCTGCTGCTGCTCTCGCCTCTGCTCCGGGTCTGGTAAGGGGGCACACGTCTGTCAGACACACGCGTGCCTGTGTCCCTCTTCTCCCCACTGCTCCTGGCATTTATATGGGTTCCCCATAGCAGATGAACAGATGGAACATGTGTGTGTGTATGTGTGTGTGTGTGTGTGTGTGTGTAAGAGAGAAAGAGAGAGAGAGAGAGAGAAGAGAGAATGACGATAAAAATCTCAGGTATTGATCATCCTTATCTATCCAGTATGTCAGGACACAAGTTTTGTGTTTTTTTTTAAAGGATGAGAATAAAAGCATTCACTCTGAATTTTTAAGCTTATTTCATGACAGATATATTATGCAAAGCTTTAGCTATTTGTCCAGGCTCATACACACATATAAGTACACACATCTAAAGCACGTTAGTAGCTGAATTGAATGAAATCACTCACTTGATTAAAATTAAGCACATACCCACATACTAGGTTATTGTAGCCCACTCTGAGCTTTTCTGGATAGAGTGAGATATAAATCTAAATAATAATAATACACTGATGAATCAAGGGCCATACTATGGTTTATTAAATTACTTAACCTTTTTTTTCTTAAGTGCCATGTGTTGCTTACAAACACTATTATTTGCTTACAGATACTGTGACAAGGATATCATAGGCTTGTGCTGTCCAGCTTCAAAGTAGTCAAGGACTGCTTGCTACATGGACCACATCAGTGGAGGTTGTATGCCCTGGAGATTCACAGATACACAGAAGTAGGCAGGATTGGCCGTGTGGGACTGGTTGCAGTGGGGGCATGTGCCCCCCCTGACTAAGGTGGCACCGGTCGCCCATTCTACTGTGAGCCATGGGCTCTTGGGCCACACACACAGCTACACTGTCTGGTTTCCATCTCCACCATACTGCATGCATGGGCAATGTGCCCACTTGGGCTCCCTGTCAGTGGGCTCCCCCAACAACCCAGGCTATGCCTCCCTATCTCTGGGGTAGGAGCAAGAAGCAAAAGTCAGGCAAAAAGGGGAGCCTAGAAAACCCAAATGTAGCAAGAACCATAGTGATAAGGGAGTATAGGCCAGGTGGCAGTCCAGGAGCCTTATATTAATTCTTTGCAGCCTGCATGCAGTCCATGGGCCGTGAGCCACCAAGTAGATAGCCCTGCCATAGGCAAAAACAACTGCAGGAAATTCTGATAATCTTTAAAGCCCAGCTTACATTTTTAAGGCTATCCTCCACCTTCACAAGTGGCACACTTTGTACATTCACAGTTAAAGATTCAAAACAAAAAGTTAGCTTTATTCTACACACTTAAGCTTTATCCTAGCCATTTACAAGCCAAAGGATATATGTCTCAGCCTGGTGAGGTGCAAAAGATTACAGCTATATAGTTACTGCCATATGGGATCAGACAAGTGGTTTGTCTAGCTACTATCCAGTCACTCATGTGGCCAGCAGATGTTTAAGCTGAAGGTGCCAGAATCCCTGACTAGGGAGTGAGGGGATATCCTATCCCCAGGGAAAGTGACCTCCTGACCCCTGTAATCAGGTATTCACTTAAACCATGAAGCATGAGGGCATGCATGTGATCTTGTTGAGCTGCTTCACTCTTAAATTAGGTAACTACTTCCAGGCTTTGTTTCTATATACCGTGTGCACTAGGATTTTATGTGGTGCTTCTGAATCTTTCCAAATGTGTCAAAGAGATACTTTAATCCTTCTTCTAAATATCTTTCCCCTGCATAAAACAATATTAGATGATAGTTAAGGACTGAGGAGTGAGGGACAGGGAGAGAGAAATGAGAAATGTAGAAAAGTCCTAACATACTATAGGGATTATACATTACAGTTTCATTTGTTTGTGCGTGTTTAAGGCTTAAAGCTTTGGGTCTAAAGGCTCAATTTATTTTCTATTCAGGAGTCTTTCTGTTGGTCTCAGTGACAGCTGGATCATAATTAAAATCTTCACTGTGGTTACGCTGTATTTTTCTTCTCTTAGTAACATTTATTTCTGATTTAGGTCCCAAATTAACCCAGCCATTAAAAATAGGCCAGGATGTGATTTGCTAAGGTCACTGACAATAATTTACACATCCCTTCTGTAGAGAAGGATTGTCAGAGCTGTCTGTGTGTTGGAAATACTTACTCAGGACACAGGCAGTGAACACATAGCAACTCAGTTTCCCATGCACGACGTCAGCTATTGTTATAAACACAATTAGCTGGCAAAATGAATCTCTGGAATAAAACAAGCTGGACTCACTGAATGATGGCAGAGACATAAGACATGAAATGTTTCACTTTGCAAGGAAAATGTTGTCAAATACAACTTTTGTAAAACCCATCCCATAGTGATCGCAGGTGCAAGATCCTTATTATTTGGCTCCCTTATCTTACAAAACACAGTTTACAGCCCATTTTTTCACTCAGGCTTTACTGTTTTCTAGTAGCCTCTTCCCACGTTATCTACCAAGGACAGATAAGGCAAACACGTCATTACCGCAGCGTTATTGGTATTGACAGTGATTAGCCAGACTGTCTCTCTAAGCTAGAGACAGGGTGGAGAGTCATTCATTTAAAAAAGATCCATTATGAGGTGAAGTCCTTTTCACCAGGAAATTAGGAGACTCTTCTGGTGGATATTAGCTCTCAGGACAATGTGCAGTTTTAGTAGTCATGCAGTTTACTTCCACATTAGCTGTAGACAAATGACTTTCAGACAAATTCTTTATTGGTGTAAACTGCTGTGAATTCACTGAAACCAACAGAGCAAGCCAATGGAGAACTGGGTCTGATTTTTACAACAGATATTGTAATGAAAATAAATGTATATTTTCAGGTAAACTTAAGCTGACATACAGCTGTACAATATGGGAAAACATCCAAATTAGATACAACTTGTGCAAAAATCATCCTGTTTTTTGAGGTTTGAGAAAGGTATTTGTTATGATTCTCCCCCTTCCTGTTTAAGGTCAAGACAAGAAGTGGAAATACTACAAAAATAGCTTCTTGTAAGGTATTTCCAGCACAGCCTGAGTCTGTTTTCACAATATTTCCAGCCTCATTTCCTCATCAACAGGTTTAGATAAATAGCACCCAAACCCTACCTTGCTAATTCAAATCAAACAAAGCTTGCTGACCTTTTAACATCTTCTTTGATATAGTGCCAAACACAGTTGAAATTGAACTCCAAAGAATGAACAACTTGATTATCCCCAAGCAAAAGGCAAGTTGCATGCAGATAACTCTTACAGGTGTCATTCTGATAGGTATAATTTATTAAATAAGACAAAAAACATCATTTAAGTTCCATTGGTCATCACAGACTTAACCTTGGCATATTTGCTGTATTCATTTTCTCTTATTCTGCCCGGGTGCTATGACTGACCATGCTAGGTAGTACATGGGTTCACATGCTTCTAGACTCCCTCCAGTTTCATCACTTTGCACTGGGGCTTTTTTAATGCTCTGCTTCATTCCTTGTAACTATGCCATATGGGATGAGTGCAGCTTTAAGATGATCCTTACAAGAAATATAGTGCAAGTATATAGAAAAAATATTCTCAGTTCTAATATTTCTCAAGCAGATTACCTAATCCACATTTATTGCATGAAATGTGATAAATCTCTTGTATGGGTAAATCACTACGGATTAAATAAAATGGCCCAGGACTATAGACCATCCTTGAATAGTTTCTGAGTTGCAAACCAAATTCCATTTTAATTGTTAGAATCAATTTCCCTCTTGTGAATGGCTTAGAAAAGATTAATATGAATATTGGTCTGAGCATTTTTATTTGTTATTGCTATTGTTGTTGTTGTGTAGACGTATATCCCATCTATCTGAAAGGCTTACAGAAGAGCAAAACTTGAGGGACCATATTGAAAGAAAAACTGCCCTAAATTTCTCTGGTTAAACTTGTCTTGTATGCTGGTAATACTCACCATGGGCATACATTTGGGTAGGGGAGGATTGCTGGGCCATAATTATGGGACGTGTATTCAAGTGTGTTTACCTGGCCAGCACACAGCCTGTTGAACATGTGCAGTACCCACGTGGGCCCTTATCATGTTGCCTAAAATCACACCCAGGCAGCTGGGAAACTACAATTTTGGCTTGTAATTCGGGCCTATGGGATTCTGCTTAGTCTACCATGTGAGCAAACACATATTGGGGGATATAGCACTAACCCCCAAACGCTTGCAACCTTAAAAAGACAACCAATTCCAGATTCCCTTTCTTAATTCAGGCCACCATTCTGTCTTACCTGACAGATTCTTCTTTCTTTTCCATTAGTCTCATTTATGCTCTACTTTCCCCACACCAGATCGATTTGGGGGTTTTGAGTTCTGTGGTCAAAGTTTCATGGTCCTTGTGGCATAAACTAAGTCTGGCAGCTGTCTTAGTATTCAATCAACTTGTTTTCTTTTTCTCCAGAGAGCCTGAGGGGAAGGGAAAAGAAAAAAAACACAAAAACCCTAACAGTCTGAAATGAAATCTTTTGGCAGGCGTACTTTAACCAGCATTTGTTTTGTGCAGTTTTGATGCTCAACCAGGCATAGTAGTCACTAGGGTGACTTTGGAGGATTAAAGTCTTAAGGCCCAGTGGATTAGTATGTTCAAACTTATATCTTCCAGCTGTCAAATACTGGAGAGTTTGGGAATTGGGTCCCTTCAGAAGTAGAGATTTTATGTAATTGCTTGTAAGCATAAGGACCAATTTGTCATTTTATCCAAACAGCTTCCAAGCGTTAATGCATTCACTTTCCCAACACCCTTGAGAGGCAATGAAGCATTAGCCCAATTTTAAGAAGGAGAACTGAGCACAGAAAGATTAAGTGACTTGCCAGAGGTCACACACAGGGTAAGTAGCGTTGCTTGTTAATTTGGAAAAGGAGCACAAAGGGCATAGGATTCTCAGGACCTCTGGGAGTTTCCCTGGTTTGTGTTGCTAGTCTTCATATGTACAGGGAGGCTTCAGGACCCGGTATAACAAAATCAGCCTTTTGGGAGCATCCCCACATGCAGAGGTGTACATTTCCAGTGGCACAAAAAGCAGCAGCACATATTTGTGCCCCTGTTTTGTGCCCCAGGGTATGCCCCTGAATGTGCACTCTAGCGCATGCCAAATTGTCCCAGGTGGGGTAGTGAAGGATGGTAGCCTTGTCTGGGGTTCTGGGGGTCTCCTGGGGAAGTAGCAGTACTGTTCTGGCCACACAGAGCCTGGCCAGAAGCCAGACCATGACTCTGGACAGACAGTCTCTGTTTTTGGCAGTGCATGCTGCTGCTGCATGTGCCATGCCACCTATTTTTTTTTGGCGGGTGGGTGTTGTTTGATACCAGGACATCCTGGTATGAAATGTTGACACCTGCCACACAGATAGCAACTGCACAGTTGTATGTTTGCTGCATGTGGTTCACAGTACCACAAACTGCTTTGAAGTACTGCAAACCGCATGTGCGTTCTCATCTGGATGCGCCCTTTGTGTTCATTGGGAGGAGATGAGAAAAGTCCAAAATATCCTTAGTTGGGCTGTTTCTGGTGGCTTCCAAGGAATGCTTCTAGTCTCGGGAATTACACACCCTTTTTTGTAAGTTCTTATACTGGGCTTATCATGAAAAATGACGAGGGGGAGACCAGTGGCTTGATGTTGTGGATGTAAAGACATAGGCCTACTGAGGTGAACTGAGGAAAGGACTTGAAGGCTCTGACGGGACCTGGTCACCGTCTATGGGACCTGGCAACCATCTATAAACTCACTGGTGCAGACCAGAAGGGTTTGGGAGAGACCTTGTTTCCCCTACTGCCCCCTGGCATAACAAGGAATAATGGCCACAAGTTGTTGGAGAGTAGGTTTAGATTAGACATCCACAAGAACTACTTCACAGTCAGGGCGGCTAGGATCTGGAACCAACTTCTAAGGGAAGTGGTGCTGGCTTCTACTTTGGGAGTCTTTAAGAGGAGGCTTGATGCCTACCTGGCTGGAGTCATCTGAGCCCAGTTTTTCTCCTGCCCAGGCCGGGGGTCGGAATTGAAGACCTACAAGGTCCCTTCCAACCCTACTTCTATGATTCTATGATTACACAGATCTAGCTTGGTTTCTGTACAGAAAAAGCTGGGTGGAACCACACAAAACAGGTAAAATTTAGAAGGACTGTATCCAGTCTGTTTGTTTGGGAGATATGTTATATGCCAGCTATTTTACTTAAGGTTAATTAGTGGATAGTGAAGAAATTAGAAATATTAATTCATTTTTTTCTTCATTGTGTTTGTCTTATTTTCCACAAGATTTAAATTGCTTCTGTTTTGCTGTTGATGCCAAATACTGATAAGAAAGTGTTTGTTCCTAACCCAGAAGTGGGGGTTTTGGCTTTGTTTTTGTTTATTCTTGTTTTAGTTTAGTTTTTGGTGCAGCGCATCCTGGGTGAAGTAAGTAGCTTGTTTATTAAACTGTCAGCTACTGTGTTAGGTAACTGGAGTTATCCCCAGAGGTAACTTGGGGAATAGAGAAAACTTATGTCTTCAGATGTTGTTACTCATTGCTGACACTTCCCACAAAAATGAGAAAGTCGATACCAAACACAATTCCTTCAGGAAGTTACAACAGTTCTCTCTTAGCCCTAGAATTCATAAAGACTTCCAGTGTAGCTCTGTCAGTGTTGAAATAAATGTGAGACACTATGCACTAAAAACCAAAAGAAAATGCTGTGTGTTGAACATATATATTTCACCAAATGGCTCTGATGTGGGGAGGGGAACCATTATCACCCAAAGGCTCGGGACAAACATTCAAAAAGTCTGAACCTGAATTGATTCAATCTTTACAGGTTAGTGTAGCCTGCAAAGCTTGAACTGATTTGGAGCTAAATAGACATGCCTACAGTGACTCAGACTAGAAGCTGGGAGGTGCTAAAGCAACCCTCCCTCCCTTCCACAGTACTGAGATGAGGGCAGGTGGCCAGGCCCCAATAAACCCAGCAGGGAACTGATAACAGTGTTTATCACCCCTAGCTCAGTGTTTATAACCCCATTAAGAAAACATTACCAGCTACCTGTTGATTCTGCCTTTGTCACAGCACTGACCTTAGCCAGCATGTGGTCTGCTAGCTAATACACAGATACCTCTCCACAAAGCAGAGGAGAGGGGGAAATTCCTGCTTAGCAGGAGTGATGGGGAGAGGCGGGGAGCAGCCTGCAAGTCTCTGCTCCAGCTACAGATAGGGAGCAAAAGGAAAAGGCTAGCCCTGCTGTACAGCAGAAAGCCCCTCCCAGCCAAAAGAACATGCCAGGATGCTGGGGGTGTCTGGTTTAATTTAAACCAGCAAGGGGTCTGGGTCAGACATTGCATAAAGTGGTTTGAACCAAATCAGTTAAGTCTGATACCACATTCAACCAGATTTATATCAAACCAGTTTCAGCCATTTTCAAACTGATTTGTGTGCAATGAACATCTTTGTTACAGGTTTAAACCAGTTTCTGATCACTTAAAATGGTTTATGTGTAATGTTCGTCCCTAGCCAAAGACTTCTGTGCAGGTGCACGCATATACCACAGTTGACCTTGCAGTGCTTCCTATCATGCCTTTCTATGATACCACCAAATAGGAAACAAGAATGTCTGAACAATCTCTAAGCCAAGGGCCTTGAAACCTCTCTCTTTTAATATTCGTTTAGAACTTGATAACACCTAGAGACAACTATCTTTTTTCAAGGGTGTCTTGGTAGCACACACACAAATCACAAACATTTTATTTTAGCTTCTGCAGATAATTCAAACATGTAAATAACAACATCTTGAGTAATTTAGCTCATAAAAAATATTCCTAAATCCAGTTCTTCAATTTCTACAGTTCCATTCATTCACTTTGATAGAAACATTTAACTTGGCTGTACAGGCATCAAGTCTCATACCTAGATATGTATTTTCTCCTAAAATGAACTCAGGATTTTCTCCTTTTGAAACTTAATCCTTTAGGCAGACACAGAAAATCCTAGATTCCTTTCTTCATGCAGGCTGGGATGTACAAGTTATTCTTGCTGAATGATTACCTTGTATTTAATTCATACTATATATGATTTAATTGGCATAGCTTTGTCTCCCCTGCTTACCTATGGCAGGCTATAGGCTGTTCTAGATGTTTCATGTATTGTTTCTTGTAGCAGTGGCTAACAGTTTGAAGTTGCGATCTAGGGGACTCTGTGTTAATGATTGCCTGCAAATGGTACAGGAAACCCTTTCCAATCCTATATTACATGTTATACAGTAAAATATATAAGCATGCAATAGTGACCTTCTTCCAGTATTCTAAGTACAAGAAAAGTATCTGAAGATTGGGCTAAATAATAGAAAATCTTAACCACAATTTGTATGATTACAAACTCATGCCACATTGCATGCTTAATTTGTGTGTGTATCTCATTTCTAAATATCTAATAATAGTGATGAGGTTGCAGTTGAAGCTTCAGATTATATTCTGAGGAAACTGTGTTGCATGCAGTATTGTTGAATGCATGTTTTTTTCCTTAGGCATAGTCCTAGTGATGATGCAAAAGAAGGCAGTACAGTGACAAGGGGAAATTTCCTTTTTATGATGATCTGTGTCAGTAGAATCCTGCCACGTGGACATTTGAATACAGTTAAGATATTCTCCACATGTTACTTCCTTGCTTTTAAGGGACTGAATTTGTCTGAATTGAATTTGCTCGAATTAACCACCCTTACTACCCTTTATGCAAGGCTGTGAATGGAATTTAACAGGACTGGATAGAAATTGAAACTTTCTGAGTTACTGTGCTACTTACAGTCACAATCCCCTAAATCCTTTTTCCTGATGGTTCCTTTATTCAAGTGAGAAGTCCCATAAAAACTATCTACATGTCTGAATAAAATTAGTGGCTTGTATAAGTGTTCACAAGATTGCATCCCATTCTGCTTAACCTCTTAGCTTTTCTCAGTTCACTGTACATCTACAGTAAATGAAATAAGAATAGCTATAGAGCATGAAAGAACTCAGTGTTACATTCACCAAGAATTCCTGATGGCATAAAACAGAACAGGAGGTAAATGTATTTCAGTGTAATCTTTTGGAGTGATTTTTCCAAGTCAGGGCAGTTTTCAAACATAAAATATGCATGTGCCAATTTATTCACATTTGTACATAATTTTTGGTCTCCCTATGCAAAATTCCTATACATCACTAGAGAACTTAGAAATATTTTCATTAAATATTTGAAGTTTAAAGGTATTCTTCTTTCTCTCTACATTTTTCAGAAGGTCTCAGAATACCATGCAACTTTCTGTTTGAAAAGTGAAATAACTTTACCTCCAAATGTGCCTTCAGGGCATTATTGTACTTTGCTGTGTATTAAAGATACACGGATTCTGCTTGGAACTTACTATTGCATTTGCCTTGCCAACATGATGTGCCCTGAAGGTTGATAAATGGTAGGTTCCTCTTCATTCCTCTCTTTTGAGAAGCCATGTTACCCCAGCTTACATATAGGCAGTGACCTCCTTCCAGAAGTCATGTTTTAAATTTGTAGAGTGCTGAGGAAGGATGTTGCCATAGCATTATATAATGGAATAGCAGTAAGTTTGGAGGTTAATGCAACAGTCTAATATACCAAATAGTGTTAAATTTAGCCCACTAAAATTAAACAACTTTCCTAGATTTATTTTTATACTTATGGTGATTTAGACTGCATAATACTTAATCACTGTGCAAACATTAATTACCAGGGTTTTACAGCTTTCCAGCCTTTAGATAGTGTTATGAAAGTTGCTGTCACACGGCTGTTCATTAAGCTGCACAGGCAACTTCAGCCAACTAATGGGTTTTAGCATTTGATATTTACTTACTGGAGAAGAAAAAAATAGAGAACTGAATTGTCAGCAAAACCAAACTGTTTGGTAACCAGCCTGCAGGAGGCCCTTATGATATGAAAATGTCTGTATAGCACAGGCACTTGCTTAAAGCCAAATCCTGGCAATTACATGCCAAAACTCTGATCTCATCAAGAGGACTGTGTTGGTATGCCTCCTCCTTGGTTTCAGAGGGCATATCCTTGTACTGCATTGATGTTAGAGCAGGGGTCAGCCCAGGTAGCTCTCTTTTTAGGATCAGTAGTATACCTTGCAGCAGGCTGTTGTTGTTGTTATTGTGGCATTCAGAAATCCCAAGAAAGATGAAGATCAGTGTGCCATGCACCAAGCTATGCAAACTTATCTTTATTCTAAATACCTCACAGTCTAATAAAATGAGACGTATGAGAGGTAGGAAGAAGGTAGCCTGAAAGGGTGTGCACACATACTTTTCTTCCTGTGCCTTTTGCAAACCTGAGTTGTCCTTCTATTTTGATTCATTTTGCAGCAGAGGGGAACAGCATGTGGTTATATAACTGTTCAGCAACTGAGAACTGTCAGAACAATTCATTTCCAGAGCACCTAAGGGAAAATACAAACAGAAACCATCTATGGATTCCAAACAGATCAAACTTTCTAAGGAAACTTTCAAGATTTTGGCAGTCCCACTAAAGGAAGGGCTTAATGTTGAGACGAGCACAAACCTTACATCCAAACTTTTCCCAACTTGGTGGGTGTCTGGCGCTGCAGTTTTGATCTGGATATAGCTTGAGAATGATGAATTAGTTAAATTCATCCCAGCTGTCTCTCCGTTTTTAACAATTACAAATATACATTTAAAATGAGGAATCTCAGTAGGGGAAGAATCCAAGCACTGAGTACATTTTGAGTGCTATATAACAACAAAATAATTGGTAGGACTCTATTAATAGAGGTAAGGGGGAGTACTGCTTGCACAAAAGTGCAAAGATATGCCCTCCGAAACCCAGTTTAGGTGGGCCCATTAATTCTACTGACATGTAAATGTGAAATGGCAATAATGAATGGAATGGGAATTTTTGAAAAGGGAACAATTATCTTTACTGTTTCAGCCAAAATAGCTAAAATGTCATATCTTTTGAAAAAGTAGGAAAAAGACCAGTCCTACAGTATTACAACACAGCTATGTCATAATACATGTTATTTTATTTCTGTTTAACCTGTGTGAACTAACACAATTGAAAATACTTCACTAGCACTTGTTCCAAGATACAAACATTAGCTTCTGACCATGGTCAACTCTACATGTGGACTATGACTAGAATGAGCATATAAACCCTGGGTCAACCATCTGTCCCAAGCCCAGATGACAGATGAATTTACGTAAGGCAAACCCCTGTCAGTAGCCAACAGTACACAAGGATAAAGTCAGCAATATGTCCAGTCACCTTTGACGTCCCAGTCGAATAAGCAGTTACCCAGAAAATGAGTTGACTGGGAACAGCCTTGTCATGCATCCAGAGTAAGGCTTAAATTCCTACCTCTGGATCTATGGGCAAATACCTGACCCTTGAAATGAGGCACAGAAAGTTTACATGAATTGCCTGAGGACTATGGTGCACCTGGGAACTGAATGCAGAAGCACAGAGCAATACCTTAACTGCAAAGTCTGTCCTCCCTTGCTCATCACCACCACATGTTTAGTAGCTCTAAACTATCTTCCCTCTTTATCCTACCATAATTTACCATTTTGACTCTTACTAGTCAGGTTTCTCTGTGTTACTTCCCCACTGCCAGGAGTTACTGAAGTCATTTCTGAAGCACTGCGATTTGCATTATAACACACTTTGGTTGACTAACATTAATAGGCCAAATTGTCCTCTGTAAAGGTAACTGTCACTGAATAAAACTAGTGGTTTCCACATAACTTGGACCTGTAAGTGTCAAAGAAATTAGGTGGAATAAATAGATTTAGAAATTGTACTTCACTTTATTGCATACATAGAGCACACAAGTGAAACATGAAGCAGAGATACAAAGTGTAAAACAAAACTTCAGAATGACAGTCAATGCAGAATGGATAACAAGGGTGAGGGGGCAAAAACTAGTACCTTCCTTAGGGAAGGGGATTCAGCATTGAAAAGAATTACAGGGTAAAGAATATAGAATAAACCAACATAAGGATAGGTATAGAAGAAGTTGAAGTGAAATGGAACGAAGGAAAGAGTGAAATTTTATGAAGTCATAAGTAGCAAAGGAAAAGGAGAACAGAATATTCAGACTCAGCAGAATAGTTTGGATAATATGAACTACTATATATAAGCTTATAATGAATCTGAATAAAATGTGATGAAAATTAATCTTTTCTAATGTCTGAAAATATGCCATAAACTTTTTTTTTCCCACACCACTCTTCACTTCCTAACCTGCTTCAGAACTGGGAGTGAAAGCATGGAAATGTAATAAGTAATGGTATACTCACAAATTTTACAAGAAGCTACCAGGAAGGATTAGAACTGTCATAAGAAATCTTGTACTTACAAGAATTCCAGATTAAATAGATTTGGATATACATGTACAAGCTTTGAACTTGTACACACTTGTCCAAAAGCTTTTGTAGGGGTAAACAATACATTTTGTAATAAGAAAGATGGAGAGACTTTCTAGAGAGGAAAAATGAGAGGAAGCATAACATAGGACCATGAGAGCTGAAGTTGAAAGTAATAACATAAATACTTCACAGAAATATAGTATTTTGAGATCTGCTTCAACACCATATATAAATATAACACCATTTAGTAGTTAACTAAGAATGTAAAATAAACTTTCTGTTCTTAACATTCAGTTAATATAAATTTTCTCTGTCAGGTATACAACCGAACAGTAAAAAATACACCAATGTAAAGGCAATCAAAATAAATAAAATATCCTAGGGGCAGAATTTTATTTCACTTGATATGCCCAAATGGCACTTACCCAGCCACTTAACTGCCATCCACATGGCTCCTATAAATGCACAGAAGGCTGCACCTTGGATTGCCTGTATACTTGAGCTCAAATCCTCAAATTTTAGCTAGGGATGTTGAGGAAAACTCTCTTGTGTTTTAGCCCAAGAGCATAGCATTTGGGGCATTGCCCAGAAAGCATTTAATTTTCAGTGGATAAAATGAACAGAAAGCAGTGAGGAAGATTTCTGTCCCAATGAGACCAAGAGTACACACTGAGAGGGTCCTCACCCTTCCACAGCAAAATCCATCTCACTTAGCCACACACCTTCTTGCATGTTCTTTTCTTCCTGGCCATACATATCTCCCCTTCTTGAGTGCCCAGGGGACCCAGCATCAAGAGGGTTTCACCCAACTACAATTTTGAGGCTCAGTCTCACTCATGTATATAGAGTGACCTGCCTGGCCAATGTGTAAGTTTTTGCACATTCTCAGTAGCTTGCATGACTATTCTGTAAATGGAATAGGATTATAAACTGTACATAAGCACAATGAATGACAGCTTAATAACTGCTATCTAGATGCATAAAGTTAAATCAGATTCTGCTGTAAGTCACAAATGCAAAATGCAAATTCTACCCTAAATCATGAGTGTAAAAGGAAGATGATTTCCTACTATCAGATACCAAACTGGGTAGCCATAAACTGAAAACAAACCTGACACAATGGCTCAAGGAGATGATCCATATAAAATATAGCTCATAATTTCAGAATAATTCATAGTATCACAGAGAAGTAGTAGGGGTGGACGAGATCTCCATGGGTTAGCTAGTCCAACCCCACTGCCTGTGGCTGGATCATCCCTATCCAGACCACCCTATAGAAATCCATTTTGTGCTATAGTGCTGAAAAATGTAGCAGGATAAGGAACATCCTGTTGAACAGACAACTTCATAGTTTCATAGTTGGTAGAGTTGCAAGGGGCCTGAACAGATCATTAAGTCTGACCCCTGCCATGGCAGGAAAGAGTACTGGGGTCAAACGACCCCAGCAAGGTGTACATCTAGCCTCCTCTTCAAGACCCCCAGGGTAGGAGCCAGCACCACTTCTCTTGGAAGTTGGTTCCAGATCTTAGCCACCCTAACTGTGAAGTAGCACCTCCTGATGTCTAGCCTGAATCTACCCTCTGCCAGCTTGACCGTTATTTCTTGTCACTCCTGGGAGTGCTCGGGGGAACGGGGACTCCCCCAATGCCTGCTGGCCCCTTTGACTAGTTTGTAACAGGCCACTAGATCCCCCCTCAGCCTTCTCTTGTGGAGGCTGAACAGGTTCAGGTCCCTTAGCCTTCTCTCGTAGGACCTGCCCTGCTGTCCCCTGAACATGCGAATGGCCTCCTTTGGACCCTCTCCATATTGTCCACATCCCTCTTGAAGTGTGGCACCCAGAACTGGACGCAGTACTTCAGCTGCGGCCTGACCAGTGCTGCATAGAGGGGGGAATCACCTCCTTGGACCTGCTCGAGATGCATCTGTGGATGCATGACAAGGTGCGCTTGGCCTTCCTGACTGCATCCCCACACTGTCAGCCCATGTTCATTTTGGCATCAATAATGACTCCAAGATCCTTTTCTGCCTCTGCACGGGTGAGAAGGGAGTTCCCCAGCCTGTAGGTATGCTGCTGGTTCTTCCTCCTCAGGTGCAATACCTTGCACTTGTTCATGTTGAAACCCATCCTGTTCTCATCTGCCTACCCCCGTAACCTGTCTAGATCTGATTGTAGCCTATTCCTCCCTTCTGGCATGCCCACTTCCTCCTACACCTTAGTTTTGTCTGTGAATTTGAACAGGGTGCTTTTTACCCTTTGTCCAAGTCACTGATGAAGATGTTGAACAGTGCAGGCCCGAGGACTGAGCCTTGTGGAACCCCACTGCCCACATCCACCCAGTTTGACTAAGACCCGTCCACCACCATTCTCTGGATGCAGCCCTCCAGCCAGTTAGTGACCCATTTGCTTGTATAGGTGTTGACACCACAGTCCCCTAGTATTTAATGAGAAAGGGGTGAGAGACAGTGTTGAAGGCCTTCCTAAAGTCCAGAAAGACTATGTCCACTGCTACCCCTGCATCTAAGGATTTAGTGACCTGGTCGTAGAAGGCCACCAGGTTGGTCTGACAGGACCTGCCTCTAATGAACCCATGTTGGTTCCCCTAAGCATAATCTCCCCTGCTGGCCCTTTGTGGACATGTGCCAGGATACTTCTCTCAAAAAGCTTACCTAGGATCGAGGTAAGACTGACTGGCCTATAGTTCCCTGGGTCCTCCTTCCTCCCTTTTTTGAAAATGGGAACCAGATTGGCTCTTTTCCAGTCCTCTGGCACTATGCCAGAGCACCATGAGTGCTCATAAAGCCATGCCAGGGTCCTGCAATGACCTCTGCTAATTCCCTCAGCACTCTGGGGTGGAGATCATCAGGACCAGCTGATTTAAATGCATCCAGTCCCTCCAGAAGTTCCATAACTAAGTCCTCACTGACCCTAGGCCTGGCTGCACCTCCCCTGGGACCTATGGGGGTCCCGGTGGGGGTACGGGGGTGACCTAGTCCCTGCTCAGAAAAATAGAGTCAAAGAAATTTTTAAATAGGTTATCTTTGCTGTTAGGTGCGACGACCAGATTTCCTAGCATGTTCCACAGAGGTCCCACGTTACCCAGTACCTTCTTTTTACCTCCTATGTATTTAAAAAAGGACTTCTTGTTGTCTGATCTGGGTAGCTAGTCCCAGTTCCATCTCCACCTTGGCCTTCATAACCACCCCCCTACAGCCCCAAGCAACTGAGGTATAGTCCTCCCTGGTGATGGCCCATCCCTTCCATTGGATGTATTTCTCCTTTCTAGCTAGGAGACCTTCCCGTATGCTTTTGGTGAGCCATGGGGGCTTTTGCGCCCTCTTGCCCCCTTTGATCTGTGTTGGTATTATCTTCCCTTGGGCTTGGAGGATCGTCTCCTTAAGGAACGACCACTCTTCTTGGACACCTGACTCCCTTCCCCTCTGGGACCTCAATGCCTCCCCTACTATTCTCCTTACCTCATTGAAATCCACCCTCCTGAAGTTCAGGGCTTTTTAAAAAGATGTATATTGAAGACTTAAATATCTGATAGGATGTTGTTATAAACAATTATAAAGTAACCTTTCTCCAAGGATAACTTAAGCCTGAGGAATAAAACAGATATGTAAGAAAAGCCAGACAAGGAATCATATTAATCATAAAAAATTCTTTGTAGTGCCCAAAACACAAATCATGAGAAGACAGGGTCAGATTCTTTGGTTCTTAATTGGTGCTTCAATTGTGAACTCTATGATCAGTCATGAAACAAATACAAGAGGCAATTACTGTTTAATGATGCAAAACCTGTCTCTGGATACACTAGAGCTCTGAGCTATAATACTTGAAGACCTCATCATTTCTCTCAAGGAAGTGTACAAGACAGCCTCCAGGTTGTCAAGGCTGGATGTCTGATATATAGAACCACTGTAAAATAAGCACCCATTTATGTCAAATCATTAATATTTAACATGCGAGAATAGCTTTGCTGGATAAAGAAAAGTTTGTCCATGTGAAGGTTGTTATATGCGTGACCTTGGAAGACATCCAGACACATAGAATCCCTGCTTCCCTTGAGAATTTGTCCAGCTCCACTCAGCTTACCCAGCTCCACTGAGTGTTTTAACAACATTAACTAAATACGTTTAATTCGTATCTCTTATTTAGTTATTTTAGTTCAAATGTCTATATGTTTCAATGAGACATGATGTTGTAGGGGATATTCAATGTAAACATAAGGCAATGTGACTGAATAGTCTGCTTCTGATAAAGCATTAGTTAAGATATTCTACCATAAGGGTTACTCAACTTTCCCAGTCATTATGTGGGAAGGACAGAACATAAACAATTTTGTTTAATTTCACAAATAATGAAAAAATGTCATTTTTTTAAGACTATTTTGTCTTCTTTGATTCTGCAATCCATTAGCAGCTGGCTACACTATTCACAGCTCACCCGATATTGCAATTATAAATAGCTTTAGGACCCGTATAATCACTGACAATGATACACTTCCTCTGAAAGACAAGAGTTTGCTCTGGCAGAGACCTCATGCTGACACAAACCTCTGTAATACCAGAGAGAACAGCGGTATAGTATTTCCGAAAGCACTTCTAAAAATGGCTGATAAAAATGAATGTGTACTGTTCACCCTGAGATTCATGCTAAAACCCTTTGGAGGAAGGATGAATCTCCTGCCAACTTTTTGTAATTTCTCTTACCAGTAATTCATTTCCTTTTGGCTTCTTTGCATTACTGTAAAAAGTAAATGAAAACTATTATAAATCAGTTGCTCCAAACTAAAAAGTACCTTTTATAAATCAGTTGCTCCAAACTGAAAAGTACCTTTAATATCATTTCTCGGCAAAGAGTTGCCTCATTTCAGAAATTTCACATCCCATCTTTGAACTTCCAGGAAGATGGAAGCATTTTTCCACTGAACGCCATAAAGGCAACATATGCTGAAGCAGCTTCCCATCATTGTTCTGAGAACAGTACACTGCACTTCCAGGCCCCATTTCTTGAAGAAGTTAACAATGTTTCCTCTGTCATTGAGATTCCCACTGGAAACAAAAAAGAAAGATCCTGTTTTTTATGTACAGAGGTCAGAGCTGTATGTGAGAAAGTACAGGAAAAAAACAACTTCCTTCTAAAAACAATATTGTGAGTACCTTATACCTGTCATGCTTAGCTTCAGGAATATAAGATATGAAAGTAGGCTCTATATAGCACCCAAAATCAAGGTATATACTCCATACGTCTTCATTTCCTTGCATGTCTAGCAGAAATATTTTGGGTTCCATAAACACATATATTATAACTATATGCTATAATTATATTAAGTTGTTCGTCATTGGCTGTGTCTACACAAGCGCCTGGCTACCCAGTTGTTACTGTGCAGTCATTTAGTACCACACAGTCCCAGCACCACGCCGGTCATTTCTGACCCTACTGCACCTCGTTTAGGCTGTGTCTCACATAGACATACTCAATGACATTTATTTTAGTTCTCCACTGACATGTGTTGAGACCCAGACCCCCAGGGAGAGAATAGCGTAAGGGGAGAAGGTACTCATCAGTCCCTCTCCAGTGGAGCAGGGTCCCCTAAATCCTGGGTAGGGTTCCCATAGCCTGGGAACAGTGCATCTCCAATGGCAGGCCCACTGCGCATGTGTGTAGTTTAAAAGGGCCCGCCAACAGTAAAAGACCTCAGTCAGTCGGTTTGGTAGTGGTGAGAAATGTGTGGGTGAAAACCTGCTGCACCGCCACTCCCCTAAATCCCCTCCCCACCGGCAGCTGCAGAGCACTGTGCCAACCCCCAGCACGGCTGAAGGTAAGTGAGGCCCGTGGTAGGAGGGGGTTAACCCCAGACAGTGGGAGGAGGCGGCTAAGTTGGCTAAGGAGGCTCTCACCCTTCCCCAGCTCCTATTTTGCCTAGCCTCCCAGGGAGCTGCGCAAACAGGCTGTGCAAACAGGCGCGCTTGTCTGCCCAGCATGTGAGTTAGTGTATAGTTTGCACAGGACGGTGAGTGGGAGGGCCCAAGGCCTTCCCTGTGAGCCCCTAGGGTAGGCAGTCCCAGCCACAGCTGGCCTACCAGTAGCATGACACAGATGGGCATGCACTGCACACTGAGGGACCTGTACCCCCCACCCCTCTGGCACCTCAGAGGCCTCCACCCAGACAGAGCCCATGGTTCCAGGCTGCATGCAGATGGACCTTCTAGCTCTTGGCTGCAGGGGCTACCTGTTGCTTTTCTAGGCTCTGGGGCCTGAGAGCATGGCCACCTCCCCTTGTGAGATCTGTTCCCTACTGGGGCCTCTGGCACTCCAGCTGGAGGAGCTCCAGGCTGCAGTCCAGAGACTGTGTGCCATCAGGAACTGTGAGCAGGAAATACACTCCTACTGCTATGCCCTTCTCCCCTGGGAGCCAGAGGGTAGACCATGGTCTCCCCCCAGGACACGGGAGGACTTGGGGACCTCCCATTCTGTGCAGCCAAGGGGATGAACCAAGGTTGTCAAGGGCCCCAAGGCCCGCTGCACCAAGGCTCCTGCCCTGCTGGAGCTCAGCAACAGGTACTTGTCATCCTGTTTCACACAAATAATTACAATGTCATAGGGATAATGGAGACCTGGTGGGACTCCACCCATGACTGGACCATGGGTATAGATGGTTATACCCTGTACAAGAGAGATCGAGTAGACAAAAGAGGTGGGGGTGTAGCTCTCTATGTCAAGGAAAGCTGTGCATCCCTGCAAGCCAATACTGGTGACCAGGGTGGATGACTGGAGACCCTCTGGGTTAAAATCCATGGGGAACATGGCACAGGGGACACAATGGTGGGAGTCTACTACAGACCTCCTACCCAAAGTCAAGAGCTTGACCAGGACTTCATCAGGGAATAGGCTTAGGCTGCATGCTCTCAGGCCATGTTTGACATGGGAGACTTCAACTACCCTGACATGTCGTGGGAAGAGTGCTTGGTTAAATCCGAGTGGTTGCAAAGTTTCTTCTCATGCGTAGACCTCTATCTGACTGAAGAAGTCTATGGGCCAACAAGAGGTGAAGCGCTGCTCAACCTGGTACTGGCAACCAGAGATGACCTAATCAGCAACCTTATGATCAATGAGAAGCTGGGTGACAATGACAATGAACTGATCACCTTCACCATCCACCATAAAGCTGGAAAGTCAGTCAGCAATACAGAAGTCCTTGACTTTAGGAAAGCTGACTTTGCAAGCTCAGTAGGCTTGCTGGTGAGGCCTTCAGAGACCACGACCTGAAGGGGAGGGGAGTTCAGGAAAAGTGGTTGCTTCTCAAGGGAGCAATCCTCAATGCACAAGCTCAGGCTATTCCGTCTTGGAGGAAAGGTATCAAAAGGGCACAACAGCCCCCTTGGCTCTCCAGGGAACTAGGACCTCCTGCAGCTAACAAGAAAGGCCTACAAAGGATGGAGGATGGGATCCACCTCCAAGGAGAAATATTCCACACTGGTCCAGTCCTGCAGGGAGTGAACCAGGAAAGCCAAGACTGCAACTGAACTCCAACTAGCTATAAGTATCAAGGACAATAAAAAGTCCTTTTTCAGATATGTGGGGAGCCAGAGGAAAGGCAAGGGCAATGTTGGAGCCCTGCTAAACCAGCTGGGACAACTGACAACTGACGCCCAGGAAAAAGCCAACCTATTAAATGGGTACTTTGCGTCGGTCTTTCATCAGTCCCACGGGATGCCCATGCCCATTACAGGACATGGAGGCCAGGTGATAGAGATTCTCTGCCCTCCATCAATGCTGATCTCATGAAGGAACACCTTGAGAGGCAGGACACCTTCAAGTCAGCTGGCCCTTACAATCTACACCCCCGGGTACTCAAGGAGCTGGTGAGCATCATAGCCTAGCCCCTGGCACGGATCTTTGAGAGCTTCTGGTGCTCTGGTGAAGTACTGGAAGATTGGAAGAAGACCAATGTAGTGCCTATCTTCAAGAAAGGGAGGAAAGTGGATCTGGCAAACTATAGGCACATCAGCCTGACCTCTATCCTGGGGAAGGTCTTAGAGAAGATTATTAAAGAGGCCATTTTTAACAGACTGGCCGACGGCCACATCTTCAGGGATAGACAGCACGGGTTTGTGGCAGGTAGGTCTTGCTTAATCAATCTTATTTCTGTTTATGACCAGGTGACCTATCACCTGGACAAGGAAGAGGAGATTGATGTCATATATCTTGACATCAAAAAAGCCTTCTATCTGGTATCCCATTATCACCTCTTGGCAAAACTGGCCAATTGCGGCCTTGAGTCCACCATTATCTGTTGGCTGGGGAATTGGCTCTGTGGTTGGACCCAGAGGGTAGTGGTTGATGGAAGTCAATTGTCATGGTGCCCTGTGACCAGTGGGGTCCCTCAAGGTTCTGTTTTTGGACCTAAATTGTTCAACATCTTCATTAATGATGTGGGCATTGGCATCAGAAGTGGACTGGCCAAGTTCGCTGATGATACCAAACTCTGGGGTAAAGCATCCACACCTGAGGATAGGAGGGCAATCCAGGCTGACCTTGACAGGCTCAGGAAATAGGTGGATGAGAACCTGATGGTGTTTAACACCGAAAAATGCAAGGTTCTCCACCTCAGGAGGAAAAACCTGCAGCATGCTTATAGGCTTGGCGGTGTTACGCTGGCTAACACTATGGATGAAAGGGACTTGCGTGTCATGACTGACCACAAGATGAACATGAGTCTTCGATGTGATGCTGCAGCTAGTAAAGTGAGCAAAATGCCGGTTTGCATCCATAGATGCTTCTCAAGCAAATCCTGGGATGTCATTCTCCCCTTGTACTCATCCTTGCTGAGGCCGCAGCTAGAGTACTGCATCCAGTTTTGGGCTCCATAATTCAAAAAGGATGTGGAGAAGCTTGGGAGAGTCCAGAGAAGAGCCACACACATAGATTTCATAGATTTCATAGACATTAGGGCTGGAAGGGACCTCGGGAGATCATCGAGTCCAGCCCCCTGCCCAAAGGGCAGGAAGTCAGCTGGGGTCATAGGATCCTAGCAAGATAAGCATCCAATTTACTCTTGAAGGACATAATCAAAGGTCAGGGAAACAGACCTTACAATGACAGGCTGAGAGCTCTGGGGCTCTTTAGCCTGGAAAAGCACAGGCTCAGGGACGATCTGATGGCTGCCTATAAGTTTATCAGGTGTGTTCACCAGGATCTGGGAGAAAGATTGTTCACCAGAGCGCCCCAAGGGATGACAAGTTTGAACGGTTATAAACTAGTGCAAGACCATTTCAGGATGGACATAGGAATATTTCCTTTACTGTCTGAGCCCCCAAGGTCTGGAATAGCCTGCCATCAGAGGTGGTTCAAATACATACATTGAATGCCTTCAAGAGAAATTTGGATGCTTATCTTACTGGGATCCTATGACCCCAGCTGACTTCCTGCCCCTGGGGCAGCGGGCTGGACTCGATGATCTTCCAAGGTCCTTTCTAGCTCTAATGTCTATGAAATCTACTAAGCATGGGCTATTGATATATTAAATCAGTGTGTTTAGGGGTGAATGAGTCCTATGCACTTGCTTATTCCCTTCATAAAGCAGGTGGTTGAGGAATCAGTGGGGATTGGGCAAGAAATAGAAGTGCCTTTCCTTGTACTCCAGATATTTTCAGGTCAACATGTAGTGTCATAGCTTGTGCTGTTTTAGGCCAGCAGCAAAGTATATCATCCTTGGAACAGGGGACACATTGTGAGTCAGAGAGTTTTCTTTCCTACTCCAGACCTGGTACAGTTTGCAGATTATCTAAGGACTGTGCAAAATCTAGCCTAAAAATGGGTAATCAATGACATTTACACCCCTACCACAGCAATCTCACTTATAGAGCTATCCAGAACCTCTCTGAAGCATGCATTGTCGAAGTTGGTATAGGGTGCAATGACAAAGGATATCCATATGTGTACAGATTCTCCCCCTAATACTGTGGTTCTCAACCTTGTTAGACACAAGGCACCCCTTGGAAAATGCCATTTCTTATTTTCACAAGATTTTTGACTACTGAAAAATAATAGAACAATTTTGTAGCAAAGAACTCAGGAAGATAATAACAGGTCAGAATGGTTTTGACACTCTGGATTCCTACATGAAATCTCTGGCTTTACCTTGTAAATCATGTTTGCACACCTATTAGTGCTAGGATTGGTTGGGACCCCACAGCACCCTTGAAAGGCTTTCAAGGCACCAGGCTGGTACAGCACTCTTGTTGAGAATCACAGCTCTAACCACATTATTCAGTACCATTTAGCAAGTCTCATTCCACTTCTCCAGAATAGCTTCCCTTGAATCTAAAATGATAAAAGGTTTATTTCATATCTATAGCCAAATGTCTCTTCAATATCTTCATCAGTGACTTGGATGTGGGTGTGAAGTGTACTCTGTCCAAGTCTGCAAACAATACTAAATTGTGGGGTGAAGTGCACGCTCTGGAGGGTAGGGAACAATTACAGGCAGACTTGGACAGGTTAGAAAAGTGGGCAGAACACAACAGGATGCAGTACAACAAGGACAAATGCAGAGTGGTGCACCTAGGGCGCAAAAATATCCAGCAAACCTACTGGCTGGCTTAGCGACTCTTGGCAGTAGGTTTGCTGGATATCCACCTTTGATGACACAGGTTTTCCTCTTAATGCCAAAAAGCTTACTTCATACTGAAATAGAATTTAGAAAGCATATTTAATAAAAGCAAGATTCTACACGTCGGCATTAGGAACCCAGCAGTAAAACAAAGACCTCTCATACAACCTGTCATAGCTTTAGCTACAGTGATGGAGGTGACCTGCACCAGCAGAAGGCTGGAACCCTATAGCTTAGGAAAGGCTGAGGAAGGCAGAATAGCTCCACATATGAATGGGACTACAGTTTTTATGCTGCACTTTCAAGAGGTGGCCTGCTTTTCCATAGTCTCTAGTGTACCAAGATGTCACGCCTGGATTCACAAGCTTATTCCTTTGCTCTCAGGCAGAACATGAACTGGCACTGCTGGTTCTTTGTGCAAGAGCACAAGTTAAAATGATGTCTCCCCTGCACCGTCTCAACTTGGTTCTCTACAGCAAAAATCTAGCCCTAAATCAGTCAAAGTGTGTTCAATAAACCAAGGGATCCAGCCAAAGGACTGTGTTTATCTTGGAGCTTTCCTTGGCTGTACATTGCACAATCTCTTCTGAGGAAATTATGAACCTGAGGACCCTGAAGCCAAGCACCCCACATAGTAGTACTGCTTTCCTACACTCCTACTGGGCAAAAAGAGAAATGGAAATAAGACACATTCCTTTGGCTTGTTTATTTTTGGAGGGAGGGATGCACAACTTTTAACATCTGAGAATTTTTGTATAATGTTTCAAAATTGCAACAACCACTCTCCAGGAAAGTTGGTGTAATACCAAGAATTTTTCTTTAAATCCCATTGAGAGTCATCTTAACAGATGTTAGCCAGAGGTTAACAAGGTTAACAAATGTGCAGATGTTGAAGATAAAAAACAAGCATACAACCTGAGAAAACACACAGTAAGACCTATGCTCATTACCATGATTGCTGGTTTATAAACTACTTGGGACTCTGAACTTGGCAAGACATACGTGAACAAACTTTAGAAGTGGTGAGCCGTGAGCGTGTGTGGTTTACAAACCTTAGTAATTGGAAGTGCTGACTATTTAGAAATAATATTTCCAATGAACACATGCCTAGAAGGAGAGGGCAGGGGTGGTGAGGATCTTCTCTCTTGATAGGACCTTGGTGGTCCCATGGTCACCCCTCAAAGTCCTCCCAGTGCCCCAGTGTTGTGTGCTTCCCCCAACAATGTACTAAAGCGATGAGCTGTGAGTGCGTGTGGTTTACAAAGCAGTAATTGGAAGTGTGGTCAGTTCACAAATAATATTTCCAATGAATGCATGTCTAGAAGCTGGGGGGGTGAGGGCGAGGGTCTTCTCTCCTGCTGGGACTTTGGTGGTCCCCTGGCCCCCCCTCAAAGTCCTCCCAGTGCCCCAGTAAAAGGTTTCAGTCCAACAAAAATTAATTGCAATTAACCTGATTCTTCATTCAGGAGACAAACTGCCTGACATATAGTAAGAACAATTTTGATCCTTACCACCTGCTGTGTTATGGCTACATTAAAACAGAAATTACATGGATTTCTCACTGAACCCAAGTGGCACCCAGTGGACAAATCATGTCAGAACTGGGAAAATGGCAATTTTAGCTGTGTGAGAGAATACGTCACAAAAGTTTCACAATAAAAATAATCCTGCTGGAACACCTGGCCATGCTAAAAGTAAAACATGTGAGAGGTGGTTTAATTTACCACAATAAATCAAAACCTACCACGATAAAAAGACATCAACTTGTATTTTCAGATGTGACTAACCTAGTGAAATGGCAATTTTTTGGCACCATTTTGTGACATGCATCTAAACAACACATAATTTGTAAAAGCGCCCATAGCTCTCTCAGATGCAAGACAAGGGAGCAGTGGTCCCAAACACACCTCCCCCTAAGAGAACTCTATGACAGGTCCCTCAAAAGAGCCTGTAGGCAACTAGATAGAAGTGGGTCTGGACCCCTGTCCCGTTCCAGAGCTTAGGTGTCTGAATCAAGCTAGACTCCTCTGGCCACTCAGAATCCAGAATGCCTCCAGCTTTTACTTATGCTAGCTACCTAATTGACTGGCAGTGGTGCTATCTACATTTTGCCAAGTGGTTAGAGAGGAGCCATAACTGGATATTGAGTTTTTAGGTGATCCTTCTCTGCAGAGCTGCTGCCCAGCCAGTCAGTGCCAAGTCTGTAACAGTTCATGGGACTGGTCCACCCTAAGTGCAAGACTTTGCACTTGTCCTTATTGAACCTCATGAGATTTCTTTTGGCTTAGTCCTCCAATTTGTTGAGGTTTCTCTGAAACTTAGCCCTACCTTCCAGCATACCTACTACTGCACCCAGGTTGGTATCATCCACAAACTTACTGAGGGTTTACTCTCTCATCTTCCAGATAGTTGATGAAAATATTGAACAAAACCTGCCCCAGGACTGACCCCTGTGGCACTCCAATTGATACCTGCTGCCAATTGGATATTGAGCCATTGATTACTACCCTTTAAGCCTGATGATCCAGCTAGTTTTCTATCCTTGCGATCCATTCATCCACCCTGTACTTCCTTAACTTGCTTGTGAGAATGTTGTGGGAAACCATATCAAAAGCCTTGCTAAACTCCAGGTATATCACAGCCACTAGTCTATCCACATCCACAGAGCAGATCATCTTCTCATAGAAGACAATCACTTTAGTCAGGCATGAGTTGCCCTTGGTGAATCCATGCTGACAGTTCCTAACCACCTTCTTCTACTCCAGGTGCCTAGGCCTTGATATGGGCTTTGGGCAAGATGTGTTCAGTGCTAACAATGAAATTTTCCCATATTTCTTTAACTGCCAGGTTGGCCTAGGTGGGTTTTCTTTTCTTTCTACAGTTTCCTCCAGAAACCCAAAGTCCTGTGGGTAGGTTTGATTTTAATTTGTTTTGTCAGTGTGTGGCAGGTATCTTGTACAAACACCAATTTGATAGCTTCGCTTTGTTAAAGACTAGGATATCATCAGGGTCAGGTTCTCAGAAAGTCCCAGGCCAGATTCTCAGCAGAGGGCAACAAAAATGGTTTGAGGACTGGGAACATGACTTCTGAGAAGAGGCTGAGGGAACCAAGCTTATTTCATCTGGAGACAAGAAGAAGGCGGGGGGGCGGGGGTTAACAACAGCCTTCAACTACCTGAAGGGTGGTTACAAAGAAGATGAAGCTTGACTTCAGTGGTGGCAGATAACAGAAAAAGGAACAAAGGTCTCAATTTTCAGCAAGGGAAGTTTAAGTTAAATATTAGGACATTTTTTTCTCACTAGGAGGGTACAGGTTACCTAAAGAGCTTGTGGAACTCCATCCTTAGAGTTTTTTTAAGACCTGAATAGACAAAGCCTTGGCTGGGATGATCTAATTGGCTCTGGTCCTGCTTTGAGCAGAGTTGTGAACTTGATGTCCTCCTGAGGTCTCTTACAACCCTAATTTTCTTTGATTTCTATGAACTTGCAGGCTTACTCTAATCTGAAGCTGGAGAGGAGAAGGGGACTTTATCATACTGGCACAGAAAACTGAACTCCAGATACAATTTAAGTCCAAAGAGGAGGCAAAGTACTCTTGCCCACAAGGGTGGGGGAGAGTCTATATGGATATTGCACTCATTAAAGGGGAAAGAGATATGTTTGCTCTGCTTTCCCACACATTCATCCCTGCCTCTGAGACTCTGGAGACCAGGGGCATTTTTGTGAGACTCCAGGCCTGACCAGGTTAAACAAGAACTAGAAGTCTTACAAGAAAGACTGGCCTGTGCAACTGCCAAGCTAATTTTACAGACCCAGGTGCTTCCAGTGAGTCTTCAGAAGGAGGTAGAACACTCATTCTAACCAAACTGTGAATGCTTTCATTACCTTTAGGAGCAAAGTTTCAAAAAAAGAACACATAGAATCGTGTATGCCCACCCATGTATACCAAACAGACACCTGATTTGCTTGAGTAAATAGCCATTGGAGCATTCTTGGCATCCTCCACTTCTTTTTGACTATTACATTTGTTCATGCTATCTAAGTGTACTAGCTAAATGTATTGGATTGTGTGCGCTAAAGTGGACCATACTTTTGCTGACACTCAGCTACATGAGCATACAAGTTGGAGATATAAACAAGTGTGCACTAAAGCAAGATGCATTTTTGCCATACACTGAAAGTTTAAAAAAATTTATGGGTGTGTACAAACTTTCACCACACCTGGTCTATGATTGCACAGCTTACTGTAAATTGTGTGATCATAGACTGGGAGCAGCATGTACAGGCATTCACTGGTGCTGAGAGCTGTGCAGGGAACCTGATGTAAACTACATGGAGCACGCTACACAGGTGAAGGTATTTCACACACCTAGGGAAGATCAGGGTAATTAAACCCCCACCACCTACATAAGCCTGGCTGCTAGGGACTGTACTTTGCCCTTGGACACCAGAGGAGGACAAGAGAGAGGAAGAGTAGGAGGCACGGGACCGCAAAGGGACTTGGGGACCAGTGATAGGAGTAGCCACAATCTGCTATTAAGGAGCGGGGGTATGAAGCTGAGGCCTGCAGATGGCATGGGCAACTAAGGGAGGATCCAGGGCACCCTGCAGAGCTGAGCAGGAAAAGGAACACCAAGGCTGAGGACCCCAGGGCAGTGCACAGAGAGGAGAGCCTTGCAAAGCCATTTGCCTCACCAGACAGCCAGGGCATGCAGCAAGTATGGAGGGATCACAGCAGAGACGCCTTTCCACCAGACAGCTGGTTGAGATAGCCGAGACACGCCCCATCAATGAGGTAATTGATGGTGAGAATGCTGTGCTAGCCAAAATCAACTAAAGCAGCCAGGAGACTCACCGGCTTAGGTGTTAATTAGGATGGCTGTGCCACTCCCTCTGCTAATCAGGCAATTAGTAGGGAGGAAACAACAATGTGACACTGATAGGAATAAATTTAGCACTGGGAAGTTAACCATCTGGGTGGTCTGTGGTGTGTTCTCACCCTCAGGGATAAACTGAACATCTTTTCCTTCCAATTAAAGTTGTGGCAGAAGGGCTCTGAGGGGAACTGGGAAGGACGCAGCCACCCTCCTACAGTATGCTATGAGAATTCCCTTGCAGATCAGTCCTACCAGTACCCTGATTTGAGGTGTGCATCTGCAATCAGAGGAACCCACATGCAGGTTCTTGTCTTTGGGGATGTGCACCTTGGGTCAGGGCATCGTGGCATGCAAAGCTGTTGTCCTAAAGTACATAGCTCCTGAAGTCCCAGGAGTGCTAAGGGCCCAAACCACACATTTTAATACAGCTGATCACTCTCCAAAGATGATGTCTTTTTATAACCTTATTCATCTTCTTCTATAGCCGTCTTCGGACAAAAGACTTGTTTCCACATTTCCCACATGAATGGGGGCACTGTCTCTAACGTAGTGGCCAAGAATTTTTTCTAGTAGTGGGCTGAAAAGGCCCAGCTTGGATCTGAGGTGGGCCAGTGCTTGGACCAGGCTGCTGCTGCTACTTCTCTCCACTGCTGTGGTGCAGCTTAAGTTCCAGCTGTGAAAGGGCTCCCGAAAACAGATGCAGCCTGTGGGCCATAGGCCATCAACCTCTGCTTAAACCCCTACTTTATTGGGTATGTTGAGGCAGGAATCTTACTGAGTCTACTATTGCCTCTGTCCTACTTTATATAAATAATGAAATATTTACTGGAATAAGGATAACAATCTGCTATCTCCACATCCCAAGTGAGTACCATAACCAGAAAACTAGAGTCAGATACCCTCTCTTTCTAGTTCTCTAATCCAAGGAACATTTAGTTATGCAAGGTGGAAAAGCTTCAACAGAAGAAACTGAGGAAAAAGAACAGCAGCCTTGTGGTTATGGTATTCTCTTGGTATGAGGGAGCTCCACATTCAAGTTCCTGTCCCATGAATAGTTAAGTTTTTCTGCAAGATGAAGATTTCCAACAGGGAGACTGAGAGAGTTCTTTGCCCACCTTGGAACATTTGTTAGCTTAGGCTCACCTGGGATATGGGAGACAAATGGTCAAGCCCCAAGGCTTAATCTGGTAGAACAGACCTGAGAGCCTTGGTGATGTCTCCTATATTCTAGAAGAGCTATTGGCTGTTCCCAGATACGTCCTTTCTCCCTCTCTCTCTGCCAGAAATTGCAAATTAGTCAACACATCCTGGCAGAAATCTGATTTAACAACCCAACATTTTTTAGCAAAAAACTGCCTTGTAAGAAAAGTCACAGCCAGCTTTACTGCGTATACAATTGTGCAAGATCGCTTTAAAGATCTGGCTCTCTATTTTGTCTCTGTTAAGACTCACCTTCTCAACAATCAGTCATCCCTGACAGTAGGGACTTTTATTTCATTTAATTTCTCTACAGCAAACATTGTATTTTCCTGGACTAAGCATATTTTCCTTTCTACCACAAGCAGTATAGAATAGTGGCTCCTCCATTATTATTTGGTCACAGTGCTTTTCTTCACATAAACAAAGTAAAACAAAACAAAGTTAACTTTCTTCTTCACAGCTCCTGAATTATAAATGAGTGACAAATTCCAAGTACAAGAGAGAATCAGGGTCCTAAAGTGTTGTACTCAGACCTTTACAAGACTTTAAAATCTCCCTAATGACACTGGCTTATTTTTAGGCATTTCTTCTCAGAGGTTTGCACTAAATTTTAGCTTCTTTCCATGCTAAATACTATCATGTGACCCTGAGATTTACTTTTTTTTACCAATGGATTATGGCACAATAAATTAATCAGATGACCTAAGCCCTGTGGTCTAGACATAGCCCAAAAGACTGAACATTTCCATGGGTTTATATTTTTCCCCCTGCTATCTCCCATTGTGTTGTGGATTTTTACTTCCATAATATTTTATTTTTTATAAAATATATCCAAAAACATTGGTTTTCAATTTAACTCCATGTTGGACTTGCTAAGGAATCCGTCCTTAAAGCTACCTACTCCTTTAATAAAAGTTTAATATAAGAATTTAATAACACTGGGATAGGAGTGAAAAATATACAGGTTTATATTACTAGATTGTTCACATTAAGCCAGTCTGCCTGCTGTCTTGGTGCTTCCTGTACAACTCTAGTATAAATCTTTGTACTCTTTATTTCAATCCCTTAGACAATTGCCTGAAATTTAAGAGTACTGAGTGAGTACTGCCTGGTAGAACAAGAACACCCTGTCTTCAGTTTATTGAATGAGAACTCTAGAAATATTCCAGTAGGTGCATAACTGCATGGCAAAACATTGTCAGCTTTTTGAGAAAAGAAATCACTGGGCTTGCAACTGCATGCTGATTCCTGCTTACTAGATCACTAAAATGTACATCTTTTCTTACCCAGATAGTATAAAAGGTTTTTAAAAAAACAATAACCTCTGTAACCAAATAGAATATAAACTGTAAGCAAACTCCTGACTTTACTGATGTCAAGCAAAAGAAAATGAATTATCTTCAATATACTTTTCATAAATGCTCTTAACATCCTACCAATACTATGCCAAATTATGGTTTGTAGTGAACACCTATTGAACACCTGTGCCTCTGAAGAATGAATAAATCACTTCTTTGTTTACACATCTTATATGCAGGATAAACTGCTTGCCTCATTTTTTTCTTACATAGGAAGGAGGCCTATGGAACTTCTGGGGCATGTGTAAATTTGGCAGTCAAATATTTACTTGGACTATCATTTCAGCATGGGGCTCTCAGTAGGAATAAATACATATTTTTACTGGATCAGCCATGGATCAGATGTGTGTACTATGTCTGTCTTAGGCGTGATTTATATTGTTCTATATTGTCTTGTACTGTTTTTCATTTTTAAACAAAATACTTAAAAGCCAACTTCCACCCTTCCATGTCTGCATGCAATTTCTAAAGAAGCCAATATAAATCATGGGTGTGCATTTTTAGAATGACTCTGAGCCTAAAATTGGTTTCGGAGGGATTTTGGGTGGGGAGGATGAACTTTCATGCCGATACAGTTGTTTGTGATGTTTATGCTTCTGCTTTTTATTGTGAGAAAATTTATTAAAAGTTAAACCCTAGAAATGAAAGAGTTTAAGATGTTTTCAGATAAATATTTCTTTTGCTTTAATATTCAGGTATTGGAAAATAGAACATCACAAATAATGCTAGTATCACCTGCCTTGCTAAAGCAAACTCCTGTAGGAGTTTTATCATTTTAACAGGACGTGAGAATCAGACTCAGGGGGTTCCCCAATATAAGAATAATAATAACAATAATAATAATTGCATTAAAATGTATGCGCTAAATTTAAACATGGATGAGGTTTTTTGTGCTTAAATGTAACTCCCATTCATGCCAGTGGAAAGTATCCTGTTGATTGGACTTGAAACATGTCTTTTCTGAATGCTTGAATACATCAACATGCTTCCTGATGCCCTTCTGTTCAGATTCTGTGTTCTCAGTTAAAAGCATGATTTGCATTTCTCTGCCCAAAAATACCACATGCAGGGGAAAATATTTACATGGATTTTTTTTTCAAACACAGGTTTAATTTTGCAAACAGAGGCCACCATGTCATCTTATATACTTTTTCTCTTTTACTGTGGTTAAGAAATTATTTTGGGTGTAAACACACTTCCACTTAGCATTCTTGTACTAAGCCAAATTCCACACAGGCTTATACCCTATGAAACCTCATAGTACAAGAAATAAGGTGGGGTTGAATGTGGTAGAAAGGGCAGAATTAGGCCATCTATGTTTAAGAAAAAAACAGAATTCTTTGACTTTATGACCTTTATTTTATTTTTAAGATAAAGTTAATATTTAGCCTAAGTTATGATAATATAAATAATGTTCAAGCAAGTGTTATAAGAATCTCATAATTATAAAAGATTAAACTGAAAAAGAAAAACATTTTGCCAATAATATGAGGACCAAAAGGAGGAGAGGAAACCCACAGTAATTCAAAGATGAGATCAAAAGTAAATAACGTATTGTTATTTAAATTAACACATTCAATTATTAATTTGCTATTGAAATGTCAACTTTTCATACTTAGTTCACAAACTAACTTATCAAAATGTGAGGAGATGATTATCTTTATTTAGAAGAGCTTCTTTTTAGCAAAATCCTTATATTCATATGATGATATTTTATATTGTTCTAGATATTGTTCCTTGCAGTTGTAGGTGATGTGAAGTTGTGACATTACGGTCTTCTCCTGGGCCTTTGAGTTTAGACCCTTTAGTTAAACAAAAGGGACTAGACTTGAAGGCCCAGATGGCTCTTTCCTGTTCTATGTTAATGTCTTGTATAAGCTCCATTTCTTTTCAGGTACAGCAAAGACAGTGACAAGTAAAAGCACTAATAACAAGAACAATGGCCACAAATTGTTGGAGAGCAGATTTGGGTTGGACATTAGGAAAAAAAGTCTTTGCAGTAAGGGTTGCCAGAATCTGGAATGGGCTTCTAAGGGAGGTGGTGTTCTCCCCTATATTGGGGGTCTTCAAGAGGAGACTGGACAAGCACCTAGCTGGGGTCGTCTGACCCCAGGGCTCTTTCCCGCCCAAGGCAAGAGGGTGGACTCAATGACCTACTGAGGTCTCTTCTGACCCTAATATCTATGAATCTATAATGACTCAAGCCATTATCCTATAATTCAACGTGCATGGTTGGATGTCTGTGCCTATGCAGACAGCCCCATGGAATACAGGTTCTAACTAATGAATCAAGCAGTGACAGTATTTTTTTCACATAAATAAGGCATTTCTCCATGCTGTGTTCATAATACAATCCTTATCTCATTACCACAATAATCTTAGAATCATAGAAAATTAGAGTTGGAAGGGACACCAGAAGATCATCTAGTTCAACCCCCTCTCAAAGCAGGACCATCCCCCCAACTAGATTATTCCACCCAAGGCTTTGTCTAGCTGGGTCTCTAAAACCTCCAAGGATGAAGACTCCATAACCTCTCAGCATAACCTGTTCCAGTGTTTTACTACCTTCCTAGCGAGAAAGTTCTTCCTAGTATCTAACCTAAACTTCCCTTACTGCAACTTGAGAGCATTGCTCCTTGTTCTGTCATGTGTCACCACTGAGAACAGTCTAGCTTTATTCTCTTTCAACCCCCACTTTAGGTAGTTCAGTGCTGCTATTAAATCTCCTCTCAGTCTTCTCTTCTCTAGACTAAGTAAGCCAAGTTCCCTCAGCCTCTCTTAATAAGTTATGTGCCCCATCCCCCTCACCATTTTTGTTGCCCTCCGCTGGACTCTCTCCAATTTGCCCACATCCTTTATGTAGTAGGGTGCCCAAAACTGAACACACTACTCCAGATGTGGCCTCACCAGTGCTGAGTAGAGGGGAATAATCACTTCCCTTGACCTGCTGGCAACACTCCTAGTAATGCATCCCACTGTGCTGTTAGCTTTCTTGGCAACAAGGGTACACTGCTGGCTCATATTCAGCTTATTGTCCACTGTAACCCCCAGGTCCTTTTCTGCAGAGCTGCTGCCCAGCCAGTCAGGCCCCAGCCTGTACTGGTGCATGGGACTCTTCTCTCTTAAGTGCAGGACTTTGCACTTGTGCTTATTGAACACCATCGGATTTCTTTTGGCCCAATCCTCCAGTTTGTCTAGGTCACCCTGAATGCTATCTGTACTCTCCAGTGTATCTACTACTCTCTCCAACTTGGTGTTATCTGCAAAGTTGCTGAGGGTGCACTCTATGTTATCTTCCAATTAGTTGATGAAGATATTGAACAAAACCAGCCCCAGGACTGACCCCTGGAGCACTCCACTTGATATTGGCTGCCAACTAGGCATCAACCCATTGATTACTGCCCTCTGAGCCTGATGCTCCAGCCAGTTTTCTATCCCCCTTAAAGTCCATTCATCTAGCCTGTACATCCTTAGCTTGCCTGTGAGAATGTTGTGGGAGACCATACAAAAAACCTTGCTAAAATCAAGGTACACCACATCCACTGCTCTACTCTCATCCACAGAGCCAGTCATCTTGTCATAGAAGGCAATCAGGTTGGTCAGTCATGACTTGCCATTGGCAAATCCATGCTGACTGTTCCTAATCACCTTCTCCTCCAAGTGCTTAGAAATGGATTTCTTGAGGAACTGCTCCATGATTTTTCCAGGGACTGAGGTGAGGTTGCAGTAATCTGTAGTTCCCTGGATACTCCTTTTTCCCTTTCTTAAATATGGGCACTATCCTTGCCCTTTTCCAATCAAGTGGGGCCTCTGCCAATTGTCATGGGTTTTCAAAGATGATGGCCAGAAGCTCTGCAATCACATCAGCACAGTTGGTCATAGATGGTATGTTCAACAATTTAAGCGGGAACACTTGAGAAACATGGATCTTTATAAAATGTATAATCAGGAATCAATAACCAAGAAATAGGTTGTTCCTTTCTAAAGTTTCTGGAATAAATATTCATATATTAGTGGATTTCATAATAAATCCCTGATGCTGGAATTAGTTCACCAACAGATCCAAGTTAGACATTTTTTTTTGTATGTGGAGTTCAAAACTAGGACAGCAGCCTGTCAATCTCCTCTTATTATGATTTTGCAATATTTTCCTTAAAAAACTTAGTCTGCAGGTTTACATTTTTCATACTTTTTAGCCCGGGGAAACAGTTTTTCATGTGGGAAAAATTTGGTACAAATCCATTGGGCTGGTTTTAATTATTTGAACATGAAAATACGGTGTAAAAATGTTTTAAATGTTTTTTTCATACTCAAATTACTCATAAATTTGTTTTTAAAACTTTGGAACCTTAGTTCTCAATGAGAATTAATGCCTTTTAAATTGTTGTAGATATTAAGTTTAGAAATAATGAAGCATTAAGGTACCCTGTGACAGGTGGTGCAATTATTTATATGTACAATCAGCCATCGTTTTCTATATTCTCTTTATTTTTGGTGTATTACAAACAAAAAACTAAGTGAAATGCTATGGATATGCATTTTAACTCTCTAAAGTCAAAAGATAATGTCTACTTCATCTTCAGAAGGTTGAGTCCAACAAAACATAATACACATGCAGAAAGGCTCTATAGCTTTAACCGTTATTTAGTGCCTTTAAACTCTCAGCCATAATACCACCATAAGAAGAGCAGCTGTTGTTCTCTTATTTTCCACTGGATGCAGATCTGTATCTAACTTATTTAGTATCAGATTCATTCCTTCCCCCACACCTCCAATGGTTTATTGAAGAAAATATTGTTTTGCTCTTTATATATCTGCTGAACGTAGTTCTCTTGAAAGACACCAATGTCAGGCACATAATAATTACCATAAATTCAAATGGGGATATATATGATCAGCTATTATCATGGAATACAAATATGATTAAGTAACATGAACTTCACTGAAAAAATATGTCCTGGTGTACCCATTTAATCTACAGCCAGTTCATAAACAGTCCCCATCAGGAAGACCTGTCCCTGTGCCTAATGTATTCCTTTAACCACACTTCCAGTTTGACAGTTTCCAGGATGCTTCCTTGTTCTTCAGAACATATCAAAGAATATGTTTATTTGTAAATGGGGATATTAGCTTTGTAGTGAACAAATAGTCATGTGATATTTTAAAGAGAACATTTTCAAAATCAAGCTACATTTAAAAAGTTAAAAACAAGGTAGTGAATCTTCAAACCACCTAACTTAGGCTGTTGTCAGATAATGTTGTTCCGAGGAAGAAAATCAGGCAAACCTACAACCCTCGACACTGATTAAACAAGCATTTCTGTTTGAATATTGATAACCTTTTTTTTTGCTGCTGACTTGCTGTGATAATTGAAGAATAAACAGAGCTGTTCAAAAGTTGGCAGCTTCTCTCTGCAGAGGTAACTGCCAACATTTCCTTTGGTTTCCCCATTTTTGGGGGGGGTTCACACCCTTTTCTCCAGAATGTTGTGGTATGTCAAGTTCATCTTTGAATGTTGTGTTGACCCTGAGCTAACCTAAAAACAGAGGGGATTATTCATGACCAAAACTGGATTTAAGAACTTGAAGACCAAACCATAAAGGCTGAGTTTCATAGATTTATCAAGAAATCACAAATTTGAAATGATTTCAGCATAAAAGTTGACTTGAATCATCACTTTGTTTCTATTCCACGTTCTTTCAAAATATCTAAGTTATAATTCATGAAGACCCTTTCACTAATAAAATTAATAATAAAAATAATAATTTAGAAATGATAACAAAGCTCACATATGGAGATGCTACTTTTGAATGGTTTTGTTGTAAATTTTCTGCTACTCTAAAAAGAACAATTTCTTGCAAACTAACTGTTGACTCATTCCTACCAAGTACAAGAGATTCTGGCCTTGACTGAGTGAAATATGTAAGTACATGCTGAAAGTCAAGTGTGGTTGTTTGGCGCATCTACATGAGATACTGACCATGCAGTAACTGGAGTTACTGTGGAGTCGTGCCAACTAAGGGCTGCTTCATGATGCTGACTGTACAGTAGCTCATAACTACTGAACAGTAGCCTTGTGTCACACTTCTTGCCATGCAATGCTACTGTGCAGTAATTATGGGCTACTGAGTGATCAACATCTTGTGTAGACACAGCCTTTATATGCTTGTTTAATGTCTAAAATATGCATAGTCCCTCTGAACTCACTCGTAATACTCTTGTGGATGCTGCTTTGGATTCTGACCTCTGCCTCCAAAAGACATTTTTTGCATCATGCTTTTAATATTGGATAAAATGGATGAAAAGTAGGGGTATCGTTTTTGTCCCATTCTGGGGAAAAGTCAATACCAGAACCCATGATTGCCTCCTTTTTACAGCAGTGTCTATTTTAGTTGTTGATTTTAAACAAGTCAGATTCTTGGTTTTCATACATTACAGTTGCCTTCATGCCATCATATAAGCATTTTTCAAGGTTTAGTAGTATATATGGACAACCAAGTTTCTTCAGAACAACATAAAGCCCCAACTGATTAACTAACTATGTCAAAGGCTTTTGTTAAATCTATCAACGCCATGTGCATTGAGATACACTTTTCTCTGTATTTTTCCTGCAGATGCCTTAGAGAGAAGATCGTATCTATGGTAGACCTTTGTGAGTGGAAGCCACACTGACTCTCAGGATAGATTCTCTCAGCTAATGTTTGAAGTCTAGGTAAAAGAATATGGCTTAAGATTTTTCCCACAATGTTGAAAAGAGATATACCTCTGTGGTTATTACAGTCACTTCTGTCTCCTTTTTTTTTATAGAGTTGAATGAATGTCCTTTAAATGTTGCAGAACAGTTTCTTCTAGCAGTACCTCATATGATCTTTGCAGCAAGTCTTTGTTTGCACATTTGTCAGCTCCAGCAGCTAAACAGTCAGGTCCTGAAGCTTTGTTATTAGGAATTTTTTTGATGCATTGTTCAAGTTCTTTTAGTGTAGGTTTGGCACCCAGCAAATTCATAACTTCAAACCAATGCAATTAATCTAGCACATGTTGGTCTACTATAGAGTCCCTTGAATATCATTCCACAGTGCACCTATCCACCTCTTCAGTTGCTTCCCCTTATCAGTTATGATATTACCATCCAGGTCTTTCAATGGATCTGTCTTGTACTTTGTCATCCCAATGGCCTTGCTAATGCCCTCATACAACCATCTACTGTCACCTGCATCAGACACCTGTTGGATGCTGGCTCAGAGACCAAGCCAGAATTCTTGTGCACACCTCCTGGAAGCTGTTTGAACAATCTTATGAGTGTCTCTAATGTTGTTGAGTGAATCAATAGTAGAAGTAGACTTTTCAGGGGTTAGGGCAACTCTTTTTCTCTCACTGAGTGGCAGCAGTACCTCCAAATGGTTTACAAAGCAGTCAATGTTTTTCTTAGTACACTTCCCAAAATTCTTGATCACCACATTGTACATACTTGTATTCAGGACTTCCCATGCATATTATGCAGATTCATTTGTTCCAGATGACTTTATTACTCCTTCACTGAAAAGCCATTTCTTGACAGGATCATCTATTTGGCACAAGTCAATATGAGGTTGTCTGGCAGGTTTATTGCAGTGGATCTTCTTAGCTTGAAATTTCACTTTGCAGCAGACAAGGGAGTGGTCTGTGTCACAATCCATGCTTTGAAAGAATTGTGTATGCAGCATACCATTCAAGTGTGCAGGCCTTGTCAGTACCAATTCCAGATGATGCCAGTGCTTGGATCTTGCGTGTCTCCATGATGTTCTTCTGATGTTACCAGCAAAGAAGGTCTTGGTCACCAATAAGACTTGACTGGCACAGAACTCAAGAATGCTCTGACCATTGTCGTTCATATATCCAATGCCATGCCTACCCAGAACCTTAGGCTACATCTCAGCATTGGACCCAACTCTTGCAATGAAGTCTTCAAGTACTAGAATGGGTTCCTTCTGTGAAATCCTGCCAGTTAGTTCTTCCAGATGCTAATAAAAGCTGTCCTTCTCCTCATCACTAGCCTGTAAATTTGGATCACAGACACTGTCAAAGTTGATGAATCCCTTCTGTAGTCTAACTTGAAGTGTCATGGTAGGTATGGACACCACAATTGGAACTTCACACCATGACATAAGTTCATTTCTGATAGCAAAACCTGCACCATGCTCTCTCCTTACTCCTTTAGATTTACCATGCCAGTAAATGGTATAGACCTTCTCCTTTATGAAGTGTGTGTCTAAGAGCTGAGTTTCTGAAAGAACTGCAATATGAATTCTGAAATGTGCAAACTTGTTGCTCAACATAGCCATTTTCCTCAGATCCAAATCCAGATCAAACTATCTAGGGGTCAAAGTATGAATATTCCAGCAAGCAATGCTGTTTATAAAATTAGTTGAGCCAGGATGTAAGTAATGATACAAGACTTGTTTAGCTCACCTTTTCTAGGGTCACTTTCATGCAAGGGAAGCAAGCTACCCTGAAACAGGGCTGCTTGGAAATCTTGGTAGCTGCCTCAAGGGCTCTTATACCTCTCTCAAATCCCTGTGACCATTTTGCCAAGACCTTTAGTGTATATGCCTAGGCAGAGTTATGGAGAAGTGGAGACTGCCATACACCTGATGTCCCCTCTTTAGACTGCTGAGCTAAAATCCAAAGGCCAGAATGAGTCTAGACATTTAGTGACACAGAGATTGTAGCTTCTGCCAGAGAGAAACCTGAACAGAGCTGCTAACTGCTTGCCACTTCAGTGTGAGGACCTTTTCTGTTAGGGTGAAGTCCCTTAACCTGTCTTCAATAAAGATGTGCCCACAAAACAGCACAGGATGCAGTTAAACACCAAGTCCAAGATGTGAGCGTTCGGAGTAAACCCATGAATAGAGCGCTTCACTAGAGTGCAGGAGATCCATGTTTAAATGTCTGCTGAGTGAGGGGAGACTTGAACCCAGATCTCCCATTTCAGAGCCAAATGCCCTGATCAACAGTCTATTGGCCGAAAAGGTAGCTTGCCTGTCTGTACTTCCTTTGGGTTTTTTCTATGATGAGTGTTTCAGGCCTTACATGGTGTTACACACGTGACAGGGCAATTCTATTCTGACCTCTGAGCTTGTGAAGTCAGGGTGCAGCCTTTTATGTCTGCTGTATAAGTGTAAATAGAACCCAAATTCTGTGTAAGTGCCAAAATTTGCATTTATATGGCTACATAAGTGCTACTTAGGCATGTAAAGGTGAAGTGGGATTTAGCCCTTTAAGCCTTGCTGCTAATGTATCTGTCAATCTGTAAAAATGTAGCGGAGATTTAACAAATGTCAGAGATCACCATTGTCTTTAGTGTCCAAATGATTACTGGTGGCATCTTTTTACAGTAACGATTAACCAAATTACAATAATATGTAGTCAGCCATGATTATGAAATTCTTCATGAGACTATGTCTATTGAGAAACTCTAATACCTGAGGAAGCTAATGGAAGGTCTCTTTACAAAAAACAAGTGGATAGTGAAGAAAACAGAATTTCAGCTGATTATGAGATTGATCCTTGATACTGCACATTTTTACTCTGTTAGGGCATCTTGAGATACTGTATGCTCTAATGGCTAACCAATTAGATTGTCAGGCAATGTTGTATTTAAGGAATCTTATTCATTATTTATCTTTAAAAGATACATGAAGTATATTTATATTTACAGTACTGTACAGTGCCCCTGCTAAAGTTTGTTAATAATGATTATAAATATTTTGAATTCATCTCCATGATGGATACTAGCACCTTTTATTATTAAAATGTAAACCATGCAGAGATAACAAAGTCCTTGGCAACTCTCTCTCCATATAAATTATCACCATTTATGTAGCAAGATCTGGTCATTTTATTCTTGTGCATGGCCTTGTGCAGTGGACCCAATCTCTGACTGGTGTGTCTAATTGCTACCACAATTCTAGTATTCCTAGTTCTACTGAAGATGATGATAATCCAATTAGTTATACAAAAGTAATGAATTGCACTGTTGCTCTGTTGAGCACACAAAATAAAGGACTTTGAATCGTCTTTCACAAAGAAACTGTCTTAGTTTCAGTAGAAACAATTAACCTGGTTCTTTATTGTCTTGTACCTTGACTAGGCATTTACTTCACTGCCATATGAATGTAAAATATGCTTAGGTCACACTGGCAATACTTTTATACATACTCCAAGACACAGTGTTTTTATATTTATGTTGCCCTGCTATACATGCCTGCAGAAGATTCAGAGCAACAGAAAATCAAGCATAAATTTTTCAGAGATTCAGAAACAGAGATATGAAGCTATTGAATGACATTCTACATGTAATAAAAAATTTCTCCCCATCTCTGGTAACTCTTGCCATATGGTTTCCATGACATTATCCACATTTATTTTAAAAAATTATATATCTTCAAAGTATGAGGCAATTCAAGAAACTATTTTTGTTCATTTTCAATTTCGGGCTGCTCTGAAAAATGAGAGGTCTCATATATTTTTATATAATTTTCACATGCTTTATTTTTGAAAATGATAATTCAAGTAGTCAATCTCACTATGGTGACGGGCCACTGCTGACAGCACATGTAAAAAAGTGTGAGCTACAAAGGACAGGCAACGACATGACATAAAGCAGTATGAATACATCTGAATGACCTGGTACCCATCATCTAAATATTTGGATGCCTTTGAATTTTCCCTTCAGTGTGTCTTTCACTAGCACTTTATATTTCTATCTGTAATCTAATAATTCTTTCACACTGTTTCCTGGTGGTTGCTTTCCATCTGGGATAGTTGTCTGTACACACTAAATTTCTTCCAGCGATAGGCTTTCATCCTTGTCTTGCCATGCAGATGTCAACAATTATTTTCCCTGAGGTACTTTTTGTCCACCTCCAAAAATAGTTACTATTTTCTAAGAAAAAAGGAAAAGAGAATAAAATTGAAACTATTGCAATGCCACTATATAAGTGGCTGATTTATGGTGACTGTGAATACTGGACTCATCACTGCCTCTCAAACAGAATAAAGCACAAATAGAAAAACAACAATTGAATTTTACACTGAAGGATAAAAATAATTGATTTCTATGTGAGAAGAGGCTGAAAACACTAGGACTTCTAAATGCTAACATTGTCGATACTTTTGCTAGTAGGCCATTCTAAATACATGTTGGATAAACATTTGTCTGGGATGATTTACACAGGGAAAATAATGCCTCTAGGAAGGAGTTGGGCTTGATAAATTCTAGAGGTTCCTTCCAGACCAAATTTTCTATCCTCAGCTCCATTAGATAGGGTGAAATATGCAGAATAGAACACACCCCTTGATCTTCCTCAGTAAATAATGTCTGAAATATTATCCCTTAGCCCTGGATTGAGTGTATTTAATCACTGCATCCAGGGGCAGATCCAAAGGGGATGCAGTGGCACAGATGCACCCTCCTTTCAATTGACACCACAGGAGCAGCAGTTGGAAACTTTCTAAGTCACTGGAGGAAGGAAGAATTCCCCCCTCCTTCTTTCCCCTCTATGGCAGGTCCCATCCCTTCCAGTCCCCCCTCCCTTACCTCCCACTGCAGCTGTCCATGCTGACTCAGGGGTGGGGCAGGATGGGGTGAGGGAGGCACCACCACTGCCCCTGCCCATCTCCAGATGGTCTATGTAGGAATCTGGGCTCAGCTGGGGACAGCAGCAGTGGCAGGAAGGTTCCTCCTGCCTGCTCACCAGAGTAGGTGTGGGTGAAGGGAACCCACCCACTGCCCACCACTGCTACTAACTGTGGCTGGCCCTGGTACTATGTGCAGTCCAAATGGCAGTCATAGGAAGAACAGGAGTGGCTCTGGGGCCTCCCCACACAGCCTCCAGAGCAGCCAGGAACAGTGAGGTCAGTGGCAGTGCCAGGCGGGGAGGAGAGGATTGGAGGTAAGGGGACATGTCACTGAACACAGAGGAAAGGAGGGGGAACAGGGAGAGGAGAGATAAATTCTTACCTGACTGGGGGACTTTAAAAGTCCCTTATTGCTGCTCCTCTTGTGCCAACCTGGGGATTTGGGGAAGCATTGCGGGAAAGGGGTCTGAGAGCAGGGGGTGCAGCCACCCCTGCACTACCTATGAATAAGTACCCTTTTCTGCTGGACCTGTGATAGAAATATAGTATTTGCTGCTCTTGGTGACATGCTTCACTCTGATTAGATGACCCCCAGTAGCTGCAGAAGCAAGTCTGTTATGTGAATCACACAAAAGTATGCTGCACCCCTACTACAAGAGTTCTGGAGAGCCACAAAGATGGGAACCATGTTATATTCATGTTCAAGTAATAGCTATAAATATATAGGTATATATACAGATGGAGAGAACAGCAATATACAGAACAGCAAAGAAATCAGATTAATTTAGGAGAGAGTATGAGCTGTAGATATAAATTTTATGCTTATTCATTAGCAAAAACATCTGATATATATCATATTATATGTATATGAACCCCCCTTTATCATTACTTTTTAAATGATCATTGTTGTAACTGTGCACATTCTTCCTTTTCTCATATGGCAGAATAATATTATGTCAAAAGGAATCATTCCTCAAAGTAGACAGATTCAGTTTCACAGCAAACATTAGAAAGAGCTCAAAACCCAGCACAGCATGTTCTGGAGGAGGAAAAGTCTGTTACAGCTATATGTAAAAATGTAAGGGCAAGGCCCATTACCTCTAAATTCAAAGCCTGCACTGCATGTTGAAGATGTTGAGAAAGGGAGTTGTTTGCTTTTTGTAACTCCTGTTTTCTTTTGCCTTTTTAAACTCCCACCAACTTTATCCCCCTGGAATGTGCTGATAGGCTGGATTGAGTAATAACATGTCCAGGAACAGATTCTTCCCACCCAGAGATCAAGAAAAATGCAATTAGCATACACTGGAGAAATTGGAGTATGCTGTTATGAGGACAGTGCTCACTCTTAAACAACTCAAAACTCACAGACACCATGACCCAAGGTCTACTGTTTTGCAGGGCTTAGAATGAGGCTAGATGAAGTGATAAATAACAAGCATATCCACAGGGACCTGATAATGAACTTGCCCCACAGGAAATTAAATACATTAAACTTCTGAGGTGTGAACTGTTGCTTTCATTTTTCACTCAAATTCTGTTTCCATCATCACATATTAGTTTCTTGATAGCCATATAATACAAAGTTTGGCCACACCATAGAAACAACTTTTTCCGGGATGACTTCCTATAGTTTGTCAAATAACAAGGTTATATAACTCAGATCTGGCAATGTTGAGATTTTGCTGTCATTTACATTAAGAGAATTTTTTAAAATATATCTGAAGTGGCCTTCTGTATATACAAACATGGATGCAAATAACTTACAGTATTTCTTCTAACATTTTGGAAGTCTCTAGACCTGTCCTCTTTATTTCCCCACTCAGTTCTCAAAATACAGGGTTATGTTTTGTACTTTATGTCTGTTGACTTAATGGACATATATTTTTTTACACTTTCAGACTACTCCTGCTCCCATAAAGGAAAGATGTGGAGGAATTCACTCCCCCTCTTTCACACTAGTGCACTGCTCTCATAAATTATAATACTTGCCAAAATCACTTAGCTAGCCAGAAGAGAAAGTGTTTAGTGCAGCTATGGTATACACATATTTTAATCAGGAATCCTGGTTTTCTCTGATTTAAAAAAAAAATCCCCAATTTTCAGTTAAAAAAAAGTAACCCACATCCACAGTTTCCGTGATTTAAATGAAACACCCCTAAATATGTGTGTGTGTGTGTGTGTATAGGTCTTTTTAGGTCTGTGGTAGCACACAAGCCTCTCCATCATATCAAAGTTATAACCAGGGATCCTGGTTTTCTCTGATTTAAAAAAAGCCCCTCTTTTTTTTTAAATCAGAGAAAACCAGGATCCCTGATTATAACTTTGATATGGTGGAGAGACTTGTGTGCTACCAAAGACCTAAAGAGCAATGCCATTTGGAGTCTTGTACTCCTGATAGAGGCACCCATGGTAGCACAATTATGATTGAGTTTTCCAAACCAACAGCAATCCAAAAGTAAAAATAAAGTCCTGCACAGCTGAGAAGGCAGATGAAGAAGGCATACTTCACAATGACTATAAAGTGGATGAGGGCTGCAGTGGAATAGAAACCTTCAGTCATTAAGGTTTTACTTACCATCTAATTAAGGTTTCTTCCCACAAAGTATTCTGTGGTTTCTGATGCACAACAGGATCCCCATGTTAAAAGACATGCACAGGTATCAGTCATCCTAATATAAAGGGACTGATGTCAACAGTACAGGAAAGCTGCAGACCACCATCTGAATGCCCTCTCACAAGACCTGGCACTGGGGACATGTTGGAGATCTGAGAGTAGTCCATGTAGTTTACACATATACAGACATGCTCGGAAGCTAAAGGCTGCAGAACAGTCCCTATGAAGTTTAGGGTTAGGGAGGGACTTAGAGCTTTAGAGCTTCTAGATGCTCTAGTTTAGATCAAGAACTCCACCCTACCCTGCAGCAGCCCAAAAACAAAGGGTGTTTAGAGCCTACTTTTACAATCTGCACCCATAGACTGAGCCTTTTTGTGCCATAAGGCAGGATCTCGGTCAGCATTTTTACCTTTGTTTTCAATAAGAGAAGGATCAGTTTCTTCAACTAACCCTCTATTCAAGGGATCTGTAGAATTTCAGGACCATAAAATATGATATACTGTGAAATGTTTTTACTGAACACACTTCTCATTAAGTTTGCTAGTTTGTTTGGTCTACTTTTATTCCTCACATCTTGGATTCCTTACATCCATTTTATGGTCTCATGCAATGCTTTCTATCTTTGGAAAAGTGTCAGAAGAAAAGCGCACGTAACAAAATTGAGCAAGCAAATATTTTACCATACAGCTAGCTCAGTGCAATGTTTCAGTTTTTAAAAATAAGTAGTTAAGTAAACTGTATAGAAACATAAATAGGATGGGGATCAGTTATAAGCTGGAGAATTAAAACTGAGAAATAGCTGAAAATTTAAAAAAGCCAGTTTCCACTGTTAAAGATATGATGTGCATTAGCATGTATATGGAACTAATCTTGGTACAAGCTCGCCTTATATTATTTCCTTATTAGTTAGTACTGGAAAACCAGTCAAAACAAGTGTATTATGAGCCAATCAGATAAAACAGATGCAGGACAAGTTGTTGAAAAAGCAAGACAAGTTGTCCTTGATAAGAGTTTTCTTTGCATGGGAAGTCCATCGGTAGATTGTTTTCTTTCAGCCATGTTAACACATCTTTACCATCTTTAATTAGCCTTGCACAAATTATATCTGAGTGCAGTGGCTCTGGAAACCTAAGGAAGATTTCTTTTTGTGGCATGTCTAGAAAATTACCAAAATTAGCCTATGTGTGAACCATGGGAAAGCAAGTGCCAGAGCCCTGCAGTCCTGAGGGGAAAAAATGTCCTACAGCAAGATGATTTTTTTTTCCATAATGAGGAAAGCTGATTCAGCTATCTCTGCTGACCTAATATAGCAGTGGGAGAGAGAGAGGCATTCCCAGACCATTTAAGACTTTTGAAGACACACTAATACCTTGAACTCCACCCAGAGACCAATGGCAGTTCAGTTCCCAAGAGAAGTGGAGTCACATGCTTCCAGATGTCTTTTTAAAAAGAAGACACTGCACTTTGCATCTCTGTCCATCTCCAAATGGCTTTCAGAGCAGCTTGAATGATGATAATATAGTAACAGTCTAATCTGGAGGTAAACAAGGACTTACATAACATGGCCAGGTCTATATGTGGAAAGAATGGCCACAAGTGCCTGCACAGGCACAAAAGGTAAAAGGTGGTTGGGTTACTGTCATGCCATGATCATCACGCAGCAGCTTGTGATTCTAGATCCCCAGCAGCAGACACAGGACAGAATTCTATTGCAGCTAGTCGATAACCAACGTGGAGCATGTAACCAACACTGAATTACCCAACTAAAGTGTAAAGGTACCTCTAGTACCTGCTCTGGGCACATAAGAGAGACGGCTTTGTGCCGCTGGAGCATGATCCTATTTGTATAATGGGAGCACTTACATTCCCTATCATAGGGAAGATAGAATCACACCCACACTTTAGGCAATTCAGAGTTATGCCCATTCTCCTTAAGTCGGGGGGGAAGGGGAGAGGGGGGGAAGTTACCTCCACTATCCTCTCCACCTGCCTTTCCCAACCCATCATCACTACTTACATCTTATTGCCTCCTTGAGTTTGGTTCTGAATTGTAAAATAGTCTAGGCCCAAACCAAAGTTTATTGAAGGACATAAACTTCTGCTCTAACATGAAAGGATACTAAGCAATCTCTTTTAAGAGTATCACAAACTTTTACATCAACATGGCACTCTGCTGAAGATGTCCTGCCAGGTACAAAGCTCCATTTGAGTTGAACTCCCTGGGATAATAAAATAAAAGCTTCTTGTCCATGGAAAAGCCATGTCATATGTTTTTGATAAAATGCACAACAGATTAAGCTGAATCCAAGAAGGATAAAAGGTTTTATAAAGTACAATGTAATTATATTTATAGAAACTACTGAAAAAATTAACATTATATAATTCTTTAAAAAAGGTAAAATAATGTAGGGAAAGAACCATTTGTCCCTCTGGATCCTTTGTAACATTGGTGGGGCACTACGCTATTTATTTTCAAATGGAAAACACACATGCTATCAAAGATCTAGTGCCAGACAAGTTGGCTTACAAAGTCTTTGCAGCATTTCAAATGCTGATGTTTATCATAAACACAGTGCTCATTCACTAGGGAATCTATCCAGACATGCAACTGCCATGAACAACATATCTAGTACGATTGCCATTTGCCATTCTTAAAACAAAACCCCAAACCTTAAAGGAATAAAAAAAACCCAGGCTTGACAGAAAAGGGTATTTTTGAAGATGATGATGCGAGGAGAATCTGTGTGGTTCAAGCCCACAGACATGAGCCAAGGTACTTCTAGTTAGGGATCTTTTCAATAACTTTCTGAATCTCCATGTTGGTCACTTAGGGTGGGATACAGAACATAACGTAGACTACGTGTCTGCTAGATAATCTTATTGAAATCAGAGGCTGAGGAATGCCTTAGTGTTACCACCGTTTAGCAGCATCTGGCCTGAATAGCATGGAAAAACTGATACTTAATTGTCATCTCCTCATGTACTCTTTTTTGTCAGCTATGAATTAGGAGTATCTGCCAGTTTCTATTAGTTGTTTTTAAAAGAATAAAAGCTGCCTTGTTATTGACTATAAGGCCATAGCAAGATGTGTAATGGGAATAAGGGTGCTGGAATGAAGTTAATACCACCAAAATGGAAGCAAAGTCAAAGAGCTCTCACAGTGGGAGGAAAGAGATAATTTCCATCCCAGAATTCTGAAATAAATACAGTGTGACATTGCAAAACCAGTATCAAGTATTTTTAGTAAACTTATCAATTCAGGCTGGTGCCCTATGATTTAAGAATAGCAAACATAGTACCTCTAAGTAAGAAGTGGAAAAAACTGATCTGGGCCTGTTAGGTCTTATGTTAGTACTGTTGTCTTGTCTCGAATGCTACTGAACACACCCTGTCTCTCCATTCCCCCATGTACTCTAAATCTGGACCTACACTGGAAAAAATGCTCAGGGGCATTCCTTTACAGCTATCTTTGAGACCTCAGCCTTTAAGGAAAAAACACTGGTGATGATCCCAGAGAGGCATCACCAACACAAATCTATTTTTAGAGAATGTGGGTGGGTATTGGTTGGTCATGCTTAGTAGTACACTGTCCAGGACACACCCCTTCCAGACCAAGCCTTAGTCTGATCTCAGTAGTGTGTAATGTGTTTAAATGCATTGTAAAAGAAGGAATAAAGACATGAAGACCAAGTGGAAAATGGGCTACTGTGCAACATGGCTTTACTGTAGTTGGATTTGTGCTAGATTAAACTGATCATTTTAGGACAATTGGTTTTCTAGAGAATGGAAATGCAGTACATATAATTTATCTGAACTTCACATAGGAAATTGTAAGTGAATCTGTAGCTGGGTAAGGAGCTGCACAAAGAGAAGGTGACAATGGGTAGTGTAGAGAGACAAATATCAGGCTGGAGGGAAATTGCTAGTGGAGTTCTTAAGGATCAGTTGTGGGGCCAGTATTGTTTAATATTTTTGTTAACATCCCTGGAACAAAAAATAGGAATGTGTTAATAAAATTTCCTGATGCAGCAAAAGTGGTGGGCATTGTCAGTACAGTGGCGGATCAGAACCTCATACAGAAATGAATGACCTAGTAGACTGGAAGCATTGAAATGGAATGATATTTAATAATACAAAACAAGAATATGTATTTAGATACTAGTGACAAAACATGCAGTCATAAACTAGTAGTTTGTCAGTTGGAAGCAACTGAGAAAAAAAACTTTGGTATGCTAGTTGATCACAGGATGACTATGAAACATTATATTAAGCACTGAATACAAATAGCACATACTCTATGCTACATAGTTTTCAAAGATCTGGTTCTGCTGCTGAGACTGCTCTCTTTCTAGCAAAACTGAGATCTTGAAATCTTTTTTTGTGAATTGTGTTTTATAACATCATATAACATGGCCCTTGAAAGTGCCAGGCATCTCTTAGCTGCTTGTATTTGAGAGTTAGGGATGTATTTGAGAGTGAGGTGTGGTACACTTTGAACTAGCTGTACTTCATTATTAATTAGAAGTACATTTTTTAAGTATGTTCTCTCTCCAGTGCACACCACATACCTCTTCATGGGCTGCCACACTGACAGGGTGGAGAGGCTTGCATGTACCCATGACCCTAAGAGTCTTGAACTCCTGGTAAGATCACCCACAGCAGTTAGGTCAAAGGTGATATATGCAGCATAATATAAAGACCTCAGTGGTGGAGAGGGTGAATAAAGAAGGCATATACTTCTCAATGGCTGTGAAGGTGGATGAAGGCTGTAGTGGAAGAGTAACCCCAGTCATGTTGGATTTCCTTACCACTAGGCACAGGTTTTTCTTCCACCAAGATCCATGCAGTTGCAGATGCACAACAGCCTTCTCACATAAAAGAAGTCAAGTCACACACACCACATTAAACAATCACTTCCAAAATCCTTCAGAGAAGATAAGCAATGTAACTTGCCCTTGGCAATTTCATCTATATTCCTAAAGACATATTCATATATTACTTGTGAAAAAAGTAAATATTAAATTGAAAGAGATATTTACATATGACCTTTCCAGAAAAGAACCCCTGAAATTTTGGGCATGACATTCTGGTTATTGCTGGAAAAGTGAAATGACAAACAAGCTTTTTTGGCACAGGATCTGAGTGGGAAGAAGAAAGCTAAAGGCAGTTGATACAAAACCATCAGCTTTTTTTATCCATACCATATTGTCCACTGAAGGAGACAATTGGTTTTGCTTTGATTAAAAGCAGATGCTTAAAGCAGATGTATGAAATTCAAGAGAATAGAGCACATGCTGATGAAATACTTCCCTTTGAGGCTATTGGGGCAATCAAAATAGGTAAAGCATGCATTCAGGTCCAGATTTTAAATATTTTGTACAGAGAAAAATATTAGAATGTACCTAGTATGCTGATCCCTGATGGCTATAAGAAACAGCTTTGCATTCCTAAAGTCTGGCTGTATAGTCAGACATCACTAAGAAATAACCCTGGGCCATTCAGAAGAGAAATACTCAGGCTTTTGGCTTATGATATCAATTAGATATTTCAGTTACCATGGATGCATCTATATGAGACACTTTACTGCACAGTAGCATAGTTTACTGCACAGTGAGCATATGCATCTACACATGGACACGCTTCCTGTGCAGTAAACTTCACTACTCATGAGAGAATTTGCTACCTGCAAATGCAAGTGTAGCAAAACCCCCAGTTTTTCTTTTTTAATACATACACACACACACACACACACATATATACACATACACATACACACACACATATATATTTGTGATAGATATGCATTCCCTTCCCTTCCCTTCCCCAATGATTTCTGGCTTTTCTTTCTCTGCCTCTTTATTCCCTATAGACAAGTATAAGCAAGCTCAGACTTAAGATCAGCTTTAACATTTTTATTTTGGTAGCAAGTTTTTGGTTTTGGATATCCACTGTTTTACATTGTATTATTATCATTTTCCGATTGATTTAATTGTTTCATATGGATATTGTATGGTTTAGGCCAGTGTTTGTAAGTGAACCGAAGTAATGTCTGTCAAGTTTCTATTTTGTATGTCAAGTATCCATCTTATGTCCTTTGCCCGGGCATCCCATGTGTCGCAACAGCATGAGTCACGTACCCCTCCCATGTAAATTGGTTCCCAGATGAATGAGAGTGATTGGGAATGATTGAAATACAATGGTAGCAGGCCTCTATTGAATGGCCTGTAAGGACTGGGCCATCACCTCATATTGATTCATCCAGGAACCATGGACCTCACCCAGGAACAGAGACAAGAACCCAGCATTTGAAAGACAAAAGACCCTGCAGAACCAGCAATACCCCACCATTACAGACACCCGAAACTGCACATCCCTGCATGGAGCACACATGCTCAGTAAGCCAGGGGCTGATCCTTGCCTAGGCATGCCTCCTGTCACTAGGGTCACACAAGGTCTGCCTCTATAAAAAGGGGCAGTGAAGACAGACCCAGTGGGACACCCTCTCCATCTGAATCAGCACCATGCCACACGACCTATCCACCCAGAGTCCCTGCCAGTGACCCCGCTCTAGACATCACCTACTGGACAAGGACCCCTTTCCAGTCTGGATAGGTAGCTATCACCCCCCCACCCCCACTTCAACCAAGGACTTGGACTCTGCTTCTTTTCCCTACCTGGACTCCAGCCCTTCCACTGAGTCTCTTTCTCCTGCTGCCATTGTGAGTGCGTGCGTGTGTGTGTGTGTGTGTGAACCAATAACTTCATGGGGCTGTGTAGTGTGTTGTCTGTGTTATTTGGACCCGTAAGTTGGGTTTTGCTTTACTATGGTTTGGCTCTGCTCCAATCTCTGCTCCTCTAACTTCTGTCTCATTTCTCCCTCTCGTGCTTCTGGCTCACTGCCACCTCCAACACCTGTCCTGAGCTCCTCTCTGTCGCCAAACCCCATTTCTTTGCCACTGTCTTATCCCCACTGCCTTTTCCTTTTCCTCTGAGCAACCAGGTTTCTGCCTCAGTTTCTTTCCTGGCGGTCTCCTCCTTGCCACCAGTTATCTGCCCCCTCACCGCAATATCTCAGCTGTCTGCCTCAGTTTCCAGCCCCAGTCTACCTTTAGTAAACCCAAGCCTCAATTCCTCAGATAGCTTCTCTGTAGTCCACTGGTTCTAATCCTGGTTCTGGCAACTTTCACTCCTTACACTTTAACGCTCTCTCTCACCTGAACCTTCCCTCAGGTACCCCAAGCACACATCTACACACTGTACCATCCAAGTAGGAACTTACCTGTGTGTATGTGTAGGTGGGTTGTATGTGTGTGAACTGGTGAGAGTGTGTGTGTATATATATACATATATATGTCATTGTGTGCATGGTATATGAATTAGTGATCTGTGTCTAACTTTTGGGGTGTATAGTGTATGTGCTTGAATTGGTGATAGGTATGTATGTGCCTAGGCTGGTTTGGATGTGTATGTGCCTGAGCTGGTGTTGTGTGTCTGTATGCACCTAACTGATTTGTGTGTTTGTATATGTGCAATTGTGTCACACCCTCCTGTCCAACAGTGCAATATTGAGATCCTGAGAACTGGCCTGACCCCTTAGGGCAACACAAGTAGCAAATTTATTTGTGAGTAGTTACTGCACAGTAATGTATGTGTAGACACCAACCAGGAGCAAATTTGTTCCTGGTCTGCTATGCCACTAGGGGGCCAGCCTGAGTGCAGCACCAGAGCCCCAGGGCTGGGAACCTCTCATGCCCTAGGGCTGGCCTGGCTCTCTGGCAGCCCCAGCCTCAGGTCCTTTAAAGCCTGCCAGCCACCAGCAATACCAACTCCTTCTCAGGAGCTGCCCAGGTGCTCACATGTTGCACCCCTCCAACTGAGGAATCTTTTGGGAGCCACCATCAATGCTGGCCAGAACCAACCAGAGTCATCCGGCATGCCAGCCCTGCCCATGTCATAAGCCCTATAGTGGCAGGGAGAGCCCACCCTGCCTGGCCCCTGGTCCTGGCCCTGACCCTGGCCCTGGTCTTGGCCCCTGCCCCACTTCCCTCCTGGCCCAGCAACTCTCCCCTGGCCCCTGGGTTCTCCCTGCCACAGCATGCAGGGAGGCAGGAGACAGTGCAGAACTTTATTGAGCAGCTTGTGCCCCCACAGCTAGGTGGACATGGGACTCTCACATGCCAAGGAATGCACTGATGCTGAGGAATGCATTGATGCCATTCCAGATGCAGGTGGAGCTGCTCTTGGAGGTCCAGTAAGATGGCCTAGGACATCCTGAATACCTCCAGCCACTGCTTGTCATCCCAGATCAGCTGGACAACCATCCCAGTGGGCTCACAGGTGGCAGGGCTGGAGGCCCAGAAGGGCATGGATGGCCCCAGCAGTGGCATCCAGCAGCATTTCATCAGCATCCCTGCCAGGGTCTGGCCAGCAGGATGGGGTTCAGCTGGCAACTGCACAGTGGTGGCAGCTCTGCAATGACATAGTGTGACTGAGCAGATGAACTAATTTATTCATTTCAACACTTGAAATGAATTCTGTTATAAAAAATGTGGGTATTCCAAACTATACCAATGCATTGCAATTGATACAGAACCATTCTAGTTTAAAGAAAAATTCTGCTTATAGTTTAGTTATTCTTTGGAAAATCATGACTTCACCATGGGTGGAATTTGTCCCTGTAAGGAAGAGCAAAACAATGTTCATTTAAGTCATTTTAATTTTAATATGAAAGTTTAACTGAGAAGTAAAGTAGTGCACTGATCTTGCTCTGTTTCTTAGCAAGGAAATTCTATTGTGTGACTCTCCTGGCAGTTATAGCAATTTTACAGAGAACATGGACAGAAGAGCAATAATACCATTTTATGGGAGTTGGAGTTTACTACAGTTCAGCTGAATTCACAGTAACTCTTACATGTTTCTACTCTTCCAGTAAGTGAAAGTTAAGTTGGATCAGCTTACTACTGAATGAAACAAGGTTAAGTTACCCACTCATGGTGGGAAAGAAGCAGACAGACAAAACAGATACAGCAGATGGGGTGATTAGCACTCACAGGGCACCTGTACATAAGATGTTTACTGCAAAGCTGCCTAATTAGTTCCACAGTAAAGTCTCAGCGGTTACACGTGCAGCCCTATTAAGCTGTAGTAAACTAATTGGCTCCACTGTGGGTTAGTACTTGTAAACACAAGTACTATCCTATGGCAGCATTCTTTAGGGCACAACAACATATGTATAGATGCTGATGGGGCTGGCTGGGGCACTGAAGCCCCCTCCTGCCCTGGCCAGCCCCAACACAGCACATTGAGCTGGGTCAGAGCAGCTCCAGGCTGGCAGGCTGAGCCACCACAGATTTTATGCCAGCTGGGGCTGCTCCAGCCCAGCTCACTGTGCTGGGTGCACATGTAAACATGCTGCCCAGGAACAATAAACTGGTGTTATATGTGTCAGAGTTTATTGTATTGCATTAATTTCACATGTAGATGTGCTCACAGACAATAAATACCAGCTCACCCCAAAATGGTATAAATGTTTATCATAGAATCATCATAGAATCACAGAAGTAGGGTCGGAAGGGACCTTGTAGATCTTCAAGTCTGACCCCCCGCCTGGGCGGGAGAAAAACTGGACTCAAATGAGTCCAGCCAGGTAGGCATCAAGCCTCTTCTTAAAGATCCCCAGGGTAGGAGCCAGCACCACTTCCCTAGGAAGTTGGTTCCAGCTCCTAGCCGCCCTAACTGTGAAGTAGTTCTTGCGGATGTCTTATCTGTCCTCACTCTCTGTAGTCTTCAGATGGCACCTCACATGCTTCTTTAATGTATAATATTTTACATTACAGGCACAAAGGTCCCTATACAGGTTTTTGACAATGCCTAAATGGGACTTAAATGGAAGTCACAAAGAAACAATTGAGATAGACCCTATTTCAGCAGCTGTAAACCTACTAGGACTCATTGTGTTCCTAGACTTGGTCAGAAACAACCTAGATCAACCACTTAAATCCATAAACTGGTATGAGAGATGCCTACCAACCACAAACAAGAGGAAGCCTGACTCTTTAGCTCAAAGATGAGAACATCTTCCTGTCAGGGTGCAGTCCTGAGTTCTGTTGTTAAGGTTATTTTTGTTTCTTACTAAATGCACAGTAACCACTGTGCATTAATGCACGTGTAGTCATGCCCAGTATCATCTAACTAGTAAGCAGGTAAGACACTGTACTGGGAGCTACACAAGAGGCTACACTGTACACAAGAGGTCACTGCACAGTGGTTATTGCACTATTATTTAGTGCCTGTATAATCAAGTACTTGTATAATCACGTACTAAAAGAAGGTGTAGTAACTGGAGTTAGTGTGCAGTAGTGCTGGTGCCTTTTTTGCCTTTTAAGTGATGCTACTGTGCAGTAGACTAATAATACTGTGTAGTAGCGTATTAGGACTTTTGGTGATGTGACGTGCTACCTTGCAGGATTATTTGGCTACTGTGCAGTCAGCATCTCACATAGAAGTGCCCAATGAATAGATTTTTTGCAAGTTAGACAGTACATTTGATTATTTAATGTTATTTTGGGATTTTTTTAAAGTAGCCACTTATTTGCATGTAAAAAAGAATTATCTCACTGAGGGCCTTTTAGTGGTAACATGAGTGAGAAGGGGAAAATACTGCAACAGAAAGGAGACATAGTATAGGCGGCTATAGGGAAATCTGATCTTTCTCAGTACTTAAACTGAAAAAGTATATTAGGAGGTCATAAACACAATCTCTTGTTCTTTGATATTACAACATTTGTAGAATGCACATGCACTCACACACACAGACTTTTTTCATCTGCTATCTATAGGATGTTCTGACATCTCTAGAGCTTGTTATTTGCTCTGCCATCCATTGGGGGGGGGCTTTATATTTTGTTTCTTCCTTGATTTTACTGTTCTGTTAGAAAAGACCCCTTTTGTGCCATGAACTACATACTGTAAATTGAAAAGAAAATTTCCCACAAGGTTTAAGTCATAGAATAACAAAATCATAGAAACTTAGGGTTGTAAGGGACCTCAGGAGGTCATCTAATTAGGCCCCCTGCTCAAAGCAGGACCATCCCCAACTAGATCATCCCAGGCAAGGTTTTTTCTAGTTGGGTCTTGCACAACCATGCTGTTCCAGTGTTTTACTACCTTCTTAGCGAGAAAGATTTTTTCCCTGATATCTAACCTAAACTTCCCTCACTGCAACATTGATCTTTGTTTTGTCACCTACCACCACTGAAAACAGTCTAGCTCCATGCTCTCTGGAACCATTCTTCCAAAGGCTCCTGCTGAATCTCCTCTCAAGTCTTCTTTTCCAGATAAAATAAGCCCAGTTCTCTCAGCTTCCGCTCATAAGTCATGTGCCCCAGCCCTCAAACCATTTTCATTTCTCTCTTTTGGATTCTCTCCAGTTTAACTACCTCCTTTCTGTAGCAGGTGGCCCAAAACGGAACACAGTACTCCAGATGTGGCCTCACGAGTGCCAAATAAAGAGAAATAATCACTTTCCTTAATCCGCTAGCAATGCTACTACTAATGCAGCCCAATATGCCACTAGTCTTCTTTGCAACAAGGGTACACTGTTGAGTTATATTCAGCCTATTGTCCACAGTAACCTGCAGGTCCTTTTTTGCCGAGCTGTTGCCCAACCAGTCAGTGCCCAGCCTGTACCAGTGCATGGGATTGTTCCATCTGAAATACAGGACTTTGCACTTCTCCTTATTGAACCTAATGAGATTTATTTTGCTCCAATCCTCCAATTTGTCTAGGTCTCTCTGAATCCTAACCCTACCCTCCACTGTGTCTACTACTCCCTTCAGCTTGGTTTCATCTGCAAACTTGCTAAGGGTGCACTTTATGCCATCTTCCAGTTCATTGATAAAGATATTGACCAAAACTGGCACCAGGACCAACCCCTGGGATACTCTACTTGATACTGGCTGCCAACTAGATATTGAGCCATTGATTACTACCCTATGACTCCAATGATCCACCCAATTTTCTTTCCACCATACTTCCTTAGCTTGTGTGTGAGAATGTTGTGGGAGACTATATCAAAAGCCTTCCTAAAGTCAAGGTATATCGCATCCACTGCTTTCCCTGCTTCCACAGAGCCAGTCATCTTGTCATAGAAGCCAATCAAGTTGGTCAGGCTGACTGTTCTTAATCACCTTATTTTCCTCCACGTGCTTAGAAACAAATTCTTTGAGGACCTGCTTCATGATTTTTCCAGGGACTGAGGTGAGGCTATCCAATCTGTAGTTCTCCAGATGCTCCTCTTTGCCTTTTATACTATATTTGCCCTTTTCCAATCATCTGGAACCTCTCTTAATTGACATGAGTTTTCAGAGATAACAGCCAACAGCTCTGCAATCACATCAGCCAACTCCCTCAGCACCCTCAGGTGTATTGTTTCCAGCCCCATGGACTTGTACACATCTAGCTTTTTAAAATAGTCCCTAACCTATTCTTTCACCACTGATGGCTCCTCTCCTCCTCCCCAAACTGTGCTTCCTGGTGCAGTAGTTTGGGAGTGGACCTTGCCTGTGAAGACTAAGGTAACAAGGCATTGAGCACTTCACCTTTTTCCACATCATCTGTCACTACATTGCACCCTCCATTTAGTAAGGGACCCACACTGATCTTCCTCTTGTTGCTGACATACTTGTAGAAATCCTTTTTTGTTACCTTCACATCCCTTGCTATACAACTCCAATTACACTCTGACTGTCTTGATTTCATCCCTGCATGCCCAAGTAATATTCTTATGCTCCTCCCTAGTGATTTGTCCAAGTTTCCATTTCTTGGAAGCTTCCTCTTTGTGTTTTATCTCACTGAAGAGTTTCCTGCTAAGCCAAGATGGTCTTCTGCCATACTTGCTATTCTTCCAATGCATTGGGATGGTTTGACCCTGGCCCTCAGTAAGGTTTCTTTAAAATACAGCCAGCAGTCCTGGACTCCTTTCCACACTCAGACTGGCTTCCCAGGGGATCCTGTCCATTAGTTCCCTCAGTGAAACAAAGTCTGCATTTTTGAAGTCCTTAACCATGATGGTGCCTCTCTGCATCTACTTACCTCTAACATTCTGTTTTTGCAATCAAGATGGTTTTTGTTCTTTAGAAGGAAAGAAATATAAGTCTTAGGTAAGATTTATTGCTATGAGACTGTTCTCATGATGGAGTGGTCTTGGACTAATAGAAAATTAGGGTTGGAAGGGACCTCAGGAGGTCATCTAATCCAATTGCCTGCTCAAAGCAGAACCATTCCCCCAGCTAGATTATCCCCAACTACATCAGATGAAGCTTTGACTAGCCAGGTCATAAAAACCTCCAAGAATGGAGATTTCACAGCCTCTCTGGGTAACTTGTTCCAGTGTTCTACTACTCTCCCAGTGAGAAAATTCTTCCTAATAGCTAACCTAAACTTCTCTTGCTGCAACTTGAGACCATTGTTCCTTGTTCTGTCATCTGCCACCACTGAGAACACCATCCTCATTCAAACCTCCCTTTAGGTAGTTGAAGGCTGCTATTAAATCTGTCTCAGTCTTGTCTAAATACTAAATTTAGACAAAAACTGCTTATACTAAATACAAGCAGTTCCCTCAGCCTCTCCTCAGAAGTCATGTCCCCTAGCCCACAAACCAGCTTTTGCCCTCCACTGGATTCTCTCCAATATGTCCACATCCTTTCTATAGTGGGGAACCCAAAACTGAACACAGTACTCCACATGTGGCCTCACCAGTGCTGAATAGAGAGGAATAATCACTTCCCTGAACCTACTAGCAACACAGCCACCAACGAAGCCCAGTATCCTGTTACCCTTCATGGCAATAAAGGCATACTGCTGGCTCATATTCAACTTATTGTCCACTGTAACTTCCAGGTCCTTTTCTGCAAAGCCACCCAGCCAGTCAGCCCCCAGGCGGTACTGGTGCATGGGATTGTTCCGTCTTAAGTGCAGGACTCTGCATTTGTCCTTGTTGAACCTCATGAGATTCCTTTTGGCCGAATCCTCCAATTTGTCTAGGTCACTCTGAATCCAAGCCCTACCCTCCAGCATATCTACTACTCCCCCCAGCTTGGTGTCATCTGCAGACTTGCTGAGGATGCACTCTATGCCATCTTCCAGGGTGCTGATTGAACAAAACCAGCCCCAGGAATGACCCTTGGGGCACTCCACTTGATGCAAGCTGCCAGCTAGACATCCATCCTTGATTACTACTCTCTGAGCCTGGTGCTCCAGTCAAATTTCCATTCACCTTACAGTCCATTCATCCAACCCATTCTTCCTTAGCTTGCCTGCGAGAATGTTGTGGCAGGCCATGTTGAAAGCCTTGCTAAAATCAAGGTATACCACATTCCCTGGTCTCTCTGCATCCACAGAGCCAGCCATCTCATCACAGAAGGCGTTCAGGTTGGGCAGGCATAACTTGCGCTTGGTGAATCAGTGCTGGCTGTTTCTAATCTCCTTCTTGGAACTTAAATCCCAAGATCACTAAAGTCAATTAAAATATTCCTTTTAACATAAGTGTACTTCAAAAAAGATTTGGTGAAATCCTGGGTTCACTCAAGTCAGTTTTGGCTTTGCACTCAACAAAGGCAGGATTTCACTCTAAATTGTTTTACCAAGTATTTAGTAAGTGGTTGCTGATAGTCTAATGGAATCTTGTAGAGGCACAGAGAATTTTCGTTCCTGTAATTCAGTTCAGGTTACCTCTTAATAAACCAGTTATATTTTTCATTTGCTTAATGACTGCTAATTATAGTTGCTTCTGCACACCACAGCTTTTAGTTCATCTTAATGTATTAGATAATCAGGGCACAGAAAAATCAGTCATTTTTCAGATGCATTTGGCATCTCCCACAGCTCTTGTGTTATTTCATGTCCTCATTGTTTTGTGATTCACCTTCAGCTCTTATATAGTCGTTTGTCTGTAATGTGGTGGAATTTATTAACCCTCCTACAATACTGACTTTGTGTGCCTATTTGAAGAGGTAATGCTGAAAAGACTGCTGTTATTTAGGAATGATCTAGCAATGTTGGCTGTGGAATATAATAGAAAAAGGAATTTGTTTCCTCCTTTTTACTTTTCTGAATTTATTGCTATAGTCTGAAAACACAAAACTATTTCAACCAGGCCTGTTTGAGAACCTGAGAGTGTCAAGAAATGATAAAGGAATCACTAACATTTTGCAAAGTGAAAAAAAAAAAATCCATCCAAAGTTATCCCCCTCTTATTCTGCAAAGGGGGACTGCCCCTATGGATGACCTATAGAAGTTTATGGAAACAGATATTTTTAAGTACTTATTTATTCTATGGTGTAATATGCATGTTTTGGAAAAATTTCTACAGAAATACTTTTGAGCCATATTGGTTTCATCTTTCTTCAGATCTGGTCTTTAAAATTTCAATAAACATCTGATCTTTGGAAAATAAGCTGACATGTTCCAGGGATTTCAATGATATATCTGTCATCCAGATCTGCTTGCTGCAAAGAAGCTTAGTGGAATTTTAATCACTTGGCTTTTCAGAAGAGAATCAAGAACTGTCACAGTGGTGAGTGGGTCATTTATTACAGCAACCCAGAAGTTGCTTTAACTCAGTGGTGGCCAACCTTTTTTGGCAGATATGCCAGAAATTTTCTCTGTAACTTCACTGGTGCCACTCTGATCCCCTTCACCTGCCAAATCTGCTGCTGTGCTTTATGATCCCTGCCCATTGATCCCTGCCTAATCTGCTGCCTGCCTTATCAGCTACTGTGATGCCTTTCCATTCCCTGATCTCGTGTGTGTCACACATAATGGCTACCCATGCCAATTGTGGCATAAATGCCACAGGTTGGCCACCTCTGCTCAGGTGAACTTATACTTGGACTGCAACTCCACAGGGATCAAGTAGGTCCCTTACAGCCGTTTTCTTCAGCTCACCCCAACATTCCCTTACTAAGCAGTAGTATGAGGGAATTTGGACTGAGACTGATTTTTATTTTGAATGTATTTCCTGAGGACTAATAGTTCAAGGCAATCAATAGACCTGATTCTGATACATTTAGCTCAGCATAAGCCAAAGGCAACTCCATTAGGTCAAAAGATTTATCCTGATACAAATGATAAGAAAAGCAGGCCCAACAGATATAGGGTGGGTGCCATAAAGTGTCATCAAATACAAGGAAAAATGCACATCAAAAATCTTCCTATCTTATTATAAGTATGCATTTGGATAAGGAGCATGGTTTTATACACAGCTCCCTGGAAATCACAGAAAATGAAGATCAATGGAGTTCTTTCAAGTACAATTATTTTTTTATACAGTCACTCTGGGCAGTATTCTTTTCTCCTGCCTCTACTAAATGGAAAATTGGTGACACAAACTAGGTTTGTTATCAAGAGACAGTATACGAGATATTAATATTTTATGGCAAAGACTGCCCAGACACAATTCTCAAATAAAAGAGTACAGATGAATACAAATGTATACTCTTTTCCAGCTGTAATTTTTACTGGGCTTTGAAGAAAATCCAAGTACAGATGTGCTGAACAATAATGATCATAGCAGAGATGGATAAAATGTTTTCTTGGCAGCCAAACTCTGGTTTCATTTTTCTTGTTTCTTCTTCTTGCATTGCATCATGTTGGCATAATATCACAGATAGAGACAACATGAAGCACCCTCACCCTGGCATACAGCAGTGAATTCTGAATGTCCAAAGGAAACATTGCAATGGGTTGAACTTGTTCACCTCTCCTTCTGCCACTTCATTTTTAACCCCCTATATTAAGAACTTGAAAGGTTAACAAAGTTGTTACTTTGCATATAGTCTAGCAAATTAATCCATAATCCCAAATCTGTTGTTTTTTTCTATACTCTTAAATTCTATTTGTCATGAAATCATGTTGAATCCTTTCTGCTCTGCCCTCTTGCTGTCTGTGGCGTGACTGGCTGACACTTTTCTCCCCCTCTGTTTCAAACTAAGGGATGGAACAAACTACCAAACTAAGTTAAAACAGAAAAGATGGGGTAAAACCTCTCTCTTTTAGATGAAACATTTGCTATCCATTTGGATAAAGACCACGCAGTGGGCATTTTTGGGGAACTGTCAGTGATCAGACATGAAAGCAGCTGTGGTTAGGCTATGTGTATATTAGGAATAATGAAAACATTGTATACAGTCAAAGAATTGGATGAATGGCAAAGGCATTGTGGGCAATGCTACCATCAAGCTGATGTGTCCTATCGCAGGTGAACCATTTTCATGTCACACCCTCATCTCAAGAAAGGAAAATATTCTCTTTGTTGTTGTAATAATATAGAGCCCACAAATGTGTTAGAAGCATCACAGAACACACAGAGATGGTTTTTCTCTCACACAGAGCTTATAGTGTAAGTGATAGACAAAAAGAAAAAAGGAGAGAGAGAGAATGGAAAAAAAATCATGTTCAATTTTTTGGAATACCTTTCACCCTTTCTTCTTTCCTCTTTTTTTCCAAGATGGAGGAAAATCAAAGAAAAATCAAGACAAAACTATTTGAAAATGTTTAAATGAAACAGTTCTAGTTGCATTAATTTTTTTTTGACAAAGAGTAAAGGTTATTTATTAATTAGCTCAACAAAAGTGGATGTTATATACACCCCATAGGCAGTAATGAGGGAAAACTACAGTTTACTGATAAATGTATTCTTTGACGTTTAGTAAAGTGTTTTGTGTAGATGGGTGTACAAACTGAATAATTTAAACAGAAACTTAGTCCTTTTTTCTGTTTCTTCTTCATACACAACACCTCTGATTTTTACAAATATGTTCACTTAAGGACTTTGACTGCCAGCCATTCTTGGACAGGGGGCTAACAAACATCTGTTTATCACTTGTGTCCCATTTAAATGCTTCAGAACAAAATGTACACAGGCCTTAGTCATTCACCTAGTCATTCACAATCAGTCATCCCTATCCCCAAACTGCAAACTGTTTTGGTTTTTTTGCTTACTAGGTGGATGGCTGATAAATTATTATCAAGTAGGAAGTTGGAGATTTCAAGATGGCCAGGGGAGATCTCTAAGGCATACTTTTTCCCAAACACATATCTCTATGAGCTTTCATTAAAATTTTGCACTGTGCAAACCTATGCTCAAGTAAAAGATCACAAATGTTTCTAGAAAAAAAAAGATGGCTCTGGATACCATGTGGATGAAAATGAACTTGATGATCAAATAAGTATGTGTAAATACTTTGCAGAATTCACTCTCACTCATACAGCTTATCGTAAGTGTAGGTATTACATCATAAGACTGCACACCAAAATAACATAAAAAAGGATTCTCAGTTTATTAGTATGAAATATATCCAGTCAGTGTGATTCAGACGTTGAAGACATGCTGCTTACATTTATGATGCACATACCATGTTTTACCTATGTATGCATCTCTGCTGTACTAATATCCACTCTCTTTCAACTTGACAGATGGGCTTGCATGCAAATCATAGTTTAACTTGCAATGACTCAGAATTATGTCTTCTGCAAAAACATGTCTGAAGTACTGATTTCTGAATCAAAGCTTCTCGGTGTATATTATTTCAAAGTGGTTCATAGGATATAGGTTTTCAAAGAGTTGCATTAAAACCATACATTTCTGATTAATATCAGTGAGGAACTATTATATGGCTAAACTGCTTTGAACCTTTTCGTTGGTAGTTTATAGCATGGCCAATGACATGTGGTCCTCCCATTCCAAACAGATGGTATCTTATAAGTTGCAGGAGAGTCCTACTGCAGTCAGCAGGCACCAGGCTGGATGGTTCTCTGAATCTGCACAGCACTTCATTGTGATCTCTGTAAGATAATGTTCAATCTCTGTACAATATCTTTTTTCTGTTGAATATGTAAGCTCAATACAGCTTACAAAATATACAGATTGATTATCTTTTAACACATGCAATTTTCTCAGGCATAATGAAAATTGCACTCTCATGTTATGGTAGCTCTGTTGTGAATCACTGCACCCTCTAAACATGAAAGGCGCTTTTCAGAATTGTGAAGCACCTCTTTAGCATGTCTGATAAAAGTAAAACCAAACAAAATGCAAGAACACAGCCAAAAACTCCTTTTTTAAAGCATTTTTAGAAGTGCTTGCTATTTAACTGTGCCCTAGGTTATACCATTCCCACATAATTACTAAAGGTAGGACTTAGAAAAGCTATAAAAAAGTCCCCAGCAAAAGTAGAAATGGAATGATGGGGACAGGATACAAGACAGTGTAATGATAGACAAAATGGGGAATGTAATAATACAGCTCACATATAATCTTGTACGACTAGGGTTCAAATCTCATTATTTTTTTACATACCCTAGTGGCAGTTTTCCAGTCATGCACGTCACATATTTGACACTCACAGTTTTCAATTCCATTACCTATGCACTGTGGCTGAGCAGCTATGTGGCTACATAGGCACATACACTGGGTGTGTACATAAGTCTAAATCTTACATGGCTAAATCCCATAACAGTGGATGTTAGAGACCAGAGGACAAAGCTAGTACCTAATCTGTGGTCTGATGGTTAAAGCACTGTTCTGGGAAGTCACAGTAAGGTAAGTTTAAACCTCCTCTGGATAAAGGAGGGGAGGAGAGATAGAAACTGTGAGTTCCCTAACTACTCAGCTATTGGAGCTAAAGCACAAAAGGGCTATCCTCCTTCTCTTTGTTTTCCTCAGGACTTATGCTGTACATAACTGAATACTTGCCCAATCAAGCAATCATCTGCTCATGTTGCCATTTGGGCTCTGTAACATGGGGTCCTAATCCATGTTCCTGAGTGCAAGAAGAAGGCTTCAATGGGGTGAACTGCAGAGCTGTAAGCCTGCTAGTAGGGTGCAGGCTGCAAGGGCAGACCACAAGGAGCAGACCACTAAGCCTGCCAATTAGGAAGGTGTGGAGCTAGGCAGGGGATTTAATAAGAGCTCCTATATTAAGTCAGTTATGATCCAGGCTAGGCTCAGAAAAGTAGTTCTTCAGGACTAGAAAGAGACACAGGAAAATAATTTTGCTTATAGTTTGGTTTCAGGGTTTGTGTAAGCCATGAGACACAGAGTGGCCTTCAGGGAGATGGGAGGCCACTGAAGATGCCCAGAGGGAGGGTATGTGTTTCACAGTTTGGGGGCCAGGGCATGCCTGGTTGGGGAAAGTCACTTGACAAATATGCAAAATCCAGGAGCTGGGTTTCCAGGGAGCCAAGAGACAGGATGTGCCAGACATCAGAACTGGAAGACCTTCTCTTTGTCTCAGAACTTTAAAAAAAAAAGAGGATGGAGCTAGACTGATCTCAGTGGTGGCAGATGACAGAACAAGGAGCAGTGGTCTCAAGTCGCAGCAGGGAAGGTTTAGTTTGGATATTAGGAAAAACAGAGTGAAGCAACCTCAGCGGGTTACTCTGATGGTCTGAGGGCAGCCTTGCAAACTTATCAAAAGCACGGCAGATGATAGCAAGGGTAATGCCTGATAAGCCAGAGTGCAGAATGGACTTAAAGGGCTTGCCATGGTGTGCCACAGCTGCCTTCAGAGGTGGAGTCCCATTACAGGCTCATAGAGGATAACAGGATTTGGCCCTAAATGCTGATAATGAAATTACACATTTGAATGTATCTATTATAATTCTTTCATCACTATAATAATCTGATCATTAATTGCCTTGTATTTAGCTGTTTGTAATATAATTGCTTAAGCAATAATGTTGGCCCTTTATTGTCTTTTTGAGAAAATCAGAGTGCAATGTTTTCCTTCTTACAAAGCATAGAAATGGCACTTGTACTTACCGCTCAAATAATTAGTACTACAATTAGCATTCAAAGGATTCTAAAGGCTGTTTCTGCAAAAACTCGGCAAACCTCCCCACTTCTCACATCTCTGCAGGTGCTCAGTGATTTCAGCTTGTCTGGTTCCAGACATTGGTTTTGCCAGCTAATTGTGTTTATAACAATAGCTGATGTTGAGCGTGGGAAACTATGTTCATATGTTTTCACTGCCTGTATCCTGATTCAGGATGTCTACACACAGAGCTATGGTATGATAGTACACTGGTATCATAACAAGAGATGGGGTCAACCAAAACTCCAGATCTGAAAGTCCTTGAACTCTGAGATGGTTCAGAAGCCTAGCTGTGATCTAGATGTTAATTCTGTGGCCTATATCTTTCTTACTGTGAACAAGGGTGCTTTGGGAATCAGCTATTAGGGACAAGCAGAGTGGGGAAATAGGGCGGGCAGGGAACAGGGGAAAAGATTAACTCTTTAAAATGCACATTTCTGCTGATGACTTTTTCTCTGAACACTTTAGGCTTTGTCTTCATGGGGAAAGTTTTTCTGGATTAAAACAGGCTGACATTTTTAAGTGCAATTTTAGAATACCTACTGCAAAATAGTTATTCTAATAAATTTCCATCAGTGGGATTTTCTTACAGACAATCAGGACACTGCAAAGTCACCCTAGTATACAATAATAAAGATATAGGCCATGAAATTCAGATCTAGTTCAGAGCTAGGATTCTGAATTACCTTAAAGTTCAAGGATTTTCAGATCTGGAGTTTTGGTTGAACACAGTTTGTTATGAAACTAATGTGCTCTGATTTCATGGCTCTCTAAGCAAACATCTCGAATCAGGACACAGATAATGAAATGAAATCACTGCAACAATAAAGAGATCATTTGAGGATGATCTTGGCATGCATATTGAAAAGGGAGTTTGCCAAAATGAAAAATTGACAGAAATTAATAAGAGTTCTGTTGGACATTCGACCACCAACATTTGGCTGAACTACAGTTAGATATTACAAGAACCACAGTAAGTTTCCTATCCTCTTGCTGTTTTGCAGAAACATTTACAGTCAACAGGGAAGAATGCTTGACATTACAGATGTAAAAATAAAATTGACCATAGGCAGAAAGCTGTGAAGTACACAAAATCAGGAAACTAGAGAAAGTTCAGATTTTCCAAATTCTTTCCATTACAATAAATGTAGTTACTAGTTATACTACGAGCTGGCAAAGCATTTTCAAGCAGGAATATGATTTGTAAATTGCCTGTTTTCTTTCCTGTCTAATGTAAAATATAATTACAATGTGAAGAGCTAGCGGACATTAATAAAATTTATTTTTTCTACAGAATTTATGGCAATAACTGTTACAAAATGTTACTCCAATATAACAACCAGCCTTGTCCCTAATGTAGACTACAACAGCAGTCAGCCACATATCAGTACTTTTTTATATTCACAAGACATTTACAAAAGTTCTGAATGTTTCTTAAACCAATATAATGCTGCTTCCCAATGAGATGAACCTCCCAACTTATCCCTGCTGCCTGGAGATAAACTGCAAAAACCTACTTCCCAAAGTCAGTTTTAGTTATTGGCACTTGAACAGGCTGCTTTGAGTGAAGATGTTATTTTCAATCTGCATTGAAAAAAACGAACAAAATGCTACTAGTGTCAAATGCTGAATACATTTATTCAGGATAGAAGTCAGAGTTGTATATTTACTTGGAAACACTTGGTCAATTAAGTTGATTAAAACATCTCTCAAGTAACCAATGTCAACCACATACAAAGATCTTTGCTTCTTTAGGAGTGTCTTCTTGTCAGATAAATGGCACAAGTTGATAAAATTCCCAATTATTTCTCTTCCTGATATTCATATTCTAACCTCTTCTCCTTCCATGACAGAACTTTTCTAATTATTTCCCACAGTTCTGCTATTGTTCTTTAGACAACCAAACATCATTCCCCCATTGTTCATTAACATGCATTTCCTCAGAAAAAATGACATATCCTGCACAGAGCACATATCTGATTTGTTGGACAGGGCATGGGTTAAGTGCAGTGTAAATAAATATTTAAAAACTGGAATAGCTAAGATGCTGTTAGGACCCTGGCTTTGTTGGCATTAGTGAAAAGAAACAACTTCACCGTTAGATCAATCCATGCATCCCATATATAACACAGTCAAAGCAGTATAAAACAATCCCTTCCTTTCCACGCAACCCCTCACTTAAAATTAGATCAAGCATATCAGTGACTAAACTTTATCTTCTCTTCTTAAATATTAAAATCTAGGTTATTCACCTGAGGAAGAGTGATTGGGTGGTGGGGGCAAATTCCTTCTCTGATTCACCCTGACAGCTCAGTGATACAAAAAACCTTTTCTCCATTTGCCAAGCCACTTACAGGTAATTTATGCAAGGAAAAATAATTATGCTCCACTCTCACTCAATCCTTTTATATGAATGGTATATAGATTAATGATGAATTGAGAGCAGTGTTTGAAATGACAATAAAACCTCTCTTTAGTTTGATAGTATACATTAGATAGCTTTTATGCTTTTTAAATTTTTGAAGTCAAATGTGACCTTAGCTTTGATTATTATAGTCAGACAGTTTCCTGTAATACAGACCATAAGTATTCCAGTACAGCTACTTAAGAATACAGCTAGCAAAAGAAACTATATTAGTGAATTATTAAGGAACAAACTCTCAGTTAACATGTTCAAAACTCTTTGAATTTATCACCAAAAGTCATATTACAGTTTGAGACTCTAAATGCAATTTAAAGAACTGCTCTCAAATTAGTTTGAGATTCCCCTTGCAATTTTCTAGAACAGACATATAAAAACACATGTACATGGAAATATTTTCGTTATTGGTTTTAAAAAAAGTGAAATGAAAATATTGTGGCTTTTTAAATTAAGTAGTCTCCAGCAGAGTGATGAAACCAAACATAACATTTATTTAATGGTGAGAAGCAGGAAGTGAAAATCAACACTTAACAGAAAGGGAACCACATTAGTTTAGCTTTACTGTGTGAGACAAACACAAAGAAGGAAAGAAATTGGATAAGTAGTGCAAAGTAAATGAAATATTAGGTTTTTTAAGAACAGTATAAATGATTTTAAAAATTAGTAAGCACAAGATGTTTTAGGATATATATGTGTTTTACTTTTTACCATCAATATTTCAAAGTGAAAACATACTTTCTGTAAATGTCAGCCCTATGATACAGAAGTTAATGGATTAAACAGTTATTCAAAAATGTTCGCTCCTGTCTTATTGAACAATGATGCTATTGTTTAGGAAATCCTCAACAGGCAGTTGTACTGGCCTCAACCCAACCCTTCCCCCCTCCCCAAAGGTTTGTGCTTCAGGCTGCAAACAGATGTTGACTTTGTACCACACTGAAGATTTTTCTGGCAGTGCAAAGCCCAAGCAAACAGTCATCCATGCCCCTTGTCACATCACATATGCCCCAAATCATCCCCACGCCACAGCAAGAGGCTTTTTTACAATGTGTGTCTGTTTTCTCTCCATCTGCCCCAGGCAGGTACTATCAGGGCTTCAAGGGCCTGATTCTGCGTGCCTTGGCTTCCTGTGCAGGATCAGGCCCCTGATAGCCAAGAACCACTTGCTCCAGTTTTCCTGCTTGCAGAAACACACCCCGGGAATCCCCATGCAGGTGTATCACACTCTTGCACCCCAACTCAAGACAATGGGCAACATCTGTGTTGTCTATGAAACATCAGCTGTGCCAGGACACATCCAAGGATGATATATGTTTATATCTTCAGAGACATAAATGCTCAATTTCGCTGAGGGGTAGATGAATAGCAGTGTGGCATAAAGAAGTGCTATACTGAAACAAACCAGTCCTATGCTAGTGGCATCTGTCTCCAACAGTGGCAGGATCCAATGCTTTAGAGGGAGAGCATATAAACAGGACAGAACCCCACCATAACCCTCCTGGCATTCACTTTCACTGGTTTAGAGATATACTCCTGAATGCTCTGTTTAATACCAACTGTTGGATCTGCCATGCATGAATTTGCCTAGTTCCTTGAACCTGGCTGTACTATCTGCCTCTACTGCTTCCTGTGATAAGGTTTCATAGTTGGTAGGGTCAGAAGGGACCTGAGCAGATCATCAAGTCCCACCCCCTGCCATGGCAGGAAAGAGTACTGGGGTCAAACGACCCCAGCAAGCTGTTTATCCAGCCTCTTCTTAAACACCCCCAGGGTAGGAGCCAGCACCACTTCTCCTGGAAGTTGGTTCCAGATCCTAGCCACCCTGACCGTAAAGTAGTGCCACCTGATGTCCAGTCTGAATCTACACTCTGCCAGCTTGTGACCGTTATTCCTGGTCACTCCTGGCGGTGCTCGGGGGAACAGGGACTCCCCCAATGCCTGCTGATCCCCCCTGACTAGTTTGTAACAGGCCACTAGATTCCCCCTCAGGCTTCTCTTGTGGAGGCTGAACAAGTTCAGGTCCCGTAGCCTCTCCTCGTAGGGCCTGCCCTGCTGTCCCCTGATCATGCGAGTGGCCCTCCTCTGGACCCTCTCCATGTTGTCCACATCCCTCTTGAAGTGCGGTGCCCAGAACTGGATGCAGTACTCTAGCTGTGGCCTGACCAGTGCCGCATAGAGGGGGAGGATCACCTCTTTGGACCTGCTCGAGATGCATGTGTGGATGCATGACAAGGTGTGATTGGCCTTCCTGACTGCATCCCCACACTGCCAACCCATGTTCATCTTGGCATCAATGATGACTCCAAGATCCTTTTCTGCCTCTGCACTGACGAGAAGGGAGTTCTCCAGCCTGCAGGTATGGTGCTGATTGTTCCTTCCCAGGTCATCACCTTGCACTTGTCGGTGTTGAAACCCATCCTGTTCATATCCGCCCACCCCTGTAACCTGTCTAGGTCCAATTGCAGCCAATTCCTCCCTTCTAGCATGCCCACATGCCCCCATATCTTAGTGTCATCAGCAATTTGGACAGGGTGCTTTTTACACCCTCATCCAAGTCACTCCGCAAGTTAACTATGCGCTGCATAAAAAAGTATTTTCTCTTGTTAGTTTTAAACCTGTCTCCTGCTAATTCCAGTGGGTGTGCCCTAGTTCTAGCACTCTAGGACTTGGTGAATAACAGTTCACATTGTCTGAACCTTTTATGATTTTATAGACCTCTGTTATATCCATCCCACCCACCTCAGTATTTTCCTTTCCAAAATGAAGTGTTCTAGCCCTTTAAATCTCTCTTAGCATGGCAGCTCCTCCAAACCCTTGATCATATTCATTGTCCTTCCCTGTTGCCACGTGATATTGCAACACAAAGCCAAACAAGTTACTTTTAAAGGTCTGTGCAATATTTTTTTTCATTTAGTCCACAACATAGAAGGCAAAACCCTTCCATATTCTGCAATAAAAAGTAAAATACTATGGTTTCACCAACATTTTCCCCCATTTTCTATGCTACCTTGTGCCCAGCTCTGCTCAAAAGCTCACTCCTGCAGTGCCTTTGCCTGAGCAGCTGACCTTGCTCACCAGGGAACCTCATGTAGACCCCAGAGGGTACCTCGATTACCTTCAGGGTGTCCCCCAAACTCCCCACCATTATTTTGGATGGTCTTTCAGTGAAGGGGGTCCCCTTTGAGGATGCCTCCAGAGTGGTCATGCATCCCAGAGGATGTTCACAGGGCTCAAACCTACACTTTGGCCATATGCCACCCTTGGAGACAAGCCTCAGGATCTTTTGTGGCTATCCCCTGTTGATATCTTCCCAGTCCCCATGTATCCTCCCTCGCCTTGGGTGCCTCGGGCTCTGGCCAAAACCGGAGGGTGTGGTGACACTCGGCCTTTGGGATTGCCCCTTTCAACACCCTGCACTTTCTACAACAGATGCTGTTGTTCCTCTCCATGCTCTCATGTGATTTCTTTCCCATCTTTGACCCCAGGCTGGAACAAAGGGCTCCACTAACCTGCTCTAGACAGGGAACTAAAATAGATCAGCCCGAAAAAGGAAAACACAACTGATCCCTCACCACCATAAAACCCCAGGGCCCAGAAACAACTCAACGTGACAAAATAGAAACTGATAACTCGACTACAAGAGCAATGAGACAAAGGAAGAACAAAGCAGACGAGGAGTAACCACGGCGAGAGTCTTGTACTCCCTTAGCCTCTAACACCCCTAAGCTAGCACACCCTTGGGGTTGGGGTCCACGCCTCCACCTCCAGGACCTGCCTCTGCCCTGGAGCTGTGGCACCTGTCACGTCTGGGAAAAGCTCCCACGCTGGCTCTCACTGTAGCCGCTGCTCGCCTCTCCACTGGCTTCTTTGATCCCCGCCGGTCTTCTCCGGCACAGAGATCCTTCGCAGCTCCTGCTGCTGCTGCTGCTGCTGGCCTCCTTGCTGGCTCCTTTGATCCCCACCAGTCTTCCCTGGCTCAGAGATCCCTTGCAGCTCCTGCTGCCACCACTGCTACCACTGCCACTGCCGGCCTCCCTGCTGGTGTCTTTGATCCCCACTGGTCTTCCCCAGCTCAGGGATCCCTTGCAGCTCCTGCTGCCACTGCTGCTGCTGACTGCAGTGGCTGGATGCTCTCCACCCGATGGTTCCCCGGCAGTCCTCCAACCCTCGGCATCCTCTCTCCTGTGCTTTTGAGGCTGATTTTTATCTTCACCAGGTGACGCCTCTTCGTTATGTCACCCGGCCCCAGCTGGAGATGGGCATGGCTGATAAACCACTTGGGCGGTTTTCCAAGGCACGCCTCCTCACTCCTCTAGGCCCCTGCAGCAGGTATGTTTTTTTTTTCCTTTTTCTTCGGTCTGGGGTCTGCCTCTCAAAGAGGCTTCCCCCTTGCCTGATCCTGAGTCCCTGGGACATACCTAAAGGAAGAATTTTGCTTATGAAAGCTGTCCTTATATTACTATTTGTTGCTGTTCTGCCACACCACGAAGTCCCTGCTGCCTCACTTAGACTGTCCCTTGGGATGTCACCATTCATGAACACTCTATTTTTCCAGGAGAACTTATTCTATGTCTCACAGTCTACCAGGACTCTGGAAAAACCTTTTTTTCCCTCCTACATTCTGCTTTCCAGAAAAAAAGAGGTGCATGTTTTATTTGGGGGTATGTGGTATGTGAGAAAATAGGGTAATCTTTCCATACACTTTACCAATGCTCCTCTACCTGTCTATCTATATTGCTCTACATATTCAATTCACCTCACATTGCTCCATATCTGCCTTCAGTTAAGCATACATAACACCTCCCTATAACATACTCAGGAAAACAAATCAATTAACGTTGTTTGTATGTATGTGATTTTTAAAATTAAAATCTCAGTCATGTACCCCACATATCACTGGCCTTTTGTTTCATATAGCCCTGAACATGTCTATTACTTATACCATTACTTAAGCAGACACTTCTCTATCTTATCCTATTCTAACTCTGTTATTTCAAGCTTATGTTAAAAACACACCACAAAGATGAAATCAGCATAAGGACAGTGTTGTGGTTTGTATTCTGGAGCAGGGCTCTGGAGATCTCAGTTCAAAATCATTTTGGCTCAGCCACAAGCTTCCTGCAAGATAGTAAACACTTCTCCTTTTCTAGTATCTAAGTGGGGATGATAAAATATTCTTTGTTTCCTGAGACTCTTTGGTTCGGGGACTGCCTCTCACTATGTGCATATACAGCATTTAGCTGTGTGTGAGTCTTTAATACAAGTAATAAATGTTGCTCAGAAGTTCCTGATTTGCCTTTCATGGTTCCTCTTAGCCACAGCAAGGTGAGTGCAAGGTAGATGAACAGCAAGTTGTTATTTTTGCAAGTAAACTCAAACAGAAAGCAATTTCTTTTACTCTGTAAAAGGAAATACAAGTAGCATAGAAACAAAATGCATGACTATGCCTTGAGATACTTAAATAGCCTTAAGGTAGCTATTTTAAAATGGAGACATCCTGGATCTGTAGAACTGTTGTCCTGTGGGGCCAGACCAACTGTCAGGATCTCAAATTGCACTGTTAGATGGGAAGGTGTGACACAATTGCACGTATACACACACAAAAATCAATCAGGCGCATAGACCTCCACCAGGTGCATACACCCACACTACCAACTCAGGCACACACACGTCCAAAATTACCAGCCTAGGCACATACATACCTATTACGAATTCAAGCACATATGCACTACACACACCAAAAATCAGACAAAATCAGTTACCAACACCCAATACACATACACAGATCACTAATTCATATATCACACACACGATGACATATATATGTATATTCACCAGTTTACACATATACCACCCACCTACACATACACACAGGTGAGTTGGATGGTATGGTGTGTGTGTGCTTATAGTTTCATAGTTTCTAGGGTCGGAAGGGACCCAAGCAGATCATCTAGTCCGACCCCCTGCCATGGCAGGAAAGAATACTGGAGTCAAATGACCCCAGCAAGATGTTCATCTAACCTCCTCTTAAACACCCCCAGGGTAGGGGCCTGCACCACTTCTCTTGGAAGTTGGTTCCAGATCCTAGCTGCCCTGACCGTGAAGTAGCGCCTCCTGATAGCTAACCTAAACCTACCCTCTGCCAGCTTGTGACCGTTATTCCTGGTCACTCTTGGCGGTGCTTGGGGGAACAGTGACTCCCCCAATGCCTGCTCATCCCCCCTGACTAGTTTATAACAGGCCACAAGATCCCCCCTCAGCCTTCTCTTTTGGAGGCTGAACAGGTTCGGGTCCCGTAGCCTCTCCTCACAGGGCCTGCCCTGTTGTCCCCTGATCATACGAGTGGCCCTCCTCTGGACCCTCTCTATGCTGTCCACATCCCTCCTGAAGTGCGGCGCCCAGAACTGGACGCAATACTCCAGCTGCGGCCTGACCAGTGCCACATAGAGGGGGAGGATCACCTCTTTGGACCTGCTCGAGATGCATCTGTGGATGCATGACAAGGTGCGCTTGGCCTTCCTGACTGCCTCCCCACACTGCCAGCCCATGTTCATCTCGGAGTCAGTGATGACCCCCAGATCCCTTTCCACCTCAGTGCTGACAAGAGGGGAGTTCCCCAACCTGTAGGTATGGTGCCGGTTGTTCCTCCCGAGGTGCATCACCTTGCACTTGTCTGTGTTGAAACCCATCCTATTCTCATCCGCCCACCCTTGTAACCTGTCTAGGTCTGATTGTAGCTTGTTGCATCCTTCTAGTCCACATCTTAGTGTCATCAGCAAATTTTAACAGGGTGCTTTTTACCCCCTCATCCAAATCGCTGATGAAGATGTTGAACAGTGCGGGCCCAAGGACCGAGCCCTGTGGAACCCCACTGCCCACGTCCTTCCAGGTTGAGAAGGACCCATCCACTACCACCCTCTGGGTGCGGCCCTCCAGCCAGTTGGCGACCCATTTGACTGTGTGGCTGTCTACACCACAGCCCCCCAATTTCTTAATGAGAACGGGATGAGAGACAGTGTCAAAAGCCTTCCGGAAGTCCAGGAAGACTGTATCCACTGCTACCCCTGCATCTAATGATCTGGGGATCGGATCATAAAAGGCCACCAGGTTGGTCTGACAGGACCTGCCACTGATGAACCCATGTTGGTTGCCCCTAAGCATGCAGTCCCCTGCTGGCCCCTCCTGGATGTGTGCCAGCATAATTTTCTCGAACAGCTTGCCTGGGATCAAGGTAAGACTAACCGACCTATAGTTTCCCGGGTCCTCCTTCCTGCCTTTTTTGAAGATGGGGACCACGTTGGCCCTCTTCCAGTCCTCCGGTACCTCACCAGAGCACCACGAGTGCTCGTAAAGTTGTGCCAGGGGACTTGCAATGACCTCGGCCAGTTCCTTTAGAACTCTAGGGTGGAGATCATCTGAACCAGCTGACTTGAATATGTCCAACCCCTCCAGAAGCTCCCTAACTAAATCCTCGCTAACCCGTGGCCCAGGTGTGCCTCCCCCGGGGCCCGAGGGGGGCCCAGCAGGGTGGTGGCTGTTCTGGTCCCTACTTAGGAAGACGGAAGCAAAGAAATCGTTAAACATGTTAGCTTTGCCGTCTGGTGGGACAACCAAGTTTCCCATGGCATCCTGCAAGGGCCCCACATTACCCGGGACCTTCTTTTTATCCCCTACGTATTTAAAAAAGGACTTCTTATTGTCCTTAATCTGGGAAGCTAGTCCCAGTTCCATCTCTGCCTTGGCCTTCCTAACTACCCCCCTACATTCCCGAGCAACTACAGAATAGTCCTCCCTGGTGATGACCCCTTCTTTCCATTGGGTGTAAGCCTCCTTTTTAGCAAGGAGACATTCCCGGATGCTTTTGGTGAGCCACGGAGTCTTGTGTGCTCTCCTGCTCCCTTTTATCCTTGTTGGGATTACCTTCCTTTGGGCTTGGAGGATCATCTCCTTAAGGAGCGACCACTCTCCTTGGACACCTGGCTCCCCTCCCCTCTGGGACCTCAGCGCTTCTCCAACTATCCTCCTTAGCTTGTTGAAGTCTGTCCTACTAAAATCTAGGGCCGCTGCCTTACTGCATGCCTTTGCCACCTTGCGCTGGATGGTGAATTCCAGCAGGCAATGATCGCTGTCGCCCAGCACCCACAGCCCCCTCACCAGGTCATCACCCGTGGCCAGCACTAGGTCCAACAAGGCGTCCCCCATGGTCGGGCTGTGCACCTCCTGGGGTAGATGGAGGTCCTGCACTCTGGCCAAGAACCTACGTGAGCGTTCAGACCTGGCTGACTGCTCTTCCCAGCAGATGTCCGGGAAATTCAGGTCCCCCATGACTACCACATCCTTAGCCTTTGCTACCTCTGTGAGCTGACCCAAGAATTCCTGGTCAAGCTCTTCTCCCTGGTTGGGAGGTCTGTAGTAGACTCCCACCGTTAAGTCCCTTTCCTCTCAACTGCCTTGTACTCTAACCCAAAACACTTCAGAGTGCTCCTCCCCTGACTTCTTGCTAATTAATTAGGATGTGTATTCCTCCTTAATATAGAGCGCCATGCCCCCACCTCTCTTTCCTATCCTGTCCCTCCTGTACAGCCTATAGCCCTTGACATTGAATCAGGCATTTCGTCCTACCATGTTTCCGTAATCCCCACTATTTCCGGGCTGGTGTCAGCCAGCAGGAGGGTGAGTTCCTCCTGCTTGTTGCCCATACTACGAGCGTTTGTGTAGAGGCATTTGAGGCCTCCTGTGGGTGTGTATACTGACCCCCTAGTCCCAGCATTACCCTGGCCCCTCTCTCTTACCTGTTTGTTCGCTTTGCTCGTTGGTCTGGGCTGGGCTGTAGTTGTGGGTGCTGTTTGGTCTGGCAGTCTGATGTTTCCTCCGCCCTCATCTTCCCCCTCCCCCGACGAGCCTAGTTTAAAGCCCGCCGGAGGAGGTCTGCCAACCTAGAAGAGAACACACGCTTTCCTTTAGAGGAAAGGTGGAACCCGTCCCATCCCAGCATGTCTCTCGTCGTGATGTGCTGGTCGTGGCTGAGGAAGCCAAAGCCCTCCTTGAAGCACCATTCCTGTAGCCGCCAGTTGGTCTCCGCGATGCACATTTCATGCCGTCTGCATCGTCCACTCACTGGCAGGATAGAAGAGAAAACCACCTGTGCGCCCATCTCCTTCAGCATGCACCCCAGAGCGTGGTAATCCTCCATAAGGCAATCAGGGCTCCTCCTGGCTGCATCGTTAGTGCCCACATGGACTAGGACCATGGGGTAATAATCGGTGGGCTGGATTATGGTCTGGAGTATCCCTTTCACATCCTGAATCCTCACTCCAGGTAGGCAGTATACCTCGCGTGCTGGCGACAGATGGGGCCCTCCATACCTCTCAGGATGGAGTCACCAATGACGATCACAGATTTCATAGATTTCATAGACATTAGGGCTGGAAGGGACCTCGGGAGATCATCGAGTCCAGCCCCCTGCCCAAAGGACAGGAAGTCAGCTGGGGTCATAGGATCCCAGCAACATAAGCATCCAATTTACTCTTGAAGGTGTTCAATGTAGGTGCTTGAACCACTTCTGCTGGCAGACTGTTCCAGACCTTGGGGGCTCGGACAGTAAAGAAATTCTTTCTTATGTCCAGCCTGAAACGGTCTTGCAGGAGTTTCTGACCGTTCGACCTAGTCATCCCTTGGGGCGCTCTGGTGAACAGACATTCCCCCAGATCCTGGTGGTCACCCCTGATAAACTTATAGGTGGCCATCAGATCACCCCTGAGCCTGCGCTTTTCCAGGCTAAAGAGTCCCATGGCTCTCAGCCTGTCATCGTAAGATCTGTTTTCCTGACCTCTGATCATGCGCGTGGCTCTCCTCTGGACTCTCTCAAGCTTCTCCACATCCTTTTTGAATTGTGGAGCCCAAAACTGGACGCAGTACTCCAGCTGCGGCCTCACCACGGCCGAGTACAAGGGGAGAATGACGTCCCGGGATTTGCTCGAGAAGCATGTATGGATGCACGCCAGCATTTTGGTCGCTTTACTAGCCGCAGCATCGCATTGCAGGCTCATGTTCATCTTGTGGTCAATGATGACCCCCAAGTCTTTTTCTTCTGTAGTGCTAACCAACGTAGCACTGCCGAGCCTATAAGGGTGCTGCAGGTTTTTCCTCCCAAGGTGGAGAACCTTGCATTTTTTGGTGTTAAACACCATGAGGTTCTCGTCTGCCCATTTGCTGAGCTTGTCCAGGTCAGCCTGGATCACCCGCCTATCTTCTGGGGTGGATGCTTTGCCCCAAAGTTTGGTGTCATCGGCAAACTTGGCCAGTCCACTCCTGACTCCAATGTCCACGACGCTTCTTCCTCCTGGCCTTCTTGCCTCCTTCAGCTTGCATGGGACACGGTGTGCGTGGAGTTGCCTCCTCCCCAGTTTCATCCTCTCTGTCCTCCTCCTCCAGGGCTGCCAGAGCTTCATACCTGTTCTCCAGCCGGACTGTAGGAACTGCTGCTGCCATGTCTTGAGCAGCCCTGGGCATGGGAGGTGACCATCTGCCACTTAGCAGTGGAGGGCTCATCTTGAGGTGCATCCTCCTTGGTCGTACAACCCTGCAGGGAAAGAAAATATCTGTCAGTTTCTTCCTCTGCCTCCCTTATTCCCCTCAGCCTGCTAACCTCCTCCTGGAGCTTGGGGTACTTGGGGAAAGGTTAAGGTGAGAGAGTGAAAGTTGCCAGAACTGGGATTAGACCCAGCAGACTAAAGAAAACCTGGACTGAGGAAGTGAGGCTTGGGGTTGCTTAAGGTCAAGTGGCCCCAGGGTTACTCAAGGTCACTGGTGCTGGGGTGGAGACAAGGGGAAAAGCCTAGTGGTAAGAAGGATACAGCCAGGAATGGCAGAGGCAGAAGGCTGGGAGATTGGGACTGGAAACTGAGGCAGAAAGCTGGGAGATTGAAGAGGAGGGTTGGGAGGTCAATAAGACAAAACCCCAACTTGGGGTTTCAAAATAACAGGTTTATTAAACAGACAACACATTACACAGCCCCATGAAGTTATTGGTTCCTACAAGCACTCACATACACACCCACACAATGATAGCAAGAGAGAAAAAGGCTTGGTGATGGGATTGAAGTCAAGGTGTGTAGGGACAGAGTCCAGGTCCTTTGCTTGGGGAAGGAGGGTGGGTGATAGCTACCTATCCTCGGCTGTGAGTTGATCCTCAATGGCCAATCAGAGTCTTCTCCAGCAAGGTGTTGTCCAGAGCGGGGTTGCTGGCAGGGCCTCTGGGTGGGTAGGTGGTGTGGCATGGTGCTAGTCCAGATGGAAAGGGCATCCCCAGGAGTCAGTCGTCACTACCCCATCTCCTATGGGAGGACTTGTCCAGGCAAAAATGTCAGTCCTGTCCTAGAGGGCTCCAGGTGTTCTTACTGAGCATGTGCAGCTTTGGCACAATAGTGGGTTGCCTCATATTTTGTTTCTTGAATGCTGAGGGTGGTTCCAGGGGCTGGGTTTTTGGTTCAGGAATTGGTTTTGATGGTGAGGTGATTTACTAGGGGGTCCTGCTATCATTGTATTTCACTCATCCATTCACTCTTTTGCTTCAGGCATTCAAGGAAAACCAATCTACATGGGAGAGGTTACAGACTTGAACGTGAGTCAGAATTGCAACGTACTTATACAACAGGGCATGGGGACAAGATGGGGACAAGATGGGAACCTGACACACACAAAATGGATACTTGACATCACTCATGCCAACCCACATTGCAGGCCTAAATACATAGACACTTAAGAGACAATAACCATACGGTGTAATACATTACAGTAATCCAACACATACACCAAAACACTATTACAATACCTAATGGTTATTATAAAAGGGGACTTATGTTCACGGGGTTTCAACTTAACTTATAACTACTTATATCTATACCCATAGGTAATACAGGAGGGGAGAGAAAAAGGCAGAAATGATGGGGGGAAAGGAGATGTCATATTTCCAAATGCAAAAGAATGGATTATATACCAAGAAGCCAATAGCTGTTTTAGGAACAAGGGCTACATCCAGAAGAGCATGGACATTTGGTTCCTCAGGGACAAGTCACGGTGGTAGACCTTGCACCACAGCTACTTGTCCCCAGGAAACACTTGTGCCATGCTTGTCTTGGCATGCAGCAAGTTAACCCAGGTGGGGTGAGAGAGGCCAGGGCCAGCACTGGCCTGTCCCCAACAGCCTTACCTGTGGTCCTGGGAGACTCCTGGGGCTGCAGCAGCAGAAATTCTGCCATGCAGAGCCTGGCCATCAGCCAAAGCATGGCTCCAGGTGGCTCAGCTCCGCTTTTGAGCGGTGTATGCTGCCTCTGCATGTGCTGGTTCAAGGGGATATCCAGGGGGTTAAAAAAACCCACAGGAAAAAAATCAGAGCAGTGCATACATGGGCAGTGTGCCCTTGCAGTGCAGAGAACATCTAAATGTGCACTATGTGGTGCCACAGACATATTTGCAGTACCACATATTGCATGGCCATGCCCATCTGGACATGGCCAAGAAGGGTAGTCCCAAAGAAACTGTGTAGTTTTAAAGTTAGGCTCTCTTCAATTACATCACTGTGAACTTCAGATGAAAGAAAAATTAGTGATGTAAAAAATCAGAGCCAGATGACCAGAAACATAGAACTAAATTGTCTGCCTTACATCAGTGTGTGTAGGGTGGGGTATGGATTAAGGGAAGACAAAGGGAATAAGTCTAAAACTGAAGGCCTGCCAGACCTCCCACAAAGGTCTGCCCCCCACCCACAGAAGGCTTCAAACAAAGAACAAAACATGTCCTTTCACATTATTGGGCAACTGTTCCCTTCCTGGAGTCTGTGCACCCATCAAGGGTCAGATAAAAAAAGAAAAGAAACGAAACATAAGAGACTAAAGTAGGACTCAGGCAGAGTTTAGGCACTTTAGTCCAAAGCTGTGATTCTGAACATCTCTTGCTCAGCTGCTGGATCATTGTGAGCTGCGGAATCAGGGTAGCAGGGACATACACAGTGACAACTTCTGGCTGCTGCTGTGCCACTACTGCCCCAGTTGCCTTCCCTTAGTTTTGTTAATGATTTTGAAGGTTCCTGAAATTCATAAATACCTCCCCATCAGACATAAAATTTCCCAGGCACGTAGAGTTGCACTTCTGTGCATACCTTGAATTGACCAAAACTTATCAGGGCTGTGCAGTCATGTGTCCTTCTGATTAAGTCTTCTGAGGGGCTTGCTTTAGTCAGCTTTCTTAGAGAATGCCAAATACAGTATGACATAGTTAGGCTCCTTACAAAATGTAGTTACACCCACCATATCTTTTAAAATGCAGTGGGATGAAGTATGGTGCTGCTTATATTTTTGTAATAGCCTGGACCAGTGCTGCACAAATTTTTGGCCTCTCAGGCCAAATGACTGATGTAAGGCTAATCTGTGAGCCGGATCAGACCCTGCACTGGACCCACACACCCAGATCCAGATGATGCTACCCCCACCTGGGCCAGTGTGTTGGAACTGGAGCCGCATACCCTGCACTGTCTCCACCCAATCCTGCATACTGAAATCACGATGCTGGTGCCCTTGGAACCTGCACTGCCTCCACCCAGTTCTGCATGCAAGAATTGGGGCCCTGCCCATGCCACCTCTGCTGGGCCCCACATATAGGGATAAGTTTCTGGGGGCCCATGCTACTTCTATCCAACTTCAAAAGTGGGGATTGTGCTCCGAAGCTCATGCCATCTCTGCCAGGCTTCATCTACCAGCAATGAAATTCCAGGTCCCCATGCCACCTCTGCCCGGGCCTGTGTGTTGGGACCAGGCCTGTGCCACCCCATGCACCAGTTCTAGCAAGTGGCACCATGTCCCACAGGTTGGATGACAGAATGTTGGGGCCTGGATCTGAGGATACAGCAATTGCACTGAAGTGAGAGACCTGAGTTCTATACCCTCCTCTGCCTGAGGGGGTATGAGAGTGCTGTGTGACCAGGTCGCAAGGATGGTGGGGGGACAACCTTCCTCCCTCCTGTTCTGTGTCACTGCATGGAAAGGATTCAAGATTCACTAAAGTTCATGAGAGGGAGCATAAGTCTGTGCTGTAGTACTTAGACCATGTTCCTTGGAGGGTGATGTTTGTCCTACCTTTAACCCAGTGTAATGTACACATTGTGTAATGTAATGCATTGTGTACATGGAAAATGTGATATGAGTGGGTAACAGAAGGGGAGCAACCTTGTGGAGCCCCACTGACTGTGACCATGGACTACAAAGCCCAGAGGCACCTGGAAGAGGAAGTAACAGTGATGAGAAACCCTACAGAGCTCTGCTGCTGTGATGCTGGACTACAAGTCCAGAGCACTTGGGGGCAACAGGAAGAGAAAGTGAATGGACAGCCCCAGCTAGCTACATGCCAGGAGTTCTGGGGGGGTTAGTGACTGAAGGAAAGGGAAACTTCTGTGCAGCATAGTTGAACCACGAATCGACTACACATGATCCCTGACCTAGAGACCTGCACAGAGCGACTTTGGAGTAAAGACTGATTTTGGGGACACCTCTGGAGTGTGGAGGGGACTGCATGTGCTGAATGTATATACCCAGCTGTACTGACCACTACCTGTTTACTTTCTCTCTAAGTGTATGTTGTTATACTATGAATGCCTATTTACCTTTACTTGTCCCTTCCCATTGGCCTGTGACCCTAATCCCTAGAACACTTTATATAAAGTGAGTAAACCCCTCATTGCTTGTAGTGATTTTGCCTGACACTGCAGGGGCTTGCAACAACTGGTGGCATTGGTGGGATCAGTGGTCATAGGTCATATGGTGCTGGGAAAACTGCTGTTGTAAGTGCATAGTTTTGTCATTGTGTGGACTTTACATAGGGGAGATGGATGCTGCAGTGGGAGGGATGCCCCCATAGGAAAGGAAGACAAACAAGCCCCACCTCCTGGTCAAAGGCTCATATTCAATCCTGCATCCTATAGTGGTGAACAATAAGAGCGGGATATCTGGCATACACAATTTGGCAGCTAGGTTAAATGGATGGGATGAGGCTGACAAGCCAGACTTCCTAGGTCTGCTACTCACAGGGAAGGCGGGGGTAGTCTACCAGGGGTGGCATGTAGGGGGTGCACGGCAGAACACATGCACCCCCTGAGACCGCTGGTGTTAGGCCACGCTCCCTGTTTAGCTGGTGGACAGGGGGGCAGGTGGGAGCAGCAGTGCCCCTCCTGTGAATGCCAGCTGGGGAGTGGGGCGACCAGCAAAAGCAGCCGTGCCACTTCCAGAAGTGGCCATAGGAGATCTGGAAGCAGCATGGCTGCTTTTATGGTGAGTGAGATTGGCCATGGGGAACCACCTCCCCCCCACTCAGCACGACTGGCCACCAGAGGGACTTCCCCACCCAGTTGCTGACTGGTGTCAGGGGATCCACATGCCCCCCACAACTCAAGGGGCATTAGACACCCATGTGGTCTACTATGGCCTCAGCAAGGAAACCAAGCAGGGCTACAAATGCCTAATAGAGGCCCTCAGGAAAGCTTTTGAACCAGCTACAGATCCTATGTGGGCTAGTATAGATTTCAGTACAAGAGTAAGGGCACCCATTGAGTCAGCCCAGGACTTAGGCCTGGTGCCCAGACAATTAGCCATAAAGGAATTCCCACAGTTTAGCTCAGACATGTATGACAGATTTGCCCAGAACCATTTCATACAATGTGCCTGCAGTGGAGAGGTGGAAGCTAAATGTTGGCTGGGAAGACCCCAGAGCCTGAAGGTGGCCATACACTTAGCCACTGACTTGAAGCTGGCACAGCAGGTAGGAGCCCTAAGTCCCAGAGACACAGAGGCCAGAGTACATGTGCGTGCCAAAGAAGATGAACCAGCAGTACACACCCCAACCCTAGAACCATCAGTCCTGCAGGTGCTAATGGAGACTATGTAGAAGCTTCAGGGTAGAATAAACAAACTCCACCAGGCTCTGGACAGTCAGGGTCCAAGCAGATATGGCAGTAGGGGCCTGCGTGGATCACAGCAGCTGGGGTTACATCACAAGACTGTTGGTGGGTGCTGATCCTGTGGTGACTATAACCATTTCCAGAGAGTCTGTCCAGAGAGAAGGTGGTGTCCTGGGCAGGGAAACTGAGACAGGCAATGGAAAAGGGCCCATCCACTGCTGATACACCAAGAGGCCCACAGGAGGATGTAGTAATTGTGGGTTCCACAGGATTGGGATATTACCTGGAAGGAAAGCTAAGAGAGGTCACTTACCAATTTCTCCTGGATTCAAGTTCCCAGGTATTCCTTGTATATCACCAAGTATCGGTGCAAGCTACAACCAGGACAGAAATGGACCTATGACCCTGTAGCCTAGTAGTCAAGGCAGCCAGTGGGGAGGCACTCCCAATCTTGGGGGAGTGGGGTATGACCATGTACTTCCAAGACCACAGATAGCCATGTACATTTCTCATACTGAAAGATGCCAGGCAAGATGCCTTGTTGGGAACCAACTTTCTAAAACAATTCCAAGTCACTATAAACTTTGCTGACTGTTCCTGTTCCTTGATGGGGTGATGTTTTCCCCTGTATACCACAGATTGTCAAACTAAAGTATATGAAGTGTTAGTGGAGGAGAGTCAGACAGCGCCTCCTATAAGTAAAAGTGATGATCACTGGCAGATTGAAGAGAGAGTGCTGCAAGGATAAGGAAGGATTGTTTGAACTGAAGTCTAATAAGCAACTGGGGCCCCTGGTGGGAACTGCAATGGGTAACAGCCACTGAGTTGAGATTCCAGTATGCATTGCCAATATGTCAGCAAAACCACAGGGTTGTTCCCCTTCTGTTATACACTCATATCACATTTTCAGTGCACGTAATGCATTACATTACACAACACATACATTACACCCTGATGTTACATTATGTAGCCACCTGTTTTCATTCCTGTCACTCTCAGTAGGGATTTATGACATGCTTTGAAGAGCTACCCCAGCTAGCTACTCTACTTTGCAGAATTCTTTCTCCCTTTGTTGCCTTTGGTATTCTGACGTTTAGTCAGCTAGTCTCATGATCTTGGAAAAATGACTGCCCAATCTGTGGGATGAGCCTGAACTTTTCTTAAAATCCCAGGTTCCAGGTTACCCAAAGCTAAAGGTCTTAAAGGCCAGGCTAAAAATGTTTAAATTTTATTTATGGAAGAAAGGGATGCTACTGAAGCAATTCAAGGGGAGGTGGATGTGATCTTAGTAATATATATAAAAGAAATCAGTGGTTTTGCTTTGTAGAGATTGAAGAGGGACAATGTTGGCATGAAAGAATCATGAGAAGATGATCACAGTACTCTTAATGGAAGTTTTAATAGTTCAGCTCTCAAGGAAATCTAGTGTCTCAAGTGTGTGGAGGAAGGGTTGTGAGGGTCATACAGGCTAAGTACAGACAGCCAAAAGGCCTGAGGCTAAATTGATACAGTCTTTCCAGGTTAGTCTAAATTCAGAGATGAAATTGAAACAGAAGTGAACAGACATTTACCTTTAATTCAGGAAATACAGCCATATGTCTGCAGTGGCTTAGGCCAGAAGGCAAGGGGGCACTAGAGCATGGCTCTTGGGCAAGTAGCCAGCATGGGCTGTGTGTTCACTTCCTCTTCCTGCTGCTGCCAAGCTCAGTGGGATTTGCAGTTCAAAATCACAGCAGCAGGACTTTGCAGTGTTGCTTATCACTTTCTCTTCCTGCTTCCAGGCACCTCTGGGATTTCTAGTCCACAGTTGCAGCTAGCAGTAAGTTTGAGTGGCAGAAGGGGTGTTTAACCCCCTCCCCAGCCCCACACCCCAGCTGGGGTTTGCCTGGCAGCCCACAGATTGCGCTGCATCCCCAGCCAGTCTTGCCCTTCCCCCTTCCCTCTTTGTCAGCCAACCTTTACTGCTCCAGCTAGGGAGCAGAGGGGCAGGACCAGCCTGGACCAGGCAGCACAGCCCAGCCCAACCCAGCTCAGCCCAGGCCTACAGAACATCCTAGGATGCTGAGGGATTCTGATTTAACTTCAACCAGGGGTCTGGGACAGAAGTCTCATAAACCAATTTGACCCAAATCAGTTAAGTCTGATACTACATTCAACCAGGTTTATCTTAAACCAGTTTCAGCCATTTTAAAACTGGTTCATGTACACTGAACTTCTGTTCTGTTACAGGTTTAAAACAGTTTCGGATCTATTAAACCTGTTTATGTGTAACTTCCATCCCTAGCCACAAAGCCTGGCTATAAGGCTGAAGAAGTTTGACCAATATCTTGGGTGTTGGCTGAAGATTCAGGTTAATTCCCTAAATTAGCACAGACTTAATTCTGCTATTTATATAATGAAAGAAATGATATTTCCCTACTTCACAGAGCAGTTATGAGTTTAAATACATTAAAGATTTTTATTTTAGTTGTTCAGATACTATACTATATATGTACATAAAGATAGCAGAAAGGGGAGATGAAGAAGAGGGTGAGAGATGGTCCTGAGAGATAAGGACAATAATGATATTGTCACCAGTAATAGAGAATAGATATAATAATCATGAGATAAATACAATTCTTTTCCTCTTCATCTGATGTAGTAAGCTGCTGCTTACAAAAGCATATGCATCACTGATATACTCTAATTTAATCTAAAAGGTGAAAGTCTACCCTGCCTTCTGCCTGACTTCAGACTAACGTGAATAGCTACCTCTCTTTGGATAAAATAAAAAGGACAAGTTACTTGAGATAATCGTATTAGGAGATATGGATAAAAATCAAAGAAAATGTATTCAGATTTTACCAAGTGTTGGGATGTTCAAAATAGTCACACTGTTAGTGAATTTTGTCTTTTCACAGGGCCCTTTTTCAGTCCCAGGGCAACATCAGAACTTTAGTGTTTCTGAAGTCTGCACCACCTGTATTTGAAAAAGCCCAGCCTTCCAATGAAGTTGTTAAAGTAATTATTTAATCTTCATTTACAGGCCAGTCAGTCATCTGTGAAAAAGTGTATGCATATGGAGACATAGGCCAAATGCAAGGCAATGAACAGCAGGATTAATGTGGCACTCTCCCATGCTACAGGACCCCAGTGATTTTTTTCATTCCCAGTCTGGCTCTAGAGTTCATGAAAAGAAGCTTCCAAGAACAGCTGGTATTAAACCTGAAACCTAATGACCTTACCAAATATTTCAAGGGGTCTGGTGACTGGGCAAGAGCCCAGGACATCTCAGCCAACAACCATCTCAATTAGCTACAGACTTATTGCCAAGTTGCTGAGACTGATGCGTCTCTTACTTTAATTGATCTCATTCAATCAAAGCCCTTTGAGAACTTGACAAATGGGACCAGACACAGGACAGCTTTTATTAAAAGCTGAAGACAGCAGAAGGCATTATATAGTAGTTCCTCCTTTAGAAAGGAATGGTAATTCTGTTACAGGTTCAGGTCCTCCTCTCAAGCCAATATTTAGGGAAAAAATATTTTGGTAAAAAATATTTTGGCAGAAGGTTAACAGTAGAGCTGACCAAAAGACTCCAGTTCCATTTCACAGCATCTTTCAAAGCTTTCAAAATTAGTTTTCGTTATGCTGTAGAATGAAAAAAAACCCCAAAACTTTTACTTATTATTTTGTAAAAACAGAACTGTTTTTGCAACTCTCCAACCTTTAGTTGTAGTTTCTGCTCTGTCCAATTGAGACCAGAACTTTTTTTTTTACAAATCAGCTAGAGCAAAGACTTGCCTGTCAATATCCAACATCCTAGACCAGTGCTAATCAGTTAGCCATTGTGTCTCTTTCTTATGTTTTTCAAACAGCAACATTTTTTCAACTAGCAACATTTTTTTTAGTCCCAAATGGTCTTTTATATAAGCTTTCAAATAATTAATCCTTTTATACACTTATTTTATTTTAAATTAGGAAACCCTTAAAGGAAAATTGCAATTTGAAATGAAAACGCAAAATTTTTTGTTTAGAAAATGTCAAAAAAAAAAAGCATTTCCAAAACTAAGTATTTTATTTTGAAAATATTGAAATAAAATGTGTTGACAGTATTACTCATCACCCTTTTTCTCAGTGAAAACTTCACCAAACTTCATATAACTTCACAAACAGTTTTGGACCCCCGAATTTGACCTTTTTTTTTTTGGTGAGTTTACCATTCATAGAAAAAAGCCCTCAACTCTAGTTGACATGTCCTCATAGTATGAATTTGTACCATTGATAATTACTTTTTGGGCAAGTCTATGTGTTCATTAATGCACTTATTGCTAATGTGGAAACTAGAAAAAGGCGCATTAGCCTATTTTAATAGGCATTAAACTAGGCATTAGCAAAAGCACATTTTTTGTGATGCTTAACTGCACATTAAAATAAGCTAATGCACATTAAAGTGCACATACAGATGCACCCTTTGAGTACGATTATTGAAAACCTTATATTAATTAAATTTATAATATATTTCTTCAGATTTCTTATAGTAAAGAACTCAAAATTCTTTAGTATGGGACTGCATCAAAAGCTTTCCTGAAGACAAGAAGTATCACATCTAGAGCTTTTACCTTATCCTCCATTAGGCACCCAATAAATCAATCGATTGGCACCACTGCTCTTTACAGACTATGGTGTATGTGCTCATGGGTTCTTTGATGGCTGCTGAGTCCAATCAGTACATCCGTTCCTCCTGCTGCACAATCAGTACAGTAGTTCCTCCAATATAGTCCCACCACAGGTAGGGTACACTCATGAATTAGCAGTGCTCTGAATCCAAGCAGCAGATTCTTTCCTTCTCTGACTCTGGTCATCACAAAACTTGATCCAGTCTGCCTCGCGCTGCCTCACTCCAGCTGCAAGCTGACACTGCCAACCAGAGCGGCAATGTGCACTCCTTTCCCAATCATCCACAGAGATTCCAAAGGATGCTAAGTCATCTTTGCAAGCATCCCAAAATCTGCGCAATGGTCTCCCTCTCTTTTTAGACCCTTCACGAGCTTCAGATTATAGCACATTCTTTGGGATCCTGTGATTCAGCATTCACTTGTTGTGACCAAGCCACTTGAGTCTTTTCTTACTAATCAGTGTTCCCATGAATGACATACTAGCATGATTTAAAACTTCCACATTTGTCACCCTGTCTTGCCATCTTATTTGAATAATTTTATGCATGTATCTGAGATGAAAGCTGTTTAATCTTTTGATATGTTTGGTGTAGGTCATCCATGTTTCTGAGCCATATAGAAGCATGGATAAACAAAAATGCACATCCATCATCTCCTGCATCTGATCACTTTCCATTCTTCATAGATCTAGTTAGTTTCTAAGGTGCTACCCTGCTTTGTCTTCTGCCTTTCCATTTTTCAGGTAATCATCATTCTTGTCCTTATTCTTTATCCTTTAAAAAAGAAAAAGCAAAAGCCTGTCAAATTGCCTCTTACAAACTAACATGCAATCTCCTGTTTTTCCCCATCTGTTGCTCACCCATCTTACCCCTTTAAGCTTAAACCTCTCATTAAGGATTAGCTTGACAGTGAAATACTGTCCAAAATCAATGAGCAAAGGCAGAAAAGCCTCACACACACTCGACCAGAAAACCTCTGTCTCAAACACAACACGTGATCAACAAACATACTAAACTAAATAGTGCACCAATACCACCAAGCAATGGACCACTAATTAGACAACTTCACTTAAGCCCATGGAACAAGAAATCATGCTAAAGTCTTCCATTTTCCACTCTCTGTTTAGTGACCCTTCTGATGACTGGACTCATACAAATACATAGGGCTTACTTATACTAGGACTGACTCCAATATTATACCATAGTAAATCAGGAATAATTCTATTGACATTAACAAAAATGAACTGCTGTAAAAGCATAACTAAATGCAGAATCAAGTCAAAATGATAGTGGGCAAAAAGATTTTTAATCATGCAAAGATAGTAGGTCTCATACACAGTTATATAGCATAAGTACACTATAGAACCTGCTTAACATGAACTCAACTAACATGGCCCTTTCTGTAGCAGAAACAAGCCAAGGACACAACATTTTTATCAAGATGTGGATTTTGTTTCTCTCTGCACTTCATCAACCAAGGTTCAAGGGTATTCTAATTCATGGTCTGGGTTTAGTCCAGTTTTAGTTTACAAGAAACAGAATGAAAGTTTAAACTTTTTACTGGAACAACAAAGTACTTTAAGAGTAAACCTCTGCCTACAGTAAATTTATTGTGTAGGAAAAAAGAAATATTTCCCTTCACAAAGGTTCCATTGTAGACCAAAATAATGTCATTATAAACACTATTGCTTATTACAAAGTAGACTTAAGAGAACATATACAGTAACCAGTGCTCATAAACAAGGCCATACTAGGTAAATCCCTTAGAGATGGTCAGTGTTTGGACTTGTTTTGACATGACATTGATCTTTGTTCCCTGTTCCAAGTGGTCCCTCATAAGACCACATAATGGACTTGATGGTTTATTCAGTTTCTAAGGACATAACGAGGTAGAAAATGACATCCACACTGGAAATATAGAATACATATTGCCATATCTAGCTAGAATGCAATTATAAGACTTTTAAAATGCTCTGAAATTGTTTAATGTCTTTCCATTGCTATGCACGGTCATCTATTATATTTATGTAAATTACAGAAATTGATTATTGCTGAAATAGTAACAACCATATTCATAGACAAGCTTTTTGGTTTTCAAATGTGTATTGTGCAAAATTGTTCCTTCTTACATAAATGCACCTATGGTGATTAAAACCACAGTTTATAGATCTGCAAATGCTCTAGTCATTGATATTCTGTGGAAATCCTTTTTATCCTGTTGAATTTTTATTATGTAATGAAAATACATATTCACAAGTGTTGAAAGATAATTTGGCCATGCATTAGAGTGTTTGCATATGACATAACTATATATGTGTACTCATGTAATTTTGCAGAAAATAATTAGAGATTAGAGGTCTTAACATTTAGACCTACGTGGTTAAGAGATATAGCGATGATCTTAGTGAAAGTCTTAATATTTGGTTAGCAAGCAAACGTCAGATTAGCTGGAAAGAAGTTCCACTTTAACGTACCATACAATTAAAGAATTTAACCTGACTTTTCTCAGGCTTTTGGAAATCTCTCATTCTCACTGGGCATGCTCAGAAGCTGAACACAGGTTTTAGTACAGTCTCATTCACCATTGCATAATCTTGTTTGCATATTCGTCCTGATACTTATGCACTGATACCTATTTTTACAGGGGTCAGTAATTGGTGGTAGAGGATGCAGAAAATGCATTCTGTCACTGAAGAAGAGAACATCATGGACATCCTTCATCAAAGAAGCCAAATCAAAGGAAAGAGGATCCTGGAAGGTGAACAAGTACAGTGAAAAGACCTGTAGGCAGAATGAGACAGGTCAGTAACTGAGAAGTAAAAAAAATGAAAATCTGGGCTAGAGAGGGAATTTTAATATATGGGGAAAGAGGGAAATATGTGGGGAAAGGCCACATATAAGAGGACCTCATGCTTGTAAATCTCTGGCTTTTAATCAAGGGAATTATTAACTGAAATGCTGCAAATAGAGAAATAGTATCCCAGCCATGTGCATATAAAGACTGACTTTCCAGTGTTTCCTCCAAACACTTTCCACCTAGAACCTGTATTACTTCCTCCAAGTTCCAAGTAGGTTGCTATATCTATCCTTTCACTAATATTTGTTCTTGGTGTGTCTTTTATGAAGGCATTGTTTACTTGCTGAAACAAGTAAGACATAGCCCACCATAGGGATATAACCTTTACTGTTATCCCAGCATGGCCTATTAGACTGAATTGTCTTTCAAGTATGCTGCTCTTTAAAGAATGCTAATCTTCAAATCAGTTTTCCACATCCTGATTGTGCTATTTTTGCTAGTGGGGGACTTTCCCTCACCCTGTTTGTGCCCTCATTCTTATTAGAGAAACACAGGATCGTACAACGGGAAAGGTTCTTTTGGGTTACAAGAGTCTGATCTACAATTGCAGGCAACATCATCATAGTTTCATAGTTTGTAGGGTCAGAAGGGACCTGAGCAGATCATCAAGTCTGCCCCCTGCCATGGCAGGAAAGAGTACTGGGGTCAAATGACCCCGGACAGGTGTTTATCCATCCTCCTTTTAAAGACCCCCAGGGTAGGAGCCAGCACCACTTCTCTTGGAAGTCGGTTCCAGATCCCAGCCACCCTGACAGTGAAGTAGCGCCTCCTGATATCTAGCCTAAATCTATCCTCTGCCAGCTTGTGACCATTATTTCTTGTTGTTCCTGGTAGTGCTCGGGGGAACAGGGACTCCCCTAATGCCTGCTGGTCCCTCCTGACTAGTTTGTAACAGGCCATTAGATCCCCGCTCAGCCTTTTCTTGTGGAGGCTGAACAGGTTCAGGTCCCTTAGCCTCTCCTCGTACGGCCTGCCCTGCTGCCCCCGATCATGCGAGTGACCTCCTCTGAACTCTCTCCATGTTGTCCACATCCCTCTTGAAGTGCAGTGCCCAGAACTGGACGAAGTACTCCAACTGCAGCCTGACCAGTGTTGCGTAGAGGAGGAGGATCACCTCCTTGGACCTGTTTGAGATGCATCTGTGGATGCATGACGAGGTATGGTTGGCTTTCCTGACCGCATCCCCACACTGTGGGCCCAGTTCAAATAATACCTTTCAAAAAGTAATAAAACTTCTAAAACCAGCTACCTTTTTGCCCAGACCCAAAAGCCTCTGCTGGTCAGAAACTTTTAATTTCCCACCTAAAGTTACTCATAGCCAGTGATACATATTTGTTCTTGTGCCTTTATTCATAGATTCATATTCATAGATTCATAGATTGTAGGGCTAGAAGGGACCTTGGAAGATCCCCTGCACCAAGCAGGAAAGACAACTGGGTTCGGGTGACCCCAGCAAGGTAACCATGCAGTCACCTCTTGAAGATTTCCAGGGTAGGCGTTTGCAGCACTTCTGGAGGAAGTTTATTCCACAGTCTGGACACTTTAGTTGTAAAGTAGTTTTTTCCTAATGTTGAGCTTGAAATGGTCTTCCAGGAGTTTGTGACCATTATGCCTCATTTTCCCCTAGGGTGCCTGGTGAAGTTGTTCACTGAGCCCTTGATGTATGCCTCTGATGTAGTGGTCAGCTGCTACCAAGTCCCCTCTCAGCCTTCTTTTTTTCAGACTAAAGAGTCCCAGGTCCCTCAGCCTTTCCTCATATGGCTTGCTATGCAAGTCTCTGATCATACGGGTGGCCCTTCTCTGGACTCTCTCAAGCTTTACCACATCTTTGTTAAAAGTATAGTGCCCAGAACTGGACGCAGTACTCCAGCTGAGGTGTCACCAATGCTGAGTGGAGTGGGAGAATCACTTCTTTGGTTTTGCTGCAGATGCATTGATTGGTGCATGCCAGGGTATTGGTAGCCGTGCAGGCAACAGCATCGGCTCATGTTCATACTGTGGTCTATTATTACTCCCAGGTCCCTTTCATTCGTAGCACTGGTCAGGCTGGCATTGCCAAACCTGTAGGTGTGCAGGGGAGTGTTCACCCCAGGTGGAGCACTTTACATTTCTCGAAATTGAACTTCATCTGGTTCTGGTTCACCCAACTTGCAAGTCTGTCTAGGTCCCCCTCAGCTTTAGGGTTTTTTTCCTACTAAAGAAAAGAAAGCTAAATAACCAGGCTCCTTTAGTTTTCAGTTTCCTGACAGTCCTATTAGCCCTTCTCTGCACTTGTTCCAATTTAAAGAGGCAGTCACTTGATTGCATTCAGCAGGGTTTTTTTCATGAAACTCTCTAATAGCCTGTGTCTAGAATGCACATACATCTTGTGCCCAAACATGCAGTGATGGAACTGTTCCATAGCTTAGCAAATTCAAAGACTGCAGCTCATGACATAAGTGCTGTTCCTAAGCCTCCTTCTGAGGTATCACTTTGTAGCTGTACCTGCTCCACAAGGGGCGCATCTACATGTGCTGTTAATGTGACTGAATAAACTCCTGGGCAGTTTATGCTGGAGTTTATTGCTCTTTGGACACTGTGTTTACATGTGCACCTGGGACCACATAATACTGAGCCAGGTTAGAGCAGCCCCAGTGAAAGAGGGCCCGTGGGGGAGTACAGGCAGGGAGGTCAGCCTAGGGCTGCTCCACCCCAGCTCAACATGCTGTAGAGGGGCTTGTTGGGACATAAGGGTACTCTTGTGTGGGACTCGCACTATTGTACATTTGTGGCCCAGCCAGCCCTGTCAGCATCTATGTGTGTTACAGTACACTAAATAACACCGCTGCAAGACAGCACTTGTGTTTACAAGTACTAACCTACAGTACCATTTATTAGTTTACTGTGGCCTAATGGAGCTGCACGTGTAGATGGTGAGACTTTACTCCAGAGCTAATTAGGCAACTCCACAGTAAACATCTTGTGTAGATGTGCCCTCAGTGTCATTGTTTAGTACTGCTAATTTTTTTTTTAATTTATTATTTCAAGTAACTGTAGGTAGGTCTCCAACAATTGCTACTGAGCCTTGTGATGTGTTAACTGGTGCAAGGGTTCACCAGCTTTTGAAGTTTGTGCCCTGTTAGCTGTTCAGGGAAGGTTACCAGGTTAATTACTCAAAGTCCATAAACTGGGTCTGTGGGGTCCCCTGTTGTCTGGCTGCAGAGTGAAGAAGAATGGAACTTATATTTATGTCCCTGGAGGGAAGCCACAGCATGCCAAACTACTTGACACCCTCCCACCATCTCTCCCACCCCAGCTTGTCCGGCAGTGCAGTCCATGACTGCCCCTGTAGCGATCCACATGGGACTCAGGACAGCCTGCACCATGTTCCAGCCTGCGCCTCCTGGCCTGGTCCTCAGTGTGCACAGCTTACTGTTGGGGTTGCTCCTGGTGCATTGGAGAAAACTCGATGCATGGTCAGGACGGCTAGGATCTGGGACCAGCTTCCAAGAGAAGTGGTGCTGGCTCCTACCCTGGGGGTTTTTAAGAGGAGGTTGGATGAACATCTTGCTGGGGTCGTATGACCCCAGTATTATTTCCTGCCATGGCGGGGGGTCGGACTAGATGATCTGCTTGGGTCCCTTCCGACCCTAGAAACTATGAAACCATGAAACTCAATTAATCGAGTCTCCTGGAGCATAGAAACTGATGCGCTCCGGCAGCCTTTTGTCATGTGTATCAGCGTCCCAGCACATCTCTGCGTTCAGAAAAGGTGGCAGGACACTTTGAAATGAAACACATTCAATGAGCTTTAGTTCAGAGTGCTCCACCACCCTTTTTTCAGCATAGGCACAGGCAGGGACACTGAGACATGGGGGCTTTTAATTAGTGCGACCTGCTAATTAAGACTCTCAGCTTGTGTCGCACAACACATGTAAAAATGCCCTATGATTCTATGCATAACTGAACACTAAAAGCAGAAACAGATGAAAAGAAAGTAAGTGCATAATCATTATTAACATTTACAAAATAGTATTAGTTTCTTGCACACATCAAGATGTAAAAGTAGTACATTTATAATTGCATTCTAAGTTATGTTTATTTGAAATATTTTCCCCTTAAATTCAGTAAAAAATAGTACATTTTTAATTACCTAAAATGACATACCCCCAACATTCCAAGGCTTAAAGAAAAGTTCTTGAGAAGAGAAGACTCATAAAAAGACTCAAAGATGACTCAAAATAAGTCATTTTTACACTTTCGATAAGAGTATGGTACATTTTATTAATCTGTATGAGATCCAACATTGGGCTATAGATAGGCTGTAAATAATTAACTAAAGATCATTCACATAAAATTTCATGCTTAACAGCCTGTGAGAAATGTAATAAATACGATAAAAGTTTAAAAGGATATAAAACATAAGAGACAGAAACATACTTTCCAAAGCTTTCATTGACCACAGATAGTAAAATTAAACAAGGGTGAAGGTCTGATTCAGTTAAGAGCAAACGTGGACACCATAGGACTTTCCTTAACATGATATGTAAATGAACTTCCATAAAATTAAGTTCCAGAGAGAGCTTCATCTTGAAATGGTACAGGCAATTCCTCATTGTACATAAAAAAGCTTTGATTCGCTATGGTAGATTGGACGTATGGCCTTAAGTTGGAAATGGTATCTGTTGAGAAGGAAGGTTTTCTGCCAAACATTATCCAAGCTCCTGAGGTCAATAAAGGTGCCAAGTTCCCTGACTGGCATCTCTCTTTTTCTGCTTTCTTTGTAGCAGAATACCTCACAGGCGTTGGCTAGCCTCATTTGTTTGATGCAGTTTTGACCCTTGAGATTCAAATAACTAACCAGGATAACCAAGTTATCAGATTTACCAAGTTACATTTCAGATCTGTAATATAAAACTTCATTTTATTATTTCTTTGCTTCCAAGCTCACTACAAATGAAGCAGATGGGTATTTATGGGATTCTGTTTCTTCCCAGAACAAGTCAAGACATCTGCTTGTAAAAGTTATGATCTGCCTGTTCTTTTCTTTTCTTTTCTTTTTGTTTGTTTTTTGACTAGATCTTTCTTAAAACTGTGAGGATAAATAAAGGAATGTTTATTGGATTTCAGATTAGGAGTATTCAGTGCTTTGGTTAATACTATATTAATAAAGCAAACCAAAACAAAGGTACTTTCTGATACATGCTGTAGTGCCCAGCTTTTGTGTTCTCCTCTCTCCATATGCAGTTTTCTGATATTCAAGTGAAATCCATGCATTGCTGGGTGATTTTAAGAGCAGAATTTTGTCCTGGTGAAACTAATCAGAACAGAGAACTTGATACTTTTTCAAAACATATATTTAAAAAGTTGATGCTTAGATTTTGCTAAGAAACTCCCCCCGTAAAAGAAAAAAAAAAGAAAGAAAACTTGATATCTAGACTTTCTTCAGAAAATGTTTTCCACATGCACTCTCTCAAATTATTCCCACTGTTTTTATTCACTTACAGAAAGAGAAGAGAAGTTCATGCTGTTTTCCTGAATGTGGTGTTTTGCTTCAGCTGATACTTGAGAAAACAAATGAAGAAATGTAATGAGGCATTATGAGAAAAATCTCCATAGACTTAGAATTTAGGTTCAGTTTGGCTAAATGCGTCACGGTCCAGCTCCTACTTTGATGTAAGTTGGCATAGAGCCATAGATTTCAGTGGAACTGTACTGATTTACATCAGCTAAAGATCTGGCCCCACATATTAACACAAATCTCTTAAACCTCTGAAACTGAGCTTCAAATCCAACAGAAACTTTTTTAGGCCTATGATTTTTTTTTTTTAACCTGGAAAAAGGCCCTTTGGCTAGGGACAGACATTCAAAAAGCCTGAGCCTGAACTGATTCATAAATTTATAGATGTTAGGGTTGGAAGGGACCTCAACAGATCATTGAGTCTGACCCCCTGCCCTATGCAGGAAAGACCACTGGGGTCAGATGACCCCAACCAGGTGCTTGCATAGCCTCCTCTTAAAGACCCCCAAGGTAGGGGAGAGCACCACTTCCCTTGGAAGCCCATTCCAGATTCTGGCTACCCTTACCATAAAAAAGTTCTTCCTGATGTCTGACATAAGTCTGCCCTCTGTCAGTTTGTGGCAGTTGTCCCTAGTTACCCCAAGGGTTGCCCTGGTAAATAGAACTTCTCCTATTCCTTGCTTTCCCCCCACTGATGAATTTGTACGCGGCCACAGGATCACCTTTCAGCCTTCTCTTGTAGACATGAACACCGCATACCCACAGATGCTGCCAGAAGCATCATTAGTGGCCAGCAGCGATTGGCGACCGCACACAAACACCACTGGCGGTGTCGGCAGTAAGGGGTAGGTGGCAAGCGGCAACCACCCACAGACACCGCTGACTGGCAGTGTCTGGTGTTTTTTGCAGTGGGTGCACCACCAACTTCAGGGGGTGCACATGCACCCGCATGCACCCCCTAAGCATCATCAATGCTTGCGGAGGCTGAAGAGTTCCAAGGCCTTCAATCTCTCCTCGTAGGGCTTTGCCTGCAGGCCCCTAAGCATGTGAGTGGGCCCGCTCTGAACCCTCTCCAAGTTGTCCTCATCCCTCTTGAAGTGTGGTGCCCAAAACTAGATGCAGTATTCCAGTTGTGGCCTGACTAATGCCACATAAAGGGGAAGTATCACCTCCTTGGTCCTGTTTGTCATGCACCAGCTAATGCATAATAAAGTGCAGTTAGCTTTATTGATCACTTCATCACATTGCTGACTCATGTTCACCTTGGAGTCAACAGTGACTCCAAGATCCCTTTCTGCTGCTGTGCTGCTGAGAAGGTCCTCCCACAGCTTGTAAGCATGCTGGTGACTTTTTCTTCCCAGGTGCAGCACCTTGCATTTATCCTTATTGAACTGCCTCCTATTCTTTTCCACCCACTTTTCCAAACTGTCCAGATCTACCTGGATTCACTCCCTAACCCTCTGGTGTGTTAACTTTACCCCATAATTTGGTATCATCTGCAAACTTGGACAGAGTGTTTTCCACACCCTCAGCCAAGTCACTGATGAAGACACTGAACAGCACCAGTCCAAGGACCGAGCCTTGTGGGACTCCACTGCTCACATCTTTCCAGGCTGATACCAAGCCACTCACCACCACTCTCTGGGTGCAACCCCTAAGCCAATTTGCCACCCACATGACTGTGTAATCATCTGCGTGACAGTTGCTCAGTTTATCTATGGGAATATAACTTGATACTGTATCAAAGGCCTTCTTAAAATCGAAGTACATGACATCCACCTTGATTCCTGCATCTAAGCATTTTGTAACCTAGTCATAAAAAAATCCAAGGTTAGTCGGGCAGGATCTACACACTATGAATCTATGCTGGTTGCCCTTTAGCACTGCTTTCTCTGCTGGACTCCCACCTTAATTTTTTCAAAGGTTTTTCTGAGGATAGAGGTGAGAAAAATTGGTTTATAATTACCCGGATCCTCCTTCCTCCCCTTCTTAAAAATAGGGACCACACTGGCTCTTTTCATCTTTTGGGACCTGACCTGAGCACCAAGAGTACTCAAACAGCCATGCCAGTGACTCTGCTATGACACTTGCCAATTGCTTCAGCACCCTTGGATGAAGATCATCTGGGCCTGCTGACTTAAACACATATAGCTCCTTCAAGTGCCTCTTCACTAAGTTGGTGCTAATAGTTGGTGGGCTGGTTTCCCCGTTATGTATGCCTGTCTATGATCTAACTGAGAGATTTGTCCTGATCTGGGTTCAGGAATACAGAGGCAAAAAACTAACTGAAGAGCTTATCTTTGTCCCCTCTATCTGTCACTAACTGCCCTAGTTTGTCTTGCAGGGGCCCTATGCTACCCTGTGCCTTCTTTTTGCTCCCCTTTTTGTCTCCTTCTGTGCCCGTAGGATTGCTCCCTTTAAGAACAACCACCCTTCCTGGACTCCTCTCTCACCAATTCTCCTGTTTTTAAGTGCCTTGCTAACTAATCTCCTGAGTACACTGAAGTTAGCCTTTCTGAAGCCTAGATTCAATCTTTGCAAGTTAGTCTAACATGGGTAGATTAAACCAGTTTGTAACTGGACAGACATTCTCTCTGGACTGAGGAAAATCAGTCACATGCCTGCAGTAGATCAGGCTAGAAGCCAGGGGGCATTATAGCATCCTTCCCTCCTCTTTCAAAGTGCTGAGCTGAGGGAGGGGGGGTATGCCCAGACTCCAGCATGACACTCTGATTAGGGAAGCATATAAACCCCCAGCCTGCCTGCACTACCCTAGGTTTTTCCCCAGTGGGTGCTCAAGGGGCAGGAATGTTGCCAGACTTCAGACCCCTGCCTGCTGCTAGCACTCTGAGGCAAAGGGGTGGGGTGCAGTGCATGCATCTGTTGATGAGATGGAACTTTTCAACCCCCCTCCCTGCTTCTTTACACTGCCTGCAGCAAACTGACAAGCAAGCAAGCCAGCAGGGGGATGATAACAGTATTTATCACTCCATCAGTAGAACAGTAGTCTCTCCCCATTAATTCAAACTCTTCTTAAACAGCTTAACAGCTGACCTGTTGAGACCTGTTGTTAGTTAGTTCTAAAAATCCCTAAGCGGTTATGCTGTCTGCCTGTTCCAGTGAAATCGGAGACACATGAACACAGAGATACCTCTCAGTATTAGCTAGCATTCTACATGCCTAGGGTCAGTGGGACTAGGGTCCATGCTGTGGGAGATAGGAGGGATGAGTGGGGGATCCCTGCTTGTCCAGGAAGCAGCAAGGGATGGGGCATGGCAGGTACCTCTCTGCTGTACCTGCAGTCTCTGCTGGAACTCCAGCCAGGGAGCAGAGAGGAGGGGCCAGCCCTGCTGTGGAGCAGAAAGGCCAGAGAGAATGCTGGGATACTGGGGGTATCTGGTTTCAGCCATTTTCAAACTGGTTTATGTTTATTGAACATATGTTCTGTTACAGGTTTAAACCAGTTTCTGATCACTTAAATTGGTTTATATGTAATGTCTGTCCTGAGCCTTTGAGTTGGCATTCATTGTTTCAGATGGTTTTGAAGACCCATTATATAGAGCCTGATCCCAAGCTGAGCAATAAAATGGAAAGAAGATCCCTTTTACTTCAGCTGGGATTTGATCAGGCCCATAATTAAATTTCCTTTCCTGTGCATTTCAGTGAGATTTCAGTTCACTCACAGAGTTTTGAAACATGCCTTATTGTCATGTCAGTCATAGCCTGAGATGCATAATTTTCAGAACTACTTTGGCTGATTCTACATCTGCTTGGAAGTAACTGGACTAGAAAGGTTGACTGAATGTCTTTGAAACTCAAATAAATTAATGAATGATTAAATAAATAAATAAAAGAATACTTTTGAGTTTAGTTTGAGTGATGAAGTATGAAAGTCTTTTTAGATTGTTTTATTTAGCATATCCTAAACACTGGTAAATTGGGGGGAAGTGTAACCTTGATCCAAATCACCACAGTTTTACCAACTCTAGAGACAGAACAAAAATCAGATACTGTATCCAAACCAGAGGACTGGAAGAGGGCCAACATGGTCCCCATCTTCAAAAAAGGAAGGAAGGAGGACCCGGGAAACTATAGGCTGGTTAGTCTTACCTCGATCCTAGGCAAGCTGTTCGAGAAAATTATGCTGGTACACATCCAGGAGGGGCCAGCAGGGGACTGCATACTTAGGGGCAACCAACATGGGTTCATCAGTGGCAGGTCCTGTCAGACTAACCTGGTGGCCTTTTACGATCAGATCACCAGAACATTAGATGCAGGGGTAGCAGTGGATATAATCTTCCTGTACTTCCGGAAGGCTTTTGACACTGTCTCTCACCCTGTTCTCATTAAGAAACTGAGGGGCTGTGGTGTAGACACCCACACAGTCAAATGGGTCGCCAACTGGCTGGAGGACTGCACCCAGAGGGTGGTAGTGGATGGGTCCTTCTCAACCTGGAAGGACGTGGGCAGTGGGGTTCCGCAGGGCTCAGTTCCTCGGGCCCGCACTGTTCAACATCTTCATCAGCGATTTGGATGAGGGGGTAAAAAGCACCCTGTTCAAATTTGCTGATGACACTAAGATGTGGGGGGACGTAGGCACATTGGAAGGATGCAACAGGCTACAATCAGACCTAGACAGGTTACAAGGGTGGGCGGACAAGAATAGTATGGGTTTCAACACAGGCAAGTGCAAGGTGATGCACCTCGGGAGGAACAACCGGCACCGTGCCTACAGGTTGGGGAACTCCCCTCTTGTCAGCACTGAGGCGGAAAGGGATCTGGGGGTCATCATTGACTCCAAGATGAACGTGGGCCGGCAGTGTGGAGAGGCAGTAAGGAAGGCCAACCACACCTTGTCATGCATCCACAGATGCATCTTGAGCAGGTCCAAGGAGGTGATCCTCCCCCTCTATGCGGCACTAGTCAGGCCGCAGCTGGAGTATTGCATCCAGTTCTGGGTGCCACACTTCAAGAGGGATGTCGACAGCATGGAGAGGGTCCAGAGGAGGGCCACTCATATGATCAGGGGACAGCAGGGAAGGCCGTATGAGGAGAGGCTACGGGACCTGAACCTGTTCAGCCTCCAAAAGAGAAGGCTGAGGGGGGATCTTGTGGCCTGTTATAAACTAGTCAGGGGGGATCAGCAGGCATTGGGGGAGTCACTGTTCTCCCGAGCACCACCAGGAGTGACCAGAAATAACGGTCACAAGCTGGCAGAGGGTAGGTTTAGGTTAGATATCAGGAAGCGCTACTTCACGGTCAGGGCAGCTAGGGTCTGGAACCAGTTTCCAAGAGAAGTGGTGCAGGCTCCTACCCTGGGGGTGTTTAAGAGGAGGTTAGATGAACATCTTGCTGCGGTTGTTTGACCGCAGTATTCTTTTCTGCCATGGCAGGGGGTCGGACTAGATGATCTGCTCAGGTCCCTTCCAACCCTAGAAACTATGAAACTCTTCAACTTTGATAATTTGAATACAGGCCTGAAGCACCTTTCATTTTGTAAAATAAAATTTGTAACCTGTCTCATCTTGAGCTCTAATTATATCTCAAAAAAGCCACTAAACCAGAGAGAGTAGAGCTAGGACATGGCTCTCAAAATGCAGTGCCAATGTGCCTTAGAAATGTTGTTTTAAGAAATGATACTATTAATCGGGGCAAAAAAGAAAACTATTTTAAGGTCTTGTCCTGCAAGAACATCAAGAGGGTTCCATATGGAAGCAAAGATTCTGAATCTAAGTGGTTTGCAGTATCGTTGATTATTGAACTTTCTTGTACACTGAAGCACTTTCAGAGAAAAAAAACTGTTATTACTACTAGAAGTAAATGTTAAAGGAAAATAAGAAAATCACACATGCAGAAAGTTCATGTTTGACATTTGTTGTCTGCCATTACATAGAAGATAATTCATTTAAAACTGAAAAGGAAAAAGAGATAGTATTGGTGTGGTTTCTTCTGGAGTTCAAGTTGGTGCAGAAAAATGGAAAAATGCCTGTTCAACCAATATAGCTAAGCCTCTGTACTTGGACAATACAGTATATATTCAAGAGAGAAATATAAAAGAAATTGATTTTTTTATGGTCCAACCACTGCAATTAGTTCATTATAGCAGAACATTTTTCAAAGATATGCCAGAGGAATTAAGCAGAAGAGGAATCTTAGTGTGGAATACAGAAACTTAACTCTGATCATAAAACTAATGCCTCCCATGCAATAAAAATAAAGATACTGCCACAGTAAGTACATGCAATTAACAAAGAAAATAAAGCAGTGATGAAAATAATTGTTTGCATCTGTCATCTAGACAACTGTGATTTGTAGTTTCTTATTAAATTTAACTTTTTTTTCCCTCTCAGTTGAAGGAAGAGCTTAAAGAGAATACTTAAATAAACAGAATGTTAAATATCTGAGCTAATTTTTACAATGGATTACAGACATCCACTTAGACTTCCAGAGAACTCACACACTAGGCAGGTACAGTCTTCAGTGTTGTAGCTAAAAGGAAACTTATGAGAGGCAAGGGACATTTTTTGCAATAGATTTCATTGGACCACCTGTATAGCTTAATTTATCTAGGCTTTACATGGCTCCCATTATAACAGTATCTAAATTCCTCATGACTATCCTGTGAAATAAGAAAGGTAGTCATGGTATAATAAAAAAGCCAGCTTTTTAGAGGTATTTAGTTTTCTAAAGATGGGTATGAATGCCTACTAGAATTTTCAAAAGTACCTAAATGTCTAAGTCCCATTGAAATGTGATCCAAAGCTCTTCTGAGCAAGAACAATTTATTAGTGTTTAGCAGTGTCAAGCAGTCCTAATTCAGGTTTCTAGGCACTATTATAAGAAATAAATCTACCCAGAAAAACGAATAGGCCTCATCAGCCATCTTCAGATAAGACAATAATGGAAGACAATCATCCTTGACTACAAGGGAGTGCCAAAGAAGAATAAATAAATAAAACCACCCATTTAGGACCCTTATATGAATCTGTATCCACAATGGTGGTTAAAGGGAAAAACAACAGAAAATTTTGTGACATGGTGGTTACTAGTCTACTGTCTCTCTCTGTTTTTATATTGTGGTTTGATGGAAGTTGGCCTGATGTGGTGCAGCCCAGAGTAAGCACATATGCAATGGAATGTGGTATGCAGCAAACAAAATATTTCAAATGAGACTTTTTGCATCACTTAAGAAATATCTGCTATGTAGCTTGTGCAAGTCGCCACAACTGCCTGTATTTCAGGAAATTGCACTATATGCCTGCAAATCAAAGAGAAGCTTAAATTGCTTTGATTTTAGCTTTTGGAAAGTTTAATTGTTTAGTTGTTTTGATTTGCTATGCATAGAACATTTCCTGTCTGTACTTCCATACATCATTGTCTGCTGAGAAGGGAGAGGATGTTTGTAGGAAACTTACTTTAGAATGGCTTACTGTCAGCATAGTGGTTTGGTGTCTTTTCTATAGAAATGAGGATCTCTCTCTGCTTTGCTTATGAGAGAAGAGGATTCCCTCTACTTGTATCTGTTCAATCAGATTTTACCTGACATTACAGACCAATACCAGGTATAGCTTAAGCTAGATGTAAATATTTCTCTGCAAATGATGTGCCAGCTAATGCCATATAAAATGTAAACTGTCAACCAGTTCACTTGTGATCTCACAAAAGAGAGAGAGAGAAAGGAAAAGACAGAAACATTTAAACAAGTTAAAGCACTTTAGATAATGCAAGAGAGTCAAGTCTAGTGAGATTGTTTGCAGTGTTTTGATGAACTAAGACATTTGGAAAATATGGATGTATCTTCAGGTAAAATATACAAACTCTCATACACTTGTGCCAACTTCAAGGCTTTGATGATCCACCCATCTGAAGGAACAGCAAAATGCAGGTGAGTCTAAAAACAAGAGCAAAAATCAATAAAGTTAAAAAAAATCATCAAATTCCTACCATGATCTTTGTTTTACAGAACTCTAAGCAAACCGCATACTGCCATTTAGAACATTTCTGGCTTATTTGTCATGCATCATGCCTGATTACATTGACAGAACCTATTTGGTGTGATGTGTCAGACACAGAAAACTGTAAAGCTCTGTGGTTCAGTAAAACCCACAGCTAAGAAGATCATGGTTTTTCAGTTAAACTAGGTTTTTATAGTTTATTTTAAAGATATCTGATTTTTTGCTGTCACTCCTCTTAACTTTGCCACTGCTTGGTCAGGGATTTTGAGTCTAATAGGCATTCTAGAAGCCAGATTCTTCAGAAGGTTAGGTGAAGATGAGGGTTTGCAATCCAGCCACAAGTCAACTAAGGCTGCAGCAAACAGCTGTATGATGAGACAGCTAAAGTGCTCCAGCTCTTTGCTGTGACTTTCATTTCAGTGTGCCAGTTCTCCAGTCAGCTGTGTAGGACCATGGCTATCCTCCAGCGAAGCAGAGAAGTGGTGTCCTGTGGAGTCAAAGCAGCAGCAAGCAACTGACTGACTCATGCTTAATCCATCAACCTGTCATATATTAAGTGTGTTGCAAGTGATCCCAATATAAGAACAAAAAAAAACCCATCTAGGTTCGAATGAACTACCCAGCTAGCTGGGTAAATGGACTTTCAGGTGTACAGGAGAACACTGAATTATATGCACTCACGCTGGTAAATGTGACTGCACATTTTCTAATCAGAATATTACAATGCAGGGTTGAGCTATACTGTTGACATCTTTTCACTGCCAAAAAAACACATAATAGAACCTTGGAGGCTGTTCTTTCATGCTGTAATTCCAGCATATCAGAGCAAACTGGATTAATCGAATCTGCTGGAGAATGGAAATTACCATGCTCCAGCGGACTCCAGCATCAGGTGTATCAGCATCCCTGTGCTGAAAAACAGTTGCAGGGTGCTTTAAACTAGAGCTCATTCAATGAGCTTTAGTTCAAAGTGCCTGGCTGACATTTTTCAGTGCAGGTATACTGATACATGTGACACTCTAGGAGCTTTTAATTAGCACAACCAAGAAGAAACATACTCCAGGGACAGAAACCCACCTTCCTCCAACCCCATGCCCTTCCTCCTGGCAAAGCTGTACACCAGGCTGGAATCAAAGGCTGTCTCAGTGACAGTGAGGAAGCAGGGCTAACCCAGGCTCAGGCAGAGCAAAGGAGCTCTGCCCAAGGGTAGAGAACAGCCCTGTGTAATGCCACCGGGGATGGCAGCAATCACACTCTCAGTTAACCCCCAGTGGTGTCTGGCACAGACATTTGATAAAGCACTCTGATGTAAAGTGCTTTATGTTAGCATACATCCACCCAGGGTTAATTCAGAGTGTAGTCCACAATTTTTAAATCACTCTAAGATCCATGAACATCTGTTCAGTTATGGTTTAGAGTGCTTTCTGCCTGCTTAATGCGTGCACCTAGCCGGAATGACTATGAACCGATGGCATGATGCCATGAAAAAAGCCAATGTGATCAGGCAAGATATTTGCAGGATTTAAATAGAAGTATTAATGGCATTATACAGGCACTGGTGAGACTTCATCTAGAATACTGGGTATCATTCTGGCCACCTGTTGTTCACCCATATTCAAGCAGATGAATTCACATGAGTGCAGAAGTGCTATGATTTAGGAAAAAGAAATCCTATGTTATGAAAAAAGGCTTAATGATTTTGGATCACTGCGCTTTGCAAAACAAGGACTGAAAGGGGATATGACTGGTCTCTATAAACACCTTCCAGAGGGTAAACACGCTAAAGGAAAAAAGTCTATTAAATCTCTTTTTGAAGGACACAGTTGGCACACGAACAAATGGAAATTAGCCATAGATAAATTTGATTGGGAAATGAGCAGTTTCCTAACATTAAAGTGGTAAGTTTCTGGAACAGTCTGTTAATAGTAGTGGGGGGCAAGAAACCTACCTAGTTTTAAGGTTAAGTTTGATACAATTAAGAAAGGAGATTTTATGATGCATTTGGCTGTGATAGCTGGAGACTTGACCCAGAAAGTGGCTTCCAGTCTTCACATTCTCATATCATAAAAATCTATCTTTAGCATCCAATGCTTCCTTATAGTATCTTTGTGGAAATTACTGAAAGAGTCTCATAAGTGGAATATTATAGATAAATAGACTCTAAATGACAGAGAGAGATGGAGAGAGACATAGAGAAGGATGAGTTGTATTACAAGTCTAAACCATTTTCTGTGCTGGTAAACTACTATCAACAGTGGATAGAAAATAGGGAAAACCTTTGAAGAGGATGAAAGCAAAAATCAGAGGAACAATTAAAGTAGCTTGCACTGGCCATGAAAAATTGGAGACTGAAAAGGAAGAAAAAAAGATCTTAGCAGACTCTCAAACTCTGAGAGATTCTTGTTGAGTAACAAAAGTAGTCAAATAGGTATCATTTAAAAAGGTCCTAAGTTGTATTGCAGTAATATTATGGATCAAGAAAGTAAAACTCTAAACTGCGGAGAGGCCTCCTTGGATTCATTTCATACAAACAGGAAGCAGGAGCGGATCCAAAGATGTGTGATCACACTGCCACAGTATGGTCCCACAGAGGCTGCACCCTGCTTTGACTGTGTACTCCATGTGCAGTGAGCAATATGAGCTCACCAGTGGTCAACATAGGGTCTGCCTTGAGTCCCTGCCTTCAAGTAGGTTCAGAGCCTGCTGTTTTGTGCTTTTCCTCTCCCTCCTCAGGGGGAAGGAGAGGAGAAGTGTCCAGCAGCAACATTCAGCACCTGCTTTCATGCAATTGTGGAATCTCTCTGCCACTGCTGAATTCAGGGTGGGGAAGAAAGGAGGGGAAGACTCTGGAGCTGCTTAAAAGTCAGGATTTCGGGGAACTCCTGCACCTACCAGCTGATGAGCTCATTGAAATCACAGTACATGTAAACCTCCCATCAGGAGTTGCACTGACATGCTAGTGGACTGAGAGCTCACTGGCATCAAGGATTACAGCAAGAGATTGCTGTATGGCACATGCACAATGAGCTGTCTTTACTATGTATGGGGCACATAGCTGAAGGGGACATGGTTGCACCCCTGTCCCTGACCCCACAATCTTGACCCCATCCATGATAGAAAGGATGAAAGGAATGAGAAATAGAGAGAAATTCAATTGAAGTGACCACACACTAATTGGATTCTGCATGCTGTGCACACCCTTTATGTGTGTCAATATCTCGTGTGTGTGTATGTGTGTGTGTATAAGTTTCACATGCAGACAAGTGCACACATGCAGTGTGCAACCCTCACACCTGTTTGAGGCACTGCAAATCACACATGGCACACGCATGCAACTCTTTGCTGCACTGCAAATTTGCAGCATGTGCCAAAATTTGATAGCGGGAACTCCTGGTATAAAAAAAAAAAAACCTGCTGCAAAAAAAGCAGTGTAGCATAGGCTCCAGGAATGTGTGCTGACAAACACAGAGGCTTGGTCTTCCAGGGAGATTCTCTGCTTACCAGCCAAAGTGTCTTCCCTCCTCTAGTTGTTCCCCAGTTCCTCCAGCACAGTGGGAATCAGGAAGAGTGAAGAAATGGCTGTTTCCCCAAAACGGGGCATTTTGCTCCCCACCAAACCCCACGTGCAGGGGAATGCACAGTGGCAAATTAGTGCCACTCCTATGTTTCCTGCAGCAAACTTACAGCCCTGCTTCTAGAGATGACTCCATGAGATCTTGACAAGAACTTAATGGGTATGTCACCTTTTCTATAACAATTCCACTAGGTTATGAAAAAGTCTTTCATAAGTTTCCATGAGCCACTTCTTCAGACAGCTGTGTTGGCCTCAGGAATTGTGGGACAGATATTCAGAGGGCAATGCTATTTGCAACTATGTTATACACTAAAGGTACAGACCTGAGGCAAAACTGAACCTGGAATGCCCTAGCAAATGTAGGCTTCTTGGTGGTGCTTCTTGTGGTTTTATGATGATTTTATAATGTTTATTTGCTGTTTCCTTAAAGTCTCATCTTGTGAAACCGAGTATCAGAGTTGGAAGGGACCTCATGTATCACTTCAAACCCCTGCATAGATGAAAGACTGTTGTTCCTCAGCTATCCCGTATAGATAAATGCCCAGTCCCTTCTTCAAAACCTTCAGTGAAGAAGATTTGGCAGCTTGTTCTATTGCCCTTCTCGTCTCTCAGTTCAGAAGTTTTTCCTGAGATTTGATCCAAATCTGCTTTACATGCTTTAAAGCCATTGCCACATGTTCTTTCCTTTGTGGAAAGGCAGAACATGATTCTTCATCTCTATGGCAGTCTTTCAAAACTTTAAAAACTGCTGCCATGCCATTCCTTAATTTCCTTTTGTCCAAACTAAATATTTCTCATTCTTTCCTCATATGGCTCACTTTCTATTATATTTGTCACTTGCTTCCAAATCCATTCCTGTTTCTCCAAATCCTTCTTAAAATGCAGCACCCACAACTGGAAACACTGGTCCATCAGATGCCTGATCAGCTCTAAGTACTAGGGTGGGAGTATTACCTTGTATGTTCTGGATACAATACTTCTGTTGATCTGTCCCCAAGTTGAATTTCCTTGTTTGTAACAACATCACCTTACTGATTCCTGTTGTGTTTCTGATCAACCATACCCTCCCCTGCCCACCTCAATCTTTCTCATTATTGCTGTTGTTTAGTTACCCCAACCCAGTATTTTTACTTGTTTTCCCCCTTTCCAAGGTATAGAACCTGACATTTATTTTGGCTGAATTTCATTTCTCAATTCTCCAGTTTATCAGGACCGCTTTAAATTTTAATCCTACTGTGCAAAATATTTGAAACATTTATCTCCCAGTTTTGTGTCATCTGCAGACCTATTCAGGAATTTCTGTATTCCTGAATCCAAATAATTCATTAAACCTGCAAACCCAAAACCAACCCTAGTAGAACTACGCTTCTGTAACCACCTGCTAGCCTGACATTCATCCATTTGTAGTTGTTCAACCAGTTATGTACTTAGCTTCCTTCTGAAAATTGCTTGTGGACTGTGATAAAGGCTTAATAAAATCTAGGTATATATTTATTTCTTTAAGTCCTGTAAATATATAGAGTAGGGTGGGGAAAGATGGAGGGAGTCATCTAGTTGTCATTGTAGAGAAAATCCTGAAAATATGGATGCAAAGACTTAGAAATCAGAAAATGAAGAAATACAGCATAAAATGCATTGTTTTAAAAAATAATGTTTTTAAAACAACATCATGATGGTTTAAGTTTTCATAGTTTGAGAGCTGGACGTGGCCTCCTCACACTTTATCCCTCTCTCTCAATTCTTCTGTATTTTCATTTGAGAGAAATTCAGAGCCTCTCTAGGCCTCACATGAGTGGTTAAAGAAATACCATAGTAAAGACCCCTTTTATTACTTTTATGTAAGACAAATATTGGCTGGGGTACAATTCTTACAGGCACAAACATTTAGAAAACATTACACAGCGGTGAGCAAATATGACTCAAGACATTGAGAGTCCTTACAAATTTAGATCGGCTTCAATTAAATGTATTTTGATTCTACCGAAACATTTACACTTAAACCACTCCCTGCAAAGTAGATTGTTTCCTCTTCATGTTATTCATCAACTAGTTGAGTAACTGCATTTAGTTTGTCAAGATGTCTTTTCACATTAGACAAGCTACACTTAGGAGGCTGAATTAACAAATAACAATTTCCTGCCTAAAATGATCATAAAAATGCCAATCTTTCATCAAATTACTTCTGAGGAAGGGCAAAGATACAAAGAGTTTAACTTTCTTTATGTTTATACTCGCCTTTAGCTATGGAAGCACAAAACTCATAATTTTAAAAAATGACTTCTCTCCAGCTGTTTCTGTAAAATGGACTTACTGTGTTGTGTTGTGTCCACCCTTCAATAAATCATTTTGGTTCTGAAGCAGGAGACCTCCACAGACTTTACCAGATACCTGAAATTAAGCATGATATCAGCAAGATAGTTTTTAAATGATGTAAGAGAAGAAAAAACAATAATCCTTTGATTATTTCCATTATTTCCCGATTAGCACATTGAGAAAATATGTTTCCATCCAAGCGCTGTTCCTTAAGGTGATATAAACACAGCTTTGGTCTGGGTCTCACAATTCTTGCATTCTTTTTTGCCAATCTTCCCCCTACATTGGTCTGAACCAGGTTTTGCTTGGCATTACGTAGAGAAGAACATATAAGGAATCATTCAACCCATCACATGGGTCTCTTAAAGACGACGAAAATGTGTATTTCCTGCACTCGGGAGAACTCAAAAATTACTTGGTTCCTGCTCCTCAGGGACTGTGCGGTGGCCCCAGAAGAAGTCAGGAGAGGAAAGCAAGACCTGAAACCACAGCCCAAACCTTAATCTAGACAAGCAAGAAAAGTTTATTGGCCAGGACATTAGAAAGCTAGACCTCCCAAAGGTGCATGGCATTGATGCATACACCCAGAAACAGTTCCTCCTCAAGGCAGACTGCTACTTTTCCACTGTTCTACATAACTTCTGACTGTTGTCTGTGCACAGAATGGGAAATACCATTTAAAAATGCCCTTCCTGGGTCAGATGACAGAAACTAACCTACATGAAAGGGTGTTAAGGGGCTTACTTAACACATTACCCTTTGCAATCTCTGAGTGAAAAGAAATAACTGCTAAATATTATGATCGAAAGGACCCAAACATTGACCAGAAAATGATGTATTATCTGGATTACTCATAGCAGAGTCAAAAGATACTTATTCCTGGGTCTTGTGGGATTTTCTCTCCTTGTTTTACATATCACAGTTTTTATTAAAAAAATAACATTTAAGCACTTGAAGTTACAGGTTTTGTTACATAAAAACTAGGCATTGAAGGGGAAATGTATTCTATTCTTCCAAACGGCATGAAAGGCACTCAGAACTAATCTTCCAAAGCACAGCACTTGCTCTCAGGATATATTCAGGTTTAGACAATGATTAAACATTAACCCTTGACATGGTGTTGGATTTATACAGCATGACTACATTTTACATTCCAATGTTTATACTGAGCACCCAGGTGGGGGAAAAGGACACATAGTTAAATCCCCTCTGTCCTTTCCCCTCTCTTTTTTTTCCTTGCAAGCTCACTACATTAAATAGTGTATGGAAAATTGGCATTTCAAGTGAATAAAATGAACTGGCAAACAACTAAAGCTGAAAGCAGAGAATGCTGCTGAATGTTAAGCTTGTCTTGTCTCCTTGCAAAAAGAACATGTGTGAATCAATTGGTATAAGATGAATTTTACCAAAATAGCTCACTCCTAGTCAGATTGCCTAAATTACTGATGCCAAGTTGTTAGTTGAAATGTCTGAAAATTGTTTTGTAAATTTAGATTAAAGAAAAATACAATACATGTTCCCTTTTATGCTGTAGTCCCCTTTCTTCAACAGTCAAAAAAAATGTTCCACTTAGAGAAACTCTTCGACTTGTTTTCTCTTTGGGAAACACTTGAGAGAGAAAAGAAAACTCAAGTAGCCAGTGAAGCAGTAAAAGCATCTGAAGTCCTTTGGCTGTTTGAGAAGGTTACTAATCTGATCTTTGCAAAAGAATCTTTCCTTTAGGAAGAAAACCAAACTTTTCTCAATTTAAAATGCATGCTCTTAAATCACAGTTATTTGTTACTCTGTTAAATGTGGTTAAAGTACTTTCCAAAACTGTTTGTTATTAAACATTGCTTTCTTCACAAACATAAAAATATGCACCCTTAATGTATTCTCTAAAGGCAATAAATACCAGCTGATTGCCCTGGAATCCTTTTAGGAAGTTTAAAACAGCTGTGCTGCAATATTGAGTAATAGATACAGCAGGACACTGCTCATAGCAAATCTGGACCTACTCATAATGAAACAAAATAAAGGACATATTTTTTTTTAGGTTTTTGCCACAAGAAATGACATCTCCAGTTATTTTCTGCTAGTAGATGGCTTGTTTGAATGATCCAACAGGCCTATGCAATAAAAATGGTAGAAAAGGATGTAGTTCCATCAGATAAACATCTTCACGGTTCTCAGTAGAGAAAGGCTTCCTTAGATCACCTTGTAAATTTAGTACCTTTCAGCTAAACTCACCTCCATGGTCAAAGAGCCTAAACCAAATCCACCCTTAAGGTAGATGATTGTATGTTAATTGTATATAAGCTTCTTGTGGCTACCCTTGACAGAAATGCTATAAAATCTAACTAGGAGATTGGATTGTAAAGATTTGCAGATGTGCACACTCCTAGAGCTTTTGGAAAGATCTACCTTCCTCCCCCTGCACAGCCCCCATACCAACCTTCCCACGCTCTTGCACTATCCCACTGCACCCTCACCTGCTGCCCTACAGTCCATCTCCCCCACAGCTCCCCACCCCACCAAGCCCCTACAGTTCATCTTTCCCACCAGCCCTATCTTACAGCCTCACAAATTATCGTCACTCTTGGTCACTTGGCAAGCAGAGCCACCCAAGCTAGCTTTCCATGTTAACTGTAGACTACAAACAGCAAAACCATATTCATATGACACTGTCCCTCAGATAACTGGATCTGCACCTCAGTAGAGCTAGCAAGTGCCACACTAAGCAGGCTCTGCTGCTATCCATTCTAGGGCTAGCACATGTGGAGCAGGTTGGAAACTGGCTCATCTCAGGGAAAGGATCAAGTTGGTCTCCCTCCACTGTATCTGCCTTTGAGGCCCATCCATAGCATCTGTGTTCTTTTAGCTGAGCACCAATTCATAATCAGATACCAAACATGCACCAGACCAGTAACCATGCATACTTAAGTATCAAGGGAATCAGTCGTAGTAGCAATCTGAGCAGTGGGTTGGAGCAGAATGAAGATAACTTATGATGGGAAAAGACTTCATCATAAGATTCTACTATAATGAACACAATGGCTCAAGGAACATTTCTCATGTAGCTAGTGTGTGAAAGAATATCCAATCCAAGTATTGTATTGTCACTGTGCTAGAGAATTTGAAGAGAACTTGTTCCAAAAAATTGTCAAGTCATCAATTAAGTTCTTCTGCTCCATTTAAAAACTAGGCAAATTTCCCGCAAATTTATTTTAAAAATTTGGACTATCCCAGTTTCCATCAAATACAGTCTTAAATATAGTTTCTCAAATTTGATGACAGCCTGAAAGCAATTTGACTTCTCAAAAACCCAACAATAACTCTAAAAGGCCATGAGCTTTCCATGAAAACAGTCAAAGAAACAGTGCTAATTCAAATAAACTGGTTACAAACTAGTCAGGGGGACCAGCAGGCACTGGGGAAGTCCCTGTTCCCCCGAGCACTACCAGGAGTGACCAGGAATAATGGTCATAAGCTGGCAGAGGGTAGATTTAGGCTAGATATAAGGAGGTGCTATTTCACTGTCAGGGTGGCTAGGATCTGGAACCAACTTCCAAGAGAAGTGGTGCTGGCTCCTACCCTGGGGGTCTTTTAAGAGGAGGCTGGATGAACACCTTGCTGTGGTCGTTTGATCCCAGTACTCTTTCCTGCCATGGCAGCGGGTCGGACTAGATGATCTACTCAGGTCCCTTCCGACCTTAGTAACTATGAAACCCAGGTTTTTCTTATCCAGGTTGTTCATGATATACTTCATTTGCAGCACAGTGTCAATTCAAGAAAGAGCTGCTCCAGAGACTGCTATACGTTTTACTCCAAGGGCACTGCTTTACCTTTCAGCTGGAGCACAGCTGTGACCCCACACAACTGCCTGGACAGACAGTGCCCTTTGAAAAAAGCTGCAGCAAACAGCCAGAGCTGCCCCTGCACAGCTTATTTGCCACAGCTATAAATGTCCTGGAGATAGTTCACAATCCTCCTTTTTGCCTGGGTTAAGAAATCTGATCCTCTAAAAAATCTGGGTTCTACTGCATTTTAACTCTTTTGAGGCAGTAGGAAACACATAGAAATTATATTCCAGGAATTATTAAGTGAAAAGATGTCTGAGTCAATCTTAGTGAGAGGCAAGGATTTTTATGGTTGGTTATCTTTTATTGGACCAACTACACAGTTGGGATAGACTTAGACAAACTTTTGAATGCAATGCATTCTTCAGTTTATTCATTCAAACAACCCTGGCCAGACATTAATGGATATGTTTCTTGAAACTTCTTAATCTCCTCCCAGAAACATTCGCATCCCTGTTGGGCTTGTGATGAAACACCCAGTGGCAGTAGTGGGAGGTAAGATGATGTATCATTGTTTGCACTGGAACCAGTAGAAATTTCATCACAAGAGCTAGGAAACTTAGTTCCTTCAAACTTAGATGTCATAGTCTACTGGTTCTTTGTTGCAATTATCAACAGCACTAGCCAAAATAAAATAGTGTATGCATTCTTCAGCAGAAGGACTGTCCGTTTCAAGTAGTGGAACAAGAAAATGGTTGATCTAAAAAAGTCACTTCCATACAATGCCAGCTTCCATTTGTAGGGAAACATAATGGGCTGCGTCCTCAGTTAATGTAGAATAGTGTTGTTTGACTACTGACCGTTATATTTTGTTCTTTTACTTAAAAAATGTATATTCATTAAATCAAAAGAAGTAGGAATGTAGTGATTCCCTTAATAAAGTTTCATAACACTTTATAAAACTACTGGATACAAAAAATCATGGACTAAACATAGACGTTGGATTAATGGCACATTATAACCTACCTAACTTCTGATAACTGCAGGTAGCCTGTCTGCATTTTACCAGCTACATTTTATTACCAGTTCAACATTTCCCGCTTTCCCCACCCTACCTACCTATCTCACACCTATTGTCTCCCATTCTCTCTGATCCTCACTGCCATGCATTTGCATTTTTACAGACCCGCATTTTGCACGTTGCCTTCTATTCTACCATGGAGAACCCATAACACCAGCAGACTCTTCCTATGCCTGAAAAAGGGTGTGTGCGCCCGAAAGCTTGCAAAGAACCATTTTTCTATTAGTTCATAGGATCATAGTGTTTAGGGACCTAAACAGATCATCAGGTCTGACCCCCTGTCCCAGGCAGGAACAGGTGCCAGGATCATATCACTCCAGCCAAATATCTGTCCAGCCTCCTGTTGAAGACCCCCAAGGTAGGAGAAAATACCATCTCACTTGGGAGCCCATACAGAGCCTGGCAGCCCTAAATGTAAAGTAATGTCTCCTGATGTCCAACCTGAACCTTCTCTCTATTTGTGGCCATTATCCCTAGTAACCCCAGGTGGTGCCCAGGGGAACAGGGCCTCCCCCAATTTCTGCAAGGGGTCCCCCCCTCTCCTTGAGGGGTTTGTAAATGGCCCTTATCACCCTTCACCAGATCCCTTATTACCCTTCTCTTGTGGAGGCTGAAGAGGTTAAGGCCCTTTAGCCTCTCTTTGTAGGGCTTGCCCCACTGCCCCTTGACCATGTGAGTGACCCTTCCCTGGACCCTCTCTATTTAGTTGGTCTAATAAAAGATATCACATATACTCAAAGAACCTCATCTCCCTATGTCCTTAGACCAACACAGCTACAACCAACAATTCTAAAGCAAGTCCTTTTAGGAATTTAATTTGAGGCATTCCTTGCAAGAAAATTGGAGGATTGTGGGCTTAACTCCAAGACAGTCAGGTGGGCAAGAAACTGGCTACAGAATAGGACCCAGAGAATCATAGTGAATGGATCTGTGTCACCCTAGTGAGAAGTGGTCAGCAGTGTCCCGCAGGGGTCAGTGCTTAGTCCAGTACTTTTCAATATCTTTATTAATGATTTGGATGTGGGGGTGAAGAGCTCACTGGCCATGTTTGTGGATGACACCATGTTGCGAGGAAGTGTGGTCATGCTTGAACATAGGGTACAGTTACAGGTGGACTTAAACAGGCTAGCAAGTTGGGTGGATCAGAACCTGATGAAGTTCAACGTTGAGAAAAGTAAAGTACTCCGCCTCAGGACGAACAACCCCCAACACACCTACAGGCTTTGCGGCACCAAACTGACTAGCACCATGAATGAAAGGGATCTGGGGGTAATAATAGACCACAGTATGAATATGAGCTGGCAGCGCAATGCCGTAGCCAGTATGGCAAGCAATATTCTGGTATACATCAATTGAAGCATCTCCAGCAATGCCCAAGGAGGTGATTCTTCCATTCTACTCAGCACTGGTGAGACCGCAGCTGGACTACTGCATCCAGTTCTGGACACCACACTTTAACAAAGACGTGGACAAGCTTGAGAGAGAGCCACCCATATGATCAGAGTTTAAAAGACAAGCCATATGAGGAAAGGCTGAGGGATCTGGGACTCTTCAGCCTGAGTAAAAGAAGATTGAGAGGGGACCTAGTAGCAGCTTACCACAACACTAGGGGAGTACATCAAGGGCTCAGTGAGCAACTGTTTACCAGGGCATCTGAAGGGAAAACCAGGAGTAATGGCCACAAACTCCTGGAAGATCAACTCCAGGCTCAACGTAAGGAAAAACTTCTTCACAGTCAGGGTGTCCAGACTATGAAATAAACTCCCTCCAGAGGTGTTGCAATCGCCTACCCTGGAAATCTTCAAGAGGAGACTAGACAGTCACCGTGCTGGGGTCACCTGACCCCCAGTTATCTTTCCTGCTTGGTGAAGGGGGCTGGACCCAATGATCTTCTGAGGTCCCTTCCGGCCTTACAATCTATGAATCTATGAATTCCCTGATGAAACCTTATAGTTAGATATTTCTGGGAATATATTCTCTTACCCTCTTCCATCTCATTGCACTCCTCAGGGAGTAGAAACTGACCCTACTACACTGCCTTCAAACACATTGTTTATTACTGGCCAAGGCAGCACCTATGCTTTCAACCACATAAGCCCTTTTCTAGAGAAACTGTCAGGGAAGGAATGGGAGAAACAGGAATCATCCAATGTGTGATGTACTCTGAGCAATATATTATAAGTTCTACAGGAGCCACAGAAATGCTCAGAAGATTCACAGAACTGGAGTGAGATCCAAGCAGCTGTAACTGGCTTCCTGGTAGCTCCATTCTTTCCTTAAGACAGGGGTCCAGCAGTCCTTTTCAAGGAAACATGGTGTAGGAATAAATGAGCCCATGATTTTTCAAATTGTTGGCAATATCAGGAGCCACCAAGGATATTAATAGAGATAAGGAAGGAGGTTGTAAATTGCATGCAAAATTTAAATTCCTATATTACTTTATAGTCTTTGCAGTTACTGATATCAAGGGTACGTTGCTTTTGGCCTGAAAACAATCCACAGGATTTATCCAACCCAGAATTTTCTTAAAATGAAAATAAAATTCACAAATATATTATATGAAATACTATGTTCCCTGACTAACTGGACACAATAATCCATGGATTTATTAATTCTGGATTAGGTATATTTGGCTCTGCCTGTGTAAGCTGCTCAAAGACTGCAACAACTGAAAAAAGCAACAGCTTATCTTACAAGAGGGATATAGTAACATCTGTGCTTTATGATCTATATGGTTCTCTTTTGCTCAGGATGTTCACTCATTCTAAGAGCCTCAAATAATATAGAATTAGCAAATTGACATGAACTTTTGTTTGCCAGTGTCAATGACAAAACCCCCAATCTCTTTATCAAGGGCAGTCATCCCAGTCTGTCTAACTGTCAGTTGAAAAGCATAATGTTGAAACTACTTATAATCCCTCATTCCAATCTTGAGAGAAGGAAAGCAAGAGCCAACCTCAGTTTTGAGTTTAGGCAAAAACTATTACTTCAGATGCACACAGAAGTATATCTGCGGCATCCCTTTAGGATCAAGACTTATTACTGGCATTGGTTATACGTACTGTGTGGTGCAATCCTGGTTCTTTGCTATTGTCCTTTCATTTATTCAGCCATGTGTACATTGAAAAATAGGACTGGAAGGGTCATCAAGTCAGGTTTGCCACAATTATGGACAACTCTGTAACAGATGATGAGCCTGGTAAAATCCACAGGAACATCTGTTTGCTTCCACACACACATACCACAAACCAGAAGTGCACTTCTCCTTAAAAACCCTCTGAGAACCCTAAGACCAAGGACTAGATTTTACTTCACCTATTCGGTATCTAAAAGGTACTAGGCACCTAAGTACAATTCTATTCCATCCTGTTCAAGCTCTGAAAATCTACTGGTGTGTCTATTTTGGTAACAAGAAGTCATCTTATCCTTAAGACTGAGTCCCAAAAAATAAGCAGTGAGGAGATAGACATATCCACCCATTGCTTTAACTGTTTTTCAGGGACTTGAGCAGAGTAGAATAGGATTGTACTTAGGCACCCAAGCCCACCTGTATGTCTGGTATGTAGACTAGAATCTGGCTACAAAAGCCTCAAAAACTCTAACGCAAGGAGAGGGGAGGAAATACCAGGGGGGTCACTAATACTTTGGTCCCCTGGAATGACAAAGAATTCATAAATTTAAATATTAATTTAATCTTATGATCCTAGAAAATGGACTGTGCTCCATGATATAGGGGAAGGCATAACATCCCCATATATCATTGCTAATCGGATCCAGGGGAAATTTTCTTCTTGACCCCAAACTGGCATGTCAGTTAAGCTCCTGAACAGTTTGCTAACATTAGCAACATCTACATGCCCATCCCAAACCCCAGTTTTAGCTGTGATCAATCTTTGATGCTTCAGATGAAGAAGAAAAATCTGTATTTCTGTCTCCTCTAGATGACTACCCTAAGCATGGGAAAAATAATTCCATATAAGATAAATACAGTGCAATAAGTATTGTATTTATATGGGGCAAATTATTTAAGATTGAAAGCGTTTACCTCATCCACATTTCCTTTTTAAAGATAATTTAGAATTTAATGTGAAATACGAGCATACCTATGTTATGCAAAATTATGATAGTTTACCAGTTAAACATTAGGGTTGTGTGAAATGGCACCATTCTGTTTTGACTTGCATTTTGACGGAACAGTGTTTCATTTCAAATTTTGTTTCGATTTGAAACCGCTGTTCCATTTCGTTTCATCCAAACAGTGATGCTGTTTCAATGCTGTTTCAAGTTTCACCCATAGGCTATAAGGGGGAAGCTCAAAACAGCTTCTCTCATCCAGTGAGCAGATCGGGGGCCTGCAACCCCAGGCGGGCTGTGGGGGCTGTGCCAGTCCTCCTGAGGTTGTGGGCCCCTGCTCTGCCTGCCAGATAAGGAAGGAACACTGGATGCTGCTGCCTAGGAATGGTGCCAGCATGTCGCTGGTCCCAGCCAGCAGCACCCAGCTTCTCTCATCCAGCAGGCAGACCAGGACCCCCGGGAGGGCTGCGGATGCTGTGTGATCAGGCTTAGTTCCCCTCCCCAACCCAATGGATCACAACACTGGGGCTCAGCAATTGGGCTGAGTTTCCTTCCCCAGCCCAATGGATTGCAATGCTGGGGAGGGGAACTTAGCAATCAGGCCAGGTTCTCTTCCCCAGCCCAACCCTAGCACTGGAGAGGGGAACTCAGCCAGGTTGCTTTGAAACTCTAAATGTTTTGAAACTTTCAAAACATTTTGACTGCCCTCATTTTGTTTCGAGGCTGTTTTGAAGCCTTTTGTTTCATCTTGATTTCGCTATTTCAAGCTTGAAATGAGTCGAAATAGCATTGAAATGAAACAGGTAGCAAAATTTCGCACAGCCCTATTAAACACAAAGTGTTACGTACTAACTTATTCACTCAAATCAATGGCAAAAATGTCATTAATTTTAATGGGAACACGATTTTAATCCAAGTTTACTTGCTCATACTCACTGTTGTAGCTCAGTGGTAGAATTCTTGTCCCCCATGTAGGAGACCCAGATTTGATTCCTGGATGTGCATATAGCTACAAGCCATAGAGGACTCTGTCTAAAGTGGAGATGGATGGTATGGGCAGCCTCCACTCCTGCCTAGGCATGCATGTTAAAGGTCCTTTCATGCATACACCATGATCCAAAAGGATTGACAGTTGCCTACTACTACTTGCTCATCTTCACTAAGATGATTGATAAAAAGAGGACTGGTGAAATCTTATTTGTTCAGTAACCAAAACCACAGACTCCAGGCAAAAAAAAGAATTAGCAAAGCTGCTTACGTTACAGTAACACTGGCTTACAATCTTACTTCATTTACTGTTGTATTGAGCCTATAGAAATCAGCTGTTCATGTACTTATCTGATCATATGATTTGTGCTTTCAATTCTTACAGGATTGGCCTGTCTAACTTGTAAAAACCTGCATAATCAATATATTTAGCTCATTTTTTCTGAGAATAAAAAAATCCATTACTCAAGTGGAGCTTACTCTGAGCTGACTCAGTTAGCTCGTGCTTTTGGATTCAGTTGTAATAGAATGTGTTGGGGTTTTATTTTTTTTGCGGGGGGGAGGGTTGTCCTTCATGGAATTCAAGGGATCGAAGCACCCTTGTCAGTGTTGCAAGCTACTTTTCAATGCTAAATCTTGTGTCTTCACTTGGGCTTTGTATTGTCCACAACTACATGTATTATCCATTTTCTCAAAAGAAAGAAGCCCACAACCAAACCTTCTTTGAGAAAAATGTGTCATAATTTTAACTGAGACAATGCATCAGTTGACTGCTCCTTAATCTAATCATTAGGCTTGAGTGAGTATCCATTGAAGACATCTGCACTGCTGGTAACCTGGTGAGATCACTCAAAAAATGGTTAATGGAAAACAAGAGACTAAAATGCCCACAGTAATTAGAATAGTTCTAAATTTAGCCTGTAAACTTTTTATTGATTTGCCCTTTCTTCTGTATGCCATTCAAAGGAACCTGCCAGGAAAAAAAAGAGTTTTATCTGAAAGCTGCTCTGTTCTTTCTTTGAAATGACTGGTTTGTTGTTATAATCAGCCAGTACTTCCTTTTTGTTTTCAGAAGGATGATATGATTATCTCACATAATAGCAGGCCTTCTAAGGAAACTTAAAGATTAAACCCCAGTGTCCATCTTTCCTGAAACAGCTTCCAAACTGATAAGGAGTTATTTCCACTCCTGCCCAGAAGTGAGAAGTATGGTGGGTGTGATCAGAGCACTCATTATTAGATATTTCAGTAGCTGCCTTCCATGATGAAGTCTTTAATTAGGGACCCTGAATCTCTCGGGAACAAAATAGTCATTAAGTGGTATCAGGCAAACTAACCCAACTGTGCTAGTATTCTGTATACCCATCTTCAGGAAAGTAATCCCTTTATCAGTTGAAGGCAATTTGATGCATTTTGTTGTTGCCAGTTACCCCCAAATTCATTCTTAGAATCAAAGTGAACACCTGGATTTGTGCAGCAACTAGGATGTGGCAGAGCACTTTCACTATGATAGATATTGCTAGAAAAAGGATGAATGTAAGAGTGAGAAAGGTAACTTACAAGAAATGAAAGACTTTCAAGATCTGTTCTATAAACAAGGATATTTTCCATACAAATTATGGGCCCCTGTACCAGCAGTCAACCAACATACAATCTGTTCATCATTTACTTCACACACAAGCCTTCAAAATAAGATTTATGGGGAATTTAAATATGCGTTATGTGGACCCTGTGCAGAGGGATGAATTTTACCTTCACTGAATGTACAGAAAAAGTACCATGGTGATTCAGACTTATTTATATTGTTCCAAATTTGCTTTTTAATTTCTTACTTCAATTTTGCTTTTAGTTTCCCCAGTATTTTTACCAATTGTGGAATGTATAGATATATTATAGTATATTTAATTAGTACCGTGGCCTCAATAAAGAACATCAAGGATATTCAGGGTGTGAATTAAAGTCTATCAGAGTTAACAGAAGTCTTTCCATTAACTCTAATGAGCCTTGAACCCAGATGTTAATTTCAGATCATTGCTTAGAAAGACTGAAGAGGCCCCTTTGATGCCATAATATACTGTCTCATCGAAAGCCTGTGTGCTTATGAATATAGTAATGAATTACTATAAGTTCTGAGTGTTATATTGAATATAAATGCTTAGTTCTGCATCCCAAACACCCTTAGGAAATAAATTTATTGTGAATGCAAATCTCTTATTTGGATCCTAATATTTCAGTGATTCTCTTTGTTTTCCCTGAATGCACATGCTTTCAACATTTGCAAAAGTGTGTTTTTTAAATACATTCAGAACTAAACAATCTAAAGGTGTGTGTGTGTGTTATACACATATGCATATTTCTCCAAACCATTTCTACCTCCTGCTCCTTAAACAACCAATCCAAGGTTATTCAAACTGAATTTCAAGCGATCGTTTCTGTGCTGAATCCTCTTTGTACTTAATTTTAGCGATCATTTTGGCAAAGTGAAAAGCTAATAAATAGTTCTTTACTATTAAAAGATTCCTGTGTGCTGCTAAAGTACTGTATATTCCACATACAACAAAGTTTATTACCTCCACTCTGGCAAAATGACCTTACATTGATTATTTCTTCACCGAATCATTCAAAGGTTTTACAACAAGCCATTAAAAGTAAAGAGAAAAAATTGTGAGAGTTCTTAACAAGTACCAACTGTTTGTTTTGCTTAAATTACCATCTCACATAAAGGACATTTGGTTTCATGGTATACATTTAGCACACGTACTACAGCACTTGGTTTTACTTTTGCAAGGTTTCGCCGCATTTTAAGTGAAAATTGCAGTGTTTAGTTAAATGACATTGAATGCACTTGCTATAAAGCTTGAATTAATAAATAAATAACTTCCAAGAACTGCATCGTTTTTCAAAGTAAAGAACTGAAAGCTGCTCCCACATGTACCTTCAGCACTATTTTTTAAAAACCATGTCTACTCCATGTAAATAGCTTTAACTAAATTTGTAGTCAACTGGTGTCCATTTCACATGGCACTGTTTTTACTTTTGTCACCACTTATCATCCAGTAGAAGGATAAATTGAGCATATCACACATATAGAAGTAATCCTCTACTGAAAGGATAACACAGAACATTGGAGAAGTAGTGGATCAACCTACTTATAACAAGGCACATTCTATTCCCTCTTTCACATATTCAGATGGATAACAGAAAGCAAAATGAGTGCTTTCCAGGACAATGTGGGGTCACCCTAGAAAAGGATCTTTCCCTTCTACCCACTCTGCTTTTCTTCCCTGTGATCCCTGATGCAGCTACTTTGTCTGTTTCATAGTTTCATAGTATCTAGGGTCGGAAGGGACCTGAGCAGATCATCTAGTCCGACCCCCTGCCATGGCAGGAAAGAGTACTGGGGTCAAATGACCCCAGCAAGGTGTGCATCTAACCTCCTCTTAAAGACCCCCGGGGTAGGAGCCTGCACCACTTCTCTTGGAAGCTGATTCCAGGCCCTAGCCACCCTGACTGTGAAGTAGCACCTCCTGATATCTAACCTAAACCTACCCTCTGCCAGCTTGTGACCGTTATTCCTGCTCACTCCTGGCGGTGCTCAGAGGAACAGTGACTCCCCCAATGCCTGCTGATCCCTCTGACTAGTTTATAACAGGCCACTAGTTATAAGGGGGGCTTCAGCCTTCTCTTTTGGAGGCTGAACAGGTTCAGGTCCTGTAGCCTCTCCTCATAGGGCCTGCCCTACTGTCCCCTGATCATATGAGTGGCCTCCTCTGGACCCTCTCCATGCTGTCCACATCCCTCTTGAAGTGCGGCGCCCAGAACTGGACGCAATACTCCAGCTGCGGCCTGACCAGTGCTGCACAGAGGGGGAGGATCACCTCCTTGGACCTGCTCGAGATGCATCTGTGGATGCATGACAAGGTGCGGTTGGCTTTCCTAACTGCCTCTCCACACTGCCGGCCCATGTTCATCTTGGAGTCAATGATGACCCCAAGATCCCTTTCCGCCTCAGTGCTGACAAGAGGGGAGTTCCCTAACCTGTAGGTATGGTGCCGGTTGTTCCTCCCCAGGTGCATCACCTTGCACTTGTCTGTGTTGAAACCCATCCTATTCTCGTCTGCCCACCCTTGCAACCTGTCTAGGTCTGATTGTAGCCTGTTGCATCCTTCCAATGTGCCCACGTCCCCCTACATCTTAGTGTCATCAGCAAATTTGAAAAGGGTGCTTTTTACCCCCTCATCCAAATCACTGATGAAGATGTTGAACAGTGCGGGCCCGAGGACCGAGCCCTGCGGAATCCCACTGCCCACGTCCTTCCAGGTTGAGAAGGACCCATCCACTACCACCCTCTGGGTGCGGCCTACCAGCCAGTTGGCGACCCATTTGACTGTGTGGGTGTCTACACCACAGCCCCCCAGTTTCTTAATGAGAACGGGATGAGAGACAGTGTCAAAAGCCTTCCGGAAGTCCAGGAAGACTGTATCCACTGCTACCCCTGCATCTAATGATCTGGTGATCTGACCGTAAAAGGCCACCAGGTTGGTCTGACGGGACCTGCCACTGATGAACCCATGTTGGTTGCCTCTAAGCATGCAGTTCCCTGCTGGCCCCTCCTGGATGTGTGCCAGCATAATTTTCTCGAACAGCTTGCCTAGGATCGAGGTGAGACTAACTGGCCTATAGCTTCCCGGGTCCTCCTTCCTGCCTTTTTTGAAGATGGGGACCACGTTGGCCCTCCTCCAGTCCTCCGGTACCTCACCAGAGCACCACGAGTGCTCATAAAGTTGTGCCAGGGGACTTGCAAGGACTTGTCTGGCTACCAGGGCCCTGCATTGCCCCTCATTTTTTTTATAATGATAAGCGTTTTCTTCACCCTAACCTTTTCAGCTCCCCCAGCATTTCCACACAACAACCTTCAGCGGCCATGTTTTTCATTGCTATAAAGGACACCTTATAAGTTGTAATACATACATATCAATATTCAATATTTTCAAGCTTCCCTTGTTTACCTGTCCTCCCTACCTTGGATAAGGCTCTTTGGAAGAGAGTGATCCAGCCTGGGATTGCACTAGATGATTTCCTGGGCTAGGGAAAGACATTCAGAAAGCTGGAGCCTGAATTGATTCAATTTTTGCATGTTAGTTTAACCTGCAAAGCTTGAACCAATTTGGAGGTGGATCAACATTCCTTTTTCATTCCAGAAATGCAGACACATGCCTGTAGTGGCTCATGCTAGAAGCCAGGGAGTATTAAAGCAGCCCTCCCTTCCCTCCCACAGTACTCAGCTGAAGGGGGCTCTGGCCAGGCCCCAGCAGGATGCTCTGATTAGCCCAGCATGGAAATGATAAGAGCGTTTACCACCCCATTAAGAAAACAACCGAGGGACATTATTAGCTACCTACTGATTTTGCCTTTGTCACAGCACTGACCAGAGCCAGCATGTGGTCTGCTAGTTAATACACAGATACCTCTCAGCAAGGCACAGGGGAGAGGGGAATTCCTGCTTAGCAGGAAGTGGTGAGGGGGAGAGGGGGAGCAGCCTGCAACTGTCTGCCAGAGTTTCAGCCAAGAAGCAGAGGGGTGGGTCCAGCCCTGCTGTGGAGCAGAGAGCCCTTCCCAGCCCAGAGAGCATGCTGGGATGCTGGGGGAGTCTGGTTTATCTTAAACCAGCAAGGGATCTGGGACAGACATTACATAAACCTGAATCAGTTAGGTCTGATACTACACTAAACCAGGTTTATCTCAGACTGGTTCCAGCCATTTTCAAACTGGTTTATGTGCACTGTTACATATTTAAACCAGTTTCTGATTACTTAAACTGGTTTATGTATAATGCCTGTCCCTAGCCCTAAGGTTCCTATAGCCCTACTTTGCTATGATTCCCATTCCAATCATATCTGTACATTACTTGAGCAAAGTGACAGGGTATCAGAATATTGCAGTTTCTAGTCAGAGAAACACTAAACTGCATCAGCAGCAGCACTTTAAAGTGGTAAAAATCAACAGTGCATACCAAACCTCAGCAATTAGTCACCACTTACCACTTAGAGCAGCCCTGAGCACACTTCTCAGTAATGCTCGCGGGTTCTCTTGAGACAAAATTGCTTAGAACAGCAGCAGAGCACACTCTCTGGATGGCTCCAAGCTATATATACACTGACTCACTGCTGGGCTTGTATGCATGTAGAGCAAATCGGTAGGGTTCATTTCTTCACTAGTGGTCCAAGTCTCCACAGGGAGGCAGCATAGACATGAGCACAGAGAAGTAGTGAGCCCTGTTAGTCTGAAGTCAGGCAGAAGGCAGGGTGGATTTGCACCTTATAGACTAACTAAATCAAAGATGTATAGCATAAGGTTTTATGAGCCCAAGCTTACTTCATCAAATGCTTCATCATCATCTAGACTGCCTTCAGCATAGATGTGGCCAGTGAAATACTTATGTTGCTGACCTAATTAAGCTATAAAGCAGAAATTTACATGAAGATGCTGGACCCATCCACCAGGATCAAAATGCATGTCTATTTTATTTTTATTTTTTAAAGACATGCTTAAAAATGATTCTGCAAAAATTTAGACTAAGCCATAAAGTGTGTTTCTGTGTTCTGCCACAGATGCCTTTTAATGTGCCTGCCCTCTGTTGTTTTCCTGCCAGGCTAGAACTATAGTGTGAACAACCGGAATTGAAGGTCACAGCAGGAAACTCTTTTTGTTCATCTTTCAATCTGACCTAAATGATCAGGGGTTAAACTGCACTATTATCCTTTATCCTGTAGAAATATCCCAATTCCCTTGAGCTGCTCAGTAGAGTTCTTGGGAACATATTGTTCAAATTTCCCAACAGCTACTCTTGGGTTTCTTTGCAAGTGCATAAATTTTATTTTTAAAGCCAAGAGGGGACTATTGTGATCATTTAGTCTGGCATCCTATGTAACATAGGCCGTGGAAGAATTCACCCTAGAAATTACTGTATTAGCTCCAACAGTTTGTGGCTGAACTACTGTGTATCATTTAGACATCTGATCTTAATGCAAAATTTCAAATAAGAGAGAATCTACCCTGACTCCAGGTGAGTATTCCAAAAGTTAATTGCAATCACCTTTAAAATATTTATTTCTGCTCTGAATTTCGGTCCTGTCAGATGCCAGCTGTGGATACTCCTATGGTTTTATCTGCTAGATCAAAGAGCCCTCTACTGTCAAATGTCTGTTCCTGAGCAGGTATTTCTAGATCATAATTAAATCACTTTTAAACTTTCTAAGTTCTGTCTTGCAAATCCCAATTCCTATAATTTAAAACATATTTAAAACATAATAGGAATTGAGATTTGCAAGCCAACATTAGAAAGTTAAAATGTGATTTGTGGGCTATTCAAAATTCTGTTCTGGCTCATTAAAATGCCAGCATCTAAGTGTATTTTTCATTTAACAGAACTACATTTACAAAGCAATGAAGTGCTCAGGGATTATTTGAGGTTCAAATCCTACTTTTTCTTCCAGTTCTACAAGCTTATTGATATTTTTGCTTTATCCTGTTACTGTTACAGTGTTGATGTCATTGTGCTGGTATTTACAGTGTTTGGGTTTTTTAATCTATTGTCTTCTCAGAGTTATTCACTTTTTATCTTTCTTAGTTGCTTTGGTTGCCAGGATGTTTAATTTATCTGCAAAACATAGGGCCAAGAGAAGGCCTGGTATAGGAAAACATGGCTCTGTTGATTTCATCTAAGTAGAGCATGTTTATACTGGAACTGAATTTAGTTCGATTTGTCTCTAAGACTGATTTATTTTTCATGAAGTGAATTCACGAACAAACTTTTCTCTTGGTTTCTTGTTCCTTCTGCTTCAAGGGGCAAAGATGGTTCTTAGGCAATGGGTGAGGTTGACCACTGTAGAACAAAAAAACCCACCTTTCTTATTCATGCTTTGGATTTTCTCTCTCTTCAAACTCTCCTTCAATAAATCCCATCACACATGAGCAACAGTTTTCAGAAACTTTAAATATTTAATCATTATTTCCTATATTCTCTGATTCAGAGCACAGAGCATGGTGGGGCTTGAGAAAAGGCGTGTTTTTTTCTTTGTCTTCCTGAGATGGTTTAGACAGTGGTGATCCAGCCTTGAGCAGGAGGTTGGGCTAGGGGCAGAAATTACACAAACTGGGTAAGTGATCAGAAACTGGTTCAAATTTGTAACACAACAGAAGGTCAGTGCACTTAAATTGCTTTCAAAATTGCTGACACCAGGTTAAGATAAACCTGGCTGGTAATATCAGGCTTAACTGATTTACATTAAAATGGTTTATTGAACTTATGTTAGAGATGCCCTCCAGATTCAAGTTAACTCAGTTTCCCAGAATCCCAGGATACTTTGTACCTCTCCCACAAACTCCCTCCCCCTCCCCGCAAGACTTGGCCCAAGCTGTCTGCTCCAGCTGAGCAGGGAGACATGGTTTAGTGTCCCCTCAGCTTTTGGCCTGGGCCACTGCAGGCATGTGGCTGCATTTCAGGCAGACAGAAGTGACTATTTATGCCCAATCTGGCCACAGAAAGAAGTCTATAGCTATGACCAAACACAAATGCACAGTTGCAGACAGCTGCAAAACCACTGATTGGGTGAAAATATGAACCCTAATTACGTAAGGGGTCAAATTAAGACATTTTTAACCAGAGTATCCTTTGTAACGTCTGCCTGTCCTGCTTTTTCATACTGTCTCACTGTCTGTTTTTTTCAAAATGGGAGGGGGGAAAGTAAGCCGAGAGAGTTTGGTCTGGGGCTTTTCAGCCCACACCGAAGAGTAGGGGTGCATGTATTGGAGGACCCCTGAGGTGGGGGGGGGGGTCCCATTCACCTACTCCCCCAATGCCAGCAGGGGAACCCCTAGAATAAGTTCCCTCCCCCCCATACTGAAAAAATTGCAACTTTGCAGGGAGGAGGGGACATTGCTAGTGGAAACCAGCTGTAGGCTCCCAACCATCAGCTAGATTCCCCTTCCCCCTAGAACCCCTAGAACTTAATTTTGTCCCGGGGACCATTGTAACTCAGAATACTTCCTGCAAAGTGCTTTCAGTTATAGTGGAGAACTGCATTTCTGTCTGCACCCTGTTCACTTGTTTATCAGTTCAACCTATACTGCTTAGACTAACCTATGGAGATTGAATCAATTCAGCCTCAGGATTTTGACTCTCTGTACTCAGTCCTGAGGTCCTTTTCAACCCTTGATTTCTATGATTCAGTGGATGCCTCATCAAACACATCCATTTAGGACGTTCAAACTCCTGCACCTGTTAAATTGTTTTATGTGGATAGCCCAATGGATTACAAATAGCTGCAGATTTCCTAAATAAAGGCACATTCAGATATGGAAATTTAGGAAGCTCAGTCCATGTGAATTACCCTTTCCAGGGAATTGTCTTTATTATTCTTTTAGCCTAGGGGCAGACATTCAAAAAGCCAGAGCCTGAGTTGACTCAGTCTTTGCAAGTTAGTCTAACCTGCATAGGTTGAACCGATTTGCTAGTGCACAGACATTCCCTCTGGACTGAGAAAATGCAGACACATGCCTGCAGTAGCTCAGGCTAGAAGCCAGGGGGGTGCTACAGCAGTCCTCCCTTCCTTTCCACAGTGCTGAGTTTAGGTGGGGTGTGGCCAGGCCCCAGCAGGACCTCTGATTAGGGAGGGGTTTAAACCCCCAGCATGCCTACACAGTCCCAAGCTTTCCCCTGCTTGCTGTTCAAGGGGTGGAAGTGTTGGCAGGGGTCGGAGTGTTGGCAAACCCCAGCTAACGCTCTAAGGCAAGGCAGGGAGGGAGGACTATTTGTGTGAAGTGCATGCATCTGTTGACCATACTGAGCTTTTCAAGTCTCCCTCTCCCTGATTCTTCATACTGTCTGCAAACTTGATAAGCAAGGAGCCAACAGGAAGGTAATAACGCAGCGTTTAGCAGCCCACCAAGAAAACAGAAGCCTCTCTTGTTAATTCAACCTCTTCTTAAACAGCTTTTTCCAAGGAAGGAACAGAGGGACATTACCAGCTGACCTGTTGATTAGCTCCAAAAAGCCCAAAGTAGACTCTGTCATGTCTACCTTTGTCCTGTCCCAGTGAAACTGGAGATACACACACACACACACACACACACACTTCTCTCAGCATTAACTAGCATACCGCATGCTGGCTAAGGTTCCTGTAACTGGGGTCTGTGCTGTGGGAGATGAGAGGGACGGATGGGGGGATCCCTGCTTGAGCAGCAAGTGGTGGGGTGAGGGTGCAGGGGGAAGCCAGGCAGACCCTGCTGTGCCTGTAGTCTCTGCTGGAGCTCTGGCTAAAGAGCAGAGGGGTGGGGTTAGGCCTGCTCTCCAGAGCAGAGACCCCAGCCCAGCCCAGCCCAGGGCTGCAAAACACCTGGGATGCTGACGGACTCTGGTTTAAATTAAATCAAGAAGGGGTCTGGAACAGACATTTCATAAACTGGTTTGAGCCAAATCAGTGAAGCCTGATACTACATTCAACCAGGTTTGTCTCAAACCAGTTTCAGCCATTTTGAAACTAGTTTATGTGCACTGAGCTTCTGTTCTGTTACAGGTTTAAACCAGTTTCTGATCACTTAAACTGGCTTATGTGTAATATCTGTTCCTAGCCTTGAAAGACACAGATCTATTTATAGCTACTGTTATAGTACTATAGTATAGTTACAGTACTATTTAGATAGTACTGTACTATTATGGAAAAGATAATAAAGTAGACAAATCACTTTTAGAAAAGACTTCACACTTTAAGAATGATTAGTCATGAATCTGTGTGATTTCCCTCAAATGCTTTGTGGAACAAGATGGAGAAAATGATGATAAACTAGATTAAAAAACTGAAATCACATTGTCACTTTTATGTGCTGTCATTATTTCTGAGACAGATAGCAATAAAGATAAGCTCCATACTGAGTACCTCTCTTCCCCCACACCATACCACCCACATTCAAATTCTGACTCAAACTTAGAATGACTCCTGTATCTGTTCAGGAAATTGCCACCCAGAGATTTCCTCAGCATGCTCAAAATCAGAACTGCTGAAAGAACAGATAATGATTTGTTTGGAGGGAGTGTCCTGAACTGGTCTTTTAATCAGTCCTTGAAGGATGGCTTGGCTAATGTTTTCCCATAGTATCATGTACAAAATATTTTCATGTGCTTTGGTTATACTAGATACAGTTGGTCTCTACAGCTAACACATATGTATTATATTTGTTGTAGGGGGAGTACATCTGGGATAGTGAAAGTTCATTTTAATATTTTTTGGAGGACGAGAATTAAGGCTAGCGGATAAGGCCTAGTGGGCCATAAACAATGACCTCAGGACTTTACTGATCGTCATCATCATTATTATTCCACCTTCTCCTACTGCTGTGGAGAAAACGCTACAGGAAAGAGATCTTAGATAGAAACGGATGTCATTAAGAGACTACCTCAAATTGCTACTATATATATAAAACATAGTACTGTTATATCCCTGCAGATCATCTTACTTAAAAAATAGCTCTTTGCCAACTCTGTAAATAGTTCCTAGGTTTGTACTGATGCCTAGAGACCAGGTACTTCTCAGAAGCATTCACAATCCACATATAGACAAAAAAAGAAATTACATTTTACAATGGTGTGACAAACACTGGGTTGAAGACAAAGGAGAGGATAGATGATCATGAAAACATTAAGATTATACGGAGGTTGAGGTGAGTGAGTGATATGTTTCTTCTGGGTGGCTATTCTTTTTTATATTCGTTATGTTAATTAGAGCTGAAGATTCTGGTAGAAAGGCCTGGAATTAGCCATGAAACATGTGTTGTGTATACCAGCTATGAATGTGGCTTTTTTGGTGGATCAAGGATGCTGTGTAAATGCTAGCTTCAAAGTGGCAGTGGGTACCTATCCTGGTAGGTAACTTGGATCCCATTCTATAATAAATTAAGAAACTGGGAGCTTCTTAGTATTCTCAAAGAACAAAGAGTTTGTCACTTACACCCAAATAATGCATCTCTGAATCTGTTAGTATTAAAGGCCAATTTGCACTTAATTCCTAGTTTAGAGGGGGAACACTGTACTAACAACCTGCAATGGGAGGAGATGTAGTAGAACATTCAGGCCTTATATACCTTTATTCAGGCCTTATTCCAGTTATCCCTGTATATTACACTCACAAACTGCAAGCATAGATAAGTAAAAACAAGAGTTAGAACTGTTTTTGATAATCTGCTATACCAGACCAGACCAATGATCCATTTATTCCAGTGTTTTATAACAGTGGCTGGTGTCCAATGCTCAGACAGGTATAAAATTATTAACAAGTCTTCTTACTGAATATGAATAGATCTGCGTGGCAAGCCTTTTCTTCTAAACCTCAGACAATTATATCTGTTGATACATAAGAACTGATAACCCTTACGTATTTCCATATTACATAAGTACTACAGAGTGTCAATAACTGATCAAAGCTCTGGCAAATCAGGTGTTGTGACATCAGGAAGGATGACCTTGTAGAAATACTCAGCATCCATGACAGTGGAGGCCTTTGAGGGAGCCAGTGCCTTTCAAATTCCATCTCTTGCTGCTGCTATTGGGCTCTGAGGAAGTTGTGGGACTTCACTATTTCAGCTCCAGAAGGCACTGAGGAAAGGAGGAACCTGGATCTCTTGCCAGGACCTAGTGTAAGAGGTTGGATAGATATCTGGCTGGGGTATTATGATCCCAGCACTCATTCCTGCCCAGGGCAGGGGGTTGGACTCAATGGTTCAGGTCCCTTTTGACCCTAGAAACTATGAAAGCACAGTGGATCCCTTTGGCTTGAAGAGCAACAGATTTCTAATGACAATAAAAAAATTAAATAATTGATTTAAATGGCAGAGACTAATAATGAATAATAAGGCCCTAGTGACTATAATATCATAAAATGTTGTATCTTCATTCACTTGTTACTATTATCTAATTAGACACTTGTGTAAATGTGTTTGGGTGTGCCTATCATTTTCAACTACCTGTAAAAGGCTGCCTTTCTTGATATGGTAGCATAGGCATGGGCAAACTGTTCAAACTTCCCTCTGGTCATTTACATAATCAATTATAACTTTTAATAAAGAATGATGCAGTGCTACACTATATAGGTAGATGTAGTCAGCTTTCTTTGTGTATCCACTTCTAAGCCACAGTTATACTTCCAGCCTGAGTAGCTGCTGTTCATGGGAACTTCCTCATCATTCTTAACTAGCAAGGAAATATATTACTACAATTTGTGAATGCATCTGTGTAAAATAACCAAAAAGATGGTAGCACTCCATTCAACCCATATTTGGCTTGTCATGTAATCTATAGAACTATGCTACAGCCTGCAATAAACATATACAGTGTTTAGGGAACAGACCAACTCATTTTTATAGCAAGCACATAGTTCATCATCAAGTCACCCATTTCATCTTACAAAGAGGAACCACAAAACACAGCCGTGATGAAGCAAGCTCCTTCACGGAGATAAGCATGTCTGATTGTCTGGACCAATCACTTGCTTTCTCACTGTGACATTCTGCATCGATGGCAGCAATGATCACAGAGACCCAGTTGTGCACCCTCTTGCTCCCTTTGAAATCTGTTGGACAGTGGAAGGAGCCCAGCAACATGAGGAAGGTGCAGCAGCATTGTGAGTACTGCACTATTATTTTCCAGAAGGTATTGGTTGCCTATTCAGAAAACTAAGCACAGAAATAAGCACTCCTAACATTCCTGGGGTTTTAGTTGGAGACATTATTCCTCTCTTCCTGTCCTAAGCTGTGTAGTAAAAATTAATGGCCCAATTCCTTACTAGGTGTTTACCTTGTGTAGTTATTTGTACCAAAGCAGAAAGGGTATAACACTGTCTCTTGTAAGCCCTTTGGCCTTTCCTTGCATAAAAAGAATGGTCTATCCAAAGTATAAGACAAGCCCCCTCTGTAAGAGATGATTTGGGATATGTGGAAATGAAAGCTGGCATGTGAAAAGTATGGTTCAAAAACACTTTAGATCACTCTTGACTTATTCATGCTTTTCCATGAAACACTTGAGGGCATGTCTACAGCACAGTGGCAGCATGCCTTGGCCAGGACAGTCCTGAACACACTTCAACTGCCTGCTCCTATATCAATGTTCTACACCCAGAAACATGCTGGAGATGCCAGTTCGGGGTGTTACTCTGCAGTCACTTTCAAGACCCCAGCCTCTAAGCATGCTTCAGAGTGGCTGCATTGGATGATCCTGGAACAGCTCAGCCACTGTATTTTGGCATTTGGAGAATGTAAGCAAGAGTAGGGATATGGATAAGTATGGGGATGTACCAGCCAGGGCATGCTATTGCCATGGTTCAAGCATGCTTCTATGTCCCATGACAGTTTGGACACTTTTTTTCTACATAACCATGGCTAATTTGAGGTACTGTGTGCTGCTGCAGCCTGAATTCATTTGTATAATCACATAGAAAAATTCCCATCTTTAAACGTCCTGCGGGGTCAGGAGGTCATGTCCACCTAAAATGGCATTTGTAGCATGTGATCATTAATGTGCCATCACTATTGTGCTGTAAAACCCAGTGGAGACAAGGCATCTTGGTTTTACTACACTGTAGCTCAGAGAGGCAATCTCTATACTCTGTGCTCATGGCAGCTCCTTTAGTTTACATCACAGTAAAATAGAAGAACTTGATTTCCACTAAGATTTTACAATAGTATAGGTACATTTTGTGAGACAAAAATTGCCAAATACGGTTATGCCAAACATATTAAAGATCCACTGTGTAAGTGTTCACATGAAGCTGCTAATTCCACCCCTCCTAGATGTCAGGTTAGAATCACACTCCATCTGAAGCTTTTGAGATTGATTGCCAAAGCTTCTTTTCCATATTGCAAAAGTCTCCATATAGCGGAATGATTTTAACAATTTCCTTAACGAACAGAGCCAAAGAGATTAACCACCACTTATCACATATTTGAAGGGGCCCTGGCCTGTAAGCTAAAGGGTCAAAGCCAAAGGCCAAAGGCCATTTGGTAATGAACATTTAAGACCAGTAGAATCCCTGTTTTGTGTAGCTGAAATAGATTTTAATTCTCTCTTATCAATGATCTACAGTTTTTGAAAATGATTCCCAACCAGAGGGGTGCCCGGAGGTCCTTTCAAAAGTGCTATGGGGTGCCATGCAATGTTAGCACTGTTAGGTGTGCAAACATAATTCACAAGCTACACCCAGATATTTCAAACAAGAAAGTATAGTAGCGGTGTAACAAGCAGAGTTGGCTTTCCAGGCAAACCTTGCAAGAATGCAAGGGTGTGGGCACATAGTTCAAAGACTGGGTGGGGAGCCCATCCAAGAATCAGGGCAGGAGTGGGGCAGGGAGCAGCAATCTTACCAAAAACTCCTACACAGTCCCAGCTGAGCTGCTTCTGCTACTGCCATGCTCTACCTGCCCCAGATGTTGCTGTTAAAGCAGCAGCAGCCAGGCATTGCTGTTCCTGACATAGGTATGTTGTGGGGGTGGGAGATAATTCCAACACTGCTGCTAACTTGGAGCCCCTCTTGCCCACCCCTCATTATGCTAATGATCCATAGCTTTAAAAACATTCTGATCTGTTTTAGTCTTCTTGAGTTTTTTGCAACAGAAGAATTGCTCTGCTATTTTCCTGTAGTAAAAGATGTGTGGAAACTAAGAGCCAACATTTTAAGGGTACTGTGAGTCTAAAAAAGGTTGAGAACCACTGCTGTAGATCCTTCCTCCTCTGTTTTCTGCTATTTGCAAACACAAATCATCCTCTCTCTCCACTTCTCTACAAAGGTTTCCATAGCAGAGACCACTTTCCAGACAGGACTCAGGTTACTACAAACAATGGTTTGTATGAAGCATAGCATACTATAACTAAAATGTTCCTTATGAAGTTCTACCATAAGGCTGACAATATCTTTGATTATCACAAGTGGTTAAGGGCCTGTTTTTACATGTCATCTGAGAAGCAACACTGCACTCAGCACCACACAGGCAACTGGATAAGACTGCCTGTCAAGCTTACCCTTACCATGCATGTACAAGGTTCGAAGAAAGTTTAAGAAGCCTCTTCTGTTGTACGTCCTGAGTGTAAGCCAAAGACAACTGTAGAGCTAGGGACAGAAGTTACACCTAGACCAGTATAAGTGATTGAAAACGGGTTCAGATCTGTAACACAACAGAAGTTCAGTGCACATAAACAGCTTTCAAAATGGAGGAAACCAGTTGAAGATCAACCTGGATGGATACAGTATCAGACATAACTGATTTAGGTTAAATTGATTTGTTGAACTTCTGTTACAGATCCTCTCCAGATTAAAGTTATCTCACAGCCCCCCACCATCCCAGGATGCTTTGCACTTCCCCTGCAAAACCCTCCTCACAGGGTGGGCAGGCTAGACTTGGTTCAAACTCTCTGCTTCACCCGAACAGAGAGGCATGCTCTAGCACCACCCCCGTCCCAGCTTCCAGCCCTGGTCACTGTAGGCATGTGACTGCATTTCCAGAATCAAAAGTAAATGTCTGTTCACTTGCTTATTGGTTCAATTTATGCAGCTTAGACTAAGCTGCGAATATTGAATCAATTCAGCCTCAGGTGTTTTGACTGTCTGTAATTAGCCCCGGTGTACAAGACAGGGGTCCTTTATGTGCCCCAGGGAAACACATCAAATGAGAAGGGAAGGTAGGGAACACGAGAGACTATGGCTCCGCCTTCACTCTGCATTGGCTTTCAGAACTAGGATGCTATGGAGAGAGTATACATATCTTGGTGCAGCACACACTGGGCACCTGAGTCTCAGCAAGCTCTGCTAGGAGTTGAGGCTCTTGAAGTGCAGATCTTCCTTATGCTCCCACTGGGTCTGTCATTATATCCCCTTGTGCTGCCTTGAGTACTGGAGCACACCCTGCTTCTGAGTTTTCTCTGTGGTTCTCACTATTAAACTTAGTGACATCATGGTCTGGGTGTAAATTATTTGATGTACATTACCTTATGCCTTTGTTTATCTGCTTTGGAGTAAGGAGGAGCGCATGGGGGAAACTGATAAAATGGTTGTGCTTGTGATCTAATATACAGGTGAAAAATGCAGTCAGGCACAGTGAAAATAAATGTAGTGGGACAACAGTTACTGATAGAAGGTAGAAGAGCAGATCCATTTGGGCAAGATGGGAACACTGGAGGGATGGATTTACTAAGGGGAGTGGAAATCTGATTTGGGGGGAGGAAAGGATGGAGGGAAAAGAAAGACTATTCTACTCAATATGTCAGTGTCAACTGCTGGCAGCATGCTAGTGGGAAGGAGCAATCTGCACTATCTCAGTACTTCCAGCCTGATTTCTAAACCAAAGTACTCCAGATCAGCATCATTTACAAAGCGTCACTATTGAGCTTTCAGAGCCTTGCACTTGCTAACACATGCTAAAGAAAATAGATTATTGATGCTGGCAAGATGAGTACTTTAAAAACAGACAGGGAAGTTGCAGTTTAATTCAAATCCAAACAGAAGCCAGTTATCCAAAGCCAAATTCCTTTTCCAGGCCTTTCATATCACAACAAAATTGCTTGCTTTTAAGTTTTAGAATACATAGTACTCTAACAACCCCTGAGCCAATCCTACTAACCGTTTCACAGGAACAGTTCATAGATAAAGGAGGAGAGCCATTGACTTGTACAATTAACAGTATGTGAAATCTAAATGAAATTTCACAAATAACTTCAATGGGACCAAGATTACACCCCCAGCCCTTTAGCAAAATAGGGTGCAGCAGCAGAGAAATTAAGGCATCTTGCAACAGCTCCAGGGGCAGAAGAAGCTTTGCTCTGGAATTATGCCAAAGGCCCTACCCAGTTTAACCAGGTATCAGTAGTCCCCTGTTCATTTGGGCCTAGGGAGTTAAAGGAGGTTGGATGTAATGATAATCACATCATTCTATGGTAAGCTGTTGGCTGTAGTTGTAATGCCTTAACTACGCTAGCACAATAAACCACAAGGGCTTGCTTGGGTACGCTGCTGGACCCTGATCACTGTTTAAAACCTCTGTTTGGCACTTATGTAGCTTTTAGGCATCTAAGTCAGTAGTGCAACATTACTCCACATTGGTCAGCAGACACAAAGGATGTAAGGTGCCTAGATTCATTTAGACCTGACTTGGACTACTGCGTATGACCTAAAGCAATCCAGAATAGCTAACTTGGGTATCTAAATCCCATGTAAATTCTAATCCAATCCCATGGAAATTCTAAATTACAATTCTTGTTTGGGAAGTCCATAAGATTTCCCCAAATCCTCAGTCTTTAGATGGCATAAAACACAACACACAAAGGCTGCCTACAAACATGCTCGTTTGTCTTCTAATTAGAACGTGTCAGAGCAGACTTGATTAACCCCTTTCTAATTAGAATGCTTCAGCATCACCTCACTGTCACATGTATTAAGCCTCCCCACTGTGTTTCAAAATGGTCACAAGAGCACTTCACCGAGACCTCCTTGAATGAGCTTTAGTTAAAGTGCCCCCACAGCCATTTTGAAACGTGAGGGGGGAGGGCTTACTACGTGTGACAGCGAGCCATTTTAATCAGAGCAGCTGTTGGGATCCACCCTAGTTAAAATGCCCCCCACCTCCAAGCACATGTATAGGCAGCCTAAGTGACTGCCTAAAGCTTTGGTCATGGAAAAGGAGAACCACCCACTTTTTGCCTTATACCTTAATGGGTAGGAAGTGGGAGACCCGGGTTCTAAGACTCACCCAACTATAACTACCACTCTCCAGGAAAGAAACCTTACAGACTATGAGCCTGGTGGAGCTGAAGACTTTCCCCTGTTGAAAGATGACCGTCCCTCTTTTCCCCTGTTGAAGTTGACCACCAGGGTGGAAAGAAATTCAAGAGGCATTGGGCTAGGAAGACAGCATGCAAAGCCAGTGCGACTCTGTGATCTAGTAAAGTCAGCATCCCCCTAAGAGGCAGAAAGGGAGACTAGATTTCTGGTTTCTGTTTCCACTTCTGTTTGTGTGTTTCATCTGATGGCTAACTGTAAACAGTATGGGGAACAGTACTGGGAACAAACCCTCCATCTGTAGGGAGTGCACTCCTACCTAGCCAACTGAGCCAGGCTTCATTTTGTATGCCCTCTTTCTGGCCTTGTGAGTCTTGTGCTCTTCTCCCTGTGGACCAGATTCAGATGGGAAGGATGGAAGATTGTGTTAGCCCCACTCTTAAAGCACTTCCCTGTCAAGAGAGAGACATGGATGCAACCTCCCTCGTGTGGATGCAACCTGTTTCAGGCTGACCCCCTCAGGTTTTCCACTTTCTGGGCAACTGCCCTAATCACTATGCCTTTAAGTAGAAGTTGGATAGGTCTTCTTCTTCTTCTATCAGGTAGACATCTTTCCTCCATGTGAGCTAGACCCTGACATGATCAAAATCAGAGTTACCGTATTTCCAGTTTCAAAAAAAGAGAACACTTGATAGGGGAGGGAGGGGTAATATTACTGGGGGGCAGGTAGTGATGTGATATGCCTGTGCCCTGCCCTTGCCCCTCACTCCCAAGGCACATCCCCTCCTGCCCTGCTGTTGCCCCTCACTCCCAACTAGGGTTGCCAACCTTCTGGCATTGCCCTGGAGTCTCCAGGAATTAGATATAAATCTCCAGGAGACTGTTGAGAGTCACCAGGGAGAAAAAATGATAAGGAATTAAAGGAATATTAAATATTAAATCTGATTTATATGGTAATTTAGTGGGCATGTTTTAAATGTAATATTAATATGCATTTGCCTTCCTGACGTAAAGTCTATGCAACGTAATTTGTAACTAATATAGGCAAGCATGTGGGCACATTCACATTGTGTGCTGCGGGCACGCTGGCATTCCAGAAACCTCCCAGAATAGATTCAAACAGAATTGGCAACCCTACTCCCGACCCACAGTGCCTCGCACCACGAACCATGCTGGTGCCCCTCACTCCCAACCTGTAGCCTCCTCTGTCCCTGCTAATGCCCCTCACTCCTAACCTGCAGCCCCCTGGCACTGCCTGTTCCCTGCGTTCCCAACCCACAATCCACCCCAGTGCTTCTCACTCCCAAACCACAGCTTGCCCAGCCTTCCCAGTGCCCCTCACTCCTAACCCACAGCCCTCTACTGGTGACCCACAGCCCTCTGCTCACCCCAGCCCTGCAAGCGTCTCCTGGCTACCCCACTCCTGTGAGCACAGGCACCATCACAACCAGGCCACACAGCCCCCTGCTGTTCCTCCCCGTTCCCTTCCCATCCTGGATGAGCAGGTGCCTCCCTTGCTCTGCTGCAGCCCAGCGCCAGGGAAAACTTTGATGCTGAGCAGAGCAAAATTCCAAATCCCAGACATTTGTTGATATTTAAAAAAACCCATCCGGATGGAGATGGAAGGATCCAAAAAGAGGACATGTCCAAAAAAGTATAGTAACCCTAATCGATATGCATTAGACTGTCCACTGAGAGAACTGAGGAGTTGTGTGTTCTGGTGGAATAGGATGTGGCAATGTGGGTGGAAAATGATCATTCTCTTAAGATGAAACACACATTTTCAGCAAGAGGCTGCTACTACTAATTTCTAGATGTCTAGAAGGTGAAATAGGATCTCAGCCTTGATCTTTAACACAGTAGAAAGGATACTCAAATACAATAATGCCAGTATGGATTTCCTGTCATCCAATCATTGGTTCTTGTTATTTCCAGTCATATCAAAAGTATTAATCCCTTTTAAACTCAAAGTGCAGGTGCAAAATGCAGCTATATCCTTTTATTTAAATCCACAGAAAAGATTGTCTTCCCCAGAACTAATCACTTCTTCACATGAGAACAGCCTATGTGCATTATTTGGAAATGAAGCAGTGAACACGCGTGTGGCAGAAAAGAAGCACTCAGAGGCCCAGCTGTTCACATGGCCCTTGCAGAGTAGATGACCAGCCTCTAATAAAGCATCTACTGGACATGCCTTTGGGACTGGCATGCTAATGGAAAACAGCAGGGCCTGTGACTGCAGGCTCTCATTTTAGCATGTGGGGTATGCCATATCACAATCAATAATGCTTCATTGAAATGTTTTTAAGTGCCCTGAGACAAATAACTACAGTGAAGGATTTGACAGCTTTTCCATAAATCCTGTTTTTGAAAGAATTTATAGCTCAGCTTGTTTTCATTACCTTAAGGTAGAAGTTGACCTATAAAATTTCTGACCAGAAGCATTGATTCTTTGCTAATGTGAAATATGATTCAAAACAAATTTGGTCTCTAGACTTGGAGAATGTGAGAAGAATCCAAGGAATTTTTTTTGCATCTTGATACATTTGTTCAGAAGCTCAACATAAGAATCAATTCACATTACAAATAAATTGCAAGAACTTTTTCTTCAAAGCTTTTCTGTTAATATCTTAACTGCTGACTAAAGAATGCTAAATTTAAGTCCACAGCACACCATATACAGCATATCCATGGCATGCACCCATAGAACACCATAAAATTGTGTAAATGCATGCACAATAATTTTTTTACAGTGAGAAAAGGAGGTTATGCATAGAAGAACAGATAATGTTATCTGCCTTTTTTAATATCCAGAATTCTTTTTTATTTGCCTGTCTACCTGTCTTTTTAAAGAGCCAGAATTTTAGGTGACATAAATCAGTGTAGCTCTGTTCACTTCAAATTGTTGTGTTGCTCTGCTCACATGAACTGAGCAGAGCAACACAATATTTCAGGCCAGAAGTGGCTCCATTCCTATTATGCAGTGCTCCTTGTCTATGTGCATTTATTGGAGAAGCAAGGGATTTTTGGTGATATCTTTTATTGGACAAACTGTAGAGTTGGGAGAGGACTTATACAAGTTTTTGAGCATGAAGTACACTTTGTGCCTGAAAGATTTTCTAAGATCTCTCCCAACTATATACTTGGTCCACTAAAAATATCACCAAAAAACCTGGCTTTTTGTATTTTTTCTGGACCATCGTGCCTACAACAATATTCCAATCCTGCCACTGTATGTATACATTTACAGAGCAAAAACATAAGTGGTGTCTCCTGGACAATTCACAATGCTGTGCCCAATACACAATAGCTGCCTAGAGAAAAAGCCATCACAATATTTTGCTGGGAAAGAAATCAAAGGAAAGAAATAAGGCAGGAGATCTTGCAAAAACATTTCCAAACTATAAATTATAACAACAATATTAATTCTGCAGTTATTACAGAAGTTAAAAATTCACTCTTACTTCTAGAATATCACTGAGTGAAGATACATCCTGCTTCTCAGGCAAAGCTGTCACTGAAATTTCTTCTAGGTCGTTAGTGTCAAATTAACCTTGTAATCCTGGTAGAATGATGGAAAATAAACTAAGTCCCACAAGTTTTAGCTGAGGCTTACTGAAAGATGTGCAAACCTGAATGTATTTTTGGCTTCCACTGCAAAAGGTTTGACCAGCTCTGTTTCTATACTCTACCCACTTGCCTGGGTCTTTTTTCTTTGTTTCTTTTAGAACAACTCCATATGGAAAGATGTAAATCCCCTTTAGGAAGTGCCTTTTCCTCACTTATTTTATTTCATGGAGAAAATAGCAGTTATTCTATCAATATACTGCCAAACCTTTCCTTGAGTTAAGTCTCCTAGGAAGTGAGCTACCTGAAAAAATCATCTACACTACTTGCAAATGCCTCTCTCAGCCCCGAGGCCAGAGACCAAGTGCTTATATGTGTCTAAGCAATTGCCCAAGGAAGAGAGTTAGGTTATTTGTTTCAAAAGTTTCCAAGAAACCAAAGGGGAAAAACAAGAGTTTGTAATACAGAGTGTTCAAATTTCTTTTACATAATCCCCGATAGTCAACCTTCCCTTTATCAACTGACAACTTTATATAATGAATTGATGGCTCATTCTGGCATTTTCATAAACCATTCCCTCTCTGTGATGCATTGAGGATAGAAGAATAAGCATCCTGGTGTATTTCCAGCTTGAACTAGAAAGGTTTCAAGCTCATTGGACTTTGAAGAAAAGGGGACAGAGTACATGCAACCTCTGCGTGCTGCATGTACTTTTATATATAGTTATTGAAGCTACACTGCCAGGCAGAAGCAAAAAGCAGGCAAAGCTGACGAGCACTGATGAGGGAGAGAGGTAAGCTGTTGTCTGCATTTGGCTAGCACAATCCAAACAAACAGCAGAGTTGTATGTACCTAACCCCACCTGACTTCACATTTCAAGTATAGGAAACCCAAGGTTAATAACGATAGACTAATCTGTTTTGTGTCAGCCACGGCCATCTCTAACATAGGACTTCAGATTAATGCCCTGACTGGCATGGATATTCTCATTTATTTCCTTTGCTGCTACATATCCAAAGCACTACTCTTGTTTGAGAATTATTGATGGAAATGTCTCGGTAAGCAGTCTTCTCCTGGTGTTTCCACTGAAAATACCACAGGATTACTGTCTAGCCTGAAAAATGGAAGAGGTAGGAGGAATGAAAGTTGTGTTTTAGGTTTATCTTTCTACAGTCATTACAGAGACTTTAAGCATTAATAGCAGTTGTGCTGAGAACAGGGAAGTCACTCATTATGTAGGACCCCTGCTGCTAATGCAGCTAAGGAGAAACCTGTCTGCAGTTCAGGACTTAGCTCCAAATCCTCAGCATTAAATCCCTGCACCTTGTGAGGACTTCACTCACAAAGTAGAAGAAATGGTTTACAAGCTTTTTCTATATGGCAGCAAGCCTGGACATTTTTGTTCCTGATCCACCATAAACATTTGGCTCTCAAGTCACCTACACTCAAGATTTATTTTGTTATGAGGCTAGGGGGCACATTTTGGCAGAGAGTCTGCCATGTGCCAGTACTGTGAAAACATGGTCACAGGGGATCTTTCTTAACTGTTCGATCCTGTAAAACCATGCACACAGAACAATCACTGAGAGGCAGGTTGTTCCTGGTCCATATAGTATGCAGCAGGGGTGGGGAGTCTTCTCCCCTCCTCTCAGTGGCTGAGAAGACACAGCATGGTTGTTACAGCATAATTTAGCCCAGATTTTACTTCATAGTAAATTAATTTGATAGTAAGCAGCCAGCTGTCTCTAGCCTGCAGTAAATACTATTACATTGCCTAGCTAAATAGATGGTGGGGCATCCGTTTGTATTCAGCATGACTACCCCCAGATAAAACCAGGTAGGGGAGCAAACACGCAACATGCCCCCCATAGTTACTTTTCCATCTAGTATAATTACTATGCAGTTTTCAAGGGGTACCTTTACCCTGGATTCAAGTGATATGTCTGATAGCATGTACCTGCCCCTCCTATACTACTTCCTTAATGTCATGTTGCGTCTCCATAAGCCAAATCAGTTAAGTCTGATACTACATTCAACCAGATTTACCTTAAACCTGTTTCAGCCATTTTCAAACTGGTTTATGTGCACTGAACATCTGTTCTGTTACAGGTTTAAACCAGTTTCTGATCACTTAAATTGATTTATGTGTAATGTCTGTCCTGAGCCTGAGAAAGGGGATGCATGATGAAAGAAGGCAAAGAGAAGTTAACCTTGGTATAGTTAAGGAACATACCACTTTGACCAAAAGGATGCAGAAGCATCAAAATCCAAAACAAACGGTATTTGTTCTCACCAAAGAGAGCTGCTAACTAACCCCATGCTTGGTGCTTCTACAGGATATTTCATACTCCAGCCTTGAAATACCACAAGCACTTGTAAAATGTTTACAGCCAGCTCTGTTAAACTTATCCCTCTTAACCAGCACCATGTTGGAGGACTTCCTGGAGGCAAATTTGCAGAAGGGATGTTGGTGAGAGGAAACAGAATTGTAAAAAAATATAAAAATGCCTGTGAACAGAAGCACAATGTCTCTTTAGTACCCAATATGGCCTAATTGTGGCCTCTAATATGCAGATGCAGCTCCCTGGAGGACAGAATTGGCAGCTGTAGCTTCAAACACTGCCTATATATATTTCCTAAAAAGTTTGCCACAGCTTTTGGGTTTAGATTATGTGTATATATGTGTGTGTATATAAGTCCAGAACATAACTTTCTAGGAAATTAATTGATTAGACGGTTGGAGGACTATAAATGAGTTCCTCAAATCATGCAAATTACTGTGCAACGATAGATTCATGCTAGACATTGCAGCTGTGGCCTCATTTTCACTTTAGAAAGTATTTTAGCACAGAAACATTGGAAAGTCCCTTTCCCTGGCTGGCCAGCCTACAAGTGTATTAATATTTGGCCTCAGCTCTGTGATAAGCAAGACATCAGATTTGCTGGCTCAGCCAATGAATTATAATCTGCCTGCAGTAATTCTTACCTTTAACTCTGACATTAGTTGATTGAAGATTAAAAGCTATCTCAAGCTGTCTAGAGAAATTTCACATTGTTTGCAGTGCTTTCTACTGTACGGTGGGAACGTGTGGTATTAGTGTTCCCCCCCCCCTTTTTTTTTTTTTAATTGCTTTAGCCTCAGTTTTAATTTAAGTTATGGAGGATATATGTACATTATTCATTTCACCAATTTTTTTCCCAGTGTAATCTCTTTCTGACACTTGCACTATTCTTGGAATGCTGGTTTTTATTGTCTTAGATAAGAGTCATCAGAGAGTTTAACCACTTATGTTAGCCTGTATTACATCAGTCTAATTTCAGAGTAACAAAGACATGGATTATTGTGGTGAGGGTCATGTTCAAAAGAAAATGTAGTGCCTTTCCCACAACCCAGATGGAAAAAGCAGTCTTAGCTACAGCAATGAGCTGCACATCCAGGAGTAGCCTAAGATATATGATATCACAAACTGCAAATCTGGGTCACAAGCACAGCATATGCTCCTTTATTCAAGAAGGCTGATATAAACTATGCTGTATTTCCTCCATATCTAAATGTACATTCAGATTAATCTGAATCTATTTGGATACACCATTATTTAACTGAATGAGGAGCTGCTATGGACCATATTTTGGTTTTTAAAAGTTGCTTTATGTATACAGCATGCTGTTCCTTGGTATTTGCCAGCTCCCAGATATCCAGTTAAAGTGCTATTAAAAAAAAAAAATGTCTGTCAGAGGCCTGTGACCCCATTTCCAACACACTTAGTGTCAGAGGACAACAGAAAGTAGAGGAAGTAGCCCCCTGCTGGGGGTAATTAAGGAGGCTTCTACAACGGGTGTTTTGGATGAGTAGCCCATTGGAATAATGACATAGCCCCAAACAAGGAAACTGGGGAAGGGGCAGCCTGAAAGAAACAAAAAGAAAATAAGAAGTTTCTTTGCTACTTTCTTCCAATTTGGAAAAAGGAAGGCCATAGAAGGAGCATTTGCTAAATTATCTCCCTCTCTCGGTAAACCGAGCTTGTATCTCTCTGAGATTCTAGGTAGACCAGCGGTTCTCAACCTTTTTAGACTCAAGGCCCCTTTTGGACTTTCACTCATTTCTTCACTACAGAAAATAATAGATCAGATCTGTTGCAAAGAACTCAGAAAGTCCACAACCGGTCTTTGATGCTATGGAGTCCTATCTGGAATCTATAGGTTTATCTTGTGAATTGTGCAGGGCTAGGGACAGGCGTTACACATAAACTGGTTTAAACCTGTAACAGAACAGAAGAAGCTCAGTACACATAAACCAGTTTCAAAATGGCTGAAACTGGTTTAACATAAATCTGGTTAAATGTAGTATCACACTTAACTGATTTGGGGCAAACCAGTTCATGAAACTTCTGTCCCAGACCCCTCCCTGGTTCAAGTTAAATCACAGTCCCTCAGCATCCCAGCATGCTTTCCAGCCCTGAACTGGGCTGTGCTGGCCGCTGCAGAAAGCAGGGCTGGCCCAGCTCAGTCTATGGAAGGGAGGGTAGTCCACTCCCAGGCAAACCCCAGCTAGGGTCTGGGGCCAGGGGGGGCGGGTTAAACACCCATTCCCCCACTCAAACTTACTGCTGGCTGCAACTGTGGACTACAAATCCCAAACGCACCTAGAAGCAGGAACAAGAAGTGATGAGCAACCTTGCGGAGTTCTGCTGCTTTAAGTCTGGACTGCAAATTCCAGAGATCTTATAGGCAGCTGGAAGAGATAGCGAATATATAGCCAGAGAGCCATGCTCTAGCACCCTCTGGCTTCTGGCCTGCACCACTGCAGGCATATGGCTGTATTACCTGAATCAAAGGTAAATGTCTGTTCATTTCTGTTTCAATTTAATCCAGGGGCAGGCAATTATTCTGGGCAGAGGGTCACTTAACAAGGTTTGGTGAGTTGTCAAGGGCTGCATGGGTAGCCCTGCCCCTTGATAGGTGCCCTGCCCCCTGGCAATCTTGGGACTGGAAGTCCCACCTCTAACCCCTGACCTTTGCCACCAGAACTCCCTTACTTTGCCCACCCCCACCAAATACGCCTTTAGAACCAGAAAAAAACAAACCATACACTAAAAGTCAAACACATACTATAACATATTTTAATTTTATTACAAAAAACACATTTGCCATGATTTTTGTTTCTGTACTGTATATAGAGGTGATTGCATAATAACTCCAAAAAATTCTTAGTCTTTTATACTATGTGGGGGGGACTGGGTGTGTGCATGTGTGGTGAGAGTGTATGTGTTTGGTGTGTGCCTGAGTGGCGGGGCATGAGGTAACTTTGGGGGGGGGCTGTGTGGGAGGGGTGTAGGGTATGCTGGGGAGTTGTGTGACATTTGTGGGATGTGGTTATGTGGCTCTGTAGTATACTGGTCTCTGAAACATACTGTCCTCTCCTGCAGAGAATGCAGACAACACCGGGGAGGGAGCTGTATCTGTGTGTGTGGTTCGTGGGAGGGAGGGTAGGAGGGGTGTGGGGACCCCCCCCCCGCACACACACTCCCTCCATGGCGCAGCAGCAGGCAGGAGCGATGGTGCTTGGCTCTGGCCAGTGCTGCATGTTGCAGCAAGAAGTGCAGCCCCCCCAGGCTGTTTGTTTCTCTGGTGCTCCTCGCACTTGCTGGGCACAGGAAGGAAGCCCCAGGAAATGGAGCCGGTTGCTTTCCCTGCCCCAGCCCGCTTCAGCACCTGGGGCTTCCCTTCTGTGCCCGGTGAGTACTGGGAGCACTGGGGAAAGAAACGGCCCAGTGGGGGCTGCACTCCTTGCAGCACTGGCCAGAGCCAGGAACCAGGCAGCAGCACCAAACAGTGCCACTCCCCTCCCTCCAGCTGCTGTTGCTGCCCCTACCCCACTGCCTGCCAGGGCTGTGCACCATGGGGGAAGTGTGGGAGAGGTCCTCACATCCCTCTCCACTCACATCCACACCCTGTCCAGATGAGCTCCATGCTACTGCCACCCCCCTGAGTGAGGGCTCCATGCTGCGGCCAGCCACAGCCACAGCCACAGCCACAGCCACAGCCACAGCCCTGTACTCTTTCCCAGCTGCAGCCCTGCCCCTGCCCCTGCCCCCAGCTTTCCAACCCACTGCCTGGAGGGAGCTGGATGCCAGGGAATCCTGCAGCAGGAGCCCCACCTAGTACTAGTGGGACTGGCCCTTCCACCTACAAGGGTGGGAGCAAGGTATAATAGGGTTTGTTGAGGGCAGGTGTAGACACCTCGCTCCTACTGTTGTGGGCTGAAGGGCTGGGCAGGGCAATTCATTGTGGGGCGCCATGGGCCAGATGAAAGTACATAGTGGGCTGGATTCAGCCCACAGGCCTTTTTTGCCTACCTTGATTTAATCTGTGCATTTTAGATTAACCTGCACCCCTCCCCTATTTTGTGCATTTCTTTTCATTCTAAGTATTGGCAGAGACCTAGCACACTCCTTGGGTGCATGGGTGTGGCAAGGCTCAGAGCAAGCCAGAAAGCTGAAGTGGCTTTCTGTAGGAGAAACCTAGAGACTACATCTACATATCAATTAAGCTCAGTGTCACTGAAGAAAGCAAAAGAACTAAAATACCCACTGCAGACTGTAAATATATCCTGGTGCTAATAACTTACTTACTGTCCCCAGTAACCTTTGATCCTCACTACCTCACATCACATTTTTATATATTTCTCACAGTGCATTTTTATATTTCATCTGTCTCATCTTTACCATGGCATTTTGTATTTTATATTTTATACTTTTAAACCCTTAAGGAATGTACTCCCTGTAGAATGAATTTATACCCTGGACTATATTTAAAACTGCATTGAAATTGTAATTGTAAAGTGATAAATCTGTTATATTGGGTAGTTCTATTGAGTGAATGCGAGTGAATGGTGATCATCAGTAGGTAACTAAATGACAACAAAGTGACAACTGCCTAGCCAAAGGAACTCCTATTTTAAGCTAATTAAGCTAAAGAACTGGTTCCTGGAACTGAGCACTCACACTATGGACTACTCCTGTAACCCATGAGAATACAGCCATTAAGTCAATAAGTCAAGAGTAGACTCCCAAAACTTCAGGTACCAGCAGGCAGAGACCCCTGTGACTAACAGCTGTCAGGTACTACTCAAGACCCATGTGGGACAGCGACCTCTAGATTGGGCAGCCAAGATGATGCTGGGGGATCACACAAGTCTGCCAGAAAGGAATAAAAGTCAATGAAGTGTGATGCTCAGTGGTGCCCTCTCATCCAGCACCTGCTCTACTGAGACAGAAGGACAAGCAGGTGACCCTCTTCCAGAGGAGACATCACCTTGAAGGAAGCTAACCAGAGCCTTGGATAGGTAGATATACTAACACCAGCACTCTCACAATCACTACAGCAGCTACTATACACTATACTACATGAGTTTGAATGGGTGAGTTCGTGTGTGCGTGTGCTAAGGTGACCAGTACCACCCATAACTCAAAGTTTGCATTTATGATTTTATTGGTAACTTCACATCCCATCCAATAAACTAAAATTTATTATGATCCCATGAGTAGGTCCTTTGTAGTTTTTGTAGTATTCATATAGTTGGATCCCAAGCCTGATTCAGGTATCTAGTCATTATCAGAAAACAAAAAATGAATAGTAATACTGAAATAATACACTGATTTCAACTGGAGTCTCTTCTGATTTACACCAATGCTCCACATCTGTTTTATCTGGATTGACCTTAACTCTTAAGCAGCAGTCATGATCTAATTCTCAGTTTGCCACTGATGCTTATCTGTCTCAGCTGGTTCATCTGTGACAGAGGGACTGAGAGAACTCAGTGAGGAAGATACTGGTTATGGACACACAGACTTGGAGCCATTTCAAAGGCCAGCAGCTGTTATGTCCTAATTGTTACTTGTACACAAGCTGGGAACAATACAAATGTTGCAAAACCCTCCAACTTTAACACTGCTTCACCCTTTGTTAAAGTTGGAGTACCTTTGCTACATTTGTATTATTCCTGGCTTATCTACAAGTAACAATTAGGATGTAGCAGCTGCTGTCCTTTTGAAACATTCCTCTTTTGAAATAATTCCAAAGGAACATACCCATGAGAGCACAATAGCCTCCCATCTCCTTGCTAACTTTTTCTATGGACTCAGAGACACACTGAATAGGAGTTTGATATACTATAGTTAGAGCTGAATGACATTTTCCACATAAAACTTTTTCAACCTAAAGCGCAGAGTGAGTTGCCTGGAACATGGAATGACTTTGTGTTGAATTTGCTAAACTGCTTCAACTGGAAAAAAAACTGAAAAATATCAAAACTTTTTGTTACAAGCATTTGGAAAGTGGTCAAAACAATACTGTGTTTCAAAACCTACATTTTATTTAAATGCTAGAAAAACTTTTTAAAAGTATTAAAACAAAACAGCAACAAAGACTAAACATGTAATTTGACCTAAAATGTTTAAAATAATAATTATTCTGATTAATCTAAATGACCTGAGGAAGTCCCTTCAAATCCAACTTCTCTGTGATCCTAAAATGAAATTTTTCTTCTAACTTTGTCAGAAGTAGAAATAATCTGAAAAATTAAGTTTGACAGCTCTATCATTGGAGTAAATAAGCAACTGCCAATATTACCTTGCATCTTAAAGAAATAAATATGGAAATCCTGCTAATGCTTACCCATCTCTAGCTAAAGAAACTGAACTGTGTAGTTGTGTAAATGATCTAATGCTTGAATACCATGATCTGTTTTTTTTTTTTTTTTTTAAATCCCTGTGTTCTCTTTTATGTTTCATGTTTCTTCACACTCATGAAAAAGGATAAGTCACAAGCTGAAAATCGGAAGGTTGAAGTGGTAGTATTATTTGTTTGGTATTCCTAAATGCAAAATATTGTGTCACTGTAATCATGTTCCCTGCAAGAACTTTAGAAGTGTTCTTTTAAAACGTCAAAGGATGCTAACCTTTGGTCCAGTTATATTCATTTCTATAAAGATGGGGGGGGAGGGGGGACATTACATTCTGTGCTGTAGTAACTGCTTCTGATTTGACCTTTTTTAGATTGTACATATTACAGCAGGAAGGAAACTAATTTCTCCTAACCAGAAGCTGTAGTAATTGCTGTAATTCAAACATTACAACCTTCAAAAAAGGGAAACACAGAAAAGGAGTTGTGTTAAAAGCAACCTATTTTGCTTTGTTCTTTAACACCACGCTGTTCGTAACACAGTGTGATGCATGATGCTACTTAGTGCACACTCATAATTGCACAGTACGCTACCACTTCATTTGAATGAGCTTTCCCATTTCTTTCCATCTGAATTCTATACATTGTACTCAAAAAGGGGCCTTCTATTTTAAAAAAAACTACAAATATATCTGATATGGCAGAGCAGAATGAGACTTTGAGGTAACAAGGTAGGTTTGTGCAAGCCACACAAACATTTCAGCTATAAATCTTTAAAAGCCTTGATCCAATGCCATTAAAGTCAGTAAAAGTCTTTACATCAATATCAATAAGCTTTGGCTCAAGCTGTATGATTTCCAGTGCTTCCTGTTTCAGATCAAGAGAGAAATGCTAACCTTCTTGTGGTATTTCAGCACTTTGATTTCCAGTTCCAGATGAAACCAGGAATGCACAGGCACACAGGAAAAAAAAAAAATCAAAGCTTTTCAAGTTTCATAAAGGTGCACAGAAAACTAGAATCAGGTTCTTCTCAATGTGTGTATGTCAGCATTTTTGTGAAAACCACTGGAACTTTAAATAAAAACTCTGAACTACAATAGACAAATAGTGTCAATAATTACTTTTTTTTTTTTCCTTTTTGGCCTTGACCCTTCCCTAGCTGATGATGATTAGAAGGCTCCTATGTGTTTCAGTGGCTGAGGACTGTTGCCTATATTCATTAGAAAAAAGCCAAACAGCTAAATACTTACCCATTAAAACTTTGATACATTTGACCCTAAACAACAGTACTTGTCTTTGTAACTGCAAAACATTCTGTACCTAATATTACTTATTTGCACAGAGCAGTTTAATCTAATTTTTCCAGGGTCTAAAAGGTTCACATGCTAACTGCATTTTCCTGCAATAGGGTCATGAGAAAAATCATTCATAATGCACTGTTAGCATTTTTTTCTTTATTCCAAATGGAGTATTTCAAAGCTGCAGAGCTTTTCAATTGTTTTATTTTTCAATTGATAACTTTATTTCTGTTTCGCCTAAAGCACTGAAAAGCTTTGCTGCAATCCATATTATCCATACGTCATAGACTGCATGTATAGTAAATTCTATTTTGACATCAATTAATTTATACTTTGCATCCTTGTATTTGTGTTGTAGGCATAAGCTTTGAAATGAGTATGGATATGAACAATTTTGAACTGTGCTAGCTATAAACAAAGGACAATACCTGTGCAGGGAGAACCAGACAGATAAGCTTCCAAACTAAAACTAATGCCAGAGGCAACTTAGTGAAATGCTTAGACCAGTGGTTCTCAACTTTTTCAAAATCCAAACACCCCTTGGAAAATGCCAGCTCTTTGTTTTCACTGATTTTTAACTATGAAAAAATAATAGAGCATATTTCCTATTGCAAAGAACTCAGAAAGACCACAGAGAGGCAGAATGGTTTTAACATGATGCATTTCTATTGGAACTGTGGGTTTATCTTGTGAAGTAGGTTTGAACACCTGACACTGCTATCATTGTGGCAACTGACTCATGGTTCCAGCTCTGGCTTCTGATTCGGGTAAGACACGTGGCATTCTGATTCTGGTCATCGGCTTGTGGTTCAGCTCTGGCTTTTGTCTCATAACGCTTGTTAACCCTCAGCTTACCCTGTCTCTGGCTGTGGCTTCTGATCCCATCATATTTTGAATTCACCTACTGCTCTTGAATGCAATTCTGACACCAGACCCTTCCATACCTCCAGCTCCCTGCAGTACAGTTAGGAACTGAACCAGTGCTTTGGGTGTTTACCCACTAAGCCAGACTACCCACATCTTGGTTTCTTAATGCTCAGCATGAAGACAGGAAGTAAACAGGCATGTGGACTGTCTTCTATTTTATCTCCTTTACATGTTTTCCGTAGCACACTGGTGAGGCATTTTGTACTGCTGTTGCCTGGTATGTGCCTGCTGAACAGGACAAAAAAAGGACTTCAGTGTCCAAGGGACAGAAGTTACACACAAACTGCCTTAAGTGATCAGGAGCTGGTTTAAACCTGTAACAGAACAGATGTTCAGTGGACATAAACCAGTTTCAAAATGGTTGAAACTGGTTTAAGATAAACCTGGTTGAATGTAGTAGCAGTCTTAACTGATTTAAGTCAAACCAGTTAATGAAACTTCTGTCCCAGGTCTCTTCCTGGTTCCAGTTAAATTACAGTCACCCAGCATGCTTTTCAGCCCTGAGCTGGGATGTACTGTTTGCTCCAGAGAGCAGACCTACCCCCGTGCTCCCTAGCTGGAGCAGTGAGGCTGGCTCATTGCCTGAGTCACTACCTCCTGCCCCAGGCAAACCCCGCCTGGGGCCACGGTTAAACTCACCTTTCCCGGAGTATAGAGCCGCCTTGCCCTGCTGCCTTACTTACTGCTGGCTGCAACTGTCTACTCCAAATCCCAGAAGCATCTAGAAGCAGGAAGAGGAAGTGACAAGCAACCCTGTGGACCTCAGCTGCTCTAATGCCGGACTGAAAATCCCAGAGACCTCGGGGGCAACAGGAGGAGGAACCAAGCACACCTCCCAGGCTGTGTTTATAGTTTTCATGTTTTCAGAGAGAGAACTATTTTTGTTCAAGCTTTTATGAATTCACTGCTACTACCTTCTGCTCCTACCCGGCTCCAGGCAGAGCTCAGGCTGGGGCCTGGCCACTCCCCCCCACTCCAGTATGGGGGTGTGGGGAAGAGCCTTAGAGTAGCTGGCAGCCATGCTTTAGCAGCTTAGCCTAACCTAACCCCCTGGTTAGCTTGGACTAACCTGCAAAGATTGAATTGATTCAGCCTCAGGCTTGTTGACTATCTGTACTTAGTCCCAATGTGGAAACACTCTTGTACAGTAAAAGCAATATAATTCCAATTTAGTAATTTTTCCAAACAAAACAGTTACATTTTCTATCAAACCCCACCCCCAACAAATAAACCTATAAGTTCTGTCCTTTAAGAAGATTTTTGTGTGGGGCTTTTAAAATCTCACTTACTTATGTGGTCATAATTTCACAGGTTTGTGTGACTAACAATGAATTTTACCATATTTTGGTGGTAGAATGATTTTTCCAGTACAAATATGATGTTTGGAAAAGAATCAAAGATTGTATATCATCATTTTCTTGTTCAATATGAATGAAAATGATTTGCAGTGTTAACTGTTGTGATTATTTTTAACAGCATGTGAGTTACTTATCTTACTCACCTGAAGAACTTACATTACCGACCTGAAGAAGAATGCACTGTTTGAAAGCTTGTCCAAGTCCATCCCAACCATGCAGCTGGTCTGGTGAAAGATATCACCCACAAAAAAAACCCTTGCTTCTGGCATATTTCTTGGTCATAGCTACAACATCACTCCAATATTACCAGTTATTAACATTAATATTGTCACCTTTAACATAACATCTTAGGGCAATTGCCTAGAGTGGCCAGTTTAACTAGAAGTGAAGGTACATGTTACACTTAAACCGTAGTCAGTCTGTAGAAAGTTAAGCTGCGTTAAAGTTAGAAAGTGCTGTGAGCAGTCATATGGTAAGAGTTACTGCCATTTCTTGCCTACACAGATTTGATATGCCAGAAGAGGACTGGTGAGCAGGGGCATTGCTAGAAGCTATGGGGGAAGGAGAGGTTGGGAGCAGTGCGTTCTGGGGTGCTGGAGGACTGCAAATTTTTTATTTTATCTCTATGGGCAGACAGAATTTACCCTAACATGAACTAGGTAGCATTTCCCAGCATTATTTGAAGTGGTGTGATTTTGAAATGCTTGGAGGGCACTTAACATGAATGAACAAGCTTTAATATGGAAAGGCTCATGTTTTAAATGCCCTTAGTATGGCCTAAGTGTAGCATGTAACTTCACCCAGCCTGTTCTGTGTAACTGACTTGTCCTTTTGATGTGAAAAGTGTTAGTATTATACAATCTAGTCAGACTTCTGATAAAATCTGCTTCATGTAAATGCTGATAGAACCTCCCATGCTTCCTGTTAAAACTGACCCACTGGGAAGAAAGGAATACAAAAGGGATTGGCCAGTAGAAGAGCATACATAAAATTAAAAGGTCCTTAAGGGTCACATAGGCCAACACCCTCCAGCACAAATCCAGGAGTTATACCCCTGAACTATCTGTTTCTGGTGCCTGTCTAAGCTGACTCTTGAAAACTTCCAATGAAGGAGACTCCACAACTTCCCTGAGGAATCTATTCAGTGCCCTCTTGTTCTAATAGTAAAGAAGTATTTTTTTCCCCCTGAGATCTTGTCTAAATACACATTGTTGTAATTTAAAACTATTCATTTCTTGTTGCCCTCTGCAGCAAGGGAGAACAATTTTGATTCTTCTTCTTTATGGCAACTTTTCAAAAGTTAGAAAACTGTTCTCATGTCCCCCTTAGGGTCCTTGTCTCCAGGCTAAATATACTTACCTTTTCCTTCTTCAGCTTACCTAAATTTCTTTATCATTTTTCTTGCACACCAACTTCAGCTTCTCCAAATTCTTCTTAAAATGTGGAGCCCAGACCTGCATACAGTATTCTAGCTGAACCCTAGCTAAACTATCATCTCTCATATTTTACACTTACTCCTCCTGTCCAAAATTAGCATTGGTTTTGTGATGGCATCACACTGTTGACTCATGAAAGCCATCAAAACCCCCAGATCCTTCCAAGTAATGCAAGTGTTCAGCCAGTTATCTACCAGCAAGTGAATACTCAGCTCACTAATCTAGTAATCTAATACTCCCTCTTGCTTGCTCTCCTTCTGGACCTATGACTCTTGGTTGCTCATTGAGCCAGCTTTAAGAGAGGGAATGGAGGGTGCCGTTAGTTCTGCCTTGCAAACAGCCTGGTGTTCTTCCTGAGAAGCAGGTGATGTGAGTTCAAATGCCTTGGAGCTGAATGAATATGGAAGCCTGGTCTCTCATTTTTTTGGATTAGGGCTCTATTTCTTGAGTAATCAATGGGTGGATTCTGCTGCTAGCTCAGATACACCTATGTGTCTCTTAGACATTAACAGGATCTGGATCTCATTATTTTAATATTAGTGATATCTTTTCCTCCAAGGAAATAGTTCTACTGAAATATATCTATAGCTTAACAATCTGACCTTACTTATCTTAAATGAGTTGTTTATTATGGTATAGGGGTACTGATAATCCCTCTGGAAATGCGTGTCTCAGTTTGATCGTAAAGATTTGTATTCCTCCTTTGTCCAGCCTTTCTTGCAAGCCAAGAGCATTTACCCATCTCAGCAAGCTGTGTGCTATTTATCTATTCTGTTTATAAAGGATGTTATTCCAGCTAACTGGTGCCATCCTGCTTATGACTGGTGAGGTGTAAAGCACTCCCAGATGGGCATGTCTGTGAGCAAAAACAGTAAGCAGTTTTGATGGGCAGAGTATAGAAACTGCTCAGAAACGCTAATTTTGTTTCTCTGTATGTACAAGTCCATCCAAGAATGCTTTCCACATCTGTATTGGTGCTTGTTAGAATTCACCCCAATGGTTTGCACAGTGGTGAAATGCAAAACTTAACTGGTCAAAGGGAGTTGTGTGAATTACCACACTGCTGTCTCTATAACCCTGTGGAATTGAAAAGGCCAGATGAAACTAACTACTGAGTTACAGTGCCAAGATCTCTAGCTGCCTCACCCTTTCCCTTGACAATGTTGAATAGTGATTAACTAATGGCTAATAATGTTAATTCTCATCAACTCAGTTTGGGAATGATTGTAATTTTCTTCTATTTGGGTAGCTAAGAGTGTCCCTCACATTCCCCACTCTAGTGATGATGACTCAGGATAATATAAACCAGTGTCACATGCTGGAAATCACTCGTGCATTTCCAGTAAAGATTGCATCCATGAATAGAGCTGGTTAGATGGGATTTTTGGCAAAACAAAATTTCATTAAAAACATGTCGATTGGTCAGGCTGAGAGGTTTTGTTCCAAGCATCTCAGCTTCAACAACCTTTGGGAAAATGCAAGGAAATCAATCAAACCCCAATCAACCTTGACTGGATTTTTGGCAGGCATACCCCAGGACCAGGAATCATAGAAGCTGTAGTTCACAGGGCCTAGGATGCCAGAAGTACAGCTTCCATGGCCCCCGGGCAATCTGCTAGCTGGTCTTCCCCAGATTTGGGATAATTGGGGAAGATCACTCGGCCAAATCTGAACTGTCACAAAGTATTCTCATGTGTGTGGGTGACCTGTATGTGACCCAAGAAGTCTACAGGCCGATGAGGGGTAAAGCACTGCTCGACCTGGTACTGGCAATGGGGGATGGCCTTATCAGTGACCTAATGATAGAAGGGAAGTTGGGTGACAGTGACCATGGGCTGATCACCTTCACCATCAGCCATACAGCTGGCAAGTCAGTCAGCAATATAGAAGTCCTCGACTTCAGGAAAGCTGACTTTGACAAGCTCAGGAGGCTTGTCAGTGAGGGAGCCCAAAGGGGAGGGGAGTTCAGGGTGAGTGGTTGCTCCTTAAGGGAGTGATCCTCAATGCACAACCAAAGTCTATCCCATCTCGGAGGAAAGGCAGCAAAAGGGCACAGCTGCCTCCTTGGCTCTTCAGGGAACTAGCAGACCTCCTGCACCTAAAAAGAAAGGCCTACAATGGATGGAGGATGGGATCCACCTCCAAGGAGGAATATTCTGCACTTGTCTGGACCTGTAGAAACCAAACCAGGAACGCCAAGGCTGCAACTGAACTCCAACTGGCTACAAGTATCAAGGACAATAAAAAGTCCTTTTTTAGATATGTGGGGAGCTGGAGAAAAAGCAAGGGCAACATTGGACCTCTGCTAAACCAGATGGAAAAGCTGACAACTGTTGCCCATGAAAAAGCCAACTTGCTAAATGAGTACTTTGCATCAGTCTTGAGAGCACCTTGAGAGGTTGAACACCTTAAAGTCAGCTGGCCCTGACAACTTACACCCTAGGGTACTCACGGAGCCAATGAGCATCATGGCCCAGTCCCTGGCATGGATCTTTGAGAACTCCTGGTGCTCCGGTGAAGCACCCAAAGACTGGAAGAAAACCAATGTGGTACCTATCTTCAAGAAGGGGAGGAAAGTGGATCCAGCAAATTACAGACCCATCAGCCTGACCTCTATCCTTGGCAAAGTCCTAGAAAATATTATCAAAGAGACCATTCTCAGCAGACTGGTTAATGGCAAAATCCTGAGGAATAGCCAGCATGGGTTTGTTGCAGGTAGGTCTTGCCTGACCAATCTTATTTCCTTTTACAACCAGGTGACCTATCACCTGGATAAGGGGGGAAGAGATTGATATCATATATCTTGACTTTAAAAAAGCCTTTGGTCTGGTATCCCATGATCACCTCTTGGCAAAACTAGTCAACTGCAGCCTTGGCTTCTCCATGATCTGCTGGCTGAGGAATTGGCTATGTGGTCAGACCCAGAGAGTGGTGGTTGATGGAAGTCAGTCATCATGGTGCCCTGCGACCAGTGGGGTCCCTCAAGGCTCTGTCCTTGGGCCTATATTTTTCAACATCTTCATTAATGATGTGGACATTGGCATCAGAAGCAGACTGGCCAAGTTCTCCGACACCAAACTTTGGCGTAAAGCATCCACATCTGAGGACGGGGAGCAATCCAGGCTGATCTCAACAGGCTCAAGAAATGGGCATATGAGCCTGATGACATTTAACACCAAAAAATGCAAGGTTCTCCACCTTGGGAAGAAAAACCCACAGCATGCTTATAGGCTCAGCAGTGCTACACTGGCTAGCACTTCAGATGAACATGAGGCTTCAATGTGATGCTGTGGCTAGTAAAGCAAGAAAAATGCTACCTTGCATCCATAGATGCTTCTCAAGCAAGTCCCAGGATGTCATTCTCCCATTTGCCTTGGTCTTGGTGAGGCCGCAGATGGAGTACTACATCCGTTTTGAGCTCCACAGTTCAAAAAGGACATGGAGAGGCTTGAGAGAGTCCAGAGGAGAGCCATGGTCATGATAAGAGATCAGGAAAACAGACCTTACAATGAGAGGATAAGAGCTATGGGACTCTTCAGCCTGGAAAAGCACAGACTTGAGTGATCTCGTGGCTACCTATAAGTTTGTCAGGGTGCTAGGCAGGATCTGGGGGAACGTCTATTCATCAGTGCACCCCAAGAGATGACAAGATAGAATGGTCACAAACTCCTCCATGATCATTTCAGGCTGGACATAAGGAAGACCTTCTTTACTGTCCGAGCCCCCAAGGTTTGGAATAGACTGCCACCGGAGCTAGTTCAAGCATCTACCTTGAACGCCTTCAGGAGACATTTGGATGTCTATCTTGCTGGGATCCTACGACCCCTGCTGACTTCCTGCCCTGTGGGCAGGGGCTGGACTTGGTGATCTTCTGAGGTCCCTTCCAGCCCTAATGTCTATGAAATTAGGACCTCACCCCCTCCCAAGATGTAATCAAATATTAGTAAATGGAAACATCAATTTTATGGAGAAGAGGCAGTACTTTTAATTATCTGGAAATTTTTTTAGAAAATCCTAAAATCTAAAAGCCCTGATTCTCATCAGACTCCATCTTTGATACAGAAGCTCTTGTGTCATTTTATAAACATAACACAGCTGCTTTAAAACTATTGGTTGAATTAATGATTGTGTAAAGGGATGAAATTTATCCTCTTCTGAGAAGGTCTTATACATTAGATTATGGTATTTCAGCCATTGACTAAAGGTGAAATAATGAGAAATCCTTGAGTCCAGTTGAAGCTCCTAAAGATGCTGGCCCTGAAATTCAAAGAAAGTTAACTCCAGTTTCAATAGGAGTTAGGCCCTTCTAGATCTTTGAAGATTTGGTCCATTGCACCAATGGCAGGAAATAGTTCTGTGAGCTGCGTGTAGTACAGAAATGTGGACCATAGCAAGGCTCTTCTATACCTATTCAAAGAATGTCCCATGTACTTTTTTGTTTTTTCCTTCCCTCCCAGGTCAGATCTTCTGACTGGCACAGAGATACAGTACAGGGGAGGCAGTGATATCTGATACAACAGTGGAGTGGCCCTTGCACTTGGAGTCCACAAAGACAGAAGACTTAAGGTAGTGCATTGTGTATACCTAAGAACTAAGCCCAATCCAGCACATGGTGGCAATATGTTCAAAGTACTTCATTATTTACATATTCAGAAAATTGTATCTTTCCCATATATATTTCTAATAGCCTTTAGATCAGGATCTCAGCTGAAGCTGTGTATAACACTTCAATTCTATCATTTTCTAACTAGGATAGAGGTGTCACTGCTTTCCTTCTCAGTTTTGAAACATTCAGCTTCATTCAAACCATAGTAGCAGCTCTTTAACTTTCCAGTATGTTACTGAGTATAGACTATTTTGTCTTTGCAGAAGCCAGAAAGACAAAACAGTAAGGCAACTTAATCTCACAACTATATAAGCAGGGGTTAGATTTTTGGTCAAGGTGACTGAATGATGGTGAATAATAGTTATTGAGGCCAACATTTTCTAATCTGAAATTTGATACTGTATTAAAGATGTGATTAGAGGTTTTGAGTACCTGTTTTTTTAAGATGCCTGAACGTGCTTGCTTCTTGTTGTTTGTTTTTTTTTAGGTGGTACATATATTCAGTACTGTCTAACTAACAGAATTTTTATGGTAACTCTAGCGGGCTCCCAAATCTAGCGGTACCAGTCACTGGTAAATGTCAGCCTTAAATAAGCAGCTGGCATGAGAATGTATAAATCATATAAATGAGGCAAAGATCACCAGAGTTTTGGAGAAGAGTCATGTAGCCAGACATGCAAGTAAAGGAGAGATGTTCATGTGATTAAACATCAGAATCCATCACACCTTATTGCCAGTGCAGGGGGAGCTCAGGATCATGATAACAATCCTGGGCTTCTACTTTACCAGCAAGTAACAAGCTCCTACAGCTGGGAGCCCCCTCAGTTAATGGGGCTCCGAGCCACGGGGCAACTCATGTACTCCTGCAGCTAGGAGTTCCATCAGCTGATCTCAGCTCCCAGTTGTGAGGGCTCATAGTGCTCCTCCACTGCTGGAAGCCCCATCAGCCACAGACTCCTAGCTGTGGGCATGCGAGGTGAGACCCAGGGCCTGGGATCTCGGATCAGCTCATGGGACTCCCAGCCCAAGAGCTGATGTTGCACACCCCATGGTTGGAAGCCCCATCAGCTGACAGGACTCCAAGACAGGGAAGCACACCTGGCCACATTATTAATGGCATCATAGGAACCAGCCACAAAGTCATTCCACAAAAACTGTAGAATAACTTTGTGGCTTATTCTTTGTTTTATGACACCATTAATGGCTTTAACTTGTGGCCAGGTTACAACCTAAAACCTGATTTACTGGTTGCAGGACTAATTTGGGGCACACCTGCCATAATGTGTAGCAGGGATCATAGGTTCAGTATAGCACTATCTACCAGGATAAAAATTGTAACACTCAGTTTGACACAGCAAAAACGAGCAAAGGTTCATGTGTCTAAACTATTGCTAACTAGCTATAATTAGGTCATCATCTTGAAAGCTCTGCAGATCTGCTGTTTCAGGAGTACTCCTGCCAAAATAAGTTTGGCACTAAATATGCTATTTTTCAAGTTCTTAGAAAGAAAGATACAACCAAAGAGCAGGTGAAGTACAGAGTTTCTTGGATTGATTAATCATGACGTGGCATAATGATGGAAGTGTACTGAATGATAAAGAAGAAATTATTTCCTAGATATGAAAGTGTTGTGTGAGAATTTAAGTGAGCTGAAGCAGAGATGTGGTTAGGGGTAGAAATGTTGACCGTTTTGCTATCATTGTAAATCACATTGATTGCTTAAAAAAGGGGGTGACCAACCTGTGGCACGTGTCAGAAATGGTACTGACAGACTCTGTGTGTGGTACGCACCAAATTGGGAAGAAGACAGAGCAGGAGGCAGAAAACAGAGCAGCAGATCAGGCAAAGGAAGGGAACTGGATTGGCACTTGGAAAGGATGTAGGACTAATTTGAAGCATACCTACCAAAAAACCCACCCCTCACTGCTTTAAAAAAGGCCACACTCCGGTTAACTGCTCCATTTTCCCCCCTCAGTTCAATGGCATTAAAGCTGGGATAAAGCAGTAATGAATCAGGCACTTTTTAATTAGCACTTTTTTATATGACTTTCAGCATTTCATAGAAGCAGGGAATGCAGGCATTTAGCATCCATATAAGATTAAGAATATAGATGGTTTGTTAGGCCTGTTCACACAAAAAATTATTTCATGAGACTGCTGTCTTTCTTGGCAGTGCGTGGAAACCGTCAGCATTCATTTTCCAGGAAGGGTTACTGCTGCTGTATAATTATAAGTCCAGGCTTACTCTGAGTCTTAGTCTCTTCTGTTTTGTGTTGTCATAAACAAAAACATAATTCATGAACCTCCCCCCCAACCATCTACAGTAGTTTGCATATTCCCGGCCCCACCCCAAGCACTGAATAAGCTCAGTTGCATCTGGTCATGAAGATTAGAAGGACTAAATGCTCCACAGCTTTTTACCTGTATACCTGTGCATATGGGTTATAAACAACTGCCAACTCAGATGAAGGGTGCTGTATATACAACTTATTCAGCTACCAATGGACAAGGAACCACTCCAGCTACACAAGACTGAAAATATTAATTATAATGTCTGTAGATATTTACTGTTTGCACTCACATGGAATAGGGTCCATAGTTCTGCTCACCCCATCTCAAAAGGAATGTAGCAGAAATAGATGGGGTCAGAGATGTTGTAACAGGGCCCTGTTCCAAGATGTCCATGATTCCCCTTGAGACCCCCCTCAGCCCTTTTATTTCTTTGCCTTCAGTGGGCAATCACCCCTTCACCTTGTCTACCATGCCTTAATGAAATGATATTTTCAGAAAAGGGAGGCTGCCTCAGGGCTTCCTAAGTCACATCTCTTCCTTATGAGTGCGGGTGACCCAACCCATTGCCTTGAGGGCTAATTATGTGGACTCTGTCCTTGCCAATACCCAAACCCATGCCTCACTGATGTCACACATGCTCATCAGTCATAACCACCCCTACAAGGTATGGGCTTCTGGCTCTGTTTATCCACTACACCAGTCCCTTGCTGGGCTATGGGCATCCAGCTGTGGCCCTCCAGGCCTTCAGCCCTTCCCCTTAGACCCTGACCCCACTCCTAGGCTAGTTGAGACCCATGGAGTGTGCTAATTAGCATTTGAGTTTGCTCCAACAAGGTTTAATTAGAATGCATTGGAGCAGGCATCGGGCACAAGTCTAGGTGCCCATAATAACAACAGCTTCGGATTTGTAACTGGCCCTTAGTTTAGCATGTCCTAATGATCACTTCCTCACAGTTTCCAGGAATGCACTGGCTAAATTAAGCAAAGCCACTTGCACATACTAAGATCAGGTAGGAATGGTTGTAGTTTTTTTCCTTTTAAATGTCCTTTAAAATATACCCCCACACACACACACCTTAGCTTCTCTGTCCCATTTTCCTCTCTCAAACTATTACAAGCTATCAATATGTCTTTTGAACGAAGGGTAAAATGAAGCAAAATGAATTGTTAAATTTATTCAGAAATATACATTTTTACTTTATTTTCATTGCTGTACTGTAACTTAAGTTTTTATTGCCGACTTGCTTTCATTACTTTCCCAGAACTTTTAATGCATGGTTACAGTTTAATGCAATTGCTTACAAGAGTAAATTTTACACTGCTTCACATAACAACTGACTCACTCCCATCCCTTTTTGACTGAGTATATACTTTTCTAGGATATTTCAAAATAAATGTGCCCCAGAAACAGCTTGCATTTGCACATGATTTTGACTCTAATAAACAGACTGAAACAGAATGTCAGGCTTGTTTTTTGTGGTTAATGATGTCAGGAGAACACATAGAAAAAGTTACAGCCCTGTATTCAGTAAGCTCACCTGGATTGTGCTATTGTCTAGTGAATACATCAAACAGATTTAGGATTTCTCACAGTCATCATGTTCCATGCTCTGTGTGTTTTCATTTGCTGAAACTAGGAAAGAATGAAAAACATCTTTTTGCAGTGTTTTAGTTATATTTTTGGTGGGTTTAGGATTCCATTTCTGATTTCTCATACTGATGATTCTGAACAAAGAAAACACCTCCACATTTACACTTCTGACTTACACCTGTGGATAATGGCTTGGGCATCCTCCATCTTTGAACAACCACCTTTTTTTGTCAAATAGTTAAAAAACAGTATCAATAGTAATTCAGTGATTTTGGGGGGCAGATTTAGGCTTTGCGGGGCTAGCTCTGCATAAAATTTGCTCTTCCCATTCTGATTTAAAATATTTTCCCTGAACTAAAAATCCTAGAAGTAACATTTTCAAAAATGGGTATCTGAATTTTAAGTCCTTAATTCAGATGTAGACAATCAAATAAAAATTGCCCTATTTTCAAAGGTGCTTAGCATCTGTTATTCCTGTTTATTTTACTGTGATTTTTAAGCTCTAAGAGCTTCTGAAAATCAGATCATTTACATTTAGATGCCTAAATAATGGCATTAAAGGCTTACTTTAGGCAATTAAACATTTTTAAAAAGTTGTTTTCAGTCCTTCTTTTTGAAAGTTCCAACAATCATTGACTATTTTCAAAGTCCCCTTTGTTTTAAAAAGCTTTTGGAAAAGCTGGTGGATTATCCAGCTGCAAAAACCTCTAGTAATACCAATAATAACATCCTGAGTAGGTTTTTCTAAAATGGAGTCATATAGCATATGGTGTTTTTTCAACAATTTCCAGTGCTCACAGGAATTGTTGCAGTAATGGGTTGGTATCTTTATTCCAGTCCTTCCTTCAGCTTTTGACCTGGTTTGGTTGAAGTTGTATTTACTTGCACATTTATTATATTTACATGGAAACATCTATATATTACTTATTATCATATGATTAAATAAAAGAAACTTTATAAGAAATAATGTTACTCTTCATTTTGATATTACTGAATCTTTGTGATTTCAGTGTTTTCTAATCCTGTAACACGATACAAGTAATTTCACATGTTATTGTGTAGCAGAGTTGCATACATATATGTAGCACTGGAAATGGTTCATACCCATATACATGTATATATGCAAGCATGTATCAGCACATCTACATATGCATATTAACGTGAAGAAAACTACAGTGCATATCGCACTGGAGTTTATTGATCCTAGGTGCGTCATTTGAATGTGTGCCCAGGACTTCAGCATAGTAAGCTGGGTCAGAGCAACCCAGGCTAGCTGAGAGTCCAGGGGGTCAGCCTGCAAGCCTGGGGCTGCTCCTGCCCAGCTCAACATACTGTGGAAAGGCTGTCTGGGTCACAAGGATGCTTCATTGTGGGGTTAGCCAGCAGGAAGCCTCCGTACTAAAACACTCTTGTGCCACAGCCAGCACTGTCAGCATCTACATATACATGTAAAAAACTCCGCAGCAGGATAGTACTTGTATTTACCTGCTGCAGAGTTGATTAGTTTCCTGCAGCCTAATAGGGCCGCATGTGTAGACGCCAAGATGTTTGCCGAGGAGCTAACTAGGCAACTGCGCAATAAACGTCTCATGTAGATGTGCCCTGTGTATGAAATTTCTGATCCTTATGATGTATTTATAGAGATATATTTGTTTTTATTTAAACATTTTTAAAAAGTAAACAGTAATACACTATGGTTTAGGGTTTTATGTACCTTCCTTCAGATTAAAAAGGATTTGTCTTGTTTATCATAAACTATTTGATTTCTGTACCAAATTTGTATTTCTTATTTTATCTACTTGGGGTTTTTTTGCCATGTTATGGTATAAGGAAGGGAGTACAGTCTAGTGTAGTAAGGTGAGACCGGGGACTCAGAGTGAAAACACCTGTGTTTTTTTCATGGCCCTGTCTCTGCGCAGATGGGTGTATGGACATACCAACTATTTATCACAAAGTTAAAGAGGACTTTATAGCACATGAGCTGCTCCATGCTAATGCCATATGATAAATGGAAGCTAAACTACAGTAATTTAGCTGTCTTTTACTAAAGGCTAACCCAAATTATCTTTCATCTACTGTGGGGTAAGAGGGTACACATGGGAGGTTATCATAGGTCATCTGGTGTGATGATTCCCCACTCTGATTTACACAGGAGTAAATATTTTAAATGTCCATACCCAAAGACTCCTTGCTTCACTATCAGTTTTTGCATTTGTATAGTACTTTGAGAACATCAGATAATGTGCTAGTAAAACTGCCAAGTATAAATCGTAATGTTTTCTGCTTTGCAAGTCTTTCACAGACAGTTTGGCATACCACTTTTTGTATGAACACGAACACTACTTCTGCCCCTTTTAAAGACATCTGCAAGGTCCCTGGGACATATTCTGCTTCCATTTGCACTATGTTATGAATCTTGGATAACTTGAGAATTGCACCCTCTTACATTTTCAACGTGTGTTTAAGGCTCACTTTTGAACTAGATTGTGGCCTGATTCAAAGCCCATTTTAGTCGATGACAGGCTTTCCATTGATTTCAGAAAGCTTTGGTTCTGGACCTTAAACAACGTGGCCCAGTGGCTTAGACACAAGATTTGGAATTAAACATTCTTGAGATCTCATCCTTCCCTCTGTAGCCTTGAGAAAGTCCCAAATATTGCTTTTGACTGTGCCCCTCTGTAAATGTGGGCCTACAAGACCTGCTAACTTGCTTTAGAGAGGGTTTCTTGGATGAATGTTTAGTTGTTTGAAATGATGCTTTTATCATCACTGCTTCTGTTTGCAGCAGTAGCTTAAAGGGGGAACAACTGGGGCAGCAGCCCTGGGCATTGCCCCTCTGGGTGAAGTGGGGAGGTCTCAAAAAGAACACCAATCTGCGCTGCTGGGATTGCTGCTGCTATGCCAGCAGCAACTCAGCCACTGATGCTGCCTCGTGCATCGCCAACTAGGGCACTTAAGTGCCCACTTACTCCTCTGAGCAGCAGCAAGTTGGTAAGAATAGTTGGTTGCAGGGCCAGACACAGGCAAGGACAAACCGGGTGGCTGCCCAGGGCCTGGACAGAAAGGGGGCCTGAAAATGGTAATTTTTATTATTGTTACCATCATCATCATCATCTCTGGTGAAGGGGGGCCCAATACTAAAAGTTCACCTGGGGCTGCTAGGTATGGTGCTGATTGGTTGTAATATTGTTACAGTCCTTAGGCAAGAGCTTCTGTTTCAGGGAAGACTGGTAACAAGACAACCCACTGTATAAGGCAAAGTAGCAGATCCCAAGTTAAAGGTGCAGGATATTTTGTCTCTGGAAACTATATTTGACGGTATTTTTCTTCTACAGTTTGGAAGCCTTATACCTCCACATATACTGCTCAAAGGGAGGGAGTTCTTATAGGAACTCAGTGTTACTGGGTGGAACTCACCCTGCAGGTCTGGAAGTCCTCTGCAGACAGATGGAATTTTAACACTGATATTATAAAGAAAGCCATTTCCAGTCGTCTGTATTTAGCAATGCTAATGATCATGTTTATATTTTTCCTCTCTGGAAGGGCATAAATTATGGGATGTATATTACCCAAACCCTCATCTTTGTGCAACTCTTACAAGAGGTCTGTGTTTATGAACATATAAACCATCTGTTTAGTGTTTGCAAATTAACCACCTGCTTATCTGTATAATCCAGATTAAGATCTAGTTCCATGAAGCCTGTGAGGTCCACAGTAAAAGACATAAAGCTATAGAGGCTATTGCTCGACTCTCTGCAAGAAATGCAAAATACCGTGCAATTACAGACAATGACAGCCGATACAGATTCAACTTTCCTAGTACCATTTTCTTGATAATCCCAGTTCAGTTTCAATTTAAGCAATGAATTGTATTTTTCAAAGAAAAGCCTTGTGAGTACAGATTTTTGTTACTGTGTATAATTTTGCTGTATGCTGTATTTGGCATAATTGAGAAGTAATTGAAATGACAAAGTATAAAACTTCTATGATAAAAATGAATAGATTTATGATGTGCTGCAGGAAATAAGGCAGACTGGCATTTATGGATTTTCCATTCAGAGGAAATACTCTTAGGCATTGTTTATTTTAGCCAATCTTCTCTGCCTTGTTAAGGTTACAATGAGTTTTCATTGCAAGGTCCTATTTTAACTCCCCTATAATTTTGGCTTAAGAAAATAGCTTGGCCTCAAACAACAGTGGATAAAAGATTTTAAAGAAGGGGTTACAGATGGTTTGGTGCATTATCACATGTAACACAATGCAAATTTTTCTCCTAATCACCATTCTGTACCACACCATGGTGAGCCTCTGCCCAGGCTGTTCTGAATCTTGAGAGCACCAAGATATCAGCCAAGATGCTGACACGAGCACAGCAACGTGCACAAAGTTGGTGGAAACTTAAAGTGGAGGAGGAATCAAAAGGAGGGTGCAGCCACCCCATTGCATCCCCTCTGGATTCATCCCCTGGCCTCAGAATTGCCAGTGGTACTTAGAAGGCAAAAAAAAAAAAAAAAATGTTTCTGTATGCTTGAAAGGAAAGTGATTGCACAGTTTTTGAACCTTGAGTTCTGGCAAGTCACCTAAGCATTTTTTTAACATGCCACTGGCTGCCTAAATGCAAAATTATGTGCTGAAACCTGAGTCTACAAGGCAGATTTGTCAATACCAATGCCCTCGGGTACATCTCCTAAACTGGAAGCAGCGAGGCACCTACATAGTGATTTGTATGGGCTAATTCAGTTAGGAAGGGGCCTCCCCAGAGAAGTACAATGTTCTGGAGGGCATCACTGCCATGGTCAGTAAATGTATTGTGCCAACATGCTGTAAATATTTTTAAAAGTTTCTCCCTCAAGCAAAAACTAAGTTATAATGAAAACGCTTTGAAGCCTTTTCTTCACAGTAGCACCTGTCCAGACAGTCTGCCACATACCAGCACTAGATTTTTTTTTGGTTACTGTAAGTTGTATTATTTATGGTTGTTTTCAAAGGCTTTGTTGTTTTATGAAGTACATTTTTGTAAGCTTCATAGAAAATAAATGATGGAACAGAAATTTGTCAGTCTTCTGCCATATTTTGCTAGCTCATACATTGGAAATTAATTCCTTTATTAGTGAGTGAACTTCAAAAATGAAAAATGTATGTTTATCTAAGCATTCAAACTCTAATTCTATTATCTTATTTTCTGGAATAAAGTAAAAATATGACAAAAATAGTGTCAGCCACTCAGCGGTTGGACATGCTTGAGACTGTAATCAAGAAGTACAATCCCCTAATGGCAATCCCACAAAAAAGGGGGTGAAGCCAGCCTGAGATACCAGCTACCACCGCTGTCAAGTATGCTTGAAGAATGATCTCCAAAGCTGCAGTGAAGAGTGCCCAATAGAACAGTTTTATCATTTTATTTCAGGGGTTGGCATATCTTAGCAGGTGGATGGAGCAGTTAAAAAAATTTCGGAGAAGTCAATTATTTTAGAGGCCATGGTGACACCTCACCTGGGGGACTAGTTTGGGGCTCAGGAAAGATGCTCAGGAAAGATGTGGACAAACTGCAAAAAGTCAAGAGCAACAAAAATAATTGGAAGTATAGAAAATCTGACATAAGGGAAGGCTGGAGGAACTAAAATGATGTCATCTGGAGAAGAGAAGACTGAAAGAAACTGGAAACAGTCTCAAAAAACAAAAAGTGTTCTTATGAAGAGGACAGTGATCAACAGCTTCATGTATCCACAGGACAGCAGATGAGAAGAAATGGGTTTTGATTGCAACAAGGGAAATTTAGGTTGGATATTAGAAAGAGATTTCTCATTTTGAGAGTAATTAAGCACTTGAACATAGAAGCCAGAGAGGCTGTAGAATTTCCATCCCTGGATTTTTACAAGTACAGGTAAGAAACACGTCTGGAACAGTTCAGACATGAATGATCCTGCCTTTGGTTGGACTATATGAGACTACTTGAGGTCTCTTCCAGCCCCATTTTTCTATGATCCTGATTCTACAATCTTGTTTCCACAGGAGTGAATAGGAGTTCTGTTGCTGACTGCAACAGTAGCAAAATCTTATTCTTGTATGAGCTCATTATACATGAGAAGTATTATTTCCATGGCATCTACTGTACCATTATTTATTGATCCACCCAGTTATGGCTCCTGTTATTATTTTTATATACATAGGAATAATTCTAGCCAAGGGTTCACTTCTTTAGGGTTCAGATAATATAAAGGAGCTAAAGAAGGGGGGTTAGCTGCCCATTGTAGAACTCCCTTGACAAAGAAAACTCCTAGTTTGTACTTTTTAACATGTGGAGAGAATATTAGGAAAGCTCTGGGGACTAGCAAAATGCAAATGATTTAACCTGCGTTACAACAAAAGTAGAAACAATGTGCTAACCTCACCTCCAGGTTGAAAGTACCACTGAACTTGAATGCAGGGTTTGTGTGGAGGCAGGTGAGCATTTTGCCTTCGTACTTTATGCAAAACCAAGGCATAACCTCATCCTTTAATTATCCTGAATGCAAAGATGACCTGATACTAGCACCTCCAAACAGAGTATGACGAGAGAAGATCATAATCCCACCATCCCCACACAAGTCAGAAGATCTATTTAGGCACAGAGAAGAGTAGGTGTTATTTTTATAATGTGAAATGAGTACCCTGGACACTAAGTTGCAAAATTTGTTAAAATTCCAAGTTAACTCCAGAGAATACATACCTAACAGATTCCCCACTCCTTATCACGTGGAACAGATCTCTGTTTTGGAGAAATGATGGCCTATTTTGTGCAAGGGAATTTTTTCCTTTTTTTCTTCACATCAGTTGTCATTAAAAAAACCTTTGCTATATTGTTGTATGGAGGTATATTTTCCTTCCAGCAAGATTTGTGAATGGGCCTCCACCGTGTTTAATTGGCCACAGAGATAAGAGAAAACAAAGTAAGAATCTCAACAGCATAAAGAACAAGGCAACCTTGGAGAGAGATACCACCAAAAGGCTGCTATAATCCTGCTGTTGGAGTACGAGCATATTACTAAAGGCTAGGGACAGACATTACACATAAGCCGGTTTAAGTGATTGGAAACGAGTTTAAACCTGTAACAGAACAGATTTTTAGTGCACATAAACCAATTTGAAAGTGACCAAAACTGGTTTGAGATAAACCTGTTTGAACGTAGGATCAGACTTAACTGGTTTGGCTCAAACTAGTTTATGCAATGTCTGTCCCAGACCCATTGGTGTTTTAAGAGACCCCCAGCATCCTGGCATGCTCTCTGGGATGTCGGGGGGCTCTCTGCTCCACAGCGGGCTTTCTGGCCAGAGCAAGGGTGGGGCATGGTAAGACACTGGCCTGCCATGGCCCCTCTGTCCCCTCTCCCCTCCACTGGCAAACCCTGCAAGCCACAGCTGGGGTTTGCCAGCCACACCTCCATGGCTTTTCTGCAGCCAGGCAGAGATGCAGTTAATTCCTCCCTCTGTCCAGCTTGCCTGTAGCCACGGAAGGTATTAATTCCACAGCAGGCCCGGTCCCAGAGTGGGCGAGAGAGGCAGCACCTGAACCTTTGAGCCCAGAGCTAAGACCTGCAGGACCAAACTGAGAGGTGGGAAGTGTTATCAAAGACCTGACAATCATCACACACATGCTGGCGATGGAGTTAAGGAAAGTTGCAGACAGCTTCTTGCTAGAAGTTGTAGCCCAAAGAATTCAGAGAGCTACATTTATATTATAAAGCAAAACCTGTATAACCTAAACAAAGACTTTCTGAATGCCTGGCTGTAGGGAGACACTCTGCCCTCAGGATTAGTGAGCCTTATGCAAGGCTTTCTCTTGTCTTCCTGCTTTACGTTTTAAGTTAGACTAAGTTGTGTCTGCTGTGTTTTACTGGGCTGTATCTTACCTTAGGCAAAGATTTTTGGTAGTTACCTGTTATATGCTTTGCAAATCGCTGTGTTCAATATATGCTTGCTAAAGAGAGAGGACTTTTTTCCCCATCCCCACTCCTCAGTGTGGCAGCAGCGCCCCAACCCCCCGGCAGGTGGATGGCATCCTGTGTGTCCTGCTAGTCCTGGCTAGTGCCTGGCCACACTTTCTCTGCTCCAGCAGCGAGGAGTGATAACCTTGGAGGGTGTCTCTCTTCCCTCCCCTTGGCAGTGGCTAGAAGGCATACCCTAGTGCCCCCCAGCTTCTGACTTGAGCCAGTGCAGGCATGTGCCTGCATTTGCTGATTTAACAGAGAATGTCTGTCCAGTTATTAATCGGATTAAGCTGTGCAGCTTAAACTAACCTGCAAAGAGTGAATCAATTCAGGCTCGGGCTTTTTCAATGTCTGTCCCTCGCCAAAGTGTTGGATAGTATGGAAAGATACTCCAGTTAGTTCGTAGTTTTTTACTGACACAAGTTAAAAGATTCAGCAAAGAACTGAAACTGGCTATCTTAATAACTATAAAATACCAAAGCTATAAACCTGAAATATTTCTATTGCATTTGCCTGTGCAACTCAACTATTCCTTGGCTTTGGCTTTGCTGTGCCTTTACAGAAGCCTCTTCACACTCATGAACAGATGTTCCTAATCAGAAAGCGCTTTGGGAAAGACCACCTGCCTACAAAGGGTACTTTTCCCTAGTCCCAGTGGGGGTCTTACAGGCAGGTTTTAGTATGCAGTGAAAAATGAACAGAACAAGAAGCCTGAAAGGAAAGCTTTATTTAAATGAAAGGCTGCAGTGTTATCTGAGGTGTTTTCAACAACGCTAGGAGAGAAGACAAGACATTTTAAATTATTATTCCTGTTGTAGATAGCATGAATAACTAACTTCATGGGAGCATGTAGTAATAAGAAACTTGTCCTTTGTTTGGCTTTTTTAGTTTACTTTGGCAAATCTTGCGATATTTAGAAGGGGAAAAAGTCTAAAGATTATTAAACAGGGAAATAAAAGGTCACTATGCATATTTATTTAAAAAGAGAGTTTCTGAGGTATCACTGAGTGGTCAGTTAAGAATGAATGCTGTGGTTTATAAAGGCCTTTAAATACAACCACAGGAACTGTGATGTGATTTATTGAGGGAAGGCAATCATATCCATGGCATGATGCAATGCAAAAGCGCCTACCTTTTACATCAGGTCAGTCAAATGTTAAAAAATCTCCAATGCATGGCAAAGGGAAACGTGGGACAAACAGAAAACTCTTCCAAGCTTGAAGAAATGAAGGTAAGAGTGACTGCTCTTAGAGGCTTCATATAATATGTTTTGATTGCCATTCATATACAATAGGCTATGGATCTTGCCCCATCCGCCTACAGACCTGAGACATATATAAGCATATGCTGGAGAGCTTTTCTTTTTTTAAAAAAATCTACTAAAACGCTGTAATTCAAAGAATGAAATCTCATGAATCAGACATGGTCTTGGTGAATAAGGTGCTCTAAGTGTCTAGACCAATGAGTATCAGCACCAAAGCCATGGTGATACATGGGGAAACACCTCTCTGAGTCAGGAACATGTGCAGCTTTTTTTACTCCAACAAAAACAAAAGAATTCAGAGATGAAGATTCCTTCCAATCCAAAGTGAATCCAGAAAGTGGATCCAAATGTTGTCCAGAAAGACAAAGAAGGTCTCTTCAGTCTGAATCTGCATAAGGCAGCTGCAAACAACATACACTAGTAGAATCAGGCAATGTGCCATATGAAAGGCCAGCAAGAGACCTAGCAGCAAGTCCACACGCTGCCATTGCCAAAGTTCATCATAGAGGTTGACGTCTTTGCATCTCCCAGCTGCCATACATATCCTGCGTGTGTCCAGAGGTGATCATGGGTCATATGCTGCAGCCAAATGAGTGTAGGAGGGTGATGTAGTGACGCCATGATCAATGCCGCCAGCAGTAGGAAAGGACAAGTCCAAATTAATGTCATACACATGCACAAGCCAACTTGCTTTCTAATCTGTTTGCTATGTAGCAAAGACAAAATCTGCAACTAGGAAAAGACATCTTGTACACACATATGAGAAGTTTCTATGCTGCTACGGCAATGTTAGTATTCAAATGCTTGTTACCCATGGGACACCTTTCAGCAGTTTGGTGTCCAGGAATGCAAAATAAAGAAAGAAAATTGAACAAATTCTTATCATTACAGAATGTGAAAGGAACAAGATTTTCTCTCCATTTTTCTGTATTCAGGAAAAACAGGAGCACAGCAAAGTATGTGTTGTATCTTTAAAGGGCTCCAGATGTCCACATTTCTGATCACTTCTACATTAGACATATTACTGAATCTCTTCACCTCACTGGATAAGCACCCAACTTCTAGAAGTTCTTTGTAAAAGAGCCACAACACATCTGTTCACAGTACTATAGGATGGAATTACCTGCTTTATTTAACTACATCATGAACAAAAGCGGGGTAAAGACTTCCAGTGAACTCTTACTGAATAAAAAGTATTCATAGCACTGTGGGTAAATTCTGTTATGGCCACTTTACTAAAGCCCTTCCCTCATAATTTACAGAACAGGGGTAGTCTTTTAAATAAGTAGAATCCAATTTGCTCTACAAAGAACCCAAAATCCAGACTGGTGGCAGAATTCTATTTCTTCTTGGGCACTTAAATACTAGTAGTTGTCTAGTCAAATAAGTGGCATTTCTGGCACTTATGTGCAGATTCAGTCCTATTACCCCCACACTAGACTGTTACCCTGGTCTTATTACCCCTACACACGTAAGCATGCATGGTTCAGAGGTTCATAGATTCATAGATGCTAGGGTTAGAAGGGACCTCAACAGATCATCGAGTCTGACCCCCTGCCTGGGCAGGAAAGAGTGCTGGGTTCAGATGACCCCAGCCAAATGCCTATCCAGCCTTCTCTTAAAGACCCCCAAGATAGGGGAGAGCACCACCTCCCTTGGAAGCTGTAACAGGGGTGCCTCTTTGGGGTCCATCAACCAGTGGCCCCGCTCACCTGTTATGGGCTAACCGCCCACCTTCTTGACTGCCAAACCTTGTTGTTAATTGATTAATAGATGTAATTAAGCAGGAGGATGTCCATTTTCTGCCCCGATGCCAGGGAGGCGCTATCTGCGGCTCTGTTCCTCCCCTACACCACAGCCCAAGCCTCAAAGATGACATTTATAAATTCCTCTTTATGTTGGGATCTAGGCCACTGTGGGCCTACCTCTTTTTTGTCTAGCTAGGCCTGTCAGTCAAAAAAACAACCTACTAATCAGGGTTTGATTCCCAGGCTCTAGCTCTCAAAAAAAAAAAAAAAACACTCGGGCTCCTGCCCCTCTGTGGCACTGGGGGTCCACTCACCCCTGAATATTGCACCTTCTCTGGTGCCAGGGTCGGCGCACCCAAAATGCTGTGCCCTCTCTGGCGCCAGGGTCTTCACACTGCCGTGGGTCCCCTATGAGGCCTCCTCCATCCCCCTAATAGCCTCACCCAAACCACCGGTCTTAAACAGCAAACAAAACACAAGCCCCTGGGCTATAACATAAATTCAAGCCACCCGGCTATAACATCATCCAAGCCACACCTGGGGTGCTCCAGCCCTCACCTGTACCAGAGGCTGTACCGGCAGTCAGGCCTCTCCCCTTTGGTTGCTCTGGGAACTGCTATCCTGGCCTCAGCCCTGGGGTTTATGTGTGAGCCAGGCCCTGCCCCTCCTGGTCACCTGACTGGCTGGCAGGGCTTGAGCCTTAACCCCTGTTTGACCAGCTGGCTGTGACTGGAAGGTTCTGGGCTCAAAGGGGCCACCCTGCCTTAGTAACACAGTTAGGGTTCCATATTACAGGAGCCCATTCCAAATTTTGTCCACCCTTATCATGAAGAAGGTTTTCCTGATGTCTAGTTTAAATCTGCTCTCTCAGTTTGTGACCATTGTTCCTTGTTACCCCAAGAGGGAGCATGGGGTAGACCAAGCATGCGAAGTGGTCTATGCAGTGCCTGGGCAGACTGAGGAGGCTCAGGGGTAAATACACACACCCACTCAGGATGTATAAGTATGTAGGACAAGAAGATGTAGCTGAGCAGAAAACTATCGCTAGTGGGTATTGGACTCAGGAAAGAGGACCCCTCCCTTGTTTTAGCTGAGGGGCTGGGCCACTTGCCCAGGAAGTGGAAGGCCTCGTTTCTATGCCCTACTCTATTTGGCACTGGCAGCAAGGCAATTTAAGGCAGAAACTGTATCCAGTTTTGGGTTCTATAATTCAATAAAGAGATTGACAAACTATAAAGAGTCCAGAAAAAGTATAATTAGAGATCTGGGAAACATTCTTTATGAAGAAATGTTGGGAAAACTGGCATTAGTCTATGGAAGAGAAGACCAAGGTGGGATTTGTTACTAGTCTTCAAATACTTTAAGGGTGGTTTTAAACAGCATGAAGATAAGACTATTCTTTGTAACTGCAGAGGAGAAGACACCAAGCAATAATCGTGTATTGCAGAAAGGGAAATTTAGGTTGAATATTAGAATGAATTTTCTTACTTTGAGGGTGGTTAAACACTGAAAGAAGCTACACGAGAGGTTATGATATCTTCATCCTTTGCTGTTTTTAAGAGCAGGTTAGGCAAACACTTAGCTAAAATGGTTTAGTCAGGGATGACTTTGCCTTTGAGTGATGGTTTGGACTACATGACCTGTAGTCTGTTCCAGCTCTACCTTTCTATTCTTCTATGACTTCCTAGTACAGTGCTCTAATCAGGGGTTAGGCATTACCCAATCCCCGTCTTTAGTGCTCTTTTTGAAACTTTCACCCTAAGACAGGAGAGGCGAGATATATGGACACAGGAGAAAAGAGAACAAGCTAGAAGGTGTGTGACTTATTGATCTTGCTGCTGTCTGGATAAGATGGGCCCCTAGGCAAAACCCTTTCCCCCCTTTCTCAGTGGGGAAGAAACTTGTCTCCTGCTTGACTTGCCATCTATATTATCCAAAGAGTGCTACATGCAAGAGAAAGTGGCCCCACTTCAAAAGGAGCCTTGGGTATAGGACTGCATGAAGCTGAACTTATAGCTAAAGCACTATGCTGAAATATGAGGGAAATGAAGTTTCCATCTCCCTCTGGACTCTGGGTGACTGTCCTCCACTTCCCCCTTGACCTTCCCCCTCCCCAGTTTTTTTCCCAGACTTACACTCTGCTACATAAATATGTACCCAGCCTGTGTGCAGCTAAGTGTGCACTCAGGCAACATACACACACACCTATATATCCAAGGTGCAGGGTGAAATGCAAAAAACATCCAGAGATGCAGCTAGAAAACTATTATTGCAGGAGCTGACAGAAGTAACATTTTGCCATGCAACTGGCCACAGAAGCATTCTACAGCCACACAGTGATAGCATTTTAAAAAAAGTGCCTGATCATGGGACAAATGAACCCTCATTACATGAGGGTACAGATGAACGTTCTATAAAATGGAATTCCTTCATTAACTTCTGTTAATGTGCTCTGGGAGCACTGTCTTGAGGATGGGAGGGGGGAAGAGACACTAGGGAGTTCCATCTGGGTTTGCCCAGCCTGCTCTACAGTGTGGGGCAGGCAGATTGAAGCTCCCCTAAGGTGGAGGACTCTAATCCACGCCCCCACCCCCCGCCAAAGCAGGCTGTGCAAACCCCAGAATGGATCTCTCTCCCCTGACCTCTTCTCTTCCCATCCTGAGACTGCACTGAAGCTGCAAGAGGAGGGGGCAGGGATGGGGGAAGAAGGTGAAAACAGCCTCTCTCACTTGATTTGCTCCAAAGTTGAGCTCAATTCTCCACCTTCCTAACCCAACAGTGCATATCTGTTGGATTGGGAGGGTTGATCTAACTCATGGCACTTTATGTGAAGTACCATGACTTAGACTGGGGAACTGTACATCTGTCAGCACTCTTTGGCACACAAAAGGAATGGATTTCCTCCCTGGATGATGAGTATTGAAAAGCTGAATATAGACTGGGCTCTCTGAGTCTAGTGCTCTATAGCATGACAGCCAATCATGAAAAGATTGATTCCTATGACTGCTCCTTCTCTGTTGAGTTGGTGCAAATTTAAATAAACTCTTATCTCTCCTCCCATCCAAAGAGAGACAAGACTCGCATCACTTGTGGTTTGGGGACTTTCTTCTTTATTGGAAAGGAAACCAAGACAGCTTTGAAAGGAAAGGAAACCAGTACAGCTTTGAAATAAAACCAAGTACTATATGGTCACATCTACATGGTGGACGTACTGTAGCAGGTAGCAGCACCCTCAGATGTGTCATGCTATTTCGTGCAGGATGCTTTCTGAACCAGAAATAGGGTAGGCACACCTATGCAGAACAGCAGGTGAGTGAGCTAACTGGCACTTTCATTCAGGAGTGCTAATTATTCTGTCTGTACTCCATGCTGGGTGCATCTTCTTGTTTATTGATGTACTTTTGCTAATATACATTAAATTTAGTACCTCCATTGTGAGCTACTAGACAAAAGCGTATTAGCTTATTTTAATACGCATTAGCAAAAGCACATTTTTTGTGATGCTTTAATGTGCATTCAATAGCACATATATAGAGACACCCAGAAACAGCTACATTGCTTTTGGGTCATGAGGCAACCTGTGTAGAGCAGCATAGTGTATTTGAGGGCACCTTTGTCTTTCACAGTAAATTTACCATGTAGGCATACCCCATCAGTTGCAAAGGATTGAACTTTTCACAGGTAGCTATGGGGGCTATTAATGTCATTGCATAAATTTATAGCCATTACAAATGGGCACCCACCATGGCCAGCAATGTTCTCCCATTCATGAGCCTGAACAGTCTATATCCATGAGGAAGTAGGGGTGGCAGACATTCTCAGAAATTAAGGATTGCTCTTGTTTGGCCATCAGTAATAGCTCTGAGACTACAAGAAATTCTAGGATGAATTTGATAAAAATCTATCAAGTTTTTATCCTCTGTTGAGGAATAATGCCTCTTGAGTTCTTTAATCCATTCTCTGAGTAGCAGTGATCTTCTGTTCATAAATGAAACAGAACTCTTCCTCCTTAAAACATTTTGCCAACCAAGCAGAGTGAGTTGCTGCATCTAAAACAAGATAGGATCCAATTCTTTTCTGGAAAGCTTTTCTTGGCATCTGGTTGAGGTGTCCTGTGGGCTATGCAATTTCTCCTTGAAGTGCTATAGTCCCAGATTTTTCTGATACCAACAAGTGACTGAGGGCATCCATATTAGCATGCTGCTTAGCTGCTTTACAAATGCTCATCAACACATGAGATCAAAGGAGTAGTTAGGCATCTGTCATGGTATTCACACCGTTATCTTGTCTGACCAGTGAGCTGTGGTCTGTCCAAATGGTGAGAGTCTTCTCATGGATGTATCAATTATTTTATTCCTGAAGATAATAGCTAGACTTACAAAGTTTCTCCAACAGAAACTTTGCTTAGCTAGTTGTCTATTTTTCATTATCCTTCATTTTATTGGACAATTTTTTTGGACAAAAAACCTGCATGAAGCATCACATGCCAAGATTCCTTTCTTCGCTCATGACCAAAATGAAAAAGTAAGTCCATGGGCCTGAGTTGCTTTTTAGATCTGTGAAAACCTCTCTTATTCCTTTCCATGCTCGAAGGAAGGAGAGAGCCCTTCTTATGGAAGTAGTGCAAGGGAGCTGAAATATGAGGAAGAAACCTGTTATGCTAATTTAACATACCTAACTGTGCTTATGGCTCAGTTGTGTGCTGCGAGTCTGAGATATGCTCAGTGGCCAAGACCTTGTTCGCCACCAGATGAATCCTGTCTTTATCTAGTCTGTAGCTTAAGGACACTGCATCACTACTAGTTCCATTTAAAAGACACATTTTCTTTTCTTACATGAAATTCCACTGCCTCCAATCTTTGAAGTCCCTTCTTTGGTATTAACAGATGTTCAGCATCAGTTCTGCTTGTGCTCAGGATATTATCAGTTCTCACTATAACATATGGTATACCTCTCAACAAATTTCCCATGGCTCTCTGGAAAATTCAGGTTGCTGACAACATTTCATATGGCAATGTACCAGTCTTGTAAGGTTTTTGGGGTGTTTAGAGTGGTAAATGTGTTATAAAATTGCTTCACCCAACTTCACCAGAAAATCCTCCAATTGTGGAATGAGGTAATTGTCTCACTTGGAGACATGACTCACCGTGACTTTATAATTCCGACAGATGTGGATGTTCTTGTGTGGTTTAATGATGAATGCTATAGATACAACCTATCCAGAAAAAACTGGTAAAACAATGATGTCTTCTTCCAGCTTGTCAAATTAAACAACAATCTATTCTCAGAGACTATAAAAACTGGTATTGTTTTCAGATATTTTGTCTTGGCCCCATTCTCATGTAATTATTAGCCATTACCACCTCAAAGGTCACTAACCCTTCCTTAAAAATGGTGGAGTGTGGATCCATGATTTCCTTAAACTGCTAGTGTTTTGCTAATATTTAATTTAAAGGTTTCTTCCTATTTTAGTTTTAGTTCTTGTAACTAGTCTCTGCTGAACAGATTTGCTTTGCTTCCCAGATCTCTAGGACCGGTATTTCTTTTCTTTGGGCTTTTACAATTTTATGGGGCTAAGCACAGAGCCTACTACCTCTGTGATCATTACTGTAGGTGATCAGTAGGGCTGTGCAAAATTTCACCCAGCGTTTCATTTTGAAGCTGTTTCAATGCATTTTGAGCTTGAAACAGTGAAATCGAAATGAAACAGCTTTGAAATGAAACAAGGGAACTCAAAATCCTTTGAAAGTTTCGAAACATTTTGAGTTTCAAAGCCAGGCTTACTGGCTTCAGTGCCAGTCCCAGTTGGCAGCATCCAGCTGCTCTAATCCAGCAGGCAGATTGGGGGCTTGCCCGCACTCCTGAGAGGGCTGTGGGAGCTGTGCCAGGGACCTCCCAGGGGTGTGTACCCCTGATCTGCCTGCCAGATGACAGACTGGAGCTGGGCACAGCCCACACCCAGTGCTGAGAGGATCGCTGCTGCAGCTGGCCCTAGGCAGCAGCATACAGCTCCTGTCATCCCATGCACAGATTGGGGGCACGCACCCAAGGGTGCTGGCAGGCTCCCAATCTGCACATGGGATGACAGGAGCTGGGTGCTGGCGCCTGGGACTGGCAGCAGCACTCATCTTCCCAGCACTAGTCCAAGGTGGTAGCACCTGGCTCCTGACATCCGGCAGGCAGATTGGGGGCACACACCCAGTCTCTGGCACAGCCCCTACAGCCTTCCCAGGGACGTGGGCGAGCCCCTGATCTGCCTGCCTATCACATTTTATGATTCCCCATTATACCATATGGGCGAAATGGTGAAACTGTCGAAACACCAAAACAGTTTCAACAAAATTAAATGGAACAGTGATTTCAAAATGGAATAAAACTCAAAACAAAACTCTGTTCCATCGAAACGGAAGTTCATACAGAATGATGCTTTTTTACACAGCCCTAGTGAACAGTGCTCACTAGTGGGCACAGTCCTGCTTTGCATGGACTTTACATACAGACACAGTCACATACACATGCACATGAATGTGCTTCTGCACCTGCACACGCACACACATGCATGCATGCATGCATGCAGACATGCACACTCACATTCATTAATTTATGTAGCAGAAGTCCTGGTTTCTTCTTCCATTGCTACTAATAATTAACTTGTTTGTCACCTACTGGAGTTCTAATTTCTTTCCTTTCATAGAGTGAATAGTATGTATTTCTTCCTCTGTGCTTTCTTCCCCTTGAAGAGTAGTATAAAGGTGCAGCCTAGTGCCCAGGGCACAATGGTAGCAGCAACTTCCAGTTGTCACTGTTCCAGTTTGGTGGGGGGGAGGGATTTGCTGATTTGTCCCCAAGTCAGGCCCTTAGACATTTTCCCCAGATGGCCTGCCTTAGTTACACCACTGCCCTTGAAGTTAAAAAGCTTTCTCCTTTTTTTATTGTCCTTGGTCTTCTAAGATCTACTTTCTTTAAGTCTGAGAAACGGATTGCATTTTCTGGTTAAAAGTCTAATCCTGAGGTATCAATGTAAAAAAAAAAAGATGAAAAATATGCTCTTCCACAATGGCAATAACTCCCATGAAGCCTAGACCTTCCAACTCACTGTGCATCTTGTTTACTGAGTCACCTTTCTTCTCCCTAAATCGAAGTGCAGGTCTTGTACATTTTTGACTACTGCTTCTATTGCTCTTTAGGTTGGGCTAAGTTTCATTTTGCCTAAAATTGCCTCTGAATTCCATCATTATACACACTGAAAACCAATTCCCCCTGCAGCATATCCTCTGGCCATTTCCAAAAGCTTTTTCCCTTAGGTCTGCCACATATGGATACAGTTTCACCTCGCCTTCTCATGCTATTGTGAAACTTGAAACGTTTTACAGTAATAGGTGGCTTTGGTGCTGTTAAGATCTGTTCTGTTACTTCTATGCATTTACCTCGCAGTTTCTGATGTCATAGCACACTCACGAGAAATAGATTTTACTGCCACCAACAGTGTGGAAAACGGGTTTGTTTGACATTATCTATATTTTCATTTTGAATAAAATACTGGTCAATCTTTCAACATATTCTGCCACTCCTCATTAATTATTTTTTTCCCTCATAAATTGCCGACATTCTTACACCCTTCTCAGCATCAATTTTGTTAAGAAGCCATTCATTAAGCAAAAACCTGTTGATTCACAGTACCACAGACTGAAAATGGCTGCTTTTTAAATTGTATAGAGATAGGCAAGGCAGGGCAAAAACCAGCTCCTTAATAAACAAGGAGTGAGGGAGGGGTGGAGCATAAACCGTAATCCTGCAAACTCCCTTCCCCTCAGCTGACAACTTTACAATAACCCATTAGGACTGAATAACTTATTCATTCTTTATGTTTTCCACTGTTTCCTGTGGCTTCTGAAATTATAACACACGGTATTTGTTATTGTGTTTTTGCTTCCCCAAATCACAGTTGAAATTTGTTGAAAATTGTCTGATTTATCTTTGTAGATAGAAATGTCACAATATAAATGTCACAAATAAAAGAAAAAGCTCTAAATCTCCAGATTTTCATATCACCCTTCCTCTGATATTTTGAAGTGAACCTTTCAGTGACAGAGTATGTTATTATACTGCATATAGAAGGCTAAATAAATAATTTAAAAGTATCCATGTTAAATTTCTGTCTTTAATAGAAACCTTTGGAAAAATTATTTGTTTATGGATAATAACTGCTCTGAAAGCAATAGTACCATATTCATTGGATGCTGAAGCATTTTTAATTTTGTTTTCAATTTTCTTTTAAATATTCATGAAACATGTTTATTAAGATTTCTGGAGCTTGAAGTTGTATACATAATAGGGATAGCAAGGGCAACCACAAAGATAAGAAAGGAGTTAAAGCTTTTCAGCCAGTCTGTCTGAAGATTTGGAATTGAGTAGTTTTACTAAATCAGAAAATACAGAACCTTTTGCTGCATCACAAACCCTAACCCTTTTACTTACTATGAGCAAATTTTGAAAGGATTAATAAATGCCACCCAAGAATAAATGTGACTTTGTTAAAGCCTTCATTTGACTCCTCCTTCATTCTTGATCAAAGTCTCTTTTAACACAGGAAGCTGATCATAGTGGCATTTAAGTACTACTTCCAACATCAAAGCCATCATTCAAAGTGGAATGCAACTAGAGATGCAGGATCAGATTATGGCGAGGCAAAACTGGCACATGAAGAACCTATTTGAATAAGACCAAGACCCAAAAAAGGTCTTAGGTGCTTGCACTTAGCTGGGGCACTCCAGCACCCTCTTGCCTGCAGCAGCAGAAGCAAAAGGGGAGGGAGGACAGCAGGAAGTCAGGAGCCTGTGGGCCACAAGCTAACCTTTTGGGGGGCTCGTACTGCCTATGGGCTGCCACTTGGACAGCTGTGCTTTATCCATACACACTAAGAGGAATAAAAGATGCCCCCCAGCAACATACATTTAAAAAATGCAACATGTGCAGAGTTTCTTGAACCAATGAAGCATCAAGCATCAGCCATGCATAAAAGCGCAGGAATCAAGAATACTGAGCTATATTCTTGAAGATGAAAAAGGTAAGGACACTTGAACTAAATCATATTTCACTTTATCTCACTTTCTACACAAGTGATGCATAAATGGCCACCTAACTGCAATTTTGGTACTTTAGCGTGGTTTGGGACATTATTTCATGCTATGGTGAAATAGTCATTTTGTGTGTGCACCAGCTGGAAGTAAAGATGGAGGGGGTGAGGGTCCTTTGAGCTAGCAATTCAGAATGATACCTAAGGAATGGGAGATTCTCAGGTTCCTCTTACCCATTGGCGGTTTGAACCAGCCTTGCTTGCTTCTCAGGAAAGTGATAGGACCACCCTTACTAGCCCTTGACTTGGCTAGATGTTGCTCTAGCTGATCACCATCTCTGCCTCTTCCCACCCTCCATTTTCAAGGGGATGCACTGCAGTTTACCATTTACTGGATAAAAAGAATAAAGAGCATTGGGAAAATTCCCACCACAATGGGAATCAGAACCCGTGTGGCTCTTCTCTTCTAGAACAATAGCCATCTCATTGGCCATACATCCTCTAGCTCTCATAGTTTCTGGCTCCACATAACTCCGTCTCTTGGCTACTTCACAGGCCAGGTTCATGAAGAAAGGTGGAGAAGGGCTTCAAATAAATATCTAGCCTATAGCCTGGGTTCAGCACTGTACTGACAAGCTGAGAGTACATATTCAAACCTCCTGTGGGTGAGAGTACTGTAGGAGCTGTACCTTCAATTCCCTGGGCATGTGCTAATTACTGGGATGCTTACTTGGCTTTATGTGCATACCTGGGCATTCTTCTGCCTGGCTGAAGCACATCCCTGCTGATCATGTTCAGTGGCCACGTGTGGACTTGTGCACCTGTAGCTGAATCTCAAGCTGTGTGCAAGTCACAAAAATTCCAGTTATATGGCTGCATATGTTTCATTTACATATTTAAAGTAAAATAGGATCTGTCCCTGTATGTTTAAAGTAAGAAGTGTCTGGTTAGGCCACTGCTTCAAAAATTGGAGGTCAAAAATGACTTCCAGCAAATGAAAAGTATCACTAGAATTAGTATAGTATGTCAAATGGGACACTGATTGACTTGATAGGGGAACAAGGTTTCCAAAATATGTAACTGGAGCTAATGCCCAGAGGCAATTATTGTATTTTATTTTAAAGGTTTTGTATATCACTATAGTATCTCAATGCTTAGGCACCCCATGATTTCACTGGTGCTTAGGTACCTAAATTTAACTGTGCCTGAGTTCTTTCCATGTAAATCAATACCAATAATGAGGTCCCTAGTAGATTTTATGGCACTTCTTTACTGCAGTAAAGCCTCTTCCTTAGGTAGTGATTTAGGGGTTTTTTGTGTTTTGTTTTTTTAATTATAATAATGCATCTTTACTGTGTTTTTAAATAAAAGTTGGTTGGGTAAGAGTAAGTCAATGTTAAGAGCCAAAGGAGAATCCAGGGTTCAATATGCAATTGCACATGATTCATATGAACAAGATTACAGAAAATGCATCTTACATTCTCCTCTCAACCCATAAATCTGGCAGTAGCCTGTGTTTTCTATTAATTATGGTCCTTTGGGAAAACCTATACAGCCTAGAAAGGAAAGGGTTTAAAAGTCTGTAAAATCTCCCAGTATCATTTATCTGCTTGTTATTTCTCTTTGAATTGTAATAGTGCACTGAGAAATTCAAGATGTCTGTGGCTTTGGCCCAGATACACACAAAGGACTTAAGTGGCTAAAGTAGGACTCAGGGGGAATTTGGTTACCGAAGTCCAAAAGTGCAGTCTTCAGAACTATCTAGAGAAGGATACATTTTTTGCCAGTAAATTTCTCTAAGAGCCAGAAGTTCCATTTTTGCACATGTGTAGAGGCATCTCCATCTTACCAGTGCAAAAATGTACCTGTCTCACAACTAAGCACTGTTAGAATCGACAGATTACTTATTCACCTGCCAACATTTCCTGATGAACCTAATCTGGTAGGCATTATCAGAGTATTTCCTAAGGAATTCAACAGCTGAATTTGACTGAAGGATTGGAGATAATTAAAAAGTGACTAAATAGTTTTTGGTGGTGGCCAATGAAGTTTCAAGGCTAGTATTTGGCATATGACAAATCGGACAAAAGGGACATGAAATCCTTCTCTTCAAGGCCCATTTAATCTCCTGCCTGAGTGTCAGATGACTTGACAATCAGCATAGGGAGCACAGATGTGCCATTTCTGGTGTATTTGTACATTTCAACATGCCATTGCCCTTTGTGTGAGTCCTGAGATAGCCAGTGACAAACAACAGGGCATGTAGCTATATAAAAAGGGCAAATATTTTAGAATAAATAATTTATTAAACATATAGTCTCTCTTTTCCTGCTTGAAACTTCACTCCAGTTAGTATGTTATATTAATTATGCGGCAAGATGGTTCTATATGTGTTTCTGTAATTTCTTCAAGAGCATCTCATTCTGTTCATTAGTGTTCATGAAAAACAGTTGCTTCGATTGGGCACAGTGATCATGTGATAGTTGCAAATCTTTGCAATTATGCATTAGACGTGCTTTGCTCAAGTATTCTTCAAGATTTGCTTAAAACCTCACTGTTTCAGCAAGCATCTCTGAAAACAGCTGTCTAATTTACCACCTACCATGGCTACATGGGGCTAGAACTTCAGCTATGGCATAGCTCCATTTCTCAATCAGCTTCACTTTCTTCCTCTAACCACATCCCACCTCCTCTTCTCCAGTGGTAACATGGAAAGGAGTAGAATAAGAACATTGTTGCATGGTGCACACATATGGTAAGCTGTGTTAGTCTGAAGTCAGGCAGAGTGGACCTTACAATCCAAACTGGTATGAGAAAAGCATGAGTTTTTGTAGGCAGCAACACACTTCATCAGATGTTGTGAAAGGTCTGCATACTGATGAGCCTTCTCATCTATGGAAATATGATATAGGGTCAGTTCATGCTGACAATGTGATGTAAAGTGCCAGACCCTCTGACCTCAGTTACATTAGCATTCATTCCCTTTGGTTTTAAATCTTTACTTAAAAGAGCAAGAGAACCTTACTAGCCTATTTTCCCATTCTGTTATGTATCATTCTGTATCTACAACCAGAAATGAATAATATTATTGGTGTTTTATGTTAAATTCACCCTTTGGGACTTTTTGTTTATTTTGTTTCATCTAACATTTGGATTAAAAATGAAGAGAAAAATCTTGGATGGAATTTTTAAAACAATAAGTGTCCTCCACCCTTATTACAACATTATTCTTGTTTAGCCAAACATTTTTCTGTAACAAATGATCTGATAATAGAAGTTAATGAGGAAAAGGCTCATCAGCTACCCTGCTAAAAGAAAGAACTGGGCAGGAGATTTGGGGATGGAGGTGGGGAGACAGAGAAAAGGGCAGAGAGGAAGGAATGAGAAATTAAAGGAAAGGACCTTTTGTGTGTAAAGCTAACAGACGAAAAAACGTTACTTAAATCCTTGAAAGAGAGCAGGACTTAAGTAAGACACAGGCCTTATAATTACTTTACTGCTTAGGGGTAAATTTCACAGGCTGTAAATAATAAAGCCTATGGGAAAGGCAAGCAGAAAAGGCTTGAATAGTAGATAAAAAATACAGACTCACCAGTAGCCCTGACAATAAAAGAACCATATGTTGAAACATTTTAAAAGTAAAATGTGACCGTAATTTATATCTTAACCTGCTGAGGTGCATTAACTGGGAGGAAGACATGAAAAGAAGGATGCAATAGTTTCAGGAAGCATTCAAAGACATGGCTTTTTCCAAGGTTTATGGCTGAGTTTTATAGCTAAAACAGTTTGCTGTCTGCCATAGGTAAGCCATTCATGTTTTATTTCTTTTTAGCACTAAGCGGCTTGCTATAGAGGCCCCTTGGGGTGGCACAGCTTTCAAAAAAAAGTTGACAAAAAAAACTTCATCTGTCCTCTGAAGTCCAAATAATTGCGTTCGCTGACCACCAGCCAGGCATATTAGAGCACAAGTGCTCTTCAACAACTTCCAAGACAACTGGAAACAAGATATGTATGTGATAGTTTTAGGACATTGTTGAAATACAGTTTCTCCTCTCAAAATGAGTTCATGGAATCTAAATCCAAAGCCAAAACATTAATACAATATGCTTCACATTTCTTTTTCTTCTATGTTTTAAATATCTCTTTGCCCATTTTTAAGGAGCGGACAAAAATAGGATGAACTCATTACATCAGGCCTGCTTTCAAGTACTGACAAAGGCCACTTCAGCTAGCTAACATCACCACCATTAGTGCAGCAATATTGTGCAATACAGCTATTGGAAAAGTCACATCCAAGTCACATCTTATCCGTAACAGAAGAAATCTGTTGATTAGTATCTAAAACAGGAATATCCATGGAACATCATCACCTAAAATGAAGAATTTTGTTTATAAGCAAGATCTTCCTCCTCAGTTCAAGCACAGAAATGATCAAGCAGCTCATTTTCTGAATATGAAAATATCAAAACAGAAACTCTTGAACAATAAAAAGTAACTTGTGATTCTAGGTCTACAAAATCTTGCACTTTAGAAATTGTATCACTTTAAGGTGTTTAGAAAGGTATGTTTCCCCTTTTTTCTACTCTGTTCTAAGAATAATCATAAGAAAATTCACACAGAGGGAGCTTTTCCAGTAGGTAAGAAAAAGCAGGAGACACAGGAAGCTTATAATGGCAAGTAGTTTGATGTAAAATTGCAGTTCATTTTATACATGACTGCTTCTGATAGGGCATCAAAACAGGTAAGGGACTTCTTACTTCAAGCAACTTTAGTTTAGCTTTAGTTTAAATGTTATAGGTCAGCATGCTTTGGAGTTGAATAAGCAGAACTGAAATGTCAGCTTTCTGCATATACTATGTATTTAATAATTATGTCTATTGATCAGAATACACAAGAGAATGAAACAGACACAGGAATGGATTTTAAAGCAGAAGCTCACAGCCATATATATGAAACTGAGATGTGGTATCAAGTGGAGTTCTCCATGGGTCTGTTCTTGATCCAGTACTCTTTAATATCTTCATTAATGGCTTGAATGAGTGAACACTTAATAAATTAGCCAATGACACCAAGCTGGGTGGGGAAACATACACTTTAGAGAGCAAGACCAGGATTCAAACTGACCTTCAGAAACTGGAAATGGTCTGAAATAAATAGGATGAAAGTCACTAAAGGCAACTTCAAATAACTGCACTTAGGAAGGAATGATCACATATACAAGAACAGAATGAGAAATGACTGGTTATGCTGCAACACTGCAGGAAAGGATCTGGAGACTATTCTGACATTTTCCTTCTCTTCTGTTCATTTGGAAGTCAGATGTAATTTCAAACCCTCCCTAGGTGAGGCAGGGCCTAGGACCCACAGCATTTTTTTTTCTGCCCAATTCTCACAAAACAAAAAAAATGAAAAAAATTCCTATTTTTCCATCCAAATTTTCCTTTTCAGCCTGCTCAAAGAGCAAGTGCTATCTACTCCTGGCCACAGTCTCTTGATATCCAGGGAGTCTGTAATGTTTCCCAAAGAATCCCTTGATGCAGGTAGGGTACTCATTTCCTTCTTTGGCAAGTACATCTAGTCCTTTAGTGTGTAAACCTCTGCAATTTGTGCCAACTGCCTTCTGTAATTAAAGAAACTCCTCTCCTTACTTCCACACCTTCAGCAGTAGTGTAGGTCTTCTGAGAAGTATCTCTGCCCCATGAGCCCTGACACCTGCAGAGAGAGTACCTTCTTGGGATGTGACAGTAGAAGGTGCTGTTGATTCAGAAAGTTTATCCCTTGCTTCTAGCATCTCCGCTTACCTGTCTGAGAAGTAACAACTGAAACTTTATCAAACACCATTATATGCTTAAGAGGCAAACTGTGCAAACATATGTGCTCCTATAGAGGACCCACAGTGCTGCACCTTCCCCTCCCCTCTCCATAGTGGAGGAAAGGGGAGCAGGATGGACAATCTGGAAGGCAGACAATCTGGCAAGCTAACAGCCTGTTACACTTGGAAATGTTTCAAGTTACTTCTGTCCACACCTTGATTTTTGCTGTTTCATAGAGAGAACATCATTCTGACCTCTAGACCCTTCTGCCAGAAGACTGGTTTCCTTCTTTTCCTAAGCTGAGCTTCCCTTTCTGGTCAGGAGAGTCTAGTTGACACCCTAAGCAGAATCCTATTTCACTTTATATGCCCAAATGGCAGTTATCCATCTGTGTAACTGCTGTTTTTGGCTCTTATGCACAGTTTGCAATCCTACTCCATGTACAGTGTGGATGTGTAAGGCTGCACTCTGACAGAACAGGTACATAGCTCTGTACACTCCTTCACTGGATGAGGGGCTGTCACAAAATTGTACCAGGCAAAAGCACATGACTAGTGGGTTTGAGAAACAGGGCATATCTCTGTTTGAGCCCAGTAACCTAATATATAAGGTACTTGTCCATGAAGTGGGACATGACCGCCACCCCCGGGTCTTGAGAGGGTTTGAAACTATATACTTCTGCCTTCCAACCACAGTGAGCTAATCACCAGGCTACCATCTCCGCATTGCCTATTTCATTATCCAGTCCTTCTTTCGAACTTAGCTCCCTGAGCAGCCAAGAGAAGGACATATATGGATCCAGAAGGCAACAAATGAGCCAGATTGTGCAGCTTAGCAAGATGAAAATTACTGTAAAGGAAGAAAGCTCTAGCCTTGACCCCTTACTTCCACAGGACTTCCCCATTGTTCTTTATCTTTTTTAACTAATGAAAACCAAATACAAAGTGCAGTGGTGGAAGAGAGGATGTCTAACTAGTGAACTGGGGATTAGAACCCTAAGGAAAACGGTGGAGGTACAGATTCAAGATTTTTCCAGGGGAAGGAGCCCGACACCTGTATCTCCCATTTCCTGGATGAGTGCTCTAAGCTCCAGGGTTAAAACATAAGAGGACTATCTTCCTCCTGGGTTTTGCTAAGCCAGATATAGGGAATTTATTCTCAGATGTGCATATGGAACTATTGACCTGCCAACCTGAGCGTGGCATACTGTATATGCTCAGTAGCCATCCAGTCTATATCCATACTATATGTGGAGCAGAACTGAAAATTGTGCATGAGTGTCAAAAATGGCAGTTACGTGGCTGGGTAATTACCATTTGTGTGCCTAACGTGAAATGGGATTTGGCCCTCTTGACTAACTTCTGTTGTCCCTTTTCTCTTAAAAAAATCCTCTGCTACATTCATCCCTTCACGGAGAAGAGAGAATCATAGAATCACAGTAGGGTCAGAAGGGACCTTGTAGATCTTCAAGTCTGACCCGCTGCCTGGGCAGGAGAAAAACTGGGCTCAAATGACTTCAGCCAGGTCTCTTCTTAAAGACCCCCCAGGGTAGGAGCCAGCACCACTTCACTTGGAAGTTGGTTCCAGATCCTAGCCGCCCTAACTGTGAAGTAGTTCTTACGGATGTCTAATCTAAACCTACTCTCCAGCAACTTGTGGCCGTTATTCCTTGTTATGCCAGGGGCACTAGGAGAAACAAGGCCTCTCCCAAACCCTTCTGGTCCCCCATAGTGAGTTTATAGACAGTCACCAGGTCCCCCCTCAGAAGGGTGAACAGGTTCAGGTCCCGCAATCTCTCATTGTAGGGTCTGCCCTGTGGTCCCCGGATCATGCGGGTGGCCCTCCTCTGGACCCTCTCAATATTGTCCGCATCCCTCCTGAAGTGAGGCGCACAGAACTGGACACAGTACTCCAGCTGTGGCCTGCCCAGTGTTGCATAGAGGGGAAGGATCACCTCCTTGGCCCTACTTGAGATGCACCTGTGGATGCACGACAAGGTCTGGTTAGCCCTGCCAACTGTGTACTCGCATTGTCAGCCCATGTTTGTCTTGGAGTTAATAATAACTCCAAGATCCCTTTCTGCCTCTGTGCTCTCAAGAAGGGAGTTTCCCATCTTATCAGTGTGCTGCTGGTTACTACTGCCCAAGTGCAGCACCCTGCAATTGTCAGTATTGAAAAACATCCTGTTTTTGTTAGACCACCCCTGCAACATATCCAGGTCTTGCTGCAGTCTTTCCCTCCCTACTAGCGTGATCACCTGACCCCAAATTTTGGTATCATCAGCGAATTTAAACAGGTTGCTTTTCACCCCGTCGTCCAAATCGCTGATAAAGAAATTGAACAGCGCGGGCCCAAGGACCGAGCCCTGGGGGACTTCGCTGCCCACTTTTCCCCAGGTCGAATATGAGCTGTCCATGACCACCCTCTGAGTACGACCTTTCAGCCAATCTGCCATCCATCTGACTGTGTAGGCACCAATGCCACAGTTGCGTAGTTTTTTAATGAGAATGGGGTGGGAGGTGGTGTCAAAGGCCTTGCTGAAGTCCAAAAGGACTGTGTCCACAGAGACACCTGCATCCAAAGCTTTTGTGACCTGATCATAAAAGGCAATCAGGTTGGTCTGACATGACCTGCCTCTAATGAAACCGTGCTGGTTGCCCTTGAGCATCATCCCTCAAACCAGCCCATCGCAGATGTGCTCCTTGATGATCTTCTCAAAGAGTTTCCCTAGGATTGAGGTAAGACTGATGGACCTATACTTGTGTGGGTCCTCCCTCCTCCCTTTTTTAAAGATGGGGACCATGTTGGCTATCTTCCAATCATCTGGCACCTGGCCTGAGCACCATGAGTGCTCGTAAAGCTGTGCCAAATGCCCTGCAATAATCCCTGCTAGCTCCCCCAACACCCTGAAGTGGAGAGCATCTGGACCCACTGATTTGAACATGTCCAGCCCCTCCAGAAGCTCTTTAACCCAGCCCTCCCCAACCTGAGGTCTGGAGGCGTTCCCCTCAAGTCCGTCTTGCATCATGGTGGGGAAGTTCCAGTCCCTGCCCAAGAAAACAGAGGTGAAGAATTGGTTAAAGAGGTCTGCTTTCTCCTCTGGCACAACCACCAGATTACCCAGAGGAACTTGCAGGGGCCCCACATTTCCCAGTGCTTTCTTTATCCTCCCTATATCTTTGAAAAAGGACTTTTTATTATCTTTGACTTTCCTGACAGCCCCCCTACAGGCCTGAGCAGAAGAGGTATACTCCTCTTTGGAGACAGCACCCCTCTTCCACCAGTTGTACACCGCCTTTTTGGCAATCAGGCATTCCCGGATACCCTTGGTGAGCCAGGGCAGCTTTCGAGCACGCCTGCCCCTCTTGCTTCTTGTTGGGATGGTCACCCCTTGGGCCCTGAGTATCATCTTCTTAAGGAATGACCATTCATCTTGGGCACTGAGTTCTCCTGATCTTGAGAACCCTAGTGCCTCTCCCTCAACTCGTTGAAGTTGGCCCTCTTGAAGTCTAGGGCTACTGCCTTGCTGCAGGCCCTTGACACCCTGAGCTGGATGGTGAATTCCAGCAAGTGATGATCGCTATCACACAGGTGGACAAGAATCTGGAGGCCCCTTACCAGGTTGTCACCTGTGGCCAGGACCAGGTTCAACAGGGCATTTCCTCTGGTGGGACTGTGCACCTCCTGAATTAAGTGGAGGTCCTGTATCTCGGCCAGGAACCTCCTGGAACGGTCCGACCTGGCTGACTGTTCCTCCCAGCAGATGTCTGGGTAATTTAAATCACCCATGACAACTACATCCCTTGCCTTCAGTGCCTCTGCAAGCTGGCCCAAAAATTCATGGTCCAGCTCCTCCCCTTGGTTAGAGGGTCTGTAGTAGACTCCCACCATTAGATCCCTCTCCCCATGGCCCCTTTGTATCTTGACCCAGAGCACTTCAACTTGCCCCTCCTCTGACCCCATTCTGCTGGAAGAAGATGTGTATTGCTCCTTGACATAGAGCGCCACACCCCCACCTTTCCTTCCTTCTCTATCCTGCCTGTAAAGCCTATAGCCCCTAATGCTAACTGCCAAGTCGTGGGATGAATCCCACCATGTTTCTGTAAACCCTATGATATCTGGGTCTGAACTGGCTATTCTGAGGGCGAGTTCCTCCTGTTTATTCCCCATACTATGAGCATTGGTATATAGGCATTTAAGGCCTTGCCTAGCTGAGTGTGCCAGCCCCCGATTTGGGAGACTGTCCGGACCCCTGTTTCTTATCTGGGCACTCCTTGTATTTGTCACCTGTCTTGCTCAGGTGGTGTCTCCTCATCTTCCTGCAGCCCCCTCTCCCGGCGAGGCTAATTTAAAGTTCACCGTACAAGATCAGCCAACCTGGAAGAGAAGACACACTTGCCTATAGGAGAGAGGTGAAGCCCATCCCACCCCAGAAAGTCCCCCGCCCAAAAGCATGGGTCATTATCTAGGAACCCAAGGCCTGCCTAGCAGCACCAACTGCATAAGCGCCGGTTAACCTCGCCAATGCAGGCCCTGTGTTGCCATCCCCGCCTACTCACCAGAAGAAGAGAGGAGAATACCACCTGCACCCCCGTCTCCTTAAGCTTGTCCCCCAGAGCCTTGAAATCCTTCATAATGCAGTCAAGGTTGCCCTTGGCCCCGTCATTCATCCCCATGTGGATGACAACCATGGGGTACTGGTCTGCAGGTCAGATGTAGGCCGGGATCCTCTCCGTGATGTCTCTAACCTGAGCCCCAGGCATGAAGCAGACCTCTCGTGTCATGGAGTCAGGCCGGCAGATGGGACTTTCCAGTCCTCGTAGGATGGAGTTTCCAATGACGAGGACCTGACATTTCTTCCTGCTGGTGTTTGCTCTTTGCCCATTCTTTGTCATGTGGGGAGTGGCAGACTGCTAACTGCTGTGGGAGATGTCCACCCATAGCTGAGATCCTGATCCTTACCTGTCTACATCTCTTTACATTCCACCTCTACGCCAGGCCAGGCCATCATGATGAGGGATAAATCAACTTTCCCTCCTCCTCAAAGCCCAGCCAATGTTTAGAAGAGAAATATGAAAAATTCCTCCTCATCCATTTATTTCCTCACCCAGTCACAATTTCAACACCCATTTTGGGAGAAACTCTAAATTAACCAATTTTACTTACCTTTCCCTTCTCTTAGGGCCCCAAGGAGTATTTATTTCTCATCAAGCAAATCAGTCATCCACTGCTGCACTGAGGCATTGGGGACCCTTATGTGCTGACATGGAATCACTACCTTATGTCCTTAGATATGAAGTCACCAGTACAGACTTCTAATTAAATCATACATTCTTATGAGATTCGTCTTCTTTATCATGTCTCCAATCCAGCCTTTCTATGTGACCCGTTTCCAATATTCTGCACAAGCCACTGCTTCTGGTGTCGGTGTTGTCAGATCTTGTGGGGTGCATTGTGGTGCTACAGGCCATCTCAGGAGATGATCTATGGTTTGGTTCTCCTGACAAACACATTGTTTAGTTGTACAGAGGTGCCACGATTTCATGAGAAAGTTGCATCTTCCAAGACCCACTTTCAATCTGTTCAGGCTCTGCCATGCATGCCATTTGTAGTTGGAGCCTAATGCTAACTCCTTACTCAGGGTAATTCCTCACCAGCTTTATTCAACAGCTTTGTTGCCTAGTTTCTCCAATTTTTTTGGCAGAGGGTAGTTCTGGCTAATTCTGGTGATGTGGTCAATAGTATGGTAGAGGACAAAAAGCTATTTCTCAATGAGAGATGACAGTGCACTAGTTGATGTCCGTGTAGTGGGTGGCGGTTATCTTCTACCTACCGGTCAATGTTATCTGCTACTTTCCTTCTGACTAAGGGGGTACTATGCTGCATAATGAGAGTAGATAGGGAACAGGTTTTAGACAGTGTTAGAATTCTGCATGTATTACTTAGGTCAGCATCAATCTGTTCACTGTAATTTGAGTTTTCCATAGGTGGTGCAGGTATATTCAGCCACAGAGGAACAAAGTTCTAAGGCAGTAGTGTGTAGGGTGGATGGATGTGCTCCCACTTGGAATTTTTATGAGATAAAACTTTAGTTACATAAAAGTACCTTTTTTTTATAAGACAAGTATCCCCAGAAAATTTGACATGGAACTGTTGGTGTTATTCTTTTGATACTTTTATGAGTTGACCATCTTGCTGCTTTAGGTTATCCAAAGATATTTGTGAAGAACGGTGGTATAAATTGGCACCATACCAGAAGAGCGAAGCCACTTTCTACAAAATGAGAGTATGTCTTATTTCTGTTTAAAAAATGAAAGTCCATTTCATGGGTTATAGTAAAGGAGAAAATTTGTGTGCAGTTCATATGACCATGCACTAGTTCATGAAATGATATTGTTTTAAATACTTCTGCACAAACAAAACCTACTCTTCAGGATACTGATCTCAAATTATTTTTTTAACATCAGAGTCAGTAGTTAAAAGCTACAGCTTTAGCACCTCAGAGACTGAATGCACAAGAGAAATTAATTTATGACGATATAACCTGAAATATAAGCCAGACTCATTCCAACCACATCTGCACACCAAATGAAAATGTGATGCATTTCAACACCTTGATCATAAGAATGCATCTTAAAATGAATCTGAATAATGTTTAACTGAAGATTTATTCCTAACTAGCTCATTTTCTGTTGACATTAAAGCATCCCCTTAAGATGACCATTTCAGGTTTCAGAGTTGAGATTCCATCATTCTTTTCTAACTGAACACTGACTGCTAAGTGTGACATTATATGTTCTCAAAAGTTTTCATTCTTCTTTGAATTTAAGCAAAACACATGCATATAAATGTCATACAACATATGAAATTCGTTTTTCTAATATTTATCATATGTTTAAACTTTTACAGTAAAAACAATACCAGAAGCATGGGATAAACATAATTTAAATAGGCTTCAAAACATCCCTCTAGGGCCACTACATATGATTAGAACCATTGGTGAATCATTTGACACACAGATATATTAAGTGACTTGATCAAGTTCACAAAGAAAACCAACAGCAACATTGGGAAAAGGACCAGGAAGCCTAGTTGCTAAACACAATGCCAAAATGTCATGTCCGTCTTTGCTGGGGCAGCAGGGGTGGTGATAAAGGAAATATATAAATAGTATACTAAATAGCATGGGGATGGGATAAGGAAATATATAAGCTCCAAATTTCCACATACAGACATTCAAAAAGCCCAAGACAGATGCAATCTAAGTTTCATACTTTAAACACCTTCAGTTGATTCAAGAGTGAACAGAATACAAAATTTAGCTTTCTGTGGTGTGGGGACATATAGGCTGCCTGCACTGGCTGAGGCCAACAGGCTAGGGGCATTCTTGCATGCTTTCTAGAATGTCCCACTGGCTCTCCAGGGTACTGGAGACTCCCAAGCACAGCCAAAGGGACAGCCACCTCCCCTACCCCCCGCTGCTCTGTCAGCCGGAAGAATCACAGAGAATCACAGAGAAGCAGGGCTGGAAGGGACCTCCAGAGGTCATCGAGTCCAACCCACTACCTGAGGCAGATCTAGCCCTATCCAAACCATCCCGTACAAAACCAGAACCTAAACTCTAAATAAGACTGCCCTTAGCCCTTATTCCTTTCCCTGTCTAATGTCCTTAAGCAGTGGTTTCATGAGACGTTAATTATTTGTGATGATGCTGGTGAAATTAGAGTTGACGGTGCACCTCCAAGAAAGCGTATTCTGCTTGGCAATAAAGATGAAACTTACAGAATGCCCTTTTTGATTATGTTATGATTATGATCCAGGGGATGAGACTCATGAATCTCCTAGGAGGCCCCTTCCAGTTTGATGTCCCTGAGAAAACAGGTAACTTGAAGAAAGGGCCACACCAGTCAAAGTGAACAGATATCTACATGGCTTCATATAGTTTGGTACTATTAAATAGTTGTTGTAGACTGCATTTTATATGCTGTAGATCAAAAGGAAACTGGAAATACTTTGCTTTCTTGAAACAACTGTCCTGAAAAAATGCCAAAGAACTGTCAAGGATAGTAGCTCTATTAATGCGTTTTCCAAGGAAAGTATCATATTCAAAGAGTGTAATACAAAAAGGGTAAAACAAGCTTTTTTATAGTTCCCAATAAAGTAAACTTCCAAAAAAAAAGGTCCATTAAAAATGCACCTATTATTGTTATTTTCTTCTTCTATTTAAAATATTTAATCAGCAAAAAATTAGTTTCAATACACAATGAAGTAGTTGAATTCACAAGCTAATGAACAAGGGCAACAAAAATCTGGACTGTTATTTAAGAGGACCACAGCTAACTGTAGGTGCCAGTTCTATGGGGATACTTGGCCTGTGACACATATACAGTATGAGATCCTCAAGTTACAAGTTTTATGAAAAGATCTATGTTTCCTACTGGAGTATGTGAGAACATATTCATTAATTATACTCACAGGATAATTATACACCAGTAAATTAGCAAATGCATTTTTAAAACCAGCTACACTATTCCCTCTTCTTTATAAAGGAACCCCATTATGTAATGGCTGATCAAAATCTTAGAAATGCAAAGAGTGGTGCTGATCCACAGTTTTTCAGTCCAGTACTCTTCTGGAACCTGAATGATACATGTATGAGTAGTAAGAATATATTCCACGTATACTATTCAACTGGGTCTAGAAGCTTTTCCAAATGTCTGCATCTCTGTCCCAGTACAAAGCAGTTTGCAGGATCGTGGTTATAGGGTATGGGTATCATTGTTCATATTTTATTTAGCCTGTATTTTACTTTATTGCAATTTGCAAATGTTCCAGGGAATGGATGTGTGCATTTTTACAGTGTCCAGCAAAACAGAAACCTCAATCCTGATTGGATCTCTTGACCAACTTGCTACTCAAAGTACAATAAAATAATAATAATTAAAAACACAAGTTGGAAAGATCATATTTAAATATTTATTGGAGATCTGGGAGAACAAGATACTCTGTTCATAGGTTCTGGTTTGTATTATGTATTAATTTATTAACTATGGATCAAATTTTCACTGCAGTTTATTCTATAGAATCTCACTAGCTTGCATTGAATAAGGTTATGATGTCTTGTGTTATATAAATCTGGGGTGTGGGATTTGGATCTATATATTTAAAAGTTAATCCAAATTAATCTTAACCTACAATGTAAGCAAATAAAATCTATGAGCCAAATTCTGTTCCCAGTTCCATGCATATGAACTAGAAGCCAGTAGAGTTGCCCACAAGTAAGAAAGGCTTATTTTACTTTATGCATCCTCACATCCAGTTTTTTGTAGCCATCTCCAGAGTAAAGTGTATTGTGCCACATAGGAAGATAGGCCATCTTCCTCCCCGTGCAGCCAAGGATGAGCTTAGCAGAGATTTTTAACTAAACAATGTCTGATGTGAAATTCAAGAGGTTTTGCCCAACTTTAATATACTGCTAATGTATATGTGGAGACTGCTATTGAGTTAATGAGTTAAGAAACAAAATCAGGAATTGCTCTTCATTCTTTGTCCACTAGGAACATTGCCATAGCTAGAGAATAATGTTACTCAGCACTTGACTCACCTCCTTAATAAAGCACAACAAAGGTGGCTATACTAATACTGAAACAAACAGCACCATCTACTGATTAACTAATTTATTATCAGAATATCTCAAGAACATTCTGGGACAACTGGCTAAAGAGACATTTCTCTTTAACAGGAGGTTTTTTTTAGAAATTTTTATGTATGACATGATAGAAGAGAAACTAAAGTACTGCTCAGTGCATAGCCATGAAAACTGGATGGTGCCAATTACAAGAAGAGCAAGCATTGATCATAGGGATGAGCTGTGCACAAGAGAACAGAACAGGCTAGACATTGTTAAGCAAGAAAGGCATATTAACTCGATTGACAGAATTATCATATATACCATAACGCCAGTGGAAAGAATAGAAAATATAAAATGTTACAAGGTGATGTATTCACAGCCTGACTGAAAGTGATAAATCAAGAAACTTTATAGTTAAGGCTGCTTCTTGTTGCTTGAAGTGGGATAGTTATAGTTAAAGCTACTTCTTCATGCTTGAAGTGGGATAGTTCAGTGCATCAAATGTCAGCAACAAGCCTAAAACAAAGAAAGTCTGTCTCCAAGTGTCAAAGGATTAACTTTTCTCTGTTCTGCCAAATTACTGAAGCATACATTTGCAAAACTCTGATATTAGTTTAAACTTGAAGTCTAAAACAATGAGGTGAACTAAGGAGATGGCAGACAGAAGTATTAACTGAATTCTATTGTTATTCTTTCTTGTTTTACTTCCATGTTTATCATCTGGAGAAATAGCTACCAGCTCCCCTTCAGGTATATGGCTTAGTCATGTGGGACCAGTTTTTGCCTCGATCCAGTGCTAGATGCGCAACTGGAAAGGGCTCAGAGAACCTTTTGTACCACTTGTGCCACAGTGCAAGGGCTAAGCATAACTACAGTGCCTGAATTCTCCTGAGTGGCCCCTTTTTCCTGCCAAGTGCATTCATGACTTGAAGAATGCTAAATGCATTGGAGAGGAGACCCGAGGCATGCATTTCTTAGAGTGATATCCTTTAGTGGACCAACTCTGTAGATGGTATAAAGTTAGATAAGCTTACAAATGTAAGACATTCTGTTGGGTCTCTGATTTCAGGAAGCAAGGTACAGCAGGTGATACATAGCATAGGGGAGAGGCTGAGAGAAATTCTTAGGGGTAGCAGACATGCAAGTAGCAGATTACCAACAGAGGCCTATTAAAAGTGGGGAAAGGAGGTCAATCCCACCCTCCTAGTGTGGAAAAAATTAAAAACTTGTGTCACGCCTTGAGTAGGCGCTGCAAGTACCACTCTGCCCCCAAGGTTAGGGACCCCCCAACTCTCCTGCCATGACTTGTTGGTAAATGAAAAGAAGGAGGGGTTCAGTGGTAGACCCGAGGATGGGGTACTCACAGGTGCGCTGCATTGTTCCTCAGGGCTCCACCTTCCCTACACCCCATCCACTCACCAAGTGCTCGGGTATTCTGGTCTCAGTCCCGATGATGTACGTTGGCCCCTTAACTGTGGGGTCCTACATTGACTTCAATAACCCAGCCCGCCACCAGGATGTTGGTGAACCTGAGGGCCTCAGTCCTTGATCTAAACAGGCTGAGCCACAGGTGTCTGGCATCCTCCAACAGCAAGGATGCCCCTTGAATATTTTAATGTTGACGGGCTGGGGAATGCCCATCCCCAACCTGGTACCAGGCACTGTTCTCCCTCCTCTGTTGCGGAGCAGTGCCGGAAATGCTGCCACAGCCGGCACCTGGAGCCTTCACCTGGCTAGAATGCTCCAAGCTGGCTTCCTCTGGCTTCCTAAATTTCCCACCGTGGCAGCTTCAGCTGCCGCAATCAGCTAGCCGCCGCCTCACCCAGGAAGCAGCCGCTTGAAGATCCAGTGAAATACCGGCTTGCATAGCTCCTGCTCTGCCTCTGCCCATCCAGACAGTGAGTTTCCCAGGGTGTGGGGTGCTCTCTGTCCCTCTCTGGGAATGCTGGAGTTTGCCCCCAGCATGCCCGGTGCCTGTGAGGGCTTCTCACCATCACAAGTTGGATGCATTTTGGATAAAAAGTTGGGCCCATATATCAAATATCTGCTAGTCCTTAGCAGTGGCACTCCCTGCATGTGTACCCCCTGAGACTACCAGTGCACCCTCTGACAGGCTACACTCTCTGCTTAGGTGATGGTTAGGGGGGGCAGGTAGGAGTGCCCGTGACCCCCTGTGAGCACCAGCCAGAGAGTGGAAGCACTGGATGAAGTACCATGGCCATTTCTGGGAGCCTGGCTGCTTCCAGGAGTGCTGCAGCCACTTTAAAGTTGATGAGATTGGCTACGTGGGGTTCCCTCCCCTTCCCCCCCAGTTGCTAACTGGTTGCTGGGGGGGCATGTGCCCCCCCTGGGACTAAGGTGGCACCAGTCACCCATGGTCTTTAGAAACCTGAAGAAGAATGTCTTACATTTGAAGGCTTGTCTAACTCTGCCACCAGTATGCAGTTGGTCCAAGGAAAGATATCACCCTAAGAAATTCTTGATGATTTAAAACAATACAGTATAAAAGAAACAAGGCCCATGGCCATCTACCTTCACATTGTCCTCATCACAAGTCTACTTCTTAGTCTGGCCTTTGCAAAAGTAGCTACCAAAGTCAGTGGATATTCATTTCTGCCATGAGACAGAGCATTATTTTTTTCCTGTCCCTAGGTGCATCTACACATGTGCTTTACTGAAGAGTAGACTTACTAGATCCTTAGTAAATTTCATAGATTTCATAGATTTCAAAGACATTAGGGCTGGAAGGGACCTCGGGAGATCATCGAGTTCAGCCCCCTGCCCAAAGGGCAGGAAGTCAGCTGGGGTCATAGGATCCCAGCAAGATAAGCATCCAATTTACTCTTGAAGGTGTTCAATGTAGGTGCTTGAACCACCTCCAATGGCAGACTGTTCCAGACCTTGGGGGCTCGGACAGTAAAGAAATGCTTCGTTATGTCCAGCCTGAAACGGTCTTGCAGGAGTTTGTGACCATTCGACCTCATCATCCCTTGGGGCACTCTGGTGAACAAACGTTCCCCCAGATCCTGGTGGTCACCCCTGATAAACTTATAGGTGGCCATCAGATCACCCCTGAGCCTGTGCTTTTCCAGGCTAAAGAGTCCCATGGCTCTCAGCCTGTCATCGTAAGATCTGTTTTCCTGACCTCTGATCATGCGCGTGGCTCTCCTCTGGATTCTCTCAAGCTTCTCCACATCCTTTTTGAATTGTGGAGCCCAAAACTGGACGCAGTACTCCAGCTGCGGCCTCACCAAGGCCGAGTACAAGGGGAGAATGACGTCCCGGGATTTGCTCGAGAAGCATCTATGGATGCAAGCCAGTGTTTTGGTCACTTTACTAGCTGCAGCATTGCATTGGAGGCTCATGTTCATCTTGTGGTCAATGATGACCCCCAAGTCTCTTTCTTCTGTAGTGCTTTCCAACGTAGCACTGCCGAGCCTATAAGGATGCTGCAGTTTTTTCCTCCCAAGGTGGAGAACCTTGCATTTTTTGGTGTTAAACACCATGAGGTTCTCGTCCGCCCATTTGCTGAGCTTGTCCAGGTCAGCCTGGATCACCCGCCTATCTTCTGGCATGGATGCTTTCCCCGGCGAACTTGGCCAGTCCACTCCTGACTCCAATGTCCACATCATTAATGAAGATGTTGAACAGGATGGGTCCCAGGACAGAGCCCTGAGGGACCCCACTGGTCACAGGGCACCATGATGAGTGACTGCCATCGATTACAACCCTCTGGGTCCGACCACAGAGCCAGTTTCCCAGCCAGCGGATCGTGGTGGAGCCAAGGTCACAACTGGCCAGTTTGGCCAAGAGGTGATCGTGGGATACCAGATCAAAGGCTTTTTTGAAGTCAAGATATATGACATCAATCTCTTCTCCCCTGTCCAGGTGATAGGTCACCTGGTCATAGAAGGAAATGAGATTGGTGAAACAAGACCTACCTGCAACAAACCCGTGCTGGCTATCCCTTAGAATGTTAGCCTGGGCCAGTCCATCAGGGATTGCCTCCTTAATAAACTTTTCTAGGATCTTCCCCAGGATAGAAGTCAGGCTAATGGGCCTGTAGTTAGCCGGATCCACTCTCCTCCCTTTCTTGAAGATCAGCACCACATTGGCCTTCTTCCAGTCTTCGGGCACTACACCAGAGCGCCAGGAGTTTTCAAAGATCCGTGCCAGGGGCTGGGCTATGATGCTTACCAGCTCCTTGAGTAACCTGGGGTGCAGATTGTCAGGGCCGGCTGACTTGAAGGTATCCAGCTTCTCAAGGTGTTCCTTCACAAGGTCAGCATTTATGGAGGGTAGGGGATCCCCATCACCCGGATCTCCCTGTCCCATAGCAGGCATGGGCACCCCATGGGACTGATGAAAGACTGACGCAAAGTACCTATTTAATAGGTTGGCTTTTTCCTGGGCGTCAGTTGTCAGTTGCCCCATCTGGTTTAGCAGGGGTCCAACATTGCCCTTGCTTTTCCTCCAGCTCCCCACATATCTGAAAAAGGACTTTTTGTTGTCCTTGATGCTTGAAGCTAGTTGGAGTTCAGTTGCACCCTTGGCTTTCCTGGTTTGCTCCCTGCAGGACTGGACCAGTGCAGAATAATTGTCCTTGGAGGTGAATCCTGTCCTCCATCCTTTGTAGGCTTTCCTTTTTAGCCGCAGGAGGTCCGCTAGGTCCCTAGAGAGCTAGGAGGGCTGCTGTGCCTTCTTGCTGCCTTTCCTCCGTGTTGGAATAGATTTAGCTTGTGCATTGAGGATCGCTTCCTTGAGAAGCAACCACTCTTCTTGAACTCCCATCTCCCTGGGGTCATGGTCCCTGAGGGCCTGACTGACAAGCCTCTTGAGCTTGTCAAAGTCGGCTTTTCTGAAGTCAAGGACTTCTGTGTTGCTGACTGACTTGCCAGCTTTACGGCAGATGGTGAAGGTGATCAGCTCATGGTCGCTGTCACCCAGCTTCCCATCAATCACTAGGTCGCCGATTAAGTCGTCCCCCATAGCCAGTACCAGGTCGAGCAGCGCTTTGCCTCTCATTGGCCCATTGACTTCTTGAGTCAGGTAGAGGTCATCCACGCACGAGAGAAAGCTTTGCGACCGCTCGGATTTTTTTGAGTGATCCGCTCGGATTTTGCTGTAAAGCATCACAGTCTACACATAAGCTGGGATGCAGCAGATAAACTCTACCATAAGATAGTTTTGTCAGATCAGAGACGGTACCTCTTTATGGTGAAGTAATTACATGCGATCAAATGCATGTGTAGACTATCACAGCAGCTGGCTGGGGCACTGCAGACTAGCCCTGCACTGTAGCACCTTCATGCCCCACTGCTAGCATAGGGCTGTTCCACCCCAGTTCAAATTGGTGTGGTCCCAGACACATGTGTAAATGCTTCACGTGGGAGCAGTTGCCTTCAGATAGAAGTACAGTGGAGTTTATCACTCTGGCTGAATTGCATATGTAGATGCATCCCCTGACAACTAAAACCCAATAAAGACCAGTCTTTTGTTAGCATGTATGAGTGTTACTTCCTAACATTGAAACTGCCATGCCATGCATGTACTTAAATTCTAGATTTTGGAAAGTTATTTTCTCTCAGAAAAAGCAAAATACTCTTGGTCACTCAAATTTCCCCCCCAAGACACAGAACATTCTTTCTGTGCCTGGACAACTCTGCTAGCTACTGCAGAAGGGAAATAACTCCTTGTTATGTGTGGATTGCACCTGGGGAGGCACTAAGATGTGCTCAGGATAGTATAGTGATTGTAGTAATAGTTGGCACCAGAGTGAAAGATGTTAAGGATTATTGCACTTTCCTCGTGACACTTACCTATGCTGTCTCAGCATAACTTATCCAGAGTCTCTCTTTGTGTCTGTGGCAGCAATTGTTAAAGAACTCTGAAGCAGAGTTGGCTGAACTTTTTGTCAGAAGTATTTTTACAACAAAAGGTTTTTCAATTTGAATGAATGTTATCATGGAAAATATTCTTAGTTTTCTTTAGTTTCAAATTTTTCAATTTTTATTAAAAATGTTGAAATAAAACATTTATTTCAGTATTTGATTCTGACTTTTTTATTTTTTTTTCTTTAAATTTCCCTTTTTTTCTCAGTGGAAAAAGAAGTAAGAGTTTAAGAGGAAAGGAAAAGACTATGCAAAGACCTCCAAAACCCAAGTCAATTCTGTCAAGGCACAGCTGTAGAGCCAATTGCATGACAAATGTCACTTCTGTCAGTGCCCATAGGTTCTTACTAATGCAAAATATGACTCCTATTCTTATTCATCAGGTTAACTAGGGACATATCATTTTTTACTGTCCAAAAACTGCTCTGGATCACTTCAGAATGACAGGGTTTTGTAATAAGATCCCCACCTATTTCTTTTTGAGCTGCTATATCTATACTACATCCAAAGTTTTAATTCACTCTTTTTGTTTGTTTTATTTATTGAAGTCTTTCCATTCCTTTGGTTGTAATGGAACTTCTTTTCTCCTTAGGTAATTTAATAACTATGTGGGCGTTGGTTGGATTTCCTTAATCCTGTAAAACAAAGCAGGCTTTCTGTAAGAATAAGGATATTTAATGTAACACTGGCCAAAGAGATACAGCAGTATCTACAACACTTGCTACAGTTAATAGATCATGAAGTATCAGGCAGCCAGAACTCCTTAAACATTTGTATAAAGGGATCGGCTTTATCCAGAAGTTACAAATGGTGTGTAATGATTACACATGAGTTTGCTGAGCACCAAAGGAGTCTCGTATTAACAATAATTCCAGCATAGACAGACCAGTGAATCCCTTCTAAGAGAGTTTATATCAAACTTTACTGCTCTGTCTTACTTATTTAAAGAAAGCACCACTGCATTTTAAAATGTCTAAATTAGCTGGAAATTGTACAACTAATTTAGAATGAAATGAAAAAAGTCTATAAACACAGCCGTCTAGAGAAGACCAAGTGGAGAACTCAGACAAGAATACGAGTCCATTGGGCAAGGTATTATCTGAAGATTTTAGAGACCTGAGTTCAAGTGCCTGTTCTGTCACAGGCTGCCTGCATGACCAGGGATAAATCAGTTAGCTTCTCGGTTTCCTTCTATAAAGTGGGGATGATAATCATTACAATTTTAAATAAATAAATATTTGGAAGACGGGGAGGCACTCAGGGTAAGTATACACAGATATTAAGGGTTAATCTTGAGGTTGTCTGGCTGTCCTTAACCAGCTACAGCACATAAGCTGCCCTTCCTTACCCACATCATACTTTGAGTCCACACCAAAGGTATCTTCACGTTGTTATTATTTGATCATGACACCAAAATGATCCCACATTTCCTTGTGGAGCCTTTTTAGAAATCAGTCTATGAACAATTTGTCTCTTTCTGGGTTTGTCTCTACTGACAGGCATGACAGAGAGAAACTGACATAAGTAAGGGCTGGAACAGTGAACTCTAAGGTTGCTACAGGTTGTCTTCTTATGCCCAGGAAGTACATGGGCAAGTTTCAAACACATTAAAAAAGGGGAAGGCTAGTAGTCAAAAAGGGGTGTGGTCAGCTTCCTATCAAGATATTCAACAGAGCTGCCAGGGTCAAGCTAGACTGCTGCTAGAAGATCAGGTTTAAGGGTTTACATTATAGATATTTGGTAGACTGAGGAAGAGCTGACCCTGCCTGTCTGCTACAAGGACCCACTGCTACATCTATAAGCCAGTATAAATTAAAGGAGGCATGCTGCTTTAAGATCAGGGACTGAACTGATATCAAAACAGCACATGATTAGAGTATGCAAAGACAAGGTCAGACTTGATTTACTGAAAGTGAAATTCTCATCTAAGGATTCAATCCAAGCATCTATCTAAGGCATGAGAGGAAAACATTTAGCATATAATGAAGCAGAAACAAAGACTAGAGGAAAGATTAGATGAAAGTTAAACAACTGGAGTGGGTGGAAGGAAGAACTTATACACATTCGTTCATTCATAGATCCTGAACTTTTGGTGGACCTAGGCTGAGTGTTGTCAATTTTATTTTGAACTTTTAAAAGTTATGTTTTTTTCTCCATTTTAGCTCTTTCCAGTTGACACTTTTAATATTATAATAATCTTGGTAAAATTGCTATATCAACACTCTATGTAGAATAAATCGAAGTTACTTTCACCTTTTATTGGAAAAAACCCCAAGCTGTTCAGAAAATCTCCCATGGCTGAGACATTGTTGATGAATTGCTGATGAAACTCTTTTGCTTCTTATGCTACTTACTGAGAGTGTCTATACATGCAGTTACTGTGCAGTAACTTACTGTGCAATAACCTACTACGCAGTTAGCTATTTTTAGACCAGCATCTACACACGTAGGTGTTACAGCACAGGAACGCTGTGTGTGCACCAACTTGGGATCTCCTGAGTTGGTCCACACAAACAGTTACTGCACAGTAAGGCAGTTACACATGCCTTGCTGAGCAGTAACTACTCGGGAGTATATTTGCTACCTGCATCAGGTAGCAAATTTACTCCTGAGCTGGCGTAAGTCACCATACTTACTGCACAGTATGGGTACACATGTGTAGACACACACCCATACTGTACAGTAATTTTGGGTTACTGTGTAGTAACGGTGCACATATAGACTTGCTCACTGATTACTTTTCTCTTTGGAATTATCGTCTTAACCAAGAGGTGCTAGGATGGCAATTATTTCCTCTATAATCCTTTCAAAAGATTATCTAACTAAAACAGTTGAAACTGTGGTGCATTATAGCAACCTGTGGATTTTATTTTAAATGGAACGTGAGTTATCAATTGTGGGTGAAACAGTGAATAATGTATAAAACCCTCTTTCTCAATGGATATGCCCTCCATTTTCTTGGAATCAGCTGGCATTAACACCCATTATTGGAGACAAACTAAACATTGAAATGAGTGGAAGGTGGAAGGATATTTTACGGTGTAGACTTGTTTTGTTTGTTTGCTTGCCCTGAGTTGCAAGATAAGATTTAGAATTCCATATGTTAGCAAAACTGACCAAAACCAAAGCAAACTTACTGCTTTCAATACAAAATTTTACTACCAGCCCTAGTTCATGCACTCACTTTTTCAGCTTCTTTCTTTCTACGATTTAATAAATAATGTAATGTATAATGTAATATATACAGTGCATTATAACAAAAATAGCTTTTTAAAATGACAGCATAGATACTTGAATCACTTCCATCTCTTTAAATCTTAATATTCCTAGCCAACACTTCAAAAAGGATTTTTTATCCCCCAAATTATTATTAAAGACCAGCTGTTTTATAGAAACTTTTTTAGAAATAGTTAATGATTCCATATTCTGGACTAAATTATCAATTGGTGTGCACCTACACTGAACACCTTCAAGACCAAATTGGATACTTATCTTGCTGGGATCTTATGACCCCAGCTGACTTCCTGCCCTTTGGGCAGGGGGCTGAACTCAATGATCTTCCGAGGTCCCTTCCAGCCTGAATGTCTACGAAATCTATGAAATCTATGAAAAATTACTGGCAGTTGAAATCAATGGAAATATATCAATTTACATATGCTGATGATATGGCATCCTATAGTTATATAATTTTATGAAACAGCCCTTTATTGTAATTCCATTTCCATTAAGGTCTATCTTGCAGGAACAGAAGTAGCTGTGTGTGTTTGTATGCATGTGTAATGTGTATATGCATACATATGTGTATACATACATGTTCAAGGGGAAAAAATATTACAGTAAAAGAACAACGTTGGTTAAAAGAACAAGGATACACAATTTTTGCCACTGAGTAAACACTTTGGGAAGAAAAAAGCCATTTAGATTAAACTGATATTTAAAGACACACTATAATATTTTTTTCCATCACAGTGATCACATCTACATGAGATGTTGACTATGCAGTTGTTACTGCACAGCCATTTAGTACTTGTATAAACAAGTGCTCAATGACTTTTCAGTAACTGGAGTTACTGCACAGTACTGTTGCCAAATGGCTTTTAGGTAACACTGAATGTGTCTACACATTCATTAATATGCTATAGTTATTGTGCATTAAGTTTAGTACTTGGTTAACCAATGTGCAGTAATGTTTACTACTATGCACTAGCACTGGCACATGCCTATTTAGTGACATTTATTGTGCCATAGCTAAATACTACTGCACAGTAGTATATTAGCACTTGCCCGGCATGCTACTGTGCAGTGTTATTAGGCTACTACATGGTTAGTGTCTTGTGTAGATGTGCCAACTGACTGTGCAGTAGCATCACATCATGTATTGCTAGATTTTCCTATTGCTTTGAGGTGTGCTCATTTATTAGGGATACATTTCTAGGGTCTTTGTAATTCTATCAATGTGCTGCTTTTGTTACTTGTGTTTCTATATGGAGCTGTATCTCTCCCTTTGCAAGCCCTCACCTCCAATGGAGCTATCTTGTAGGACTCAGTTCTGTGGGGCTGGGTTCCTCCAGTCCCCAAATCAGTCATACACACAAACACACACAGATTAACGTGACACACCTGACCTGGCCAGGTTGATCAGCATGGACAGGCTGACATGCTCATCGGCCAAGAATCAGTTCATGAGAGCAACAATAACTACAGTCAGACACAAGCACACAGTTAAACAGAATACCTCTGAATCCAGCTGGGTGTCCAGATGACACCCTCGTGGGCCAGCATTCAGTTCATTAGGACACATCTGAGCCAAACTGGGTCAATCAGCCTGTACAAGCTGCTCCCCTTATGTGTTTCAAACTCAGCACGTCCCAATCTTTTGCCCTAACTGTCCTAATAGTGGTAGCCTCTTGATGAGTGGACCCCACAGTATTTCTGGGCTTCACAGGGATCTTTGGCTTAGGTAAAAGAAGCATTACTGCAGAGCAAGTGGGGAAGGGAAGTAGAGAAGGAAAAATACACCCGGTTACCACCAGTTTGACTATAAAAGTTATTTATTGCTAAGTATATGAAATTTATTATGGTACCAGTAGTAATGGACATGCAAGGGAAAACAAACAAAAGCAATTACAATATTACCCTGGTTTCATTGAGTATTTGGGGAAACCTAGCTCAAACTTAATGAATAAAATTCAGGTTCAGAAAGCTATGCCTGGAGAGAAAAAGAAAAAGAAAGATAGAGAGTGAGAGCTAGAATCTCACCATTCGAAGGCACTCGGGTGATTTGTTGATAAGCAAAGTTCTCAGCACAATCCTTGAAGGGAGATGATCTGTTTCTCTTAGCTTCTTGAGAACAACAGCGGATCGCATCAGACAGATTTCTCTCTCTTGAAGCACACTGTTTGCTGCTTTACAGCTTCCTTCTACCCTTAGTCTAGCCTCTTCAAAGCATTCTTTTAATTGTGTAAATCAAGAGGGTCCCAAGCCATAACTGACAGGGAAAATCCTGTTATATAAACAGTTTAAATTTAAATTAATTGCCTTTTTCAGTGACAAGGAGTTATCTGGTTTGGAACATCTCAAGAAACTGATTAACAACCAGGAAAAACATTAAGTTTTAAGGAGTAACCAGACACCTAGGAGCCAGCTTGAAATTATTATGAATATATTGGAAACATCAGTGTTTTGTATTTTACCTGTTGTGAATAAGCCTCAGCCTAGCATGACTCTCAGCTTTTACTGTAGTCTTTTAACAGACTTAAGGGGATTACTTGGAGTGTTCCTAAACTTTGTGGGGAGGACTTCCACCAGTCATGCTGGGGAAAGTATGACAGCATTTGTGGTCAGGGCTCCAACAGACTGGATGCGGTGATGAACCTTTAACTATTGTTCAAATGTTGCCTGTACCCCCTTTGACTCAGGCTCTTGCCTCAGCATTCCCTAACCCGGCAACCTAGTTTTAGTCAATCAAGTTTAAATAGGCCTCCCATACTGGGACCAGGGAATGTACAGCCCGAGATGCCTATTAAACTTTTCTTCTGCTCAGTTCTGGTTAGATGAGGTGTGTGTCAGGGGGAAGAGGGGGAAATAGAAAAAGTCCTTTGTAAGTCCAGCAGGCTGGGTGCCAGGGCTCCCTCAGGAACACAGAGCTGACAGCTAACACATGCTTCATGCCACACAAAGCTACTGTGCAGTCAGCATCTCGTGTAGACACAATCAGTGTCACTTCAGAGAAGAATAAAGTTCTTTGGATGCATGGTTCATTTTCCTATTTTAACATGTTTTAATTTCTTTTAAATGTAATCTTGTTCCCTATTTCATTCTTTTCCCTTTTATTTTAATTATTTAAACTCTTGTTATCTTACTGCATTCAGCTGGAATTGGTTCAGATGGAAATTTTATTTTTATACTCTGAAAGACTTGAGAGTGACAATGCTAATATTAAAGACCTTTCCAAAAAATATTAGAAAACTTTTATTGCTAGATTAATATTTTAATATACTTATATTTAAAGAATAACAAATCATAAAAACAACACATTGCCTTTATGAAATTCAACTAATCATGTAGTTTAAGAAATGATAAGCATGAAAACTGGCATAGTGCTGGGCTATACTTGAAATCAGACTTGTTTGGAAAAAAAGCACTCCTTCTATAGTAGTGTTAATGTTGTAGCCGCGATGGTCCAGGAATGATGCAAATAGCAAAGATTTAGTCCAATAAGATATATCACCCCCCCTAAAAAATCCCTGTCCCCTTTTTTACTATTTTATCCAAAATAGTTAGATTCCTAGGCTTGCCATGCTAGGTATATCACTATGCGTCAATATATGTCAAATATGTGTCAGTATAAACCAGCAAAAATGTGCCCAGTGTATTGGGCTATACCCTATCTCTCTCATTAGGCCTCAAATGTGCAGCTGCTGATGTCCATGACCAGGAGTAGAAGGGCATCCTATCTCACCTATGTAAATGCAGAGTTCTCCTATACATTCAGTAAGTGTACATATACAGCTTGTGTGACCAAGAAGCAAATCCCACTTTTCCCTGAAGGCACACAAAGCTCTCTATATTCATTCATTTTAATGTGCAACACTTAGATACCTTCAGAGAAGGATCCTACATTAAGGCACATCCATCCTGCTCCTTCTGTCTGCACAAGGCCAGTGCATCTTAACATGATTTCCTCTGACCTGAACAGCTAGACATTGACACAGGTAGTGGCATAAGGATCCTCTTCCATAGATAGGCTACTGGTTTGATCACTAGTGCAGGATATTCAGAGACTGGATTCTTGGCCCCACTATTAGATTTGGAATTAAGATCCACACTTCCTGTGTACTAGCACAGTTTTCTACACCAAAACTATGTCATGGCTGTGATCACAAATAAGTTGTACCAATACAAGCAGGATGGGATTGAGGTCTGCAGTAGAGAGGGTGATCTGCAAACAAATGGATTGCAGGTCACTAGCATCCCCACTCCTTTCTGTGTAACCCAGATATCTGGCATGATTCTCTTGGATCGTCACGCTCAGGTGCATTTTTAGAACCAGCATCAGAACAATGACCTTTGTTGACCCCCCACTTTAATTGTGGCAGGTTAGGGTGCTGCCTTGTAGTTGTATGATTTGTCCCAGCCGCCTGCAGAGGGTTTAGATTGAGAGTGTGGTCAGGGGTAGAAAGGTAAGAAAATTTATTAACTTAAGAAAAACACAACTACGCATAGTAACAAGACAAATGATGACAGACAAAAGCAATTCATGTTGACAACTTATCGGCAGTCCCTCTGATGCCTGATACACAGCAAGCTTCTCTTTCCACAAAGTTCAGTAAGGTCAGGCGTCCCCAAACAATGCTGTCTGAGGGGTTCCAGGAAGGACCCTGGAATGCAGTTCTTGGGCTCCTCGAGGTCCACTGATCCAGGCAACAGCTAACTAATCCTTTTCACAGAGCTGCATCTTCCTTCTGAATGGTTTCCAAATATTTCAGCTGATTTGTAGCTTCTGAAGGACACTGATAATGTACGACCACTTAGATTCCTTTTTCTTCTACTGTCCTTAGACTGACCAATACCAGTATAAGCCTTGCATTCCTTTGATAAGGTAATTTTAACTGCACCACAGGGCCTTACTACTTCTAGGCTTTGTTAAATTTACTAGGCTTTACTTTATACAAGGCCTCACTACAGCTTAAACTATAATTAGGTTTTTAGCAACAACTTATAGCTTAATATGTAAAATACAAAAAAACACTTGGTCTAATCTTCATAGAGCCTTCAGCAAGCACTTTTATCACAAAGACATACTTTTCAGCTATCACATGATTTGTGCAGTTTTAATAAGTTAGACAAAAATTTGTATGGGATGGTTTGGATAGCATGATCCTACATAAAGCAGGGTGTTGGATCAACTGACTTCTGGAGGTTCCCTCCAGTCCTACTTTTCTATGATGATTCTGTGATGATGATAATGGAGAGAGTCAGATGGTATCCCACAAGACCGTTTCTTGACAATCAAGAGAATGCTGACTATACGTTTTGAAATGAAGCTGGAGATTTTGAGGTTTGCTACTACCAAAGCCCTGGCCTGTTTATTCCTCCTTCTAGATATAGGTGCACAGTCATTCCGGTGAAGGGTTATGAGTCATGTATTCCAACAGCCTCCTCCTGCATGAAGTACTGCAATGAGGACTGCCACTGAAATACATTCCAAATAATGCAGGCTGAGCATCTATTACAGCCCTGTTGGGAGGGAATTTCAAGTAGAGGGATCACCAAGTGAAGAAGCCTGCTCTCTATCTCACTGTTGTTTCTGCAATTCCCCCAATGCACAAATAACAGTAGAAGCCAAGGCTTACATCTCCCATCTTAGGGAAGCATTCATCTTCCTGAGCCACGGCATCAGGCTTCCTCTTCTTTCTGTCCCCAGGATATTTTTCCACTTGCCTGCCCAACAACCTAGCCTCAACAGGAAGGTGGTCTCCATCCTGTGTCTCCTAGTACATTGCTCTCTTATGATGTAAGAGGTCAGGGGTTAAAACCACCACAAGGGAGGTGCAATTAGAAACTAAGAGCATTTATACACATACCTTTTATGCATCGCAATGTGCTGGAGATCTGCCACTTCAGAGCAGACTTGATTAATCCAGTTTGCTCCGCAAGTGAGTTGATGCGAACTGCACTGCACCATGTGAAGTTGTATAAGTGGCAAAATGCACATCAGCATGCAGAAAATGATGGTGGTGCACTTTTGAACTAAAGCACCTCCAATGTGTTTTAGTTCAAAAGTGCACCACCACCATTTTCTCAGTACTGATGCACATGTTGCCACTTATACAACTGCCAGTGCTGCAGTGCCAGGTGCTTTTCAAAGTGCCCAGCACTGCAGCACTTACATCTGTAAAAATGCCCAAAGTGTTTCCAGACTATGGTAGCTTCTTTAAATAGTAAGATAATGGGCAAAGGATGGATGCATACAAGTGTCAGACAGTTGCTAGGCCTGGTTTTTGGCCATCTGCAGTTCTGGGTGTTTACCTAGCACTTCTATCCATCCATGGCAGAGTTGAAAGACATTACTTGTGTTCATAGCCTCAGATAAAGCTTAGTACAATTAATAAAGGACACATATGCAAACATTTGCTCTTATAGGCCACATCCAGATGAGCAAACACATGCCTGTTGTGGTATCTCAAAACAGTTTGAGATGCTGCAAAAGGCATGACACAAACAAAAAAATGTTCCCTGCATTACATATTTGCAGTGTAGGCTCTAAATTTGATACTGGGAAATCCCTGTATAAAAAATAAAATAAAAAACACACAGGAAAAAAGCATGCAGGGTGCACTCCTGGAGCATGAGGCAACTGAAGGCTGGGTCCTCCAAGAAGGTGCTCTGGCACACAGTCAGAACATCTCTATGCCTGCCGTGTGCCCCTGCTGCTCCAGCACACTGCCTCAGTGTGCTGGGGGAAATAGAAATAAGGGAAGGCTGCAGCAGTGGCTTGAACCCAGGCTCTGTCCCTGGTAAGTAGGGATGTGGGGGGACTATGTGGGTGGGGGATTGTGTGTGGGTTGGGAGGCTATGGGGGGGCTGTATGGGAGGAGTGGGTCTCCTGTCCACTCTCCATACCATGCCCAGCCCCCCACCCCCGCATAATAGCAGCAGTGGTGGGCCATCAGGGTGCTCATGGCCCATGCACTGCATCGCCTGAGACCCAGGAACTGCACATGGCACACAGAGCCAGCCCGGTCTGCCGGTACACACCTTCCAGCAGGACCAGGACCAGCTCTGATTTTTCTATGATAAAATAACCAAGAGCAAATGCTGAAGCATATTGATGTTTAGATGCATTTTATTATGATGATAGAGGCACTGGTAGGCTTCGAAATTGCTTTAAAATGTAAATACATCAATAAAACATTGCCTAACCAATCTCTCTCTATATAGTGATGTTTCATTTTAATCATGAAAGAACGTGGGTTTGGCGTATTTTAATGAGAGAATTTGAGGAGGGTTTTATCAGATCATTTGCTATTTTTGAACAGAGAACACCAGGGTCCCTGCTGTTAAGGCAAGTGGCAGGACCTAGGCAGAGGAGCCTGCCCAGGGCCAGTACTGAGGACCCTGCCAGAGGGTAGATGAGGTGGCTAACTGCCTGGCAATTTGGGACCAGGAGGACATGTTTCGACAGTTCAAAGCTGGCCACCATAATGAGCATATCTTCCGGGCAATAGCTGACCAGATGGCACAGTAGGGGCACCAAAATACATGACAACAGTGCCGCCTGAAGGCCAGCTGTGCAGCCATGCCCCAGTGGCAGCTGTCCAAGAGATGCAGGAGACTCTGCTGCAGTGCCCATACTACAACCAAGGTGGCCATGCAGCCCCCATCTGGGTCTAGCTAGCACACAGCCATGGGGCCACAGGTCCAAGGGGCAGACACTGTCGCAGGTGGCAGCAGGTCACAGCCAGGCAGCAGCTCCCACTGCCAGACTGCTGAAGTGGGTAGAGGGTGCAGGGGCCACTCTAGGTTAGGGCTGCTTCAGCAGTCTAGCTGGCACAAGGGGTAGTGTCCCCAGATACCAACTGGCTGGGCCTCAGAAGCTCCTGAGGGCAGATAGCCCTGAGCTGCTCACCAAGGCAGCTTTTTATACTGCTGGGACCAGCACAGGTGTTGGCCCCAGCCTCTAGCTCCCCCCTGGCAGAAGATCCAGGAGGCTCTAGGCCAGTTCAGTTTTCCCCAAATGGCACAATTTGCCCCACACTAAAGTGCATGTTCAAGCATGTGTGCTGAGGCACAAATCTCCAGCACAAATTTGTGCTACTGTTATTTGAGCTGCTGTAAGTGCATGCACGTGCATGCATGTCTGGACGTGGCCATAATGTTTTTTGTGATAAAAGGAAGTAAGATCAGTTGTAATTTTGCCAATTTGTTTGAATCTACTTGCAATTTATATTTTATTTAATGTTAAATGGAACTCAGACTATGTAGGTATTTAATACCCATCATTGCTTAAGTCTGAACATTCTTGATTCCATTACGTTCCCACTTAGGCTTGTATTTTGGTTTACAAACTGAACTTTGATGAACCATTAAAGATTTGAGCCTTTGATTATACCTGATTTAGCATTCCTGTGACTTAGAAAATTTCAAGGAGGCATTACATTCAATAGGGATGGCTAAGAGCAAAGTCAATGGGGGCTGAGCACTATTGTCCTCAATATATGTTCTCAGAGGCAAGCTCCTAATTATTTAAAAGCAGCAGTGCCAGCATCTGTTTAACAAGAGTATTTTATAAAGCTGTACATTATCATTGTACTTTATTGGAAACAGGGGCTTTTATTTCCACCAGATTTAATAAATCTTTTGGCTTGCTTTTGTAAAAATCTCTCCCTCCTTAAAAACACAATGTCATGCACTCCCCCAAACACTGCTTTATTTGAAAACTGTACAGGTCTTGGCAACACCAGGATTCTTTCTGCAAGCACTGTTTAATTTAAAAGGTAATGAAATGGAAAGGCAGACAGACAGTTGTGTTGTGATTCAAAAGCAATCTGCCCTCAGATCCTTTTTCTCAGTCAGCACTGATGTAGGTAAACAGTCTACATATGGACTGCCTTTTTACCTCCTGATTTTAAATTTGAACCTTTCAGGCTTGAGCAGAGTGCCACCTGCTTAAACCTGGTTGTGGAATGTTGAAAGATGTGATGCACCAACTCTTCTATGGTCTTTTATCACAAAAATGATTCTGTAGATCAAGTATATGCTTTTTTGAGACCAGTAGTCTTAGGAAAACTACTAAGACTAAGACCACTGGTCTCTAAAAAACATATGCTTGACCTAAAGAATCATTTTCAATTAATATTTTATTTACTGCTGCCAATCTGTATTATATTTTACATTGTTATCTTGCCCCTTCCCACCCTTTGCATCCAAACACGTAAGGAGGTAAAGTCCCTTTCTTTCACAGAGTAGTAAGGTATCCATGTTTTCCCTTCCATCTTTCTCCTTTTTCAAAAATGTGATTTTAAAACAAGATGGCTTCTTTCATTCCATAACACCTTCCAGGGTGTTCTTACTGAGCACTCACTGGTTAAATGCTAGAGGACAGATTTCTTCCTTAGACAGCCACTATTATTTGTTGGAAGGCTCACTTTTCCCACTGGCACACAACCTTTGACAGGCTTACATGTCTAAGTCAAGACTAGTTGGTGAAGGGAAACTTAGGCAGTTGTGTAATGGGTGGGGGACAGCAACCTCAGGGGCCGCTTTTGTGTGGGAGGCTGGGGGGGGGCACAAAAGCAGCTACTGCCGCAGCAGTGGCTGACCATGCTACCACAATCAGCATGGCACAAGCTGGCACTGCTCTATGCATTGGCAATTGCCACAGGTGTGCCCTGGCCACTACTTCTCTGAGTTTAGGAAGTTTATAGGAGTGGCATTTTACTTCCCTGGGCTTGTCTAAATGGTAGGTTTTTAGTTGGCACTTACGGATAGGCGGCCATAATATGATGGCTTCCTGTGCATGTGCCAAAAATGCCATGCAGATGACTTAAAAAACTGCAACTTAGATGACCACAGAGAAATGTAATGCCACCCTCAATGTCTGACATACGTATCCTGCTCCTGATTTTTGATTGGTGTTCAAGAGTCAAATTTATCCAAGGAAGTCTGAAGCAGGACTTGGTCATCCTGTGTTTTCCCATTTATGTCTGTGCTGATCAGTCAGTAAAGCAGAGGGTTAAGGGTCTGAAACTAATATCAAATAATACCGAAATCATAGAAATGACATAGTATCCTGAGACTAGCAGTAGCTTTTAAAAAAAGCCTGACGGCCACACTGGGCAGTTCCTAACTTTTATGAACTGAGTGATGGATAGAAAATAGTGTTTAGAGGTTTGCTTTTGGGAACTGGCTTGCAGGTAAAGTAGATATGTATTAAAACAATGGTCCAGAACAATGGCAAGGTGTAGCAGCGCACTAAGATGTGCCTGCTCCTTTAAGGCTGAAACAGGGAGCTCTGCAGGCTAAGCAGAGACCCACAGCTGTGGGTTGTCAGGGCAACACCCTAAGGGGGTAATTGGGCAGCACCTGCAGGTATCCTGTGACTGGAAGGAGGCAAGGTTTGGGGGTATATAAGCCCAGGGCTGGAGCTAGCAGGGGCACTCTCTCTCTGGCAACTGGAAGGGAAGGAGCTCCTGCATGAGGAAGCTACTTAAGACCTGGTGCAGCCTAGTTTACTACCCAAGTGCAGCAAGACTCCAGAAGCCTCCCAGGTACCTAGGGCTAGGGCCATGTTGCCCTAAGATGGAAGTCTGTCCCCTTAAAGGGGCATAGTGCTGTTGTCATTGCTAATGTTTAAGTTAAAGCCTAGGGGCTTATGTTTGTTTTACTGTTTGCACTGGAGGACTGGTATGAGGCTGTAAGAGGAGGTTTGGAGGCCTCATTAGTGCCTGGAGAAAGGGGCATATGATTCAGGTAAAGCCCAGTGACAGGCACCAGAGAGAGGAGTGCAGCTACAGAGGTGCAGAGAGCCCTAGTGCCAGAAGGGTGCAGAGACATGGGGGTGCAGAAAGCCCAGCACCTAAGTTGTGTAACTACAGGGGTGCAGAGCCCAGCTCTGGAGGGGTACAGAGGTGGCAGATAGTCATATAACACCTACGAGGCTTGGGACACGGTAAAAGGGAGGTTGAAGCTATGTATTATACCCTTGGTACTAGGACAAAAAAGGGGCAGCCTCCTGCCTAGAAACAGCTTTTTAATTTTATCAAAAGGCATGGAGGGCGAGAGAGGTGGGCGGACAGCCCTAGGCAGGTGGGAGGGCTGAAATAGTAAGCAGCCTCAGGACTACCCCCTGTCACACAAGAGATAATTGATTTCTAAAAAGCCTGTTTGTGAATTTTTCCTCAAGGCTCACTACGTCTGACAGGCAAGCAGCAAGCAGACACACAGGCTGGGAAATTAAGGACATGTACCACAATGTTCCATAACATGAGATAAGGTGCTATTAAGTCACAGTGCCCAGCTGCAGAGCCCTTGAGATTTCTGGTTTTGGGGAACAGACCAAATTAGAACTGGTAAAGACCAATTTGGATATGTGCATATGATGGGTTTGTGAAACAGAGGAATATGCTGACAAGACAGAATGTGGACAGAAAGACCAATCAACGATGACTATAGATGAAGGGTCATCACAGAGGGGGAAAAGGATACAAAAAGAAGGATTTCCGAGCAGCAAAAGGTCCCCCATGGAGGGGAATGCAAGGCCACCATGGACAAAGGGCACACCACCAGCTGATCTTGCCTACCCCACTGGGGGGGGCGGGTCTGGGCCTCCGATTTCCAGGCTGCTGACATCTAACATTCAAGAGAACTCCTGTACTGGACACATGTACCTGGACTCTGTCCAGCTCTAGGACTGGTAGATATAGAATTGTTTGCATTATTCTTATCTGCTATCACTGTGTATTAATAAAGTTTGCCTATTATTTAACGGAGAGGTTGTGGTCAGTCTGAGGGTTTCGGTCCACCTGGAACAAGGTATCATAAATCCAGTGGCAATACTGAGCAGCACTTAATTTTCTTCTGCTCATTTCTGTTTCTCAGTGTTAGCTTTCAAGTGATAATACTAAAGAATTACACTGAAAGCACTTAGCAAAGACCTCATTAATACCTAAGATGAGCTTTAAAAGGAATGCATAAATTGTAAAACAAATTTTAAAAATCAGGTTCCACAGAAGAATGGACAGATAAACAATTAGAAGACAGGGTAGATATGCACCTTTATAGACTAACCAAAGTGTATGTTTGTGTATACACTTTGGTATGTGTATGTATAAACAACAGCTTGCTACTTTGTGTGTGTGTGTAGACAACTGGGAAAACCTAGAAATGAATATTACAGAGAAACAGCAACTAAAATCACCAGGGTCCCAAATCAGTCTCAGGATGGCTCAGTGAGAACCTTTCAACTAAAAGCAGAGGGAGGTTTCTCAAAACGCAGCAATGTAAAAATGGAAACTGAGAAGTCCAAATTGTCCAATACACATGCTCAATTATATGCTCCAGGTACCAATGTGCAAAGCTATACAGTCATGGAAATCCAGAGCTTACAACTTGGACAGGCACTTTGGAAAGTTTGGGCAGAATGACAGTTGTGTATAGTCAGCAAAAACATTATAGCCTAGATCCTGGGGTGATGGCAACACAAACACGCTTACAATAACAGTATCACAGCTGGGTCTATGGTAAAATCTGTCAGCATAAAGAGGACCAGCTAGAATACAATCCTAGTTTTCATGTATATAATGTACTCCTTGGAATCTCAAAGTACATACTTTAAATACATACTATTAAGAGTAAGTGGTTTTATGCATTTTCCAGAGAGGGGAGGAATGGCATTATAGAGAGGTTGTGAGCTATCTAGCAAACAAACAGAGTTAACAGCAGAGGATCCAAAAATGCTGAGTCTTAATCTTGTCTAAGTGTTGTATTCATGTCATAAGATTAGTTTAGCCCTATTCCTATGCAATGATATTCCCAAATGTTGAAATAGCTAGGAAAACAGAGAAGGTATATTAATGGATGCTTCTGTGACAAGCTAGGGTGTCATTACTGCTGACTAATTTGTCCTCCACTTTCTGTTACTTAACCAGCTACATAAAAAGCCACATTCATTTATTCATCTGTTTCCCTGTCAGAACAGCATATGTAAGATACTCAGTAAACCTAGTATAAACAGTAGCATAACTTGGGAGGGGGTGGGGGTGACCAGGGCAGCAGCCCTGGGCACCATCTTTGGTGGGGTTAGAAGGAGCACAAAAATAGCCACTGTTGCAGAGATGGCTGACCATGCCACCACTATCAGCCCTGTGTGTCATGGAGTCCCTAGGTACAAAGGTGCCCTCCTGTCTCTAAATATAAATGCTTGTGTATAAATGCTACTCTGCTTCCTGATCAGGCTTAAGCAGAACTGAGTTCTCTAAAAATAGGATGTAATAGATGCACTAATATGTAACGGCTGTGTGACATCCTTAGATAAGCTGAGGCTTTAGGACTGCAGCCAGGTGTTGCTTAGAAACCTGTGTTTGGAGAATGACTGAAAGAGTCCCTCATGAGTGGTTCATGTCAACGAATGTGAGATGAGGTGCAGCTGAATCTGCAGACCATCTGAGGGTTTATCTCTCTTTAATTGCATAATAGAGGTGCTCAACCTCCAACCCACAAAGCTGTGTCATGTAGTCCGCTGGGTTCCTCACAGGTCTGGAAATCTGTCAGTGGGAAAGCGGTACCAGTGTTAATTGCCAGTACCCTGCTGCCAGTTTTCCAGACCCATGGAGAACCCTGCAGGTAACATGGACCTGTGCCCTAGATCATGCCAATGTACAGTTGGGCTGGCATGTGGGGTCGCTCCACAGCCAGATCTAAGCAAACCAGGTTGGGCTGACACACTGGATTGCATCCATGGACTGACCTTGCATGCTGATTTTGGACAAGGGCCAGAAGTTTGGGCACCACTGACCTCAGGCATATGAATGCCCACTGAAGGAAGTTGAGATCTGTGTGTCTCTACAGAGCAGATATATTACACCAAGACTCTGATGCTTCAGAGTTCAGCAAAAATGAAATTTAGAAACAAATACATTACAAAGAACTAAGGATGACTGTACGCTGGAAGTATTACTACAGCTTTCACATAAGAATCAAGCAGCATAAAATAACTTTGTAACATTGTACCATCACACTCAGTAGCACAACTAGGACAGGGCAAGTAGGGCACCAGCCCTGCGGACCAGTTATTGAGGGGACACTCGAGTCACCTCCCAACCCTGGGAATCCTTGCCATGGCACATGCAGCTCTGCACTGCCCCTGTCCAGCCATAGGGGCTGGGCAGGGCAGCACGGCACCAAGCAGTGTATCTGGGGTGCAGGGAGTGAACAGATCGATGCTCCCTGCCCGCCCTTGGAGGAGTCTTCGCACCACAGTTGCAGCCTTGCACCCAGTAACATATTTGGGGGCCCTGTGAGGACGCAAACAGGGCAACAGGGATGGCTGTCAGGGAGCCTGGCTCAGGGCTGCACCCACTGGAGCCAACACTGATCTAGCAGCAGCAGCAGCAGCAGCCTTCACTCTATGAAGAACATCATCAGATAGGACTACACACCCACACCCTTCGGCTCACCCCCCACATCCTCCACCTAGCCTGCACTCCTCTCCCCTATCCCAGGGGCTAAAAGAGCTCATTATGCCTCTGATGGCATCATAATGTTTTCTAGTTAAACCAGCCTCACTATGTGGCAGAACAGAAATCACTCCAAACCATTTGAAATAAGGCTCAAACTGTTTTTTTGACTGGTAGTCATAATCATACTTTTATTAATATGTGCTGTCTAGTATGCTTAATATATTGGTAAAAATTAAAATATGCCTTGACTGGAAGTCATACAATAGGTGAAAGGTTGAAATTGTGTTTAACTATAGTGTGCAAGCAAGAATTTAAAAGTAAAAACGCCTCAGGGCATGAGCTTTACCTGCTTTGGTTGAAATCCTGGCTCTGTTGAAGTTAATGGCAAAGCCCTGATTGATGTCAAGAGCCAAGAAATCTTATGTTTAAGTGAACCCAACATAGTCTGGGCAGTTCAGGAAAAAAAATGAATATGTTATCACATTAAAAACAACCACCCCTTGTAGAGTGAAAGAGAGGCTACTTAAGAAGCTTTTTTAATGTACCAAATAGTCTTCTCTGAATATAAGACAAAAACTATTAGGAACTGGAAGTGAAAGACACAATTGCAGCACCATCAAAGCTGTCAGATACTTAAAGCGTATCATAGTTTTAAAAAACATAGTGAAAGGAAATGAGGGGAACTGGATCATAGTGATAATGAAGAACAGGTCCACTGTTGCGCTAAGTTAATTGTAGTCAGAATGATCCCACACAGCTGGACAGGAATCTGGTGAAGAAATTAGTGTTTTGGGGGCTTTCCTCTTCCCTTCCCAGAAAGTTGGAGACATTTAATAGAACAGAGGTGGCAAAGAAGAGGAAGAGAACATTACAGTTACAAAAAGAAGCCAGGCTTCTTAAGATGTGCTCTGTTTTTAGTTCAGGGATGGATTGGACGTTTTTGGCAAGCAACTATTCTAAAACAAGGAAAACAATAATGATATGTTAGCTGTTCTAAGAAAAATGATACTGACAAAAAAGTTTAACAAAAGTGTTTTCAGTCATGGAAAAGTATCTTGAAAGCAGATTCTACTGTGAGATTTATGAAGTTTTTTTGTCTTCCTTTCATTCTTTGATGTTGGTGTGGAAACCATAATCTCACATTTAAACTGGAATAATGACATAGAAAATAAATACTGGCATTACTTAAGGAAGACTTTGGACAAAACAGCATAGCACAGTTAGACAAAAACTCATTTTGATCCTATCCTTGAACATTTATAACACACAGAATACAGCTGAGATCTCTGCACAAGGTATCACCAGTAGGTTAAAGACAGCTTCAGGTTTGAGCCAACCGAAAAAAATGTTTTTGTTTTTATGAGTCTCCTGCTAAAGTAATATTTTATACCACCCACACACACACATACCTACATACATTACAATGCATTTCATTTAAATGCTTTTGGTATTTTTAATGTTTGCTCATCCTTAATTTTTTAATACTAAAGACACCTAGGTAGTGTGTAAAGTTCATTTTATCCCCCAATCTACTATATATAACAAAATGACTGAGGCACTGCATGGGGCTTCAGGAGATAAGAGTTCAATTTATGCATCTTCCCTAAACTTCCATGGAATAACTTTACTGTAACATCAATCCCTACCCTTCAACTTCTCTCTCAGTCCATACTCCAACTAATAATCTACAACTAACAAAAGGGGAAAAGCATTACTATATATTCTTTTCCTTACCCTGGACCCATCTTGTCTAGTTATATTAGGGGTGTCAAACTTATTGGGCCCTGTGGACCAGATCCAGACCATGGAGCTTTCCAGAGGGCCAGATGACCTGAAAGTGCCCATCTCACTAAGCCACATACCATATGGCTTGCTTTTTTTTTGCCCCACATTTATTTCCCATCTTCCCCTCCTAACTGTCTAAGGAGCCAACTTCCACAAAAGGGTGGAAGGTGCCTTTAGCATACCTCGTTCACAGCCTGCTGCATCAACTGGGAGAAATTCATTGTGAGGTTTGTGTTCAAGTCTTTCCTAGACGGGGTGCCAAGAACCTGTGTCTCCCGCTTCCTTGGCAAGTGCCCTAACTACTAAGTGAAAAGTGGGGAGGATCCCTTCTCCTTCACTAGTCATGGGTTTTTTTCCTCTTACTAACATTTCAGGAACTTACACAGAATTTAAAAACCTTCTCAGGGGAGTAGTATTGCAACAAAGCATAAGCATTCCGAGTGGATCCAATCTGAGCATGGTCAAAAAAAAAAGGCGAATTTCTTGGGGAGAGGAGAAGGGAGGAGAGAATGTCTAAAATTTGCCTAAGTGGCTCAAAATGCCATTAATCCACCTGGCAGGAGGTGGACTGGGGCCTTTGCATCATTACTGTGAACAAAAATTAGTTGTACCTATTCTGTTTTCTTAAGATGTTCACATAGTACCTGCTACCAAGCTATTTGAACATCTTTGAGAGGTACATTTAGCAAATGACTAGCATGTTTCATTCTTTCTTCTTCTTCCTAGAGGGGATATTGCATGTGGGTTTTACTTTATTTTCTGTTAGCTGCATATATATTTTTACAAGGAATATCATGTACTAGAAATGGAAAGTAGTGAAATGTAGGGTGACCTAAATTACATCCTGCTAGATTTTATTTCATGCTCATGGACTGTCTATGAATGAGGGAATATTCATGTACATATTCTACATAAAGCACTCCACAAATTTATACACTAAGCACGTATAACTATTAGGTATACAGAACAGGATTGCAACCACTCTTGAGGTGAAATACAGTTGCTGTTGAGCAGGTCTCAGCTACACAATGTTAAAGAATGGGGGGGGTTTACACAATAGTAAAAAACATCTAGTAAATATAGCACAGGGCCCCATTCTACTCTGCACTGCAACAGCAATTTATATAGCTTTTTTATTAATTGATGGCAAAATTGTGCTATTCGACAACACTTTTCATCTCCCAGGAAATGCCAATTTCAGTGCAAAGCCTTTTAATAAGCATTTCAGTGCTTTCTTTCAGAGGTGGCCATATGGTTGAAACAGTAATACAAGTGTAAAAGTTTGTTATCAAACGTAATAAATCTCTATCTTTTAATCAAACTGTTGGGCCTTGATCTGTTTTCTACTGAAGACTGTCATGGAAGTCCCTAGAAATGGAATGAGAGTCTGGGTATGTCTACTCAACAAAAAGAAAGCATGATGTAGCATGTACTTGTGCTAATTTTATTTAGCCAGAACATGTAACAATAGCGGTAGTGTACTTGGATGTACCTATGTATATAACCAATGTACATACCCAGGGTTCCTGGAGAGTTTGCATTGTGGTTGCTCACCCATGCCAATCACCTATGTTAGCTAAATTTAAAGCACGTACTAATAAGCTAGCAAAGAGGCTAGCAAGCCTCTCTATTAATCAGGTCTGTGGACTATTTGTTTCCTCACTTCTGGTCTTCCCTTTACATACAGACCAAAAGAGCAACAGTGGGGATCAGAAGGGTCAATGGTTATAGAACAAGGAATTGTTGAATTGCTGCTTGTGAGTTTCCTGTGCTTAAAGCCTGAAGCATGCAGGCGAGTTGCAAATGCACTGCAGGAGTCAAATTCTTTCCCAGAAGTACAGCAGAACATCTAGGTTTATCCTGACCTGCCTCTGAGTGGTAAGGGGTTTACAGTATAGTTGATATATGGATAGTACAGGTCAACAGATATGAACTTGAGGGAAAGTGGAAATAACATAGATACAGCTTAAGTAAGAATTTTATATCAGAGTAAAATAATTTCATTCTCCTTGAGCCTACCTGAAATAGTCACAGGGGCCGACTAAGTGTAAGCATTCTTCTTGATGAGGAAGTCCTTTTGCTCTAAAATAGCTCACATTCTAATGGGGGAATTCAAAAGTAGCCACACAAGAAACTAGACTTCATGGATCAGTCTATTAGTGCAAAGGGATATTTTCAAGAGTGTCTTTAAATAATGTTTGTGGTTAGAGCAAAGTTTAGACCTACCTAAAATATAGAATTAGAGCAGTAACTGACTATACATCTTCTGAAAGCAACAAACTCTCAGGCATTTGTAATCTAAAATAATACATAATCTCTATGACAACACACTGTGGTAGCAACTAAGAGGACTTCAACATGCACTGAAACACCAGGCCAGGCGTAGGTTGCCCTTGAGGGGTGGCAAATACATTACTGGGCATTCCAGATTCCTCCAGCTGCTAGCCCAGCCGTAATGTACATTAAAAAAATGACAATTCTTGATGACCTTAGACAAGATTAACATCCCCTATGAATCCATGCATAGCTTCCCAGTTGCAGTCTTTGAAAAGGGACTGAACATGCAGTAACTGGATCCAAATGAATCTACAGTGTAACTCCATTTAAATCAATGCAGGGACACAGAGGATTTCAGTTTGGAGTCATGAACTGACTCCAAACACACTGAAACAAGGCAATGAATTGGGTAGATCTTTTCAAAATTATGATTAACAAAACAAAACGTAAGGGAAAGGGAATGCAATGAAAAGGGACATTTTCATTTTCTGGCTTGGAAACAATGGGCAAGCACTTCATATACAATGCAAGTACAACTGTCAACACTTCATAAAAAAAGATAGAGACAGGGTAGGAAATTTGATACTTTAAAAGCAGTGGGCAAGCCCTAATAACTTGGTTGAGATACACACTCAAAGGCTTGGATGCTAATCCATTTTTCTTGGATCTGCAATATTGGTCTGGAGGTCTCATGAAAGCAGTCTCTTTGCCAGATTTCAAGTACTTTATGCTTCCTCTCCCAGCTGGAATGCAAAAGTGCAGAGGCATGTGAAAATGAAAAATAATGCATGAAAATTAAGTTAATCAAATTTAGGATCTATCAAAAAGTTACACTTATTTTCAGCTTGAGATTTTCAGATTTTCAAACTTTCTGGTTTATAGAGCCCAGCTTTCTGTGTATTGATAGCATTTTTGCTGTATTGAAAGCTGTGCATTATGGATTTGTTCTGACAGTTTTGCAACTGACTGCATTGGGAGAATATTTTTCACCAGCTCTATCAATTTAAATATTAGCACAAAAAATAACTTTTAGGCATATACACACTTCAGAAGATAAATTGTTATTTTTAATAGAACTGATCAGAGTCTTTGGGACCCAATGTTCACTGAAGTCAATGTCTGTTTTTCCATCAGCTTCAATAAGCTCTGAATCAAGAACAAGTTCTGTTGTGGCAGAAAGTCAGCAAAACTGTGAGAAGCTGGCTCAGCAACTTTAAACAAACTGTTCTGAGTGGGAGACAAGGAATGCTGGGGGCTTCCAATGAGGAAAATGAACAAAAATTCTTAGTTTGCACTGAGACTCCCCTCTCAGAGGGCTTCGATCTAGGCATTCACTAATGCTGAAATATTTGGGAAATTAGATTTACAAATCAAACTAACTGTTACCTACTTAAGGAGAACTGAATACATAAAATTAAGCTCAACTCCAAGACATCATCAACATAAATGCATGACTCCTTAGCCATTTATTTCATAGTTTCATAGTTGGTAGGGGAGGAAGAGACCTGAGCAGATCACCAAGTCCAACCCCCTGCCATGGCAGGAAAGAGTACTGGAGTCAAACGACCCCAGCAAGGTGTACATCTAGCCTCCTCTTAAAGACCCCAAGGGTAGGAGCCAGCACCACTACTCTCGGAAGTTGGTTCCAGATCCTAGCCGCCCTGACAGTGAACTAGCGCCTCCTGATATCTAACCTAAATCTACCCTCTGCCAGCTTGTGACCGTTATTTCTAGTCACTCCTGGTAGCGCTCAGGGGAACAGGGACTCCCCCAATGCCTGCTGGTCCCCTTTGACTAGTTTGTAACAGGCCACTAGATCCCCCCTCAGCCTTCTCTTGTGGAGGCTGAACAGGTTCAGGTCCCTTAGCCTTCTCTCGTAGGACCTGCCCTGCTGACCCCGATCATGCAGATGGCCCTCCTCTGGACCCTCTCCATGTTGTCCACATCCTTCCTGAAGTGCAGTGCCCAGAACTGGATGCAACTGTGGCCTGACCAGTGTCACATAGAGGGGGAGGATCACCTCCTTGGGCCTGCTTGGGATGCATCTGTGGATGCATGACAAGGTGCAGTTGGCCTTCCTTACTGCATCCCCACACTGCTGGCCCATGTTCATTTTGGCATCAATAATGACTCCAAGATCCTTTTCTGCCTCTGCACTGATGAGAAGGGAGTTCCCCAGCCTGTAGGTATGCTGCTGGTTCTTCCCCCTCAGGTGCAGCACCTTGCACTTATCAGTGTTGAAACCCATCCTGTTATCATCCACCCACCCCTGTAACCTGTCTAGGTCCGATTGCAGCCTATTCCTCCCTTCTGGCATGGCCACTTCCCCCCACATCTTAGGGTCACCTGTGAATTTGAACAGGGTGCTTTTTACCACATCGTCCAAGTCGCTGGTGAAGATGTTGAACAGTGCGGGCCCGAGGACCGAGCCCTGCAGAACCCCACTGCCCACATCCCTCCAGGTCAAAAATGACCCATCCACCACCACTCTCTGGGTGCAGCCCTCCAGCTAGTTAGTGACCCATTTAACTGTGTAGGTGTCGACGCCACAGTTCCCTAGTTTTTTAATGAGAATGGGATGAGAGACAGTGTTGAAGGCCTTCCTAAAGTCCAGAAAAACTATGTCCACTGCTACCCCTGTGTCTAAGGATTTTGTGAGCTGGTCACAGAAAGCCACCAGGCAGGACCTGCCTCTAATGAACCAATGTTGGTTGCCCCTAAGCATAATCTCCCCTGCTGGCCCCTTGCAGACATGCACCAGGTTAATTCTCTCAAAAAGCTTACCCAGGATCGAGGTAAGACTAACTGGCCTATAGTTTCCTGGGTCCTCCTTCCTCCCTTTTTTTGAAAATGGGAACCACATTGGCCCTTTTCCAGTCCTTTGGCACCACACCAGAGTGTCACAAGTGCTCATAAAGCTGTGCCAAGGGTCCTGCAATTCCCTCAGCACTCTGGGGTGGAGATCGTCAGGACCAGTTGATTTAAATGCATCCAGTCACTCCAGAAGTTCCCTGACTAGATCCTCACTGACCCTAGGCCTGGGTGTGCCACCCCTGGGGCCCATGGGGGTCCTGTTGGGGGAGGGGGGGCGACCCAGTCCCTGCTCAGAAAAATGAAGACAAAGAAATTATTAAATAGGTTAGCTTTGTCGTCTGCTGCAATGACCAGATTTCTTAACATGTCTTGCAGAGGCCCCACATCACCCAGAACCTTCTTTTTATCCCCTATGTATTCAAAAAAGGACTTCTTGTTGTCCTTGATCTGGGTAGCTAGTCCCAGTTCTATCTCGGCCTTGGCCTTCCTGACTACCCCCCTACAGCTCCGAGCAACCAAGGTATAGTCCTCTCTGGTGATGGACCCCCCCTTCCATTGAGTGTACACTTCCTTTTTAGCTAGAAGACATTCCTGGATGCTTTTGGTGAGCCATGGGGGCTTTTGCACCCTCTTGCCCTCTTTGATCCATGTTGGGATTACCTCCCTTTGGGCTTGAAGGATCATCTCCTTAAGGAACGACCACTCCTCTTGGCCACCTGACTCCTCTCCCTTCCAGGACCTCAGTGCCTCCCCAACTATTCTCCTTACCTCATTGAAATCTGCCCTCCTGAAGTCCAGGGCTGCTGCCTTGCTGCAGGCCTTTGCCACCTTGTGCTGGATGGTGAATTCTAGCAGGGGATGATCACTGTCGCCCAGGTAGTTGAGCAACCGCAGACCCCTCACTTGGTCATCGCCTGTGCCCAGGACTAGATCCAACAAGGCGTCTCCCGTGGTGAGGCTGTGCACCTCTTGGGTTAGGTGGAGGTCCCATATCTCGGCTAGGAACCGATGTGAGTGGTCAGACCTAGCTGACTGCTCTTCCCAGAAGATGTCTGGAAAGTTCAGGTCACCCATGATGACCACGTCACTTGACCTAACTACCTCCTTGAGCTGACTTAAGAATTCCTGCTCTAGCTCTTCGCCTTGGTTGGGAGGTTTGTAGTAGACCCCCACCATTAAGTCCCTTTTCCCTTGACTTCCTTGTATTCTAACCCAGAGCACTTCAGTGTGCCCCTCCTCTGACCCGTGGTACTCGTTGAGGATGTGTATTTGTCCTTGACATAGAGTGCCACACCCCCACCTTTCCTCCCTGTCCTAGCCCTCCTGTACAGCCTATAGCCCTTGATATTCACCACCCAGTCATGCGTTGGGTCCTACCATGTTTTGGTGAGACCCACTATGTCTGGGTCAGCCTCCTGCTTGTTCCCCATACTATGAGCATTTGTGTAGAGGCATTTGAGGCCTCCTGAAGATGTGTGCACTGGCTCCTAATCTCAGTACTACCCGGGCCCCTGTTTCTTACCTATTTTGTTTCATGTAAATTCGTTTAAAATTTTCATACAGACTTCTCCCCTATTCAGAGGCATCTATGGGCAGATTTTCAGCTTGCCTTTCACACTCTGTATCCTGAGTCTTTAGTATTATGACGGTCTAGGTAGCAAACAAGCATATATAGTGTATATTGATTTAGGGGCTATGAAAACCTGATTAGGAAAAGAAAGAGAACATTGCTTAAACCTTTTGATTTAATATAGATCTAAGCCACAAAGATGGCTTTCAGATTTAGGCCTTCATCAACCAAAGGTAGGATTGCTGGTAATATTCACAATCATAATCTTAAGCACATGTTTTCATGTGTTGCTTGATCAGTAGGCACATCAACAGGGAGTATTGAACTGGGTTCTTTTATTTGTCCCATGAAAGAAATAGGGCCCAGCGGCAAAACTCAGATATAGATCCTAATTCTGAGTTTGTTCCAGTTTTGGAGTGAGGGAGGGGAAGGGTGAGTTGAATTGAGCTCCTTTCTAATTCAGTATTTCACAGCTCTTTTTCAAGACCAGCTAGGGCCAGAACTATAGCAGAATTTATAAGAGGCAACACTAAACTGATGCCAGGTTTTTGAAGTAGAATTCACAACCTTGATTTATGCTGTTCCTATATAATGTACTTAGTTCCTATGTAATGTACTCAAGAGAATTAAGCACGTATGAATACCATCCACAACAGCCAGCCTTCTGAACGGGGGATTCCAAAGCTAGCCAAGAGGAAATGCAAAGAGGATTTGTCTGAAATACCCTCTCTCTTGGAAGTAGGCAAGCATGTGAAACTGGGATTCCTAGCCTGATTCCCTTCCCAGACATAAGTACCTAGGTTAGGGAATATCCAATCACATCACTGTTTTTACTCTTTTCAACCTGACAAGGAGATGGTGGCATAGTATCAAAGCATAAAAGCTTGAGCACGTGCCCAGAAATTTCAGTGTCCCGCATCAGTCATCAGGAATTCAAACCTGTATCTTTCATGTTCTAGCAGAGTATCCTCCCTACCAGGCAGCAGGCTACCCTGGGATGGATAAATGAATGGTAGGGTGGACCTTTTCACTCCTCCTATTGAAGTCAAATTACTGTACAGACAAAAAATGCAGCATTCCCCCAATCCAGCCTTTGTGGGTAGATTGCAACACTTTCTTAGGAAGTGAAAGATAGTTTTGAGCTGACTTGAGCTGCGGAGAGCCAAGAGCCTGTGTCTCCAATCTCCTGGACAGTTCTACTCAGACTTAGAATCCTAACTTTGAGCATGATGTCAGGGTATAGAAAACGGGCACGATTTTCTTCTTCATCTTGTCAATTCAGGCCTAGGGTTTTCCTTGTTCAATGTGCTGGCTGTTGTGAATCTCACTCCTTGACACCTGAACTGCATAGAGGACTTTGGTCCCAGCCCTACCTGGTGAATTTAATTCTACTGCAGGAGCAAGGCACCTAAAAGTTAGGCATGAAAGAACTGAGCATCATGACACTGAAGTCCTTTCTACACTCAGATTTATATATTTATTTAGCCCCTGTATGTCTGGGGCTTGTACTAGTAGTTATCTGTGTTTGTTAGAATTTTATGCATTATTCATCATTAAGAGTAGGAACAGGCCAACTTATTCAAGGTTTGGAATGGGGCTAAGAATTGAAAACAATGTGAACTACTGTACTGAGGATGAAAAGAATGGAGGTCATGGACTTGAACTCTTGCTTTCTTCCTCTACTCCATCAGGAAATTCTTCACCCCTGAAATGTTTCTTTAATCAGTCTTAACATCACATTTCAGAAAAAAAGAAGGTTGATTAATAAGGCAAGAAAAGAAGATTTTTTTGGTAACGTTCTGCTTCTAAATATGGAAATTTTAAACTACCACAAAAGTTAATTTAACTTGAGTACTGTGTCTATTCCTAATTTTATTTTTCTTGTTTCTTTTTTGGCTTATGCTGTCATGTAAAATAAATCAAAATAAGCCTGAAAAATAAATCAACAAGCAACCTGTTTCCTGTCAGTGACACATGGCTGATTGATTTTCATACACAGTAATAGCAGGTTGCGTTGTTGGATCGGATGAGAGAAGAGTTTAGGAAAAAGTTTTCTTAATTAAAATGAAACAGACTTTGATGGAAGGAGCTAGACTCTGTAGCAAAGGTGGCTTCCTCCATAATACTAGTTTATTAAGAACAAGGTTCAAGATTGCTTTTGGGGCCACTATTGTTTTCAGCTTTGATACCAGATTCATAGATTGTAGAGTCAGAAGGGACCCCGAAGGATCATCATGTCTGACCCCCTGCCCCAGTCAGGAAAAGGACTGAGGTCAAAAGACCCCAGTCAGGTGCCTGTCTAGCCTCCTCTTGAAGACCTCCAAGTTAGGTGACAGTATCATATCTCTTGGCAGCCCATTCCAGATTCTAGCCACCTTTACTGTGAAGAATTTTTTCCTAATGTCTAACCTGAATCTACTCTCCATTAGTTTGTACCCATTGTTCCTAGTTACTCCTAGGGGTGCCTTGGTAAATAGCGCACCTCCAACTCTCTGTTGTCCTTCCTTGATATTTGATATTTTCTTTCTTTCAGCTTTGATACCCGAAGTTAAACACTGACTCAAGCCACATTCAAGCATTTTCAGTCATTTCTCAGCACTTCTGAAAGTTAGGCCACCCTTTAGACAGTGTCTCAATTGACCTTCAGAGAGATCACACTCCTGCTCTACTTGGGTTAGAACTTACAGAAACTACTGTAAACACAATAAGTAAGTTAATATTTAAGATTGATCTGGTATTTCCCTAGAATGGGTTGTGGGACTAGAATTCTCTAGAATTTGAAACCAGTTTCAATAACAGGATGTAAAAGTGGAATGAATTTATCTTCAGTTGGGCAAGGAATACAAGGAGTACATGCCAAATGGGTTCCAGAGCCATGCTAAAGTAGGGGTGCTCCCCCCACGCACCCATCCAGGTCACTGGCCAGTGGCAGTATAGACACATAAACATTCCCATGGCATTCCCAGGGCTACATTCAATACTGTGCACTGTTTGGGTATGTGTGAAGCTCTATGTGGACACCCCTGAGTAGATATCTCAAAATTCTGGCCTGGCAAAATCCATGCCTACTATTAATAGCCTAGTAGGTAAGGCACTCTCCCCAGCTCTAAAATGAGAATCAGTTTGAACTGACATCCCTGCATAATGGACACAATAGCAGTCTTCAAATACTTGCAGGGCTGCCATAAAGAAGGAAACACCTTTTCTCTCTTGCTTCAGAGAGTAGGATGTGGACCAAAGGCTTGAAGCTGCAGCAAAGTACATTTTGTTTGGGTATCATGAAAAATGTCTTCACTGTTGGAATAGTGAGGCAGTAGAATAGACTGCCTAGGGAAGTTGTGGACTCTCCATCATTGGAGGTGTTCATGAAAAGGTTGGACAGCTACTGGGTGGGGATAATATAAGTGTAGCTATTCCTATGTTCTACTATGCATATTTCTCATCCTTCTGGGCTTTGCTGATTGTTTTCTCCCTTTCTGCTACATATGTCAGGGTATTTTCAAGCCTCCCGCAGTGGCACTGGATGTTAGCATGCCTTCCTTAGTGTTGGCTCTGGATGCAGGATCCAGATATCTTGTTCCAAGGGGGGACCCACCCTCAGACTGACCAAGACCTTTCCATTCGATAATAGGCAAATTTATTGATATACAGTGATAACAGAAAAGAAGCAATACAAACAATCAAGCAATTCTATATATCTACCATCCTAGGGCTGTCATCGAAGTCAAAGTACATCTGACCAGGACACAGTCTCCACTCTGAGGCTCTTTCTCTTAAGTGTCAGCAGTCTGAAGATGGGATGCTGAGGCCTACACCCCCCCTTCAGTGGGGTGTATGAGACAAGCTGGTTGTATGCCCTCAGTCCATGGTGGCCTCAGAGACCCTTCCCTGGGGATGGAGACAGGAATCCTTCCGATAAGGGAGATAAGAGTGTCCCAGCCTGAGCCCTGCAACTGTGGAGCTAGGGTTGGGAAGTAAGGATCTCCCAACACCAGCCCTGGGGTTGCAGAACTGGTGCAGGGAGATAAAGGCCTCACAGCCCTCCACTCCCTGATCACAAATGTGGAGTAGGAGCTGGGAGATAAGGTTCTCCCAGCCCCCGCTCCCTGATTGTGGTCTCAGAGTGGGGACTTGGATCTCCCTGCTGCTGGGGCAGGGAGACATAGTCCCCACCCAGACTCCTGTAGCAGTGCCCACCCTATCAGCAGGCAGCTCCCCATGACAGGGAGCAATCTCCTGCCCCCTGATAGACAGCTGACCAGGAGCAGATTTTGCTCCCGGTCAGGTGTCTACATGAACACTACAGTGCCATTACTAATCTTGTATAAATTTGCTACTTGCATTTGCAGGTAGCAAATTTACTTGGGATTAGGGAGAATTTACTGTGAATTAAGCATGTGCACATGTAGACGCACATGTTTACTTAGCAGTAAACTATGCTAATGTGAACTTAAGTGTCTCATGTAGATGTGCCCACTGAATAAAATGGATGGAGAGCAGTGCTGTAGGGTCATTTTAGCCCCAGTGGGGGAAGAGGCACAGGCTAGGTCCCATTCCCTTCCAAGATGGCATCTTTCTCACTGGGCCACATAACGTTTAAATTGTTCTCTTCCTCCTAGCCCCACATATCTCACATTTTTGGCTTCTCAGAGGGCAACTTCAAAAGAAGGGCTGGAGAATGGACTAGATAATGTGTGATCTGTGGCTTTGTGGTTAGCACATTGGGCTGAGAAGGTACACATTGGGTTAGAGAGATATATATCCAAACTCCCCCTAAGTGACAACACCTAGAACCTGGATGAATGCACTAATCTAGCAGCAAACCAATGAGCCAGGCACCTGAGGCAGCTGCTGCACACAGGGTCAGTGGCAACTTGCAATTGCTACTGCAGCCACAATCATGTTATGCACCAAAGTGTGGTTGGTCTTGTCTGGGAGTTAGTTACCCAAAACACGGGTGTAGTCCAGGCCGGTTCCCCACAGAGCTAAGGTCCAGAGGAGTGCAGCTGGTGATTGAACTAGACTTAGAAGCCATAGCCATAGTCAGGTAATTTGGGGCTAGAAATCAAAGACAAAGACAAGATATACTGAGGGTTAACTGGGATCTGAAGCCAGAAGCCAGAGCCAGTGGTCAAACCAGAATCACAAGCAGGGAACTAGAATTAAGGGAAAATAGGGGTCTTACTGGAATTGGAAGCTGGGGTCAGAGCCAGGAATGAAAGCAAGGAAGCACATGGAGGAGCAAGATTTTTTCCTTCTGTCCAGACGAGACTGCAGGATTGGCCTGGCTTTCAAGAGCTGGAGCATATGGGGCCTGCTGCCTGTGGCTTGGCCTCATTACAGATTACAATTGTGTGGCATCAGTAAAATCCATTTGTTTACCCCTCCCATGCCCACGTTGGAGCCCATGGCCATTGCCCCTGTGATCTTGCCCTAGTTACTAAGCTATTAGGCCAAATTATGGGAAGCCACCTCTTATTTCTCTAATACCCATGTGTTTTTGCCGGCTACCATTTTGTGACTTGCACTCACACAGGAAGGGCATACAGAGCTGAAACCCAGCCTGGCCAGTGTACAGTTTACTTGAGTATGCTCAGCAGCTATGTGAACACAGTGCATGTGGAGGTAGGATCACAAACTATACGTTAAATGCCAAAAAAATCTCTTGACAAAAGTTCTTTGGGTAAATCCAAAATCTTTTATTAGACCAACTAAAATAGTTGGAAAATTAATTGGCCTAGTAAAAGATATTGGATTTACCCAAACAACCTTGTCTTCCTATGTCCTTAGGCCAAGACGGCTACAGTCTATACCCCCCAAAAAATCTATTGCATGGCTTAGTGATTGCCTGTTGGGCATGTAAAGATAGATAGTGTTTTGCCCAAAATGACAAACAAAAAAGCATACAGAAAGCCTTATACATGAATCAACAAAAAGTCAGCCTCAAGAAAGGAAAGAAATGAAATAAAATAAGTTTTTCTTAGGGCTGTCCACCACACTACTGCTGGAGCTGATTCACATGTTTTTATGTTAGATCTTTATAAAGTTCTGGTGTTCAGTCCTGTACTGTAGCACTGATCCAGCACTTAACTTTAAGTAAGTTCTTTTATGTACATTGTTCACTATGGGAAGGGTGTTCAAAACCCTGAAGGACTGAGGCCTTACAACAAAGCATGATTACATAATATTGAGCAGAGCTGAAATTTAGGATACTAATACTGTAACTTAGTCAAGCTAGGCATTTTATGAATTAAAGGCAAAAAAAGGGCAAAGTATTTATGAAAGCTTTCAAATGTGGAATTATTCTGAAGGCAAAAACTGAGCAACAAGGGTGTCATATTGAAAATACCCTCCACTATTTTGGCTTGCTTTGTATCACATACTCCAGGGTCATACTTTAGCCAGTACAGGTAGAGATTGCTGTAACTACAGGTGAAGCCAGAACTCAGCTGGACCTCATTCCACATCAATCAGAGTGCTGCTGTGTTACCAAGTTACTGAGAGTTATGGCATCATGCTTTACCTAGTTCTGTTACTCACAGTACTCCTTATCTGTTTTCTTCTAAGCACTCATTTGTTACCAAACATCATTTAGGAGCCTAAGTATTCTCAGATATTCTCACTCCTTATAGAACATGCCTGTGATAGGAGATTGGATTCAGTGATTCAGGAGATCCCTTCCAATTCTGTGTTTACTACATATTGTGCCATTCAAACCTTGCACAGAGTTGTGGGAGATTGAAACTAACTTCTGCTAAGTATAGAGGGTTCTGCAGAAGTCATATCTTTATATATCTTCTCTTTTCTTCACACATCCTTTGCAGTACAGCACTGCAGTACTGTATCCAGTTTGGGGCCCCAACTTCAGGAGAGACGTGGATAAGCTTGAGAGAGTCCAAACGAGAGCCACCCGTCTGATCAAAGGCCAAGAGAGCAAGCCTTACAAGGAGAGGCTGAGGGATATGGGATTCTTCAACCTAGCAAAGAGAAGGCTCGGGGGGGGCTTGGTGACTGCCTATAAGTACATAAGGGGGGTGCATCAGGATCTGGGAGAACAGTTGTTCACGAGAGCTCCCCAAGGGATAACTAGGTCTGATGGCCACAAACTTCTAGAAGGCCAATTTAGACTTGATATAAGGAAAAACTCCTTTACAGTCGAAGTGGCAAAGCTCTGGAACAGGCTCCCCCCAGAGATGGTGCAAGCACCTACTCTGGACTCATTCAAAAGGCATTTGGATGTTTATCTTGCTGGGATCATCTGATCCCTACAGACTTCCTGCCTCTGGCAGGGGGCTGGACTCGATCTCATGAGGTCCCTTCCAACACCTAATGTCCATGAAATCTATGAAATCTCATCACCAGATAGAAGTAAAACCTTCATTGGAAAATATTCTTGGCTAAGGACTAGACTGATTTCTGCTATTAAATGTGGCTGTTAAAACCAATCAATTGGGTTGCTGATCATAAGAAATGGGCATATGCCCACTACACACTTTAGTGTATTGTAGAGATAACCCAGTTAGCTCAGAAGAAATGTAGTTGCTGGATCAGGGAGCTCTGCACAAGTTAATAAACCCTGCTTCTCAGGTAAATACTCCCCCATAGCTCTGAATGAACTCTTTTGGCCAGTTTTGGCAAACCCAAGGGGCGGTACTTGGAATCAAATGCTGGGTTCCTGCATGATAGTGCAGAATATATATAAATATATCATTAGCCTGGCCCTTGACATGACTTTTCCATATTTTCAGTATACACAGCTATACCACTAATAGTCGTTTGGTGCAGTGGCACTAAAAGAAGTGCATAGTTTTGCTAGTTATGGAAAGAACACTTTAAAACTAAAAGTTGTTAACCCAGCTTAACTCAGAAGGAAAATCTGGATGGCAATATAGAATCCAGCTAGCCTGTTCTATGGGGAGGAAATGTTTTCATTTGGCCTTAACAACATCCTTATTTTCTACTGATTTATGACAAACAGGATCTTTCTTCTTCCCTCTCTTACTGTGTTTCCATCTCTTTGATAACTTGCCCTAAAAAGCAAAAGGGCAGAACTTTGCCTACCTCCAAGTGCAACATTGACTCGGCCCCTACTCACCATGAAATTCGAAACTATCTAGATACGTAAAGAAAACAATTCATTATATAAACCTCCCCTCCACTCCCACTTTGCCTGACATGGTCTTTCCCCTAGGCTTCTATATCATTGAATGTTCCTTTTGTTATGTTCTTTATTTTACTTATACAGCATATGTAGTCTCACTGGAAAGCCCATATTATGTTGTATCCATTTATGCTACTGTTATCACTTACTGATTATGTTATGCTGCCTGCAGATATCTTTATAATTTTGGATATGGTTCAGCCAAGGGATTGAGACATGCATACTTCAAGACTATTGCCACTCCCAGACATAGGCAGAAGGAGACTTATTGGGTTGGGATCCCAGGACATTGTCTTCATGCAATGGGGAAATCAACTGCACAACAGACAATTAGCTACTGAGAAAAATGACTCTTTAACCAGAAGGGTCCAAGTGTCTCAGTGACACCTGAACTTTTGGGGGGATTTTGGTTACTCATGAGAATGCTCATGCGGAGTCTGGTTGGAGGTGACTATGGAAGCTACCTCCGGGTTATGCTTGGTCTAGGGATCCCAGGCATTAGTGGTTCAATGACCACAGCAGCCAGGGCTGGCAGAAACTGCAAAAAAAATGAATTTTGGAGGTATTGGCAGGTCTCTCAGGAGTCCTAAGGTGTAGCCATATGAGACTCATCTTTCTATTTCTCTTTTCAAATGTATGGTCAGTTTTCCTTGTGTAATTCTTTTCTCCTGTTTTTGTTTTTGGGGGGCTTTTGTTGCTGTTTTGTCTCCTTACTGATTGTTTGCAGAAACAGTGGTTGCTGGGCAAGTGATATTATGGGCAAACCCTCTACATTAAGGGGTACCTAAAATTTGTTTCACAAAGCCAACGAGGAGGCCACCTAGGCTGGCAGAGATCCCCTTGCTGCAGCTGCAGGGCCTGGTATAAGGGCAGTGTATCTGAAGTTTGCCGGGATAAGGAATTATTGCAGGACAAACTTGGTCTGGTCCTTGGACAAGTAGCAGCACAGTGCAGGGGTGGGAAACTTGGGGTTCTGCAGGCCCCTTTCAGACAGATTTGTCACACTTACTACCAGGAATAAAGTCAAGATAGGAAATATCAGAATGCAGGTTGCCTATGAAATGTTAAGTCAGCTTCCTTGAGCACATATACATTACAAGACATGATTAATAACAAATATTTTTTCCTATGAGACCCCTGTCTCAAACACAATGGCTAGTGCATAAGGCAAAGATTTGCAAGAAGGGCAAAGATACCATCATTTGAGGTACTAAGCTGGAACCCAGGACAGTTATGATTCCACAACTCGCTTTCCCATAGACTTCCATGCTGCATCATTGGGTAATACTTGCCCATAACATGTATATGAATTAAGGTGGCACTGATAACTTTCGTTGTGACAATTCTGAACTTTGAATGCTCAACTTTGCAACCTGTTTGTTCATTTTTTCTAGATTTTTCAATGTATTAGTAATATAATACAGGTGCGGGGCAAACTTCAGTAGAAGTGATCCAAAACTGAACTATTGTTACGTGCTTGCAGTACTCAGCTAGATAACACAGTGCCAGCTTAGAGAGGTTCAGAAAGTGGTTTAATAGTGAATTAAAGCCCCAAATACTTGTATACAAACCTGTTATTTCTTATGCAGCTTTATCTCTATAGCTGCTATTTTCATAGGTCAAGTTTTTCTCACAAAGATGATCAGCGGTAGACTATTAGAGCTATTTTGGACTCGTTCAGCTCCTCTGTGAACATATTCTTCTCAGAGAACTAAACTGTAGTAGCAGCATGCATATAAAGACATGCATTTTGTTTTTGTTCCCTTATGCTTCTCCACTCACCTATCTCTAGCCACCCTTTTGTCTTGCCTTATGCTTAGGTTGTAAGCATTCTAGGGCAGAGACTATCTTTTTTGATATATGTTTGTATGGTGCCTAGCACCACTGGCCTAATCTATGACTGAGGCACCGAGGAATTACTCATTACAAAAATAATACAGAGCAGTGTTTGACATGCCCTGCACATCCCATCATTTCTAACCAACTGTGTGGTTTCCAGAAATACCTGTGCAGAACATCTGCCATTCTTCAATCTGCCTCAGAGCTTTAACTTAGAATATTCTCTCCAACACTGATGTCATGAGACATTGCCCAGCAATCATTTATTGCTGTCCAAACAGACAATCTAACAATGCAATGTAAGGTCTCTGCTTCTGTCCGCTCCTCCAAAGACAAAGTATCATGTCTGGTTTAACAGAAGAAGACTGAAGTGATGCATAGCCATAAGAAAACAGAGGTCACAAAATAATTAATTTGTGTATGAACACTACCACCAGCAGCAGGAAAAATAAGAGACAATACTTGTAAGTGGTTAGTTCATATCTACTCTAGCTAGAAACAATTGTAGTTATTAACATGAAAACTGATGGCATTTGGCTCCCCTAAAACATGGGAAGCTCTTGATAGCAGGATTACTTGTTCTGGCATGGGAAGAGCTGTTTATTTAGACTGCTCGGACTCCTCTGAAACTGTGACAGAATCATTTCACCAATTAGATGTGCTTAATTTACTTTAATTGTATTTTTGATCTGTAAAAATGGGCAGTCCCACCAAAGAAACCATTTCTATTGTACAAAGCCAAATTCAACTGAATACTTAATTGAACTATTTCAGAACAGGCTTTCTGCTTCAGTTCCCTAGTTAAAAAGTGAATTGAAAGACTGTTTTACTTGCCAAGCCCTGAGTTCAAGGAATCCATGTTTGTCATTCAACTGTTGATGGTGTACCTCTAACACCAAAGCAGAGCAGGGTGCTACATTCTTTCTACAGTTGTAAGGTTCAAGCCGGTTTTCTTCGAAATCAATAGCTAGTTAAATGATTGTTGGGTCAAACCAGAGGGATAAGTTCATGTTCCTTAATTCTTCCTGCCTCCTGGGAAGCTAAGAAAGAGCAGCCTCTGCAGTGTCCTTTCTTGAGTGGATTACAGCCTAAGATTAGTAGCATTTTGGACAATCACTAGTGTGTTGGCAGTGGATTCAGTTGCTGGATCCCATGTGCCTCTAAGACAGCTGGGGTCATCTCGAGACTAGTCACCATTTTTAGCTTTGGGTCTCTAAGATGCACTTCCAGACTTAGACAACTCATCTGACCCCCTCTTTTTTGGGACACAGGATCCACAGTTCAGCTGTCCTAGATGCTAAACTCAATGTCTCAGAGCTCACAAACACCTTTCCCCTAATTTTTGATCACTTAAATATGATCTCTCACAATTCCACCTCTAGCCTATGGTTTCTCTGGGCTTCTAGTTTAACCTCCTCAGGGACAACGTGGGCAGGAAAGCAAAGAGCACAGGCTTAGCAAAGGGGGTGTTGGTTATAGCCATGTTGGTCTAAGGACATAAGCAGACAAAGAACCTTGTCTGCCAGGCTTAGCAAAGGAATTTCTTAACCACAGTCACTTTTTGGTTAAAAGCACTGGAGAATTACAGACCTTGAAAAAATGTTTTCTAACATGATCTCACCCTTTCTGGGAATCCAAGGTCTGTCCGCATTTCAGGCTGGGAAGTGTCCCTCCTGCCCACTGCTCTCCCATGTTTCCATTATTAGTTCCCTGCTCACCCCCGCACAGCACTCTTCAACAGAATCGCTATCCCCTTTTGCCTCTCTGACCTGAACAGCTCCAGGCCCCATCTCCAGTCAAACATGGTCCACATGCAGACCTCTATGTGGCAAATATTCGGCTCTATTCGGTTTGAATTTGGATTCGGCCTGAATCAGGGACAGTGATTCAATTCGTTTATTTGGATCATTGTCCCTGATTTGATTCGGCCAAATCCGAATCTGAAGATTCGATGCTGATTTGGGGAATCAGTGATTCCAACATAGACGCAGCTTTAAATGTTTTTTTTTAACATACCTTGAGGTACCAGCACGGCTGTGAATATTCTGATGCTCGGGCATATGGAGCACGCCACAGGAGTGGAGGGGGCCCCTCCATATGCTTGGCAGTGAACCAGGAAGTGGACCGGATGTACTTCTAATTCACTTTTTGGTCCACCAGGGAGCATGCTGGGGGCCCCCCCTGCACCTCCCCAGCTTGGCAATCGGCCAAGGGGGGACCCTGGGTGCCCCCGCGACCCAGGAGGCACCAGTTGCCGAGCTGGGGGGGCACAGGAGGGACCCCTGGCATGCTCCCTGGCAGACCTGGAAGTGGACCAGAAGTGCTTCTGGTCCTTCTGGGCCTGCTGCAGAACGCGCTGGGGACCCCCCTGCACTTCTGTGGAACACTCCATGTGCCCCACCATTGCAGTACTCACAACCCACCTGCTCCATAGAGGTATGTAGAAAAAATATTTAAAGCCGTGTCTATGGCCAAATCACCGAATCTCTCCAATTCGATTCAGAGAGATTAAAGGGTCCTCTGATTTGATCTGGATTCAGATATTTGGCCACTGAATCAGGCCGAATCTCCAACGAATTGAATCAGGGGCTGAAGCTTCACACGGCCCTAGCAAATGCTTTACTTTGAGATGGCCATAGACAGCCATCTTGATATCCCCTAGTAAGTAACCTTGTTTGGGGATGGTCTGAAGACCAAAAGTATCATGAAATCTAGGACTGGGGAGCTGCAGTAACAGATTCAGGTTAGTCCCATGTGGATGCATAGGGGAGTTGCCCCTTGGTCCTAATGGTTTGCATTCTGGTGAGAAGGTATAGGGTGGTCAGGGTGTTGCCCTCAGCACTAGATGTCTCAAAGGGACACAACTGGGAGCAGGTGGTCTAAGTCTGCTTTTAGAAAGATGTGCTATCCTAAGTCATGTGCTATAGGAATGCATTGTGAGCCTCTAGAAGAGGTGAGTGCATGCAGCTCCCAGGCCTCATCTACACGTTACACTTTAAGAATGATTAACCAATTAATCACAACTTAAGCTGTGACCCAGTCACATGTTCACTCAATTAATAGCATGATAAAAAAGGAATAAGCCACAAAGATATTATGCAAAAAATGTGTAGTAAGTTTATGGATTGTTCTTATTATGTCATTAACGGAACATGTGGGCATGTGCTCCCTCTGGCTGGGAGCCCCATCACCTGACAGGTACTCAGCCACAAGGATGCACCACCTGCTGCAAGGCCCATAGCTGACCAGACTGGCAACAGGGCCGGAGTTCCACATGCTGACCCTGCATGCCTTGCCAGCTCATGGTGCTCAAAGTGAGGTAGCATGTGCAATGCTGCCCCCAGCTGTGAACCCCATCAGGTGCAGAGCTTGCAACAGTGGGATCCAGTGCTAGGGAGGCCTGGCATCATGATCCCAGGCTCCCCCTGCACCAGCAATAAGGTGTGATTGTATTTGATGCTTGATTCCAAACTCACACCTCCTGCCATGTGGCATGGAAGAAGGGGTGATTGGGTGGATCATGCATCGGATCCTGCCACACCTTTATCTGAATGTTTAGAGGGGCACCCAGTATCACAAAAGATGTATTTTTTATGACTAAGAAGCAATTTGCCCTCAGCCACTCTAGCACCAAGCAGAGCCACACTCTTGCCCTTATGGAATAAATGAACTTAGGTGAACTAATGAATGAGCAATTTCAAAAGACGAACAGCAATTTACAGCTGCTGACTTGTCACTTCCAACTGACTTTACATGCCAATATCTATAGTTACTGATGTAAATGTAGAGAGTACTCACATCCATTTTTCATTAATTAAAGCATGTTCAGGGACATCATATTCAATAAGGAGAGCTTGCAGGTGTTTAAGTTGAAAAATGCAGTTTTCCTGAATGTTTCATCATACACTTTTTGATAGTACTTGCCTGTTTGTTAAAATGATTGATGTACCTCAAACGTTCCAGACTTTGAGATAATTACACATTTCATATGCTCCAGCTGTATCTTCCATTGGCCAAGAAATAATTAATATAAATGGCCATATTCTCCTGCAGTTTCAAAACAGGATAATGGAATTGGTCTCATGAGTTTAAGTTGCTTGTTAAATTTTCTAGCACATCTGAATATAATTTTTTTTTAAATCTTTCCTGTTATATCGTAATAAAATAGGGTCTTCATCTGTAAGTAATGCCAAACTATTTTTCAGAGTCATTATTTAACATTTCATCTATTTCTCTAATGAACATTTAAAGTGCATAGTATCTACTCAATATATTTTGCAGTATACATTCTTGCAATCTGAAATGCATCCAAAATGTACTGTATACTCCAGAGGTGGGCAATTATTTCAGGCGGAGGGCTGCTTACTGAGTTTTGGCAAGCAATCGAGGGCCAAGTGACAAGCAGCCAGGGGCAGATAAATATTAATTTTCTAAACTGTTTAGGAGCCCCATGGGCCAGATAGAATGGCCTGGCAGGCCACATCTGGCCCACGGGCCACATTTTGCCTACCCCTGGTATACTCCCTAACTTGCCTCACTGAACTAGCTAGAAAACTGAGTTAAAATATAGCAGAAGCTATAAACAAATATTTTTTTACTGGAGAGAAATATTTTTTCTGCATATATCGCTACAGCTAATTGCATAAATTAATTTATAAGATTAAAATTTTTAAAAACCTAAGAATGTGCAGACAGATCATTTCAAACAACATGGTGTTCTGGAGGCATCTTTAATGACTGCAGTCTCAATCCTATGGCAAGCTTCCTGTGGCCAAGGGGGCCACCTGCTTTGAGCTGATTGTTAGATTAGGGATTGTGATTTAACTAAGTTCTATCAGTCATATTCAAAAGGATATTTAGATATCTAACTGCTATTTCAGTGTCCAAATACCTGGAATCATCAGGAAAGAGATAGAAACCTACATACCTTCAAGGATCTTAGGGTATATTGTTTAAAATGTCAGTTTTCAGGGCACAATAGTGTGACATGAACACAAAAAAAGGCATCATGGCCTGACTTCAGTGATGCAGTACCAGGCACTTAAAAGTGATGTCTCGCCAAGGCAGGACCAAAAAAAGGGAAGAGTGCAAAGGAGTGGGGAGGAGAAAGGAAATCCCGTCAACACAGTTTTGACTATGATTGATGTATTTTCTTTAACCAGAGACAGTTCATTTCTCTATGGATACATTAAGGATGAAATTCTGGCCTTATTGAAGCAAATGACTTCAACATAGCAAGGATGTCCCAACTGAATAAAAACAGAATTTCTGAAGACCTGAAGTGAAACAGATTTCACTTCTGCTACAAGTTCTTTTCAAAAAAGGAAAAGCTAGTAACTCTCCTTTTGCTGCAAACATCTGTTCTGACTGTGAATGTGGCAAACAATTTTGTTTAGCAGGAAAAGCCTAAGTACCAGGAACTGCACCCTGAGCAACAGCAATAGCAGGGGCCAGGCCAGTTTGACAGTGGCTGTGCTAACAGCAGAAGCATCTGGACCAGCTGCTGTGACTCCTGACATTCTTGCATCCTAAGTCGGGGCTAGTGCCCCGTTTGCCCACCCTTCATTATGCTACTGTTCAGCATTGAGGCACTCTTGCCCTTTGGCTAATACCTGAAACTTAGGGGCATTCTGTACAGAATTTCTCAGTGAAAAATATTGTGGACATTAAGACTATACGGTGAAACCCTACTTAAATTCATAACACTACATGACGCATTTTAGGACAAGTAAAATCATGTATCTTCTGTATCCTATCTTAAAGACAATTCAAGTGGCATTTAAGATGATGTTACCATGTTCTGATAAGCAGCCTCACAAAAGTGAAACTGTGCTAGTTGAACATATGGTCACATCTGCAAAAGCATTTCTATTGCAAGAAGCAGTCACTGCACATTAGAGGGTCCAGTCAAAAGTCTTTCCACTTCACTAAATCATCTTTCAATTTATATTCAAGAAAGACAAAATGTCCACTACATTATCTAAAAATTCTACGGAAGGTCTTCTTGATTGTTTATATTGTATCTTTAGATACCTAAAAGTAGGCCTTCTGAAGGAAAAGAAAGAGAGGGCCAGTAGTTGGTATGTTGACTTGAGAGAAAATTGAAAACCAGAAATCAGTGGTTCCCTAATAGTTTCTCTTTGGTGATCAGACATTTTCCTATAAAGAATCAGACTTGTCAAAAGAAACACCCAGGGGCAAATCCAGGAGGGTGCACTGATGCATTTACACTGCATCCCTTGATTCCTGGTCCACCTAAAGTTTAAAACCTACTGCCTGGCAGTAGCAGCAGTATTTCTAGTAGGGCAGTTTTGAGGGACTCAGCTGATTTCATGCTGAGATTTTTATAATCTCCCTGATTTCTTCATTCCACAGGTGTTAATGATCCCCTCTTTTTTTTTTTAAGTCTCGATGTTCCACCAATCAAGCTATCCTTTTTCCTGCAATTCTGCTGTCTGTTAGCTGCTCCTGGTAATGAAGCTACTATTTCACATCCTTGAAGATCATTTTTAACTCATTCCAAAGAAGATATATATTTTTTTGCTTCAGTTTTAAACTAAATAATATAGCTCTAGGCCCCTAGCTTATTAGTAATGCTTCTAATTTATTTTTAATTGGAGAAAAATATGTGTTGTTTTATCTGCGATGATGCACCACATCTCCTTTTCAAAATTCTAGATCCATCCACAGAAACATCCTTTTTTATTTAAATTAAAACCCTTTAAATATTTCACATACCAGAAACAAATTAAACAGCTACAATTTAAATGAGTTTGTCACACCATCACAATAGATTTCATAGACATTAGGGCTGGAAGGGACCTCGGGAGATCATCGAGTCCAGCCCCCTGCCCAAAGGGCAGGAAGTCAGCTGGGGTCATAGGATCCCAGCAAGATAAGCATCCAATTTACTCTTGAAGGTGTTCAATGTAGGTGCTTGAACCACCTCCGCTGGCAGACTGTTCCGGACCTTGGGGGCTCGGACAGTAAAGAAATTCTTCCTTATGTCCAGCCTGAAACGGTCTTGCAGGAGTTTGTGACCGTTCGACCTCATCATCCCTTGGGGTGCTCTGGTGAACAGACGTTCCCCCAGATCCTGGTGGTCACCCCGATAAACTTATGGGTGGCCATCAGATCGCCCCTAAGCCTGTGCTTTTCCAGGCTAAAGAGTCCCGTGGCTCTCAGCCTGTCATCGTCAGTTCTGTTTTCCTGACCTCTGATCATGCGCGTGGCTCTCCTCTGGACTCTCTCAAGCTTCCCCACATCCTTTTTGAATTGTGGAGCCCAAAACTGGAGGCAGTACTCCAGCTGCGGCCTCACCAAGGCCGAGTACAAGGGGAGAATGACGTCCTGGGATTTGCTCGAGAAGCATCTATGGATGCAAGCCAGCATTTTGGTCGCTTCACTAGCCGCAGCATCGCATTGCAGGCTCATGTTCATCTTGTGGTCAATGATGACCCCCAAGTCTCTTTCTTCTGTAGTGCTAACCAATGTAGCACTGCCGAGCCTATAAGGGTGCTCCAGGTTTTTCCTCCCAATACAATGAGGTGACTACCTTGGAAATGATATTCAAAGTGAAACAGTCTTGTTTCTAGAGGCTTTTAAACTAAAAAGGAATGAGCCATAGGAACCATATTCTCTTGGGGGGAAAAAAACTCACACACTTCCTGCATGAGCTAAAATAGGGAAGTATAGCATTAGTTTATAAATGCTAAGATCTGTCCGTTGGTTTTATTGTTACTGACAGAGGATGTGTGCTTTAATGTACGTAAGCCTATTTTAATGTGCATGAAAGCATCCATAAAAAGCATGTGTTTTCCTTACTGCAAAGTAAAATAGGCTAACGTAAATTAAGCATCACGTAAAAAGCATTCTCTTTAGTTAATGCGGATTAAGATATGCTACTGCACATTTTCCTAGTACCTCCCAATGTAGGTACTAGATTTAATGCGCATTAACTAAAGCATGTTAATGCACATGTAGATGACACTCCCAGAGACTAACATAAAGTAAGGTAGAGTTGGTATAGGCAGAATTCTGCATATTCATTATTTTTTACAAAGCTTAAGCATGTTTGTACATATTTCCATGTTGAACATATGGAAAAATAACTTGTACATTTTATATTTGTTCAGTAACTGCATTTATACATGTGCTCTGTGATTGGGGAGAGGCACTGTAATTGAAGTGGCTCTGAGACCCCTTCTAATTAAAGTGCCCAGAGTGTCTCATGTATCAGCATCCCCATGCTGAAAAATGGTGGTGGGGGTGCTTCAACTGAAGCTCATTAAACACGTTTAGTTAAAGCACCCCATCTCCTTTTTTTAGCACAGGGACACTGATACATGAGACACTGGAGTCTGCTGAAGTGCAGTAATTACAGTATATTGGAGCAGTCTCGCTGCACATGTATAGGCAGCAGAGGTGCACTGATACATCAGTCTCATATCGAATCAGCACCAATATAGGGAAAATTGACAGTATCTGAAACTGGCTTTAGTTGCCTGATGTGGCCAATAATGTGGCCAATAAATGTTCCATGCATGTGCGCAGCCAGGGGCACAGCCAGGCAGCTTGGAAAGCAGCATTAGATTGTAAGTCTGTTGTGGGGGAAGGGGCATGGGGGGACAGATCGGGGCCTCTGTGGTGAAGGGGAGAGTGGAGCAGGGGTAGGCACTGCTTAGCTGGGGTGGAACAGGAATGGGATGGAGCTGTGACCAGGTCACCCAGGGATGGGGGGGGCAGCTACTGTCACTGCACGCACCCCAGAAGGCATGGGGGAGCATGTGCCCCCAGATCTGTGCGTGGGATGGGGCTGGATGTTTCTGTGAGTGGGGTAAGGCTGGGGCTAGGAGCTGTGCAAGGCTCTTCCTGGTGGCGGGAGGGCAGGTTGGGCCAGGCTGTCCTTGGGGTGTGTGGAGGTGGTGCTGGGAGAGGTGCTATGGGGGGGCTACAGCTAATTTTCATGTGGCTGCATCCCCCTCCCTTAAACTACCTCCCAGTGCCACTGCTGAGTGTCCTGAGCACAGCCCAGCCCAGCCCAGCCTTCACAGCGGAAAAAGCCCGGCACTGGCCCAGCCTGCAGTGGCAACCCACCCTCACCCTGCACACAGATCTGGGGGCACACACTCCTCCCCATGCCCCCCAGGGTGCATGCAGGGTGGGAGTTACCCCTGCCATGCCCCCCAGATGAGCTGCTTGCTGCTCTGTCCTGCTCCCCACCCCGCCCCAGCTCAGCAGCACCTGCCCCAGCCCCACTGCCTCCCTCACTGCAGGACCCTCAATCTGCCCCCACCATGCCTCTTCCCCCACACCAGACATACCAGCCTGATGTTGGTCTCCAAGCTGCCCAGTTGCATATTTGAATCAGATTGGTATCAGCCAATATGGCTCCTTAAAAATCGGCCATCATTATTGGCTCAAAAAATCTCTATTGGTGCACCCCTAATAGATACCCTAAGTGCTCTATTCAACTGTACTAGAAAATAATTTGTTGGTCATATGCATAAATTCTTCAAGTCCTGACTAGTCCTGGAAGATATTGTTTGCTACATAAAAGATTTGTTTTATTAAAATGAAGATTATTGGAATCAATATTTATTGCCTAATGGATTGGATTTTTATGCCATCCTCCCCAGAAAGACACAGGGAAGCTCACAATATCAAAGAACTGATAAAATAATGAAATAAAAATAAAGAATACCCAAAACTAAACCCACCTGCTAAAAGCCTTTCCAAATGAAAAGATCTTATGTTGGAATGCATGTACTTGGGTACATACTGAAGTGAGTAAATAATGGTTATAATATACAGTAAATAAGTTGAGATGATCTAATGGCCCATTACTTCCTTCAGAGTTATAAATACTTGTAGAAGTGTCCCAAGTACAAGTTTCCTCTATCCTCTAACCATTCCTCATGAGGTTTCTACTATTCTTAGACTTTCTCTTTTTTCCTACTTAAAAAATAAAAAGAATAATAATTTTAAAACCTCATAATTGTTGCTATTTCCCCACCAAGAACTTTCATACTGGGGAACAAAAAGGAGGTCATGTGCCTTCTTCATGAATCTAATCATTTGTGTCCAGTGCTTAGCTCTGTTAGTCTGAAGTCAGCCAGAAGGTAGGGTGAAATAAATTTTTACCTATGAAAGCTCATGTTTCTCTAAACCGACTGAACCAACAATCTAAGGTGCTATCTAGCTTTATCTTCTGCCTTTCTGTCTAGAAGTTTGCTAATTTTTCTTTTCACAGTTCTCCTTTATGCACCATGCTAGCAAATAAGACAGACAGACTGAAGTAAAGCAGATTTAACTGTGATACCTTCAGCTTCTAAAAAAGAAGTGGAGGAAAATCATCACAAACCATTTCTTCAAAATTTGTCAGATAAAATTATCGAGACCATCTGCAATACCTTCATTCGATAACTCACAGCTATATTAGAAGGGCCTCACTCCCAGGCAGATCCTTGCTCCCCAATCCTGAGGGTGTCCCTAAGGAACTGCAGGAGAGGTGGGGTGGGGATGTGGGTTGGAGGGGAGACACACACAGACCAGAAGAGCAAGGCCTGGACAGAAGCCCCCTTGGATCAGATCACCCAGCACGCTTGGCATTGGAGCTCCCCGCTCAGGGGTTGGGCTGGGAGTAAAAGGGAGCTGCAGCAACCAGCACCACATCCTAGCAGATGACAGAGGCGTTCTGGCCGTCCAGGTAAATGTGTGGTAGGTGTAATGTGTAGAGTTATGCTTCCTGTCCCTGTATTATAAAGCAGAGTGATGGGTGTTTGCTTTTTCTCATACTTCTGGGCTTTGTTGATTGGCATATAGGGCCAGGGAGGAATTGTTTTACCCTCCTGTTGTTACACGTCTCTACGGTTTGGGGGGTTTTTTTCCTTCCTCAGAAGCATTGGGTGTTGGCTGCAACCAAAGCTGGGAATTTGAGCTGGGATGTGCCAATGCCTCTCCCAGAACTCAAACCCAGAGGTTTCTGGCAAGGTGGTCTTGCCCCTCCACACAGGATCAGACCAATTGCTACATTTGGAGTCAGGAAGGAATTTTACCCCATAGTCAAATTGGTATATACTAAGCAAGGGTTACCTTCATCTGTGGCAGACGTCATGGCCCTCTTCCTTGGATTTCTCAAGCAGGAGCAGGACACTGACAGCACTTCCCCTATGGTAGGGTAGGGTGCTTTTGGAATTTATAGGTGATATCTCTTTTAGTTCTGTGATATGGTTGATTATGTATTTTTAAAAATGTTAGATAAGGAATTGTACATAATGGTTTACATAGGAGTGATCCTGCCTCATGCAGAGGGATGGACTACATGATTCTGGAGGTCCCTTCCAGCCCTATGTCTCTATAATCCTAGAGAGTTCTCAATCTTTGATTTGTGGCTTTATGAACTAAAGATAAATAATTTTCCATTCTAGCCTAATGCTATCCTAACATTCTTACAAAAAACCCACCTTCTACAGTTCTCAATACTGAATTAAATACTTGATTACATATTAAATATTATTCCATGAATAAATGACACACAAGCTGAGCATTTTCTTGCAGTATTTGATGCATTTTTTAATTGAATGTAATATGAAAGATCAGATTTTCTTAAGACTGAATTACATGGAATTTTTATTCAAGAAATAGATGATAAAAATTCAAACTATAACGTGTGCTTATAGAATATAAGTATTACAAGAACACACAAAGCATTACATTAAGCCAATACATAAAGAAAAAAATAAATCAAATTAAAATATTCTTAAGAACAAATGACTTTTTGGGCAAAGGCAAGTGTGTACATATAGAAGAATAGTTTCTCTTTGTGTTCAATTCCTTTGCAAACATATCACATATGACATATAGTGGCCTGATTAATCATATATCAATATTAGCACCTAAAGTATACTGGCACCCCAAAATGCATGACATTTTCAAAATAAAGTAGCATATTTATTAATGACAATGCTTTGATTAATGACTTTCTTGAAAGTCAGAAAGTCCTTCATATGTTGCCAATCATGATCCAAAAGCCTTACACCCAGACTGAAATGCTGCTAAGTAGTTTACAAGTTTATGGTGGTAACTGTGACATTTCTAGTAGAAAGGCATCAAAAGGTTCCTGTTTCACTAGAACTGCTCAGAACTGGATATTAACTAAGGAGAAATACCTCTGTATTTTAAAGGCTTTTGATATTTATTGACAAAGAATCAGGCAGATTCAAGTTGCTACAGTATACTTTGTATGAAGTGTTTTTCTAAAAATAGATAAAAGTATTTAACGTTTGCTTTCATGTTCTTATCCTGGTGCTCGTATTTAAATGACAGTTTTGTTTAGGCTTTTAAAAGCACTGAAAAGTTTTAAAGGTGGTCTATTAATGCTTGATATCTTTACTTTGTCTTTTTGTGGCCCAATAAATTTTATCAACTTTTTTGTGTTAACTTCATTTAGTGGTCAATTTGAAAGTTTGTGGAAGTAAATGTTTTACTGCTATGTTTTTCTTTAGCATCACATGGGTTGCATAATAGCATTAGCGTGCCCAAGGCGAATTTTAGGGAGTTGTGGCAGTACAAAGCTATCCTTCTTGGAAAAAATATGTACTTCACAGAGGGAATCAGCCTCATAGGATTGAAAAAGTGTGAGCTTTGCCAGAATTTTGGAACAACTTTCTGTTCAAAGACATGTTCCTTTTGCCCAACCACAATATCCCAGTCAAACAAAATATCCCAAAGATTTCTCTTTCTTTAGGACCTCTGTTTATCCAAAAAGGTATTTCTTTCCTATGACCCTGATTCAACAGTTAAGTATATGCTTAACTTCAGATGGAGAATAAATAGGGAGAGAACAGAAACCCTTTAGAAACAAAGGAGTTCTGTTCATGAAAAAAAATGGAAAGTGGTGTATGCTGGAGTGTGTTGAGGAGTATGACACAGAAAGATTTTTTTATAGGGGATTTTCTAACTTTTCTCTTAAGTATCTTTGGAAAAATGCCATAACAACTGTCAAATTTATATGGAAAAAATGTCAATAAAGCCAAATCAATCTTAATAGGTTTTTTTGTACCTAACACATTCCTTCCTTAACTCCATTAACTCTTGCCTTCAATTATGATTATCTTTTTATTTTCTTTCCTTTATTGCTTTGATTTCACTCTCCTCCAGCAAAGAAAATGACACATGAGTAGGGTGGGAGTGCAGACTATGAAAGGCAATCCTTCTCCAAAGTGAGGTAATAACACTCATAAACCAGTTGCCCACCCTTTCAAGAACAATATGGTAAGGGAACTCAAATGCTTAAGCAGTGTAGTGGATTTTTTAAAGAGCACTGTTCTATTTCATACAGCGTATTTTTCTGCTCCAGAAATATGAACCACCTGTAGCAGAAGTCCTACGAGATCAGCAGAAGTGCAGATTGCCTGTTAATGTCTTAGACCCCCTCCTGCCTGCAGTACATCTTGGGCAGGTTTTTTTTCTATGTACATTTCATGATCCTTACACTAATTATTTGGAATTCATTTATAATAAATGCCTTATGTCTTCCTGTACTGAGGTACACGTGTTAAATGTTCATTGCCTTGTGCATAATAGAGTTAGCAATGCAATAGAATTCAAAATAGAGGTAAAAAAAACCCTTTTGATTGTGGAGTATTTACTTTTTAAAAAGGGCAAGGAATTGTGGGGGGGAAGCATTTATTTGGGCTAGGCTGCATGGCCAAACATATTTCCATCAAAATTACTTTCATTTCTTATTTTGCTTAAAACAGGAAACAAATGTTAACATTGTTCTTCAGACAATTTAATTATTCTTGCATGAGTTATACAACATTATAATAATTTGATAAAAGATACTAGGTCTTTTGGGTGTTTACTTTAAAAATAATTTTTCTTAGTACTTCTAGAAGAATCTCATCTTTAGCCTTTATTTTGCAAAGTCAGTGCCTACGGAGATCTTGAAAAAAAGTATCTTTGCAAACTATTAGGCTAGGGACAGAAGTTACATATAAACGTTGAAGTGATCAGAAACAGGTTTAAATTTGTAACAGAACAGAAGTTCAGTGTGCTTAAACTGCTTTCAAAATGGTCAAAACTTGGTTAAGATAAACCTGGTTGGATGCAGTATCAAACTAAACTGATTTAAGTCTAACCAGTTTACAGAACTTCTGTCCCAGATCCCTTCCTGGTTCAAGTTAGTTCACAGTCCCCCAGTATTCTGGGATGCTTGACAGCCCTGGGCTGGGCTGTCTGTTCCAGCAGAGCAGGGTCTGCCCCACCCCTCTGCTCCCTTGCACAGTGCAGAGCACTCCTCTGGCTGGCTGAGGAGGGGGCTGTGGCTGGGGGACTCCATCTGTGCTCCTGGTCCTGGCTCTGGGGGGGCCAGTGCAAGCCCTGGTGCAGGGTTCCCCCACCCCCCAGCCAGCCCAGAGACTGGGTCCCCTATCTTCAGTCCAGAGACTGAGGAGGGGTCATGGCTGCAGGACTCCAGCTATGCTCCTGGTCCCAGGTGCCAGGGACAGAGCCAAACCCCAGTGTGGGCTTCTCCTGTCTCCGCTCCCCCATCAGCTGGCCTGGAGACAGAGGAGGGTTGATAGAGTCCAGCTCCACTCCCAGATCTGGGCAGGTGGACGAAATCCCCCATTTCAGGCTTCCCCTCCTCCCCACCCCACCCTATGCCAGGCTACTCCCATCTGGGGGTCCAGTGCCAAGCTGAAGGGGTGGGTTTTGCCCCCCACAAACTTTTACTCAGCTGACCCAAAGGCTGGGGTAGGGGTGTGCTTGGGGGAATCACACTGCTCCCAACTCTTTACAGTGACCAGTGGGCTGGGAGACATGATCTAATGAAGGGACAGGCAATTATTTTGCGTGGAGGGCCACTTACTGAGTTTTGGCAAGCTATTGAGGGCCACGTGATAGGCAGCCAGAGGCAGAACAATTTTAATTTTCAAAATATTTTAGGAGCCCTGCGAGCCAGACAGAATGGCCTGGTAGGCTGCATCCGGCCCCCGGACTTCATTTGCCCACCCCTAATCTAGTGCCCTCCCAGGTACTGGTATGGGCCACTGGCAGGGGTCTGGCTGCCTTTGCTGTTTGAAAAGTGAACGTTAGTTCACTTGTTTATTGGTTCAATCTATACAGGTTAGAGAAACCTGCAAAGATTGAATCATTTCAGCCTTGGGTTTTTTGACTGTCTGTATTTAGCCTTAGGATTCCCCATCTATGAAATAATCATTTAAAAAGTATTTACTCTTCATCAAGGGAAGTGTGATACAATATTTCTGCCATTTGCAGAGACTAGCCAAAATACAAAATGCCAGCCTCTTTCTAACTCTTCTTATTTTATGGCAAGATTAGCTGCTGGGATCTTTCAGCTACCTCTAATTTTCCCAAAAATCCTTTTGGACACCTTGTCCAGAAATAAGCCAGTTTAGATTTGAGCCTTTTCAAAGGAAAAGAAAGCATTTTCTTCTGAAACTTAAGATATTCTATTACTTAAATTATTCAGTTACACAGACTTTGACCTCCAGTGCAGGTTGAGAAAGTATGACGCACTGTTTCATAGATACTAGGGTCAGAAGGGACCTGAACAGATTGTCGAGTCCAAACTCCTGCATAGGCAGAAAAGAGTGGTGGGGTCAGATGACCCCAGCCAGATGCCTGTCCAGCCTTCTCTTAAACACCTCCAAGGTAGGGGAGAGCACCACCTCCTCGGAAGCCCATTCCAAATTTTGGCCACCCTTACCATGAAGAAGTTTTTCCTGATATCCAGCCTAAATCCGCTCTCTGTCGGTTTGTGACCATTGTTCCTTGTTACCCCAAGAGGCGCCTTGGTGAATAGAGCATCTCCGATCCTTTGATGTGTCCCCCTAATGAATTTGTAGGCAGCCACAAGATCACCTCTCAGCTTTCTCTTGCAGAGGTCCAGGGCCCTCAGTTTCTTTTCATAGGGCTTGTCCTGTAAGCCCCTAACCAAAATCTGGGCTTGTCTGGGATTTGAACCCAGGACCTCTCACACCCAAAGCGAGAATCATACCCCTAGACCAACAAGCCAGGTGCATATAACAGTCAGCTACTCCTGGCTGCTGGCACTGCAGAGGTTGTACTTGCTCCCTCACCTTTGCACATCTCTGTTCTGCAGAGATACTCAAGGTATACCTGGCTAGTGCAGGTCCTAGAAAAGTATTAATTGAGTTAAAAGACTTCTCAACAGGGCTAATCAGCCAGGGCAAATGGTTCCATTATTATGGCTATTCTGCTTCTAGTATCAAAGCCAGTTTGTTCAGACTTAGCTCAGATATCTCTCACAGTACTGCATTATCCAACTTCTCCCCCTAGGGAGAAGATGAAAGAATAAACAACATGTGCAGATGGTTCATGTATGACTGCAGGTGCTCAGAGGCTACAGTGATGAGCATGTGATAAGATCCCTTATTAGAAAAAAAGAGAATAGAATTGAGTCTACTTACCAGAATCTGTGTGACCGAGGTAAATGGAAAGAACACATAATTTTAAAACGCAAGTCCCTTAGCTATATACTCAGGGCCGGATGCTGAAACTTGAGATTCATCATCTACGTGGTCTTGCCAATTGCTCCAGGCCCATATGGTATTCCTAAGCCCACTAAGCATATCAGTGCAGGTGCTTCCCTCTTCTCAACTAGCATCAGGAACAGTAGTATGAGAATCTCCTTTCTGGCAACAGGTGCTAGCCTAGTACTAAATCCAATGGCCATAGCATCCTTGTTTTTTGGCAGCAAGGGTTCAGACCACATTTCTTCCACAATACTGGTTATCCATTCACTTTGTATGCTATAAGCTTCCCTTGCTCTCAGCAGGCTGTAGTTCTGTTCCTGCTCAGGCACACGCCCTCATCCCAGACCATCTGTATTACAACTTTGCAAAAATGGAGCCTGGCTGAACTGACGACACTTTTCCTCATGCTACAGGTCTTGAAATTAGCACTGCATTGGCATGAATGAGGCACTTTGTCCCTTTCAGAGCTATTGTTTCAAGCTGTCTGGAGGTATCTGGGTTGGTTACACCTGGTTCACATTGTTAGGATTTTCTTCACAAACATGAGTAAGCACTATAAACTTACTTTTTATTTTAAAGTAAAAACTGAACTTCTGGTGCAGCCACATGACTACAGTTGCTGGAGAACTAAGCACAGGACTTCAGGGTATGTCTAGTCCATATCCCAAGAGGCCATCCAGAGATACCCAAGCTGCTCTGAAGAAACTAGATAAGGTACCAGAGGAGATGTAACTTCATTAGTATGGCACTCTGCCAAACTAATCTGTCCTGCTGACAAGCAGATTATACTAGTTGTATTGGAGTTCTGCAGTAATACAGGTATGCTGCTCCCAGTGCCTAAGCCAGTTTGGGTATCATTGCACAGTCCACATCATGTCATGGTAGCCATACCTTTGGTGCCTATTACCTTAATCTAGCCCTGCATACACTGAAGGCTGTGGGAGAAGATGAAAAGTGGGTTTTTTTCCACCCCCCAGGTGACTTGGCTGCAGAATACTTTTGCTATTGTTTCAGTTCAGGTTTACATCTGAACATATGTGTAAGCAATAGATAGAGTCTGCCAGTTGCTGCTTTTAGCTCTTAATGCAACAGGACATAATTCATTTCAGTATTTGACAAACTGAGATCTTTAAACGAAATTGTTTTAGTTTCATATGATTGGAAGTGGCATTTATTTATTCTGAATGGTTTCATGTGCTTGATTTTTTTCTCTGCAGTTTAGCTCTGCTGGTTCCAATAAGCTTTCCAATGTAAAGAAATGACAGTGGGAAGCCGTGCATTAAATGATAAAGCAAAGACTGCTCCATTGTTCAGAAATGATGCACACCTTTTTTCTTTCCTTTCCATTCCTATTCTCCTTCTTTGCCCTATCTTTCAGGGTGTCACCATTTCTAAATTGTATTAGGCAAAGCTAAAATTAAGTGTATTGTTCTGATGGAATGTGTTAGTGACTGACGTTGATTGGTTCTTTGATCTACAGACTATTTCAGAAGTAGTTGTAGTTCTGGGTCTGCTAACCAGATGTCAAGGGGTCCCTGTGTCCCCAGATGCCATCAAGTTGAGTGTAAGGTCTTACAAGCTCAGCCAAAAAAATGGCAATGTGGTTCCCTTGTTTACTGTCTCTCAATGATTTCCAGATCATATGTGTTCCATTTACAAGTAAAAATATGTTTTTTGTTTTCCTGACTACCGACTTTATAAAGACAGCCTGGGCCCTAGGACTTGGGTTTGAGTTCTTTCCTTCTTGTGCATCCTCAAAAATTCTGCGAGCTGAACTATACTCCCATTACATCCATATGATTCCACTTTCTTCATTTATGTCTTTAATGAACAATGGAATAACTCTAAAGTGTTCAAAAGCATGAGACAAGCCACAAAACAAGCCATGAGATCAGCTTAAAAATCATTATGTTTTTAAGAAATAAATTTGAGGTTCGTTTTGCCTGACATTCCCGTTGTAAGCCTTGGTGGTATGTTTGGGTCAGTATTACAAGGTTTTCTCCACAACCATGAGGGCTAGAAACATTTTTTAATTAAATCTGCTATTCACTTGGCATTGAGAGCTGAGAAAAATATTAACATGGATTTAAAAAGTACCCACCATCCCATGCCTATTTAATGGTACACTAGAGTCCAACAAATTGCACGAATCTGTTGAAGTGAACTAGGCACTGAAGAGTTGAAAAATGGAAGATTGTAATCAGGGCAGTGGTTAAATACTTCCATAAGAAATGCTTCACCCTCAGAGAAATCCATGAGGATGCGGTAGCAACACTACAGGATGATGTCCATTCAGATGCCACAGATCAGCTTAAAATATTGGGCAGATCAGCTTAAAAGTGTGAGAACTAGCAATGGGAGTGAGCCAAGGTTAGGATGTCCCAGAGACATCATCACACCAAACCATCTTCACAATGCATGAGAAATAAGCAATCAGGCACATAGCTAAGGTTACGGTCATCAGCCTAGGACCGTGCATAAGCAGGAGAAGGGATTCAGAAAAATGGGTGCCTTGAATGTTGAGCATTGAATAGAAAAGAGTGCAACTTGACATTTCCAGCAATTTGGGGGAATCATGGGGGGGCTGCTAGTTTCAAACAAACCCAGCAAAATTTATGAGCAGAATTATAACTGAGACTAAGGCATTGATTCACTACTCTTGATCCCAAAACCAAACAACAGAGCACGTAGTGAAAGCACACACAGTGTTTGCCTCCAAAGAAATTGAAGATGGCATTATTCAAGAAGGTCACCACCATACTTTTTTGGCAAGGGAAGTGATCTCAACAGGCAAAATAATAAATACTGTTAAAATGCTGCACCTCTGAGAGGCCATCAAAAGTAAACATTATGGAAAGTTGAGTCTAGATCAGTGTATCACCCACACATCACAGATTGAAATGACCACAGTGCCCACTTTGAACTGCATACCCATTTGGCTTCTTTACTGGATCTGGCTCCCTCAAACTTCTGCCTATTCCTCAAGCTGGAAGATTGCTGTTGTAGAATGAGTTTAAGTGATGATAAATGATGCAATGTTAGCAGCTGGTGATGAGTTTCTGAACATGCAGAAGAAAGATTTCTACAAAACAGGCATAGACATGCTGCAGTTGACCAAGTGCATTAATGTTAAAGAGCTCTATAATGAAAAATGAATAGCTGAACACAAATTGTGTTACTTTCTTTGTCCTACTATTAGGTTGAAATGTTGTTGTAACTGTGATGGAAAAATGCAAGAAACAAGGGGTTTGTCTGATATCTTTTATTGGATCAATTTTATAGTCCAATAAAAGTTATCACCCAAATAAGCCTTGCTTTTACCGACTGTCCCACTAAACATTTCTCAACACCTTTTATCACCAGCTTCATGTTGTAACAAGTTCTGTTTAGTAAATAATTTTGTCATTGGTTTACAAATCGCACTATAACCTGAACTTCACCCAACTCTATCTATTCCATCTTTATAATGCTAAAAGGAGTGAAAAAGCCATGCAAAATTAATTTTTTGGATAAAGCCACATCTAGTGAGTAAGAAAGTGCCATTTTTCCAAGGCAACTTTTTCACAAATAGACTTTGAAACCCAGGGGAACCACACCCTCCTTTACCTCCCCGGTTCGGATGAAATTCTTTTCTACCTGGGAGAATTTTTACAATCTTTGAAATCTCCTCTGCCTGAAGAAGGGTGCTTGGACCTGAAAGCTTGCAAAGAAAGACATTTTTTTTTGCTACTACTTAGCTGTTCAAATAAAAAATATCATCTCTAACACAAGAGTTTTGTCTCCTTCTGCTTTTAAACTAAGACAGCTACAAGCTATACCCCCATTTTTCCATAATCACTTTTCAGAGTACAACTATACTATAAAATTCTCCTTCTAATTTCTCTGTATCTTCTCCATGCCAGTCTGTACCCTGAACCTGCCTTTGTGTTCCTGAGATCAAGCTGTGGTTCAAATCTAACTACTTAATTTCCAAATCCTTCCTTATTGCTTCTTTGTGTGTCATGTGATTACTGCTTCACCACCAAATGGATCACTGATGATGAATGTAGTATTAGTGTGCTTAGATGCTGTCCATCCACTATGTGAATTATGACAGCATTTCCATTAGACCTGGATATCAGATGAAAACCAGCAAATACCAGACAAGAATCCTTGCCAAAGGCTTTTGCATGGAGAACAATGCTGATTTTATATGGGTTCAACTCTCAGGGGGATACCAAATGGATATAGTAATAATGTGGTCATTTTCCTTTGAGCTGAATTGGAACTGAAGTATAAATCTTGTTGGGAAGAAATATTATAGCCAGGAGTCCAAACATGAACACTGAAACAGATCTCCAAAAAAGGAAATTTTGGAAGGAAGAAAATTTAGAAATAGTATCCATTGGTTTTGCTGTTAAAAATTAAAGAAACTATTCCCTTTTTTAAGCCCTTCAAACAGCAATCCAACACTTATTGTCATTTCTTGGAGGAATCCATATCATTATCATCACTTGGGCTAGAGGGACACGTTATTCCAGTGCTTATACACGGCAGTTAGAAATGGCTATTATAAAAAAAGTCTATGCCTTGAATTTTTAATTATTTTCTTATTAAAACCTTTGCTTGATCTTTCTTCAATCACTCAAAAGCTCTTCCAACTGTATTTTGCATAGATTCATATTGATAATAATCCCTGCTACACTTTGGGGCTCTCATTATTGCAGTCCAAAAGTGTTACTGCACAAAGTAGAGATGAACCTAAGCTCACATATAACTAGCTCACACAGGTATCAGTAGCAGAGTAGTTGTGGTCTGACAAAGGCTTCAGCACCTAGGACCTTCTCCGGGCTTCAGACAGATTTGTGCAGCCCATGCTGTTGCAGTCTAGCCAACTACTGGCCTGAGTTAGCCAGTTTAAAGGTAGCATAGAGATGTATATAGAGCAGTGGTTCTCTATCTTGTTAGACTCAAAGCAACTTTGCAAAATGTCAGTAGTTAGTTTTTCACTCATTTTTTACTAATAAAATGATTCTCCGGTTGCCAAGATGACAAATAGACCACAGCAAGTCAAAACACTTTTAATACTAGGGACTCCTATTTGAAATCTCTGGGTTTATCTTGTGAATCACATTTGCACACCTTACTGTGTTAACATTGTGTTAGCACTGTAAGCACCAGCCACATGCTTGAAAGGATCTCGAGGCACCCCAGGGTATTTTAGTCCCCTGGTTGAGAATTGCTGATTTACAAAAACAATAAACCCACCTCTGGACTTAAGCTTAGATATATATTTAGTGGGCTAGACTGGATTACAAGTGTAGGCCCCATTCCTACAAATACCTGTGTACTTGCCTAACTTTATGAAGATGAAAACCACTATCAACTTCATATTAAGTAAAGGCATGCAATAGGCCATAAAAAGTAAAAGTGGCTTACATGGTCAATTTTAAGAGTAAATATTTTAAGTTAAGAAGTTTCTTGCAAAGCCTGCAGTATGTATACAAAATAAAACACACAAAAATAAATGCAAATGTTATAGGCCAGACTGTCCGTTCACTCCCGGTATTCTTCGGTTTGAAAAGTTTCCATAATCTAGACTGGCAGAAGGCAAGGAGATACCTTAGAGACTGACTAGTTTATCCAGTAAGGAAACCAAAACTTTAGTGTGTGGATTATGTGACCAGCCAACTATCCTGAGTAGCAAATGGGCAAGCTGAACAGACTGCAAATACCACAAATACTGAAAAGTGTATTGTGAGTGTATCCATGAAATATTCATTAATAGAAAACAGCGCAATCAGAGAGTTAAGAAGAAGCAGGAAAAATAGAGTACTTCTTTATTAACTCACATTATCAGTGTGTGCTCTTTGTTTTATTTGTTTGCACTTGGCCCTGGTACAATAAAGCCTTTATCACTGTATGGCATCCTTACACGTTACTGGAATGAAGAAATAATAACAATAATTTGAAAAAGGACAGGTTCATCTGCATTTTTAAATAAAAACACAGTTTCCTTTTATTTAAAGAAATGGAATTTCCTTTTACCTTTTTCTGACAAACTCTAGAAACAAAGGTAGGTCACTATGCTGAAATACAATATAGTTTGTATATTCCAATATATTAAGAGTGTAACAGTAAATGTAGGTGCTATGAGACATGTAAAGGGAATCAAAAGGCTTGTGTTATAACAGGAAGGTAGAACTGAAAAAACCCAGAAATTCCATCAAAATAACAATATTAAGCCCTCTATTATCCAGGCTGGAACTAGAGCTGATTGGGAGAAACTTCCCTTGGTCCACAATAACTTGCAAGATTTCAACTTTTTTTCTTGTAAATTGGGATAGAATTTCAAATTCTAGGAAATGTTCATAACCAGAGACATGAAAAAAAATCAGATCAGAACAATGAAAAGTGATTTGCTTCACTGACCTTTTACATTTTGTCTTTTTCCTTTTTTTTTTTACTATACATTCATTAACGTTTCAAAAAGGAAAATCATCATAACAAGCCTAAAACAGAGCTCTTTCATTTCAAAAACATCTGATATATGGTCATGTTGGAAATGGCTGGAGTATGAAGCACCATTCTTCTACCAGAGAGCAGGTAAGGTTGCATTACATTGGAAGAAATTTTTGGATTCCTCTGATTTACAGGCCCTTGATTGTAAATCTGCCTTTGCTGGCCTTCCATCATTTGGTCTTTCCCAATTGTATTGCACACACTAAGAAAATCTAAGTCTTTGCTGAATCAAGGGTCCTATCTGTTCTCTGCTCTGTAAGAAATTACCTTGTCCATTCTAGCACTTATCTCAGGTACCTGTAAAGTATCTAAAGAATACTTACTTGTACCCTCAAAAAAGAAGCCTCACTCAATATTGGGTCCTTTGAAGCACATAGATTTGTTAACAATCCGTTGCAGAGCTGATATTAGAACCTGAGACCATTTTCCTGACAAATTAGTATTGGTATTGCTACCTGTGTCTTTCATTATCTGCTACTTGGAAATGGTTGTGCTAGTTCTGCTGAAACTTTCCAAACAAATTCAGCTTGAGGACACAAAAAGCATGAAGATCTTCAGCCTTAAATGCGTAATGATTCTGCTAGCATTAAAAAGGAGTCATAACTGACAACATTAGGCAACTTTAACTATCAGGTACAGCTAGCACTACCACATATAAAGACTATGCAGGAATGGACAAAAGCAAGGCCATATGCCCTGTCTGGGTATACTAAAATGGATCTTGTAGTATGTTCTATAGTTACCTGCACATCTTCTATAATTTTATTGGAGAAGTACAGGCTATTCAAACTATTTATTTTATCGAAACAGAAACCACAAGTACTATCTATCTCTAAGAGCTTAGAATACCTGAGCAGTGAGGAGTTTGTTATTTTGGATCAAATACCTTGACTTTAGCAAGGCTTTTGACAATCTCCCACAACACTGCTGTTAACAAGATAAGGACATACAGACTAGATGAATGTACTGTAACATGTACTTACTGGTTGGATCACCCTGTTCAACAAGCTGTACTCAATGATACAATGTATAATTGGAAAGAGGTGCCAAATGGGATTACCCAGGGATCTGTCTTGGGTCCAGTATTGTTTAACATCTTCATTAATGATATAGATGATGGGATTGAATGCACACTTAGCAAATCTGAAGGTAACAGCAAGTTGAGGGAAGTTTCAGACATTCTGGAGGGCAGAGTTAGGATCCAGAATGACCAGGATAGGTTGGAAAAATGGTCTGCAATCAATCAAATGAGAAGGCCAAGTGCTAAGTCCTGCACTTGGGACTGACTGGTTCACATATATTTTCAATGCAGGTACAAATTAAGTCCTAATTGAAAATTCAAAGGCAGCTGGATTCATTCTATGAATTTTAATGGGCTTTAGTTTAGGCATTAAATGAAAGGTAGCACTTGGTAGAAGTAGGTTTGAGCATTTAGTTTGATGATATTAACTTATTTTCATACACATATAATCTATAGCATAGCACACTTCCATATAAATATTAGTTCACTCCAATGAGCAAAGAAATGTCTCAAGGACTCATTTCCAGTCTCATTACCAATTGATACATAACTGCCCCTTTAAGAGCCAAACATCTAGGGGGAAACGCAACTAAAGTAATACAGTTATTGAAGTACATCCATGGATTACTTAATATTTTATTTAATTCAATTCATACTCACTCTGATGCAACTCTGCCTTTGAAAGTCAGCAATTAATCAAGCTGTTAGGGGGAAATTTTATAATGCTCAAAAGATTTTCACATTGTATTGTAACATTTAGTATTTTGCCAGATTTTGAAACCATAATTTTGAAGAGAACCTCAAAGCTCCACTGCGCATTATCAATTACCATGTCAGCTATCTCTCCTAGTACTGTCTGTAAACCACTGCTATTTGGAGCACACCCAACCTCCTGATAAAGCTATGAAATACTGCCTTGTCAGCATGGAGTTGGACTTTTTTCAATTATCTATTGAAAAGCAAGAGGCCCACATCCAACTCCCCCTTTAGTTAGCTAAGTAGCACTTACATGACCACTTACGTAAATTTTAGATCCTATGATCCTATATGCCTACAAGGCATATAATTTTTTGTAACTGCTATACAAAAGAGGAGTTGCCCATCCCCCAACCTTTTAAACCAATATCCTTCAGGTTAGTGCATAGTAGGAGATGCAGTTTCCAGGCTTCTCTCAAGCAGAGAGCCCTGAACCTACACTTCCCAGCAAAGTGCCTTAACTACCACGTGTCAAAGCAGGACATAGCCAGCCACGTCTGGGACCAGTCAAGGGCTGAAGCATCAACCCAGCTCAGGATGGTGAGCAGAATCTGGGGGACAAACTAGTTCAGGTAGCTGGGAAGTCAATCAGAGAGTGAAGTCCAAAAGCACGGTAAGTCAAAGATATAAGAAGAGTAGACAGGGAGCAAGATTTCCAATAAACTAAGTCATAAAGCCAGGAGATCAAGCCAAGAACAAAGTCTAGGAGCAAGCCAGAGGGAGCAGCAGAGTGGTCATGGGTCAGATAAAGCCCTATTGCCCACACAGTTTCTGTCCCTATATATGGGAGAGCTGACCTCAGCCAGCCATTCTAGTAACCAGGAAGAGGGTGGAAGGCTTCAGGCCAGTCTTGACTAGTCTGGGAAATCAGCTGTAGGTGTGGCAGACTCTGATGAGCAGCCAGGATGCAGCTCCAAGTTCAAAGTCATGTCCTATCATCACCCCCCAGCCCAGTGGTGGCCCCTGGGGACTGCTGATCTGGGGTGATCCGTGGGAACATTCTCAGCAGGTCAGGATGTTTTCTGCTGGTTCCCATGTGTAGTCTTTGGGCCTGTGTCCCTCCAAATTTACTCAGTAGTGCAATTTCTCCACTTTGAATCTAAAATCTCATGGACTAGGTACTCCTCCAGTCCCTGGATTGTTACTGTGGTGGTGGAGGTTGGGTACGGTGTGGGAAAGAATTGTGTATATGTGATCTGAGCAATGACATATGGAATATCAGGTGGATCTTCAGCATACAGGAGAGTTGTAGTTCAAAGGCTATCAGGTTAATCTGGCAAATGATGTGAAAGGGGCCAAAGAAGCAGTGGTCCAGCTTTCATGACCGCTGCTCCATGTGGAAGTATTGAGTTCACAAATATACTTTCTGTCCCACAGAATAGGCATGCACTGACTGGCAATGCTTACATACCTCTTTTGCCCTTCCTAGGTGTTGTTTTAATTCCTTCTCTGGACTTTATCAATGTGATTTACCTACTTCATAGTCATGGGCTTACCAAAATCTGTAGTAAGCTGGAGTACAACACATAGCTGACAAAGAGTAGTCTTTGTCCAGTCAAGGCATGTCTGGAGTTATTGTATGTGTGATCATTAGGAGTTAGAACCAGTTATTCTACTGAAAATTAAGCTAACAATGGATGTATTGTTCTAACATCTAACTGGTCCTCTCAGCCTGCCCATTTGTCTGGGGAGAGTAAACCAATGTGAGATGGGCATAGATTCCCAGTAGGCTCAGAGCTTTATACAAGAACTGGGAGATGAATTGGGACTCATGGTCTGATATGATACAATCTGGGAGGCTGTAGAGTCATATACCATGTGGTCCAATCACAGCTAGGAAAAGTCATTTGCTCATGGAAGGTCCATGCATGGAATAAAGTGAGCCATTTTGGTAAGCTGATCCATTACAGTGAGAATCATAAAGTAACTTTTCAAAACAGACGGGTCTATACTGAAGTCAAGGGACTTTGTGGAACATGGCTGAGACTACATACAGAGGGTCTGGAGGAATCCACAAGGCTTTCAAAGGGATTTCTTGGCAAAGGCCTGCACTGTCGTGTGTGGTTGTGGCCCCCAAAAGTAAGGGGAGGTGAACTGGAGAGTCTTTTTGGTTGCAGGGTGGCTTACTAGTAGGAAACCATGGCTTCAGTGAAGGACAGTTAGTCTAGCTAGGACCAGAGGTACCAAGATCCTATCCTGTGTAAATATGACCCCATCTTGGATGCAGTGTGGTTGTTGTGTGAAGATGGTCTTGTCTTCTGGGGATATTATTTGACTGGTGGCAGCACAAAGCAGGGGGGGCCAGTCAACCAGCAATATAGTGCCAATGAAGTTATGGGGCTTCAGAACATGATTGAGTTTGGATGACCCTTGAGACAAGTCTTTGTTATAATTGGCTTTCCAGGAGAGGGCATCTGCCTCTCTATTTCTAGACCCAGGCTGGTAAGTTACCTAAAAGCCAAATCAGGAAAAAAGTGGCCATCTCTGTTTCAGCATCTTAGCCTGTTGGACATAGTCCAGGTTCTTATGGGCAGCAGAATTTTCACTCTGTGACCACCCCTTCAAGATAATGCTGCAACTCCCCAAAGACTACTCTGATGGCCTAGAGCTCATAATTCAAGTTGTCACCATTTTGTTCCATTGGGGTAAGCTTGCAGGGGAAGAAGGTACAGGGACACAGGACCAAGAAAACTATCTGGGACCAGAAGAATAGCTATGCACTGCCCTAGAAAGGAGGAGGTCTGGCTCCTGGCCTGTTTTTGCCCCAGTGAACAGTAAATACAATACCAATACCAGTACCATACCATACAATTACTACTGCAGACATGAATTAGAGCCCAGGAAACCTCTTTGGAGATCAGTGTCCAGCTCACTGAACCATATACCTTCTGATTTATTTGCTGTATTGGTCAGTCTGCATTTTTGGTGGCATTTTGTCTCCTCTCTCTACTATTCTTCCTAATAGCCACCACTTAATCTTGATGCTTCATTGACTTCTCCTGACCACAGAGACGAGATTCCCTTTACCTGAGACAGAAACAGTTGAAACCCCCACCTCACTAAAGTCATTCACAAAACTCCCATTGACTTAGATATTGACACAGAGCCATAACAGGGCAGTGGCAGTGCACAGGACAATGGTGACTGCTGTGCTGCCAGTGGTTGCAGCATGGTCAGCCACTAGCTGCAGCAATGTCTATTTTTATACCCCCTTTCCTAAGGCCACACCTGGGGCTTTCCAAGTCACACCCCTGCTACACTACTGTATTGACATACTTTTAATTTTGTCCTTGCCATCCAGATGATCCACAATTGAATTTCTGCTACCTTCAGCTTTACCTTCCTGCTAATGCATCCTTCACTACTAAACTCACATTACCACCCATCCCTTTCACCTCCTTCCACTCCTGCCTCTATATCTGCTTAGCATCCCCTTAGTAGCATAATCCACATATCACTTGAACCTCTACCCCTTTAAAACACTGGATTATGTAAAAATTCTAGTCAGCACTGTAAAGATTAATCATATCCGCACACAGAAAACATAACGAGTATGTTGTGTGCCAAATAGCACCTCTTCAATCACTTTGCTGTCTGCTTCATCTCATTCCTTGTTCCTCCATTTTCTGTGCATTTGATATGCTCTTGGGGGACAGGGACCTGGCTTTTCCATTTATCTAGAAACCACTTAGCACTCACTATCTATCCACCTGTGGATAGTGTATGAGGAAATAGAGTTCAGGCAGGAAACTGGGGCCTTCCAGAGAGAAAATGTTGAAAAATAATGGGAAAGAAATTACTTTTTAAAGCTTTATGTTTGAAATTCATGAACTCTTCTGGTAACTAAACACACAACAGCAAAGGTCATCATTAGGAATAACATGAATACAATATACCACAAAAGTGCTGGGCTTTGAGGCAAGCAATGGGATATAATTCACTGCATGTTAAACAAAGGCTTCTGTCACTTCCTTGTGAACTTACTAGGCGGACTACTGTATAGTTTCTCCTAGGCTATTGTTCAGCTGAGTTCATCATGAAGGGCCTTTGTACATGCCACAAAATTGGCATTTAAAGCGGCTTAAATGTCCTTTTGTACTGCTTTAATGGTGCTGCTGTTTACACTCTCGGAAGTGTACTGTGCTTTAAGTGACTTTGGTACGTAGCAAGATAAAACATCTCTAAGGTGTTTTAGTTTGCTACCCTAACAAAGTGCAACAGCCCCATACAGAAGTACCGGGCCCTGCCCAGCTCAGGGACTGTGTGACTCGGCTGCAGCCTGTGCAGGCAAGTTCTAATGAATGGGGAAAAAAAGTAGCGAACCTGATCTTTTTTTTCCCCTCTCCGGAGCCTGCCTGAGCTATTCTGGGGCCCGGTGCTTCCCTCCACAGCTGTGGAGAGGGGCGGGGGTTGGGGGGAGCAGTGCTTCACTCCACAGCTGTGATCCCCCCCAGGACTGCCTGGGCCGAGTGCTGCCTGGGGGGTACTGCTGCTGCCATGGCGGGAAGCACCAGCCCCTCCATAGCTCAGCTCAGGGACCGCTTGTTCCTCTAGAACCCCCCCACCCCCCCAATGAAGGACCCCCACACTTGTGTACGCACCACAGGGGTTTAGTTCAATTTAAACTGAAGCAGTGTTTTTAAAAACCCACCATTTCAATTTAGGGAGAACTAAACCAAATAAAAACCCCATGGCATGCACAAGCACCTGAGGAGTCTAACAACATTATTTAGACCATAAATTGTGCCTGTGTTTGTTCTGTAACACAAAAATCAAGGGTTTGGCATACCGCCCCCCTTATTGGGATTTTCTGAGCAGCTGAATGCATTACCCCTTTTCTGCTATTGTTCATTGTTCAGATGCATTTTGTGGTGTCCTGGGACAAATTGTTAGCACTTCTTATCGTCTGAACCTTTTAAAGTTTTGTCCAGGGACAACAGATATAGACATCTGAAAGATTGCATTTTGTTCCAGAAGAAAATGGTTTCTCCCAGGACAAATGAGACATCTGTTTATAACTTACGATAAGCATAAATATTCAGAGCAAATCATTTTATACTCAGCATATTGTAGAACTGCATAGCTAGGACTCAATAGCTTTGGGGGGGAGGGAAAGAATAGCACATAAAAGCAATAATAATAGCATGCATGCATGTAATTCTAATGTCTGTGGTCATGGTAATCCAAAGAAATGTATATACTTCATAATCAATTATGTATTTTTCAAGCTGCTATAAAACTCTTGTGTGTCATTAATGTATTTGAATACCTCTGTTTTCCTTATTTGAGCTTTTACATCATATTACATAAATCTATGGCTCACCTCTGTTGCATGTATTTGGTTTTTGCATGTCTCACAAGGAGTTACCTCAACAATACATCAAGTTATATATTTTGAATTTCTATGAAAGTTGGTAAAATAGGCAAATTTATTTTTATTTGTCTTTGGACCTTCTATAGAGATCACTGGAAAATTCTGAAGAAATGTAAATATTTGACAAAGGATTAAATATTTTCAAGAAAAGTTCTTTCGCCCTTCCTCTCCACACCCCCCCTCCCCACCTATTACTCATTTCTCTTCATTAGTAGAGTAACAAGATGTCACAAGGCAAGCATTTGTAATGAGGCTCCTAAACAATATTTTTTCAGGCTTCTACAGGAAGACACATTCTGTAGCCAAATCTTTCAAAACAAGCCCTTGCACTTAACTAAATGGAAAGTAATACTTGACAACATACTTTAAACTAATTTAGTTTACCTCCTCTTTGATAACCCGTACTGTTTAAGTGTTGCATATCAGTTAAAACATCTAATGCTAGCAATCAGTAAATTCATAAACTTTCCTTTGACCTTTAATTCCCTCATACCTTTTCAAATTTTCCATCTGTAATTTCTGCTTCCTGTGTTAATAAATCAAGAATGCTGCATCTACACCAAACTGGGATATATACTAAAGGCAAATGTACATAACAAGAAAGATGAGATCTCTGCCAGTTCCTTCAAGAACCTGGGATGAAGTTCATCTGGCCCTTCAGACTTGAATTCATTCAGACCCAACAGAAGCCCTCTGACTATCTCTTTCATTTTCTCCTTCTTCAGTTTGCCCTCTTTCTTACCCAGATAACCCCTATTAGGTGTATGGGAGCTTAATATTATTTTCGTGAAGACTGAGGTAAGGTAGCTGTTGAGTAGCTCTGACTTCTTTGTATCTTTGGTTAGGATTTCTCCGTGGCTTGTTAACAGAGGACCCACAGCTTCTTTGGTCCTTCTTTTTTGGCCAACATATGTATAGAACCTCTTCTTATTGTCCTTAACCTCCTTTGCCAGATGCAGCTTATTATTTATCTTTGTCTTCCTGATTTTGTCCCTGCAGGTTCTTCCTATTTCCTCGTATGCATTCTTGATGACTTACCCATTCTTTCATTTCCTGCGTGCTTTCCTTTTGCATTTGACACATTTTTGAAGTTCCTTGTGCAGCCAGGGGACAGAGGCACAAATTTGGGAACCTGGAAGTGTGTTGCCTGCCTGGAGCCTGAATTCAGAACATCACAGAGAGTCTGCTAAAGCCCATCCATCCTTTGGACCACTACTCCTTCCTGCTTGGCCATGTAGGCACCAACAATACTGCCAGAAATGACACTGAGTGGATAAGAGGTGACTATGAGGCTCTTGGCAAGAGAATTAAGGAGTTTGAAGCACAAATGGCATTTTCATCAATCCTTTCCATGGAAGGCAGGGTCCAGGCAGAAATCATCATGTCCTGGAAGTGAATATGTGTGGCTGAGACAGTGGTGTCAATGTGAAGGTTTCAACTTCAAAAATGGGCAGATGGGAAGATATTCTTGGGAGGAGAGCTGCTACCAAGAGATGGGATCTGTCTGATGAGAATAGGAAAGAGCATCTGTGGGCATCATTTGGCCAACCTAGTAGGGAGGGCTTTAAACTAGGTACCACAGGGGATGTGATGAAAAGCAACAGAGCACGCAGTCCAGAGGAGAAAGTTCTTGATGAAGCAACTAAACTCTGGGAAAGGACCAGAAAGCCACAGGACTACAACAGGTGACACAAAAAGGAAGTTAAAAGTCAAAATTCAAAATACATCTGATGCCTATACACAAATGTGAGAAGTATGGGGAATAAACAAGATGAATCAGAAGTTACAGCCTGTGAAAAGAACTATCATCTAATTGACATTACTGAGACCTGGTAAGACAGCTGTTGTGACTGGAATGTCAACATGGAGGGTTACACTCTGTTTCAGAAAGACAGGGTTGGGAGAAAAGGTGGCGTTGTTGACTTCTATGTCAAAAGCACATACACTTGTTCCCTGGTTCAGGAGGAAGAAGATGGCAAAGCAGAAAACATGAAAGAAGCAGCATTGATATAAGGGTGGGGATTCATTATAGGTCACCTAATCAAGAAGAGGAGGTGGCTGACGCACTCTGCAGACAGATGACAAATCTATCCAAAAGCTGAGGGATGATACTGATGGGAGAATTCAGTTTTCTGGATATCTGCTGAAAGAACTATGAGGCCAAACATAAAATGTCAAGTCAGTTCCTAACTTGTGTGAAGGACAACTTTCTCTTCCAGAAAGTAGAGGATACAACTGGGGATTAATCTATCTTGCATCTTCTCTTGACCAACATGGAAGAACTAGTGGAGGATGTGAAGATGATGGGTAACTTGGGAGGAAGCAATTGTGATAAGCTAGAATTCTAGATACTGAGACAGGGAAAGCATGAGGTCAGCAAAATTAGGATGCTAGATTTAAAAAAGGTAGATCTAATCAAACTCAAGGACCTAATAGGCCTGGTGTCACGGGAGGATAGATTGAAGGATAAAGGTGCTCTGAAGTTCTGGGACCTTGTAAGGGGCACAGTATTGGAAGCTCAACAAGATACTGTTCTAACACAATGGGAGCACAAGGAGAATGGCAAGAGACAAAGGGCTGCTAGGCTCTGGTGGACTTCTGACTGGATGCTATTGTTAAATTCAGTAACTTGGGTGGTTGACCTTTTTAAGTAATACCTCCCCATAGGCAAGAAAGGAGTTTATGTAAGAAACAAGGAACACTTTACTGGGGAAAGGAACGTGACATTAACTTGGGAAAGCACAGCTGGTCGAAACTTAAATTTCCACTACACCACAAATTCTGTCACTTTGATCTTTTCATAGTATTCATAGATTTCATAGACATCAGGGCTGGAAGGGACCTCAGGAGATCATCGAGTCCAGCCCCCTGCCCAAAGCATCCAATTTACTCTTGAAGGTGTTCAATGTAGGTGCTTGAACCACCTCCGCTGGCAGACTGTTCCAAACCTTGGGGGCTCGGACAGTAAAGAAATTCTTCCTTATGTCCAGCCTGAAATGATCTTGCAGGAGTTTGTGACTGTTCGACCTTGTCATCCCTTGGGGTGCTCTGGTGAACAGACGTTCCCCCAGATCCTGGTGGTCACCCCGATAAACTTATAGATGGCCATCAGATCACCCCTGAGCCTACGCTTTTCCAGGCTAAAGAGTCCCATGGCTCTCAGCCTGTCATCGTAAGATCTGTTTTCCTGACCTCTGATCATGCGCGTGGCTCTCCTCTGGACTCTCTCAAGCTTCTCCACATCCTTTTTGAATTGTGGAGCCCAAAACTGGACGCAATACTCCAGCTGTGGCCCCACCAAGGCCGAATACAAGGGGAGAATGACATCCCGGGATTTGCTCAAGAAGCATCTATGGATGCAAGCCAGCGTTTTGGTCGCTTTATTAGCCGCAGCATTGCATTGCAGGCTCATGTTCATCTTGTGGTCAATGATGACCCCCAAGTCTCTTTCTTCTGTAGTGCTAACCAACGTAGCACTGCTGAGCCTATAAGGATGCTGCAGGTTTTTCCTCCCAAGGTGGAGAACCTTGCATTTTTCGGTGTTAAACACCATCAGGTTCTCGTCTGCCCATTTGCTGAGCTTGTCCAGGTCAGCCTGGATCACCCGCCTATCTTCTGGGGTGGATGCTTTGCCCCAAAGTTTGGTGTCATCGGCGAACTTGGCCAGTCCACTCCTGACTCCAATGTCCACATCATTAATGAAGATGTTGAACAGGATGGGTCCCACGACAGAGCCTTGAGGGACCCAGGGCACCACGATGAGTGACTGCCATCAATTACAACCCTCTGGGTCTGACCACGAAGCCAATTTCCCAGCCAGCGGATCGTGGTGGAGCCAAGGCCACAACTGGCCAGTTTGGCCAAGAGGTGATCGTGGGATACCAGATCAAAGGCTTTTTTGAAGTCAAGATATATGACATCAATCTCTTCTCCCTCGTCCAGGTGATAGGTCACCTGGTCGTAGAAGGAAATGAGATTGGTCAAACAAGACCTACCCGCAACAAACCCATGCTGGCTATCCCTTAGAATGTTAGCCTGGGCCAGTCCATCAAGGATGGCCTCCTTAATAAACTTTTCTAAGATCTTCTCCAGGATAGAAGTCAGGCTAATGGGCCTGTAGTTAGCCAGATCCACTCTCCTCCCTTTCTTGAAGATCAGCACCACATTGGCCTTCTTCCATCTTCAGGCACTACACCAGAGCACCAGGAGTTTTCAAAGATCCTTGCCAGGGGCTGGGCTATGACGGTCACCAGCTCCTTGAGTACCCTGGGGTGCAGATTGTCAGGGCCAGCTGACTTGAAGGTATCCAGCTTCTCAAGGTGTTCCTTCACGAAGTCAGCATTTATGGTGGGTAGGGGATCCCCATCACCCAGATCTCCCTGTCCCATAGCAGGCATGGGCATCCCATTTTCTTCCATTTTGAGTTGAAACAAAATTTCAAATTTCACAGATTTCTAGCAATATGTGTTTTCATGTCAGAAATACTGGAACAAGAACAAAATATTTCATTTTGATAACTTCAAAGCACTTCATTCTGGCTTTGCCATTTTCACTTTTTTTTGAAACAAGGCTTTTCACCTTATAAAATAAAATTTTTTTTCATCAAAACATCAGTTAAATAACAAGCTCACATATATTTTCTAAACTGTTGAAGTATGATTTGCCAACACAAAAACTTTTACTGGTAATTTGTCAACCACCTATATAAAAATAAAAAATGAAAAGTAAGCAAAGATATTTAAAGTACTTTTCCATAGTAACTTTGGCAGTCATCCATTTGCCATGTGCTGGTGTGAGTATCCAGTAGACAGATGTTCATGTATTATATCATTTCCAACTTCCACACCTGCAAAACTTCATATATAGTTTGATGACAGAAAGACTTTTAGTCCCAAAGTCCTGAGGTGAAGTTGGGTATGTCATTTTTTAGTTGCTTGGGAAGTGCTGCCTGATCCCAGCCTCAGGTTCCGTCCCCTTCTCCCCTGCCACCCACATTCATTTGGGTCAGGGATGAGCAAAATGCAGCCCATGGGCCAGATGTGGCCCACCAGGTTATTCTATCTGACCCACAGGGCCCCTGAAAAATTTAGAAAATTAATATTTATCTTCCCCTGGCTGCCTGTCATGTGGCCTTCGATGGCTTGCCAAAACTCAGTAAGCGGCCCTCTGCCCCAAATAATTGCCCGCCCCGATCTGGATACATTGCTGTCTTTGGGTACTTCTGCTACTCTATACCCTCGGTAATGGCACAGTCTCATGAGTACAGTGGAGTCAGAGCTTTAAGCAAAAGCCTGGCCACAGGACAAGAACCCTTTACTCTGTCTGTTCAGTTCTACTACACAACCCATTCTGAGCTTGCATATGGTTATGGTGACTCCAAAAGTATCACTGGAATGATTCTGAGTACAAAGCTTATACAAATGGAACTCTCTTCCTCCTCTGTACTTCTTCCTTTTCATAAAATGCTGTATTCTGGGCCAATAGCTTATACAGCTGAAACAGCTCTGTTCACTTACATGTGGGATCAGAGATCTCCTTACCCCCAGACACAAGGCTTGCACAGGTTTGGATTTGAAGATGACACTTTCTGAAGATTTACACATGACTGGACTTGCCTCATTAACTGCCACTATTAAGCTTTTCTCTTGACTGGTTTGATTGGTATATTTCTGACTTCTGTTGCCTGAGGTTCTGTGTATGACGACATACTTTTATATGGTATAAAATGACCCTTATGAACTTATGGGCATGTGAAGCCTCCTAAATATTTATATAATATATTTTACATTAAAGATTGATAAAATATAATCAAACTAAACATACTTTGGTCTTTTAATGGTACACAACATGAACATATGCATTGTACATCAGGACCTGAGAGAATGTCTGTTCACCAGAACACCCCAAGGAAAAACAAGGACCAACAGTCATAAACTCCTACAAGACTGTTTGAGGCTGGACACAAGAAAAAAATTCTTTACTGTTCAAGCCCCCAGGACCTGGAATAGACTCCCTCCAGAAGTGGTGCAGGCATCTACTCTGGACTCATTCAAGAAATGCTTGGATGCTTATCTTGCTGGGACCCTCTGACTCTAACTGACTTCCTGCCTTTGGGGCAAGGGGCTAGACTTGATGATCTTTGAGGTCCCTTCCAGCCCTAACATCTATGAAATTCTGTTAAATCTATGAATACACATGATGCTGCAGCTCTAGCAATTGAGTCTTCTCCAACATGTCCTTAAGCCAGTCCCAGTTCCATCTCTGCCTTGGCCTTCCTAACTGCCCCCCTACATCCCCGAGCAACTACAGAATAGCCCTCCCTGGTGATGACCCCTTCTTTCCACTGGGCATAAGCCTCCTTTTTAGCAAGGAGACCTTCCCGGATTCTTTTGGTGAGCCACAGAGGCTTGTGTGCTCTCCTGCTCCCTTTGATCCTCGTTGGGATTACCTTCCTTTGGCCTTGGAGGATCGTCTCCTTAAGGAGCGACCACTCTCCTTGGACACCTGGCTCCCCACCCCCCCGGGACCTCAGCGCTTCTCCAACTATCCTCCTTAGCTCGTTGAAGTCTGCCCTCCTAAAATCCAGGGCCGCTGTCTTACTGCATGCCTTTGCCACCTTGCGCTGGATGGTGAATTCCAGCAGGCGATGATCGTGGCAGACTCCCTCCTGAGGGGGACTGAGGGGGCAATCTGCCACCCTGACCTCCTAGCCCCCGGGAGTTCTGCTACATCCTGGGGGCCTGTATCCAGGACATAGCAGAGAGGATCCCAAAGATTATCTGGCCCTCCGACCACTACCCAATGCTACTTATCCATGTGGGCACAAATGACACAGCTTGGAACAATCCCGGCTGGGTCAGGAGAGACCACAGGGCTCTGGGACAGGGGCTTAGGGGGTTGGGGGCACAGATGGTCTTTTCCTCACTCCTCCCAGTTGTGGGTCAAGGGCTGAGGAAGGAGAGACAGGTTGAGGTAGTCAACCAAAGACTGCAGCACTGGTGTCGTGAAGGCTTTGGCTTCCACTATCACAGTCCGCTCTTTGGTGAGAGAGGCAGTGCTCTGCTGGGGAGAGACAGCCTCTACCTCACTCTCCTGGGGAGGAGGCTCTTCTCAGCCAGACTGGCTGACCTGCTCAACTGGGCTTTAAACTAAACCCACAGGGGGTTGAGGGGATTCCACCACTGCAAACCCACTGGGCAACCTTTGTAAATCCAACAGGCTAAGGCATTTAAGGGAACCCACCTCTACCATAGCCCTGGAATTATCTGTAGGGAAGGCAGGGACCCCCAACAGGACACTTACCTGCCTGTACACCAATGCCAGGAGCTTGGGGAATAAATAGGAGGAACTGGTCCTCCTGCTAAATAAGAATGACTATGACCTCATAGGGATAACAGAGACCTGCTGGGACTCCACCTATGACTGTGCCACAGGTAGCTATACCCTGTACAGGTGAGATTGTACAGATAAAGGGGTGGGGGTGTAGCTCTCTATGTCAAGGACAGCTACACATCCCTGCAAATTGACATGGGCACCCAGGAAGGATGACTGGAGTCTCTCTGGGTTAAAATACGAAGGGAATGTGGCACAGGGAACATCATGGTAGGAGTCTACTACAGACCTCCTAACCAGAAACAAGAGCTGGACCAGGAATTCACCAGGGAACTGGCTAAGGCTGCACACTCTCAATGCATGGTTGTCATGGGAGACTTTAACTACCCAAACTTCTCATGGGAAGAGCACTCAGACAAATCCAATCAGTCGCAAAACTTCTTCACATGTGTGGATGAGCTCTACCTGACTCAAGAAGTCTATGGGCTGACAAGAGGTAAAGCATTACTGGACCTGTTACTGGCCAAAGGGGATAACCTAGTCAGCGACCTAAGGATCGATGGAAAGCTGGGTGATAGTGACTACGAGCTGATCACCTTTACTGTCTATCACAAAGCTAGTAAGTCAGTCAGCAATACAGAAGTCCTCAATTTCAGGAAAGCTGACTTTGACAAACTCAAGCAGCTCATTGTCAAGGCCCTAAGGGACAAAGACTCGACAGGAAGAGGAATCCAAGAAGAGTGGTTTCTCCTCAAGGGAGTGATCCTGACAGCACAAGGGATGGTCATCCCATCTCAGAGGAGGGGTAGCAAAAGGACACACCAACCCCCTTGGCTCAGCAGGGAACTTAAGGACCTCCTATGCCTCAGAAGAGAGACTTATAAAGGATGGAAGGATGGAATTACCACCAAGGAGGAGTGCTCAGCACTGGTCTGTACCTGCAGGGAGCGAAACAGGAAAGCCAAGGTTGCAACCGAGCTCCATCTGTCTTCACATATCAAGGATAACAAAAAGTCCTTTTCAGATATGTAGGGAGTCAGAAAAAAAGCAAGGGTTGGACCCAGAGAGTAGTGGTTGATGGTAGCGAATCATTATGGTGCTCTGTGACCAGTGGCATCCCCCAAGGTTCTGTCCTTAGATATGTTCTCTTTAACATCTTTATCAACGATGTGGACATTGGTGTCAGAAGCACACTGGCTAAGTTCACTGATGACACTAAACTTTGGGGCACAGCGTCCACACCTGAGGACAAGCTAATGATCGAGGCTGACTTGGATAAACTTAGTAAGTGCATGGACACAAACTTGATGACATTCAATACCGATAAATGTAAGGTACTCCACCTTAGGGAAAAAAACCCCGCAGCATACTTATAAGCTTGGCGGTGCTACTCTTACTAGCACCACTGCTTAAAAAGACTTGGGGGTCATGACTGACCACACGATGAACAACCAATGTGATGTCACAGCTGATAAAGCAAACAAAACTCTGGCTTGTATCCATAGATGCTTCTCAAGTAAATCTCAGGATGTCATCCTCTCATTGTACTCAGCCTTGGTGAGGCTGCAGCTGGAGTACTGCATCCAGTTCTGGGCTCCACAATTCAAGAAGGATGTCAAGAAGCTTGAGAGAGTTCAGAGGAGAGCCATGGGCATGATCAGAGGGCAAGAGAAGAGGCTTTATGATGAGAGACTGAGACCCATGGGACTCTTCAGCCTGGAAAAGTGCAGGCTCAGAGGGGACCTGATGACTGCTAATAAGTACATAAGGGGTGTACATCAGGACCTGAGAGAATGTCTGTTCACCAGAACACCCCAAGGAAAAACAAGGACCAACAGTCATAAACTCCTACAAGACTGTTTGAGGCTGGACACAAGAAAAAAATTCTTTACTGTTCAAGCCCCCAGGACCTGGAATAGACTCCCTCCAGAAGTGGTGCAGGCATCTACTCTGGACTCATTCAAGAAATGCTTGGATGCTTATCTTGCTGGGATCCTCTGACTCTAACTGACTTCCTGCCTTTGGGGCAAGGGGCTAGACTTGATGATCTTTGAGGTCCCTTCCTGCCCTAACATCTATGAAATTCTGTTAAATCTATGAATACACATGATGCTGCAGCTCTAGCAATTGAGTCTTCTCCAACATGTTCTTAAAAGCTTAAAGAGAGAGAAATTATGGACCTAGCCATGCCAACTTTGCTGCCCAAGCCCAATATCACCCAATTTTCAGTATCCAGAAGGGCCATGTCCTGAATGCCTGTGTATGGAACAACCTGGAGCAGCTCCCAAAAATTCTGCCCACAGAACAGGACACCACCGGGTGGTACTGTGGGATGCCAGGGATTGCAGTGGGGGAGCCAGGCAGGACCACTGAAGTTATTGAAAGAAATATATTATTCAATGCAAAAGTTGAAACAACACTGGGGGAAAACAGCCAGAAATGAAGCCTCCCTCCCAGGTCAGCATCATCTGGGGCACTCTCTTTTGCATACTGTCCTTCTTAGGACTCTTTCCTTCTTAGCTGCTTAGTGTCCCAGGTTTAACAGAATAGACAGAGAATGTTCTCAGGCCTACCTAGCCATAACCTTGGTGGTTATAGTGTTCTGCTGAAAAGCAGAAGATGAGGGGTCAAACCCAGAGAAGGACATGGAAGTTTGGTGTCCTACTCCCTTGGCAAGTGCCCTAACCATGAGGCTTTTGGGCTAAAATATAGGTGGATACTCCTTTGTCATTTATACATTCTTTTTTAGAATGAGATAGATTCTCTATATGACTGTATGGCCCAGGTAAGGGCCTCCCAGTAAAAGAACAAGAGAGAGCTCTGTATTTTCTTGGGTGGATGAGAATCAGCAAAGCTTTCCCATCTCTGTTGATACACTGGGCTACGCACTGAGAGAAAAATGAGAGCTGTGTGTTTACTGGATGGCTTTGGATCACACTCCAAAAGTGAGATGCACCATTTTTGTGCTAGCTGTGGGAAAGATTTGGAGGTGGGAAAGGACTTTGACCATAGTGGTCATTTCAATCTAAAATGAGACACATAAGGTGTACACATACTGTACATAAAATTCAAGAACTCTGGGTGGTTGGATTAGGATTGTGCAAAATGACTTGGAAGTCAAAAAAAACCCTGTGCAATGCCAATTAAGGTACCTTAGAGCAGTGGTGGATTTATGGTTAGTGGGGCCCTGTGATCCTTCTCATTATACAGGCAGTCTTTGAACTTATGGCAGGTTACATTCCTGGAAAAGGCATGGTAAGTCAAAACAATGTAAGTCAAATCTGATTTTCCCACAGAAACAATGTTACAATAGGGAGTTACATTCCTGACCAAGGGCCTAATGCCCAACTTTTTATAGAAATGACCATAAACACCATACTTAAATCAACTATGTAATCAACTATAAATGATATACACTGTACAGTACAAAGCTTTCTAAAGTGTACTGTATATAAATTGATTAAACAGGGCAATACAGCAAGTAATCACATAAAATTTTATTTAATCAGAAGGTGAAGAAACACCTTCATCAGGGTCGTGGAATTCAGAAGGGCTTCTGTGGGGAGATTCTGGGGAGACTTAGGACCACTTAATGGCTTTTTGAGAAACTGATCCAGGGATGTTTGTTTTGCTGCTGTCTTTTTCTCATTGTAAATTTCCCTGTAGTGCCGCAAGTGTGAGGACCTAGCACCATTAGGTAATAACATGGGTGTAAATGGCAAAGTGGCGCAAGTGAAAATTGCCGTTAATGGCAACGCCATAAATCGAGGACTGCCTGTAATGCCCCAAGTGCTGTGCCCTTTCATTCTGCATGTGTCAAAATCCAGCATGTGTAATGAGGAAATGAGAAAAAAGGAATTTTCAAATATATAAATCAGCCTGAAAACAAATGCTAGCTTCTAAAATTAGAGACCTAAAGTTTCCTTTGGTCATTTGCATTTCTAAGATTTTGTATTGCTAATTGATTTAAGAATACAATGCCTAGATAAAATTATAAATTGGTATTTTTTTTCTGTTGAAATTCTAATAGTCAGACTTGCAGCAGCAGAGCTTTCCAAAGAGCTTTTTATTGCTAGAAAATATAAACCTAAGTGCTTGATAGAAATCCAAGTAAGTTTAGTCATCTTAGATTAGCCCCACGTTTGAGCTATGTTGATTAAGGGAACTAGAAGAGTGTGCTCCATAGCCAACCTGGCTGTGTCAGCATTACCTAAAGCGTGGACTCTGCTCTCCAGCAGAAAGTGACTCCTGCCAGAAAATGCTTTTGTCATTCAGGCCAAACGGCACATCTCTGGTAGTAGAAAAAATCCTTCTGGTGATATGTGTAGCTAAACTGGCAGCAGCAGTTCTGTGCAGACAGTTCCACAGCCATAAAACACACTGTGGTTTTGGTAGCATTTTAGGTTTATTACTGCACCAAGCTATGCTCCCATTTCTTAGAGAGATACCAAAGACTCTCCTTATAAAGCAGACAGATTGGCAGGGTCTAAAACTGGGCTCATCTTCATTTAATTGGGAGCTGTTAAACTGAGCTCATCTTCATTTAACTGGGAGCTATTTATATATCATCACTTCCACATGCTGCAGGACAGGCCTTTTTTGATCCCTTTCATTCTTTTCCTGACAGTTGCATGCAACTTACAGGTTCATCTTGACAATCCAATCTTATCAAAATCCACTTCAGTAAAGCCAGCAGTTCTCTGTCCCACTGGAATACGTTGTATAATTCTTCCATTGAAGACTTAAATGCTGTGAACTTAACAAAGAACCCATTTCTTCATTTATTTTTTCAGTCTGCCCCTCCAGAGACCTCTCCAAAATACTGTCCAATCTGCCCCACATTCTGCCTGTCCAGAAGTAATGTAACATTCAGTGTGTTAGTGGGACAACTGGCTATTTTTTGTGCACAACAGACAAGTTCTGCAGTGTGTTGCTCCTTCCAAAGAAAAGAATACTATTTGAGAAAAGAGCTTTGAGAAGATATTGGAGGTTCTCTTCTTCTTACATCAGGAGTTTGAAAAGGGAACATAGACCAGCAAGTCATTTTGAAGGAAAAATGGATCTCATTTTAAAACAGTTTAAAACAGCAGCTACAGCTAGCGGGAAGCTGACTTTGTGCCCTCTTGCAGCAAAGAACAATGATGGTTCCTAAACCTGGGCCTGTACAGTTATTGTGGTGACTCTGCCTATTTGTACTAGCCCACCAATAAGTAGGCTGTGAGGTCATATAACAGTACAACTTATTTCAATAGCATTTCTCTGTTTTCTCCCCTAATGCTGCAGTTTGTACCTTTCAAATGGCAGTAGGTATGCAAAGAATGTTATTTTTCAAAAACAGAAATGACCTCCCTAGAAGTAACATATGAACATGGAATTTCAGACCAGACCTTTGGTCTAGTGGAGCTGGTATTCTCCCTTTGGGACTACATGATACTTCATCTTTCAAAAGAAAGCAAGCAAAACAAAACCATAATGCTCCTATCAAGTTATGCAACTTTGTTTATGATTCCTACTGAGTTCAGTTTATGCCCTGCAGTGTAGCACTCTGATTTTATCATTTATCATTACAGATGTTATTGTTAAGCAACATATTTATCTAGCAGTTTTTAAAATTCAACCACAATATTTGACTGGAGGAGCGTCCGATGATAATGCATTCCACAGGTGTACTTTCATACCATGCAAAGAAGGAACATTTTCTTTCATTTGTTCTGAATGTACCAGCTATCAATAGAACTGATTTTTTCTCTTCTCCTGAGTCAAGTTAAAATAAAGTTGGTTCACTTCCGTGATACTCCAAAAAATACATGCAAACAGCTAAATGCAGTAGCAAGAACTTTGCTTTTTTATCTTGGAAAGCTAAAACGTATGAGGGGGAAGGGGAATAGGAAATAAAAGTACAGTTATAAAATTTCAGGAAGCACATTTGGCATATATTGCATATCTTTTGAAAAAAGGCCATGCAGGAATGTAAACAATTGATAGAGAAGGGATTTTTTTTCTAATCCCGAGAAAGTCTATGAAGAAACTTATCAAAGTAATATGACGACTCCAAGCTGAAATTAAAAAATAGCCTTTACTCAGAGCAGGATTAAACTGCAGAGTTGATAGAAAAGTTGATCCTCTTATTTTGGAGTTATGCCTCCTGTTTATTTTTTAAAAGCTTTCATATAATGATTGAAAAAAAGTTCAAATTACAGAATATTTCCTGTTTTCTTGGTTGCAATTTGAACAGGCTACATCACACATCCGATTAAGAGAGAAGAAAACAGTAACATAAGAACATTTTGAAAAGCATCTGCTAAAAGTTACTCTTTGGTATTATTAAGGCCGCTTGACATAATACTAATATTAATAATCAGAAGTGCAATTACATTGATTAGAAGTCTACAACTTGTAGGTCTTCTGAAAATCAAGCCACAAATTAGATGCCTAAATATGAAATCAGGAGATTCACTTTGGACTTCTAAGCTTTGAAAATTGGAGGCCATATAAAAATATTTTTTAAATTTACAGGGAAAAAAATGAATTTGTATCACCAGTGTAGCAAAGTAATATATTTTATTTTAAGAGGGTGTTGAACTGCTTGGATGGGGAGAAATAATTTATTATACTGGGAGTTAAATATCTGATTTTTTTTAGACTCCTGCCAGACATGCAGGTAAAGGTACACTTGCATATCAGATCCCATCCTGCCTTAATGGGAGATGGTAGGATTGAATATCAGATCCCATCACAATCCTAGGGTCCCCTACAACAGCAAGTAGCAACTTCCCATGTCTGGAAACCTGCAGCTTACGGGGCTCTCAGGCATGGGGGTATATAATAGTTGCACCCAGGAGGCACCCAGATCAACTGGCAGGGCTCCCAGCCGCAGGGTGTATCTGACCACAAGCTCAATTAAAGTCATTATAGAAACCAGCCACAAAGTTGTTATATGGTTTTTAGAATAACTTTGCGGCTTATTCCTCATTTTATCCTGTCAGTAATTGATTGATTGAATGGGTGCCAAGTCACAACTTGAGATGTGATTAACTGGTGTAACATGTGGCAGGGGCCTTATATACTTTTGAAAATTGTATTCTGCCTCCATCTGCATCTGTAGAGGCCTAAAAACCACTGAGAATTTTTCCCAAGCACTTTAGGCTTAGGTTAATAAGTAACTTAGGCCAGTAGTTCTCAAACTTCCTAAAGTCACAGAACACTTTCATATCACTTTTTCAACCATGGAACTCCTACCCTTGGCTCTACAGGCCATGTGAGCTGATATGAAGCCAGGTGACCCAACCTGGTAGTGGCCATGCACTGCCTTCCAACCAACTTCACCATTTCTTGGTGGACCCCTGATAATGTATTGTGGAAATCCAGAGTTCTGTGGAACACAGTTTGACTTAGTCATTTTGAAAATTTTACCATAAGGCCTACAATGACATAGACAATTTTATATTTAGGTACCTAAATACATTGTGTGATTTTGCTAAGCAAGAAACACAAAATTATCAGATTCCATGAGAAGCGAATCAGCAACTATATATTTGTATCTTAGTTGGCATGTCTACATGTGCATTTACCTTGGCTTAAATTTACAGCACAGTAAATTTAATAGGAGGAATAGACCATAATCTACACTTACAGGCATTAAAGCACATTAACACTGTGTGTGGTTTGACTTGGGACTAATGTTAGTTCCAAGTCAGTCCATACATACAGTGTTACTGCACAGTAAGGTGTAAACACATGTGTTACTGTGCAGTAACTAATTAGGCGTAAATTTAATACCTGCATAGTGCAGGTATCCAATTTATGCTAAAGTTGGCATAGTTTCATAGTTTCATAGTTTCTAGGGTCGGAAGGGACCTGAGCAGATCATCTAGTCCGACCCCCTGCCGTGGCAGGAAAGAGTACTGGGGTCAAACAACCTCAGCAAGATGTGCATCTAACCTCCTCTTAAACACCCCCAGGGTAGGAGCCTGCACCACTTCTCTTGGAAGTTGGTTCCAGACCCTAGCTGCCCTGACTGTGAAGTAGCGCCTCCTGATATCTAACCTAAACCTACCCTCTGCCAGCTTGTGACCGTTATTCCTGGTCACTCCTGGCGGTGCTCGGGGAAACAGTGACTCCCCCAATGCCTGCTGATCCCCCCTGACTAGTTTGTAACAGGTCACAAGATCCCCCCTCAGCCTTCTCTTTTGGAGGCTGAACAGGTTCAGGTCCCGTAGCCTCTCCTCATACGGCCTTCCCTGTTGTCCCCTGATCATACGAGTGGCCCTCCTCTGGACCCTCTCCATGCTGTCGACATCCATCTTGAAGTGCGGCGCCCAGAACTGGACGCAGTACTCCAGCTGTGGCCTGACCAGTGCTGCATAGAGGGGGAGGATCACCTCTTTGGACCTGCTCGAGATGCATCTGTGGATGCATGACAAGGTGCGGTTGGCCTTCCTGACTGCACACTGCTGGCCCATGTTCATCTTGGAGTCAATGATGACCCCCAGATCCTTTTCCGCCTCTGTGCTGACAAGAAGGGAGTTCCCTAACCTGTAGGTATGGTGCTGGTTGTTCCTCCCGAGGTGCATCACCTTGCACTTGTCTGTGTTGAAACCCATCCTATTCTCGTCCACCCACCCTTGTAACCTGTCTAGGTCTGATTGTACCTGTTGCATCCTTCCAGTGTGCCCACGTCCCCCCACATCTTAGTGCCATCAGCAAATTTGAACAGGGTGCTTTTTACCCCCTCATCCAAATCACTGATGAAGATGTTGAACAGTGCAGGCCTGAGGACCGAGTCCTGCAGAACCCCACTGCCCACGTCCTTCCAGGTTGAGAAGGACCCATCCACTACCACCCTCTGGGTGCGGCCCTCCAGTCAGTTGGCAACCCATTTGACTGTGTGGGTGTCTATACCACAGCCCCCCAGTTTCTTAATGAGAATGGGGTGAGAGACAGTGTCAAAAGCCTTCTGGAAGTCCAGGAAGACTATATCCACTGCTACCCCCTGCATCTAATGATCTGGTGATCTGATCATAAAAGGCCACCAGGTTGGTCTGACAGGACCTGCCACTGATGAACCCATGTTGGTTGCCCCTAAGCATGCAGTCCCCTGCTGGCCCTTCCTGGATGTGTGAAATATGGCATAAGTCACCATATTTACTGTGCAGTAATTTCAGTTGCTGCGCAATAAATGTGCATATGTAGATGCACCCAGTCAGCATTTGACACATATGCAATAGGATTGACTGGATTTACTGAAATAAATGTTCCAAGGCAGATAAGGAATGTGACATATGGTATCAATTTAAGAAAGAGGGGGGAAAGTGTCAAAAAACATGGAAAATAATGGGAAAAATAATAGGAACCAGCTCACACTACTAGCATGCATCTGGAGCAATAAAACTTTGTATTTCTACAAAATACTGTTGTGTCTTTGTCTTGTTCGTGGCTTATTTTGCTGCAAAGAGTTGTAAAGTTGTATGTTAAATGTGAGACAGGTACAGCATAAGACAATTCCCAGAAGTCCCTTACTCTTAACCTCTTACTTTCATCTGGCTCTTTTCATGAACAATACAAATATGGTTTAGACTCCTCCATCTTAAAAAAATTATTCTGCTGACCCCACTTCCCTCTCCACTTACCACTCAAATTCCCTGCTTCCTTTCATCTCTGAGCTCATAGAATATGTTGTTTAGACTTGATGTCTGAAGCTTTCCCCCTCCAATTCCATTCTAGACCCTTGCTAATGCAGCTTCTGCCTCTGTCACTCCACTGAAGTTGTTCATCAGTCTCTTTAGCTCTATTTAAAACTCAAAACCAGAACTCTATCCTTTTCCTCCTTGATGAAACTTTGTTAATAAGAACCATGAACATCAACTATGAACATGCTCTTCTATTTGCTCTTCCCCCATTTTTTCTATGATTCTCTCTTCAGCTAGTTCTCCTACCTCTCTAATTCCTCCTTCAGCATGTTCTTCTGATGTTCAATTTTCCCCCACTTCCAGCTTCCAAAAAGGTCCTTCTTTGGGCCTGACTCTTAACCTTTTTTCATCTTATCTCTAGAGAATCTAATCCTCAGAGAAACTCAACCACCTCCTTGATGATGACTCGCAGAGGTGTTTATTTCTTCCAAAAGTGTCTTCTTCTGTCCAAGCGAATATCTCGTTTCTCTCTCTAACATCTCCTCATGGATGTCTAGCAGTCAGCTCAAGTTTATCAAAGCTAAGACAAAAGTTCTTACATTTTTCCTACTATAACCTCCCCAATATCTCCTTTCTAAATGACTACTATCATCATCCTCTAACCTATTAGTCTGGCCCACAACCTAGTTATCATCTTCAACTCAGGCCTTGTCTCTGGATTCTCACAATCAGGCTTGGACAAAAACTTGCTCATTCTTTGTTTATACCATTTTAAGGTATAGTTTTATCTATAAAGATATAGTTTTATCACAAAGATAAAGCTCTCAATCAGACCCTTATCTTTTATTCCAATTACTGCAACATTTTTTCCTCTGTCCTTGACACATTTACTCTTATCCCACTTATATTCTTTCAGAATGCTAACATTTTTTCTCTCTCTCCCTACCTATCATTTCTTGTTTGCTACTGAGTGGTCAGCTCACAAGTATAATAAGTTATATTATACTATATAACTTGATTATGACATAACTGGTTCAAAGTATGTAGATTTAAGATGGACTAGATAGATCAATATATACACACACATGCACATAGATATACACTTTGAACCATATGATACCATTGGATGGAAAATAGTATGGAAACATTATTTGTAATAGTTTATAGATAAATAAATATATTTGTTCTGTATGAATTATGTATTTATTCAAGTAAGAAACTATTAGTTCTGGCATAAGCAACTCTCAAAAAAATTAAAATAATATTTGTCTATTGTTGCTTCATTGTTCATGTTCAGTAAAAGCTTTCCTCAACATTCTTGGGTCATACATTTAAATATATTCCTCCCTATGTTTTTACAAGGAAATCCTGTTCATGGCAAGCAATATCATCTGCTCAGGGAAGTCATCTTCACAGCTGGCAGTTAAGACCAAGAAAAATAAATATCTATCCAAGATGCACAGTAGGTGTTCAATAACATGTCTAAGTTCTCCTCTCATAACATTCATACCGTAAACCATGTCACTATCAATTCAATTAATTTAATGATTTTTGCTTGGCCTTTTTGCCAAGCAAAGCACAAAAGCAATGTCTGTTTCCAGTCACAGGGCTAGTCTATGATGTGACAGCCAGAACCACAGGGATTAATAAGCAATAAATATGTGCTTCTTAAAGGCATTTGGTATTTTGCCTAAACAGGTAATATTAGTTAATATAAAGCTTGTAAGTTTGTAAACCACAAATGTAACTTGTCTGTCATAAGTTTAACCAAAATGATAAAATTAACTGTTCATGGAACTGACTGGGCCTCATAGACAAAGATGTAGATGTGAGATTAGCTGACCTAACAGCTTCTGCTCAGGGTTCAGCTTTGACAATAAAAAACTGAATCCAACTGCCTGGCTCACCCAATACATTCCGGGAAAGCACATCCCAAGAAAGCATATTTAAATGAAACCTAAAAGGGGTTGGGGCTTAGGCGGAGCAATGGTAATTTCAAACCTAAAGGTGCTGCATTGTAATTTGCTTATTGGATAAACCTGAGTCTAGGTAGTAACCTTTTATGAAAATTTTTAACACCTTTAAATCCCATAGGGAAACAGCTATAGAGCAAGATTGTGAGTGGCTCTAAAGCAAACAGATTAGCATAAGACTAGGTATAAAAAGCACATGCATCAGGTAACCAACAGGAAGGAGGGAACAGAATGGTCATTTCTGTTCCACACCTGGACCCTAGACTTCCAGTGTAAGTGAAGACCAGATCCTGATCAAGGGACCTTCCCCAGTAATCCCTCTGACAGCATCAATCGGGGATGCCTGACTTCACTTGAATCATTTGATGTGTACCTGGCATTGAGGGACCATCGATAAGTTGCCAGCCCATGTCTGTCTATCTGTTGTTTTAAACAGCCCAGTGGCTAATACCCTCACAGTGCCCAGTTGGCCTGCGGCAGAATTGATCTATCTGTTGTTATTATCTGTTATTTACTATTAGCTCTTCAATACTGCATTATCTGCTTATCACATTTATCTTTCTGTTAACTGTTGTGTGTGTGTAAGCTATAATAAATTTGCCTTTACTTCACTCCCAGCTTTGCCTCCTCAATCCAAAACTGAATCAAACAGCCCAATTGGCCTGTGATAAAATTGATACACTCACAGTGCCCAGCTGGCCTGTGACACTATGACCCAGTGCTTATAATGGAGATGAACAGGCCCAAGCATGCCCCTCCCACCTATGTCCACTGACTCACTCTAAAACTGGAAATTCACCAATAAAGGTGCTCCAGGCTCATTCCCAATGGCTGCTTTTCAAGCACTTCACAGACTGAGAGTTTAAGAGCTGCAATTGGGGAGAAGCCCAAACCAGGCTCACTGGAAAATTTCTGTGTTTGGAACAAACACACAAACATCCTCATTGTGATTTGCCAACAGTATGATGTTGACAAGCTATTCAATGACTAAATTCCATGTGAGTTCTGGACCTTGGTCTGAATCTGATATTTTTCCCTTAAAAGATTCTTTCTTTTTAAAACCAACATTATGGAGAAAGAACCCAGTAGTGAATGTAGCACATTGCTCCCTTGCTGTGCAAATTAGTCCTGCTATCACTCCTTCCCTATAGGGAGTTAAGAAGCCTGCAATGGAGATTTCTTCTGAAAGCCACAAGGCATTACAGAATTTTACCTGTATATGGTCCATGTTGCTTTCATATTAGCTCCTCCCAGCTGAGCTTAGACTTCTTTGGGCTCTTATATGCCTATGTAGCACATAATTGGCACTTCTTATAAGAGAATAAAGATTCCGTGGTAGGTGCTGTCACCAGTGGTTGGTGCTGTCTCCTATTTCCTTAACACTTAATTTTTCAAAAGAGCAACAATGCACTTGTTCTAATTTGCTCCAAGTAACTTCTGTGACACTAAATTAGTGACTAAGCCTCTGCTCAATTGAAATTGGATTAAATGAGGGACAGATTAACATGACTGGCATCCTTTCATCTGCGAGAGATGGTGGATATTGTAGCTTATGCTGTAGATGGTTTGCAGCGTCTCAAGTGACTGAATAGTCCAATCAGAGATTTGCATGATCTGTGGCAGTGGTTGCAAGTATATGGCCTGTGATTGGGTGGTACAGGAGTTGCTTGCTTCCTGAAGTCTCTTTTCTCTTCAAGCTGTTGGAGTCAATTCCTCTTGTGAACTTTAATGCCCTGGTGGAGACAGTGACACCACCTATTCTGATCACTTGCCACAGTTTCCCATTGGTCAGGATCAATTCCAAATGACTTCATATCGCTCTTGTATACATCTTTGCAGTAAAGCTTGTGACATCCTGTTGTTCTTGTTCCCTCTGACAGTTTGCCATATAGCATGTCCTTGGGTATACATTCATATTCCAATCTGCTCAGACGGCCCAGCCAGCACAGCCATCTCTGAGTAGGGCTGTCACATTTGGTAAATTTTCTCTTTGAAGAACCTCTGCAATGGCAACTTTATCTTGCCATTTGATGTTGAATATGTGGTGTAAACAGTGCAGACGGAAGCTATTTAACCTTTTCACTTGATGTGCATAAGTTGTCCATGTTTTCCCACCATACATGAAAGTGCTGAGTATGCAAGCTTTGTACACTAGCATTTTGGTCTTCATGGTAAGCTTTGGGTTATTCCATGCTCTTTTAGTTAGCCTGTTGAAGGTGGTAATGGCCTTTCTGATGTGCATATTAAGTTCTTCATCCACTGAGAGGTTCGTGGTCACTGTGGAGCCTAGGTAGCTGAATGTTTGGACTACTGCTAGCTGGTTCTCATTAAGGGTAGAACTTGTGGAACTCCCTGTCCTAGCACAACTGTTTTATTTATACTCATGGTGAGAGCAAATGCCTGACAAGCTCTTGAAAAGCGATCCATGAGTTCTTGCACTGGGTCTTCATCATGGGCTATAAGGACAGCATCATCAGTGAGTAGAAGCTTCCTGATAAGCACCTAACTTTGATCTTTGCCTTAAGTCATGACAGGTTGAAGAGTTTCCCATCCAATCTTGTATAAAGGTACACTCCACCTTCCATGTCTTTAAACGCACGGTTCAGGAGGACTGAGAAGAAGATTCCAAAGTATGTAAAGACAAGAACGCCTCCTTGCTTCATTTCACTTTTCATCTTGAAGCTGTCCAAAATGGACCCATCAAACTGAACAGTTGCTTTCATCTTGTCATAGAAGGAATGTATAAGATTTAACAGAACTGGTGGGCAACCTATCTTTTCTAGGGCTGCAAATAGACCTCCGCTGACAGTGTCAAATGCTTTGGTTAGATCCACAAAGGTGATGTACAATGGTTGGTTTTGCTCTCTGTAATTTTCTTGAAGTTGCCAAAGGGAAAATATCTATGTCTATGGTTGACTTTCCAGCCCTGAATCTGCACTGAGATTCAGGGTAGACACAACTCACTAGCTGTTGTAGGTGCACCAAGATGACCCTTGTGAAAATTTTTCATGCTGTACTTAGTAGCAAGATACCTCTGTAGTTGTTGCAGTTGCCCTTATCACCTTTATTTTTATACAGAGTGATGATGTTTGCATTACACATGCCTTGTGGTACCTTACCAGCTTTTGAGTAGCAGCTGATGAAGATATGGTAGTAGGCTTTCTTTCCTGCACTTGAGACTTTCCACTGGAATACCATCTTTTCCAGGAGCCTTGCCACTTTCTAATAAATCAATGGCCTTGTTCATACTGTTGGCAGTGCACTCTTCTACAGTGGGCTCCACATCTAACTCTGACATGACCTGTAGAGTTGGTACTTGGTCTAGTGATTAACTGGTGATGTTTCTTTCTTGAGGGTATAGTTCTGAGTAGTGTTCAGCACAATAAGATACCTGCTTGCTTCTATCTGTAATGGCTTCATTATGGTAAAACTTCAGAGGGGCAACCTTGTTGACAGTAGGGGCTAGAGCTTTCTTCAGACTATCGTACATGACTTTTAGGCTTCCTGTGTCTGAGGCTGTCTGAGGTTTACTTGGTGCCAGTGGCCAGATCATAGATGTTGAGAAACAAGAAACCAAAAACTTTCCAGCTTGGAAGCTGGAACATCAGGACCACATGTCCTGGCCTGACAGATGATGATGACCTACAGTACATGAGCAGAATATGGAAGTAAGTCTTGACTGACTGTGAGTAGCACAAACTCAACATTGATATTGTAGCACTCAAGGAAATAAGACTTGCAGATGCTAGTTCTATCTGAGAGGCCAATTATACTTTCTTTTGGCAACACAAAAGCACTGAAGAAAATTGTCTACATGGCATCAGCTTCTCTGTGAGCAACAAGGTGAAAAAGCCTATAGAAACACCCATTGGTAAGTGAGAGTGGACCATGTCACAGGGCAACAAGTCCAAGGGGCTGAAAACCCCAGTGCTAGGGACATAGAAGTGGCAGGGGAAGCCCAAAGACCCAGGGAGATGGTCCAGAAAGAGCTGTGACTTGGGGAAACTTACCCAGTGCAGGCACAACAGTGGAAAACAAGGAGCAGTGGGCAGCACCACCTGCACACTTCATTAGTAAACTCTTGGTGCGGCTGGGATGGCACAGAGGCATGATGTCATCTGCCAGCCCTGGAACTGGCTACAAGAGCTGGCATGAGAAGGAGAGATGGGGATCAGTGGCATAGTAGCTGTGTGCTCCCAGCCAGCATGCCCAGCCGTGCTACATTTCGGGGATACTGGGGACATCCCAGAGGGAGATTCTACCTCCCAGGGAAGCGATGCTCAAGACCAAGGAAGGGAATGGGGCCGAGGATCCAAGGGCCCAGCACACATCAGGGATGCAAGAGTAGGGGGAAAACTGCTGCCTCCCTGCTTTTGGTTTTCTTTTGTTTGTTACTCCTGGGGCCTGAGATAGAGGTCATATTCCTTTCATGCCCTTGCCAGAGCCGAGAAGCCAGGAGCTCTCAGGGACTCTGGGAGTAGAAGATTGCATTTTGACAGGGCCAGAAGGCCCATCCAGCCAAAGGAAATGGTCTGAGGGAGTGAGACCATTTCCTCACATTCTATGGGTTCCACAGGCCGAGCATGTCAGAGAGTAATTGGCCATTCACCAGCAGACCCACAGCCACCACGCAAACCACCCAACCCCACTGGAACACACAAGTGGCTTGACTGGGGTGACATGTCACGTAGGAACATGGAAGAGCCCAGATCATCGACCATGCAGCTAAAGACCATCAGCTTGGTGCATGGAAGGTGTGTAGCAGAGGCAGAGCCCCAGTGGTCGTCCATATGGAGCACCTCCAAGTGAGTCTGGGTCAAACAGAAGCCTCTTGCATCTACTCCTAAGAATAAGACATGGCAGATAAACAAGAGGTTTCCCTTTGGAGATGCTGCTCAGTGGACATTAGTGCCAGAGAAAGAGAAATCCCAAGCAAGGAACACCAGGCCACAAACCACTTGGGAGCAGCATCTTGAGCTTAGACATCCACATGTCATTTCATTTAGACTTCAGATGGCCATCAGCTTTGTGAACAACTTCAGTGCTTATGCACCAACACTCAATTCCATCCCTGAAGAGAAGGATAAATTTGATGACACTCTGCACCAAGTTATCATGGAAATACCATCCTCAGAGACTTCAATGCAAGGGTTGATGCAGGCATCAACTCATAGCCAGATTGCCTAGGATGTTTTAGCATCAGCGAGATAAATGAAAATGGTCAACCACTTCTTAAATTCTGCGCCCAAAACCAACTGTGTATTACCAATTCATACTTTGCTGGAAAAGAGCACCACAAAGTGTCATGGTATCATCCATGATTAAGCCACAGGCACCAACTAGACCTTGTTATTGTTAGGAGGAAAGATCTACCTTGAGTGCAGAAGACCCACAAGTTTCACAGTTCCAATTTTGACACTAGCCACTCCCTGATCATTAGCAAAGTGAAGATTACTGCCAAGAAACTACATAGAGCAAAACCTAAGAGCAAGTCCAAAGTCAATATCACTAACACCAAGAGCCAGAGGAAGTGCCAAGAGTTTGTTAAGGCTTTCAAACTCAGCATGTTTGGGAAGTCACTATCAAAGAAGGCAGAGAAAATTTAGGAAAGTTTAAGAACTGAAATCCATGAAATAACTAAAGCTACATTTAGGGAAAAGAAACCATCCAGTATGAAGGAAAATGCAGAACTGTTACCTCTCATCAACATCAAGAACACAGCTTATCTGGAACACAACAAGGAGCCAACTGAGAGCACCAAAGCAAGACTTCAACAGGCAAAAAAAAAGGTACAGAGAACAACCAGACATTGCAAATTAGTACTGGACTAAACTCTGTGATGAGATACTGACATTAAAATAAATGAGAACAAATAAGAAATCTAGTAAAAATAACAGAAGAAGAATGTTATGTCTTGCTGTAAGTGGATTGCTGGATGATAAAAAATGTTTCCTTAGAAAACAATTGATGCTTCATGGTAAAGCTTGAAAAATATTCTGTTTGGAAACAGCTCTATCTGAATGTCTTCCCACATTCATTCATTCTTCAAGCACAACCAGTTTTTTAACAGCCAAGATGAGCTTAAATTTTGAATGTGACCTCCTCAAGGGTGTGAAACTATCAGGTCTCATTTAAGTCTTTAAAATAGTCTTTGACTCAGGCTGGACTACAACTGGCAGTGACCTATTTCCTTACAACTGCTGGACACAGGTCATCAAGTCCAAATCTGAACCCCCAAATCAAATATTAATTCCAATTTTAATCTAATCCAGATCCAAATTTTCATACCACCTATTCTGCTTTTTCTACTTAGAAAAGAATATTCATTAAATGTCCTACTGTACTAGCTACATGTGAATCCTAGATAACACTCTGCATTTTCAACTATTATCTGTGATCACAGCATAACTTGGATCAAAAACTCTACTTAACAAGAACTTTAATTTACAAAATAATGTATCTATAATTGTACTAAGAATTAAATGTCAGGGGTATTTAAGTGCAAGCTGTATTTAAGCGCAAACTGTGCCTGAGAGCATTTATCTAGTTTGTTTCAACTAACTGCATAAGCATTCAGGATACAGCTATACATTAGGAACATGCAATTTCTTGTAATTAATATGTGTAAAAAATTAGTCATGTATTGCTAGGACAGGCAAAAAAATAGTAGTTTATTCAGAAATGCAATTCTGTGCTAACTTATGTTCTGTCTAACTCCCATGGAGTCAATGTGAATATACAAGATAAAGTGATCACTCAAAGTAATGAATAAAGCTACCCATTATTCAGTTTCATTGTTTTCTTCTTCATTCTTATCTCAACCTCTTTATTTAAAAAAGATAATCATACTCACCACTGATATAAAGCTTTTCATTTTCCATGTTTAACCAATCTAACCTAATTAATCTTCTCACCACTGTTACAGTATGATTGTAGATCTCCTCTCGCTATGGTTCTCTTCCCTTCTTACTTTGTATGTGTGTTTCTACCTCTCCTTTGGAGACTCTTCTGCCATACCTTGATGGGAGAAAATAAATAGATCACAAAGAAAAGGTTGCATACATACATACAATGACAGGTATCCCACCTTGGGATCATTGTTGCAGGGCTCCATCTCCCCTCAAACCCTGTCCATGCTCATCCAGTCTGGAAATTCAGTTCTGATTTTCTGGCAGCAAGCCAGATCCTTCACTCAGCTTTTATCTTCAGCAGGATTGTTTGGCCACTAACAAATAATCATTTTATCACCACATAGGTTCAAGGACTCTTACCTAGTCCCCCAAACTTCCATGTAAATGTCTCTTTCTTTCTCTTTTTCTGTTCTGTTGTATAGTGTATCTTTTAGGGAAAGGCTCACAGTCTCCCTGTCCCCACTATCTCTTCCCAATAGTCAGTATTTTTCTAAGATTCACCAGTATTCCACAGGTGATCGCACTCTTTCTGGGTCTGTTCTGAGCCCAGTAAGGTAAGTTAGTGTTGGAATCTGCACCTCCATGTAGACTGCAGCAACCATAGCCGGTTGCTCTCTTTGTCCCCTTCCTGGGAAAACTAACCTTGTTGCTGGTTATTTTGAGGCTTCTTCAGCTCCTGTTCTCCTCTGGCAACCTGCTTCTTTTATTTTTTTGCTTTGAGGCATTGGGACTTATCAAAAAGGGAGATGCCATCTGATGACATCATCTCTCTGTGCCGCATCCCAGGAGCTCCTAACAGGTAAGTGCTTCATGTTCTCTTTGTAACAGGGACTGATGTTGGTCACCCTGTTACATATCCCCCTTTACTTCAAAATTCCTCCCCCTTCCTTTACTAGAATCAGGATCATTTACTTCTTGAATAGAGTCCAGCCTCTTGTCTTTTCCCAAAAATCTTCTGACAGCCAATATTGTTGTTTCCTTCCCTAAGGAGGGGGAGAGAAGATATCTACTGTTGTATTCTTCCTTCCAGGGAAGTGCTGTACAGAGAAAGAAAATGGTTGTAAGGCCAGGGACCATTGCATAATGCAAGCATTGTCTGTTTTTGAGGATTGCAACCACTTAAGCGGAGCATAATCTGTAATTAAGATGAAAGTTCTTCCTAAAATGTAATATCTGAAGAGTTCCATTCCCCATCATCCAGCCAGACATTCCCTCTCTATACCGTGTTTCTTCTCCTGAGAGTTTGCAACTGACATAAGCTATGGGTCACTCTTCCTCTTGTATTCACTGAAATAATATGGCTCTGAGAGCTACCCCGAGGCATCAGTTTGTAGAGAAAATGTCTCCTCAAAATTTGGAGTATACAATACTAAGCCCCAACAAAGAACCTTCTTTACTTTTTCAAAAGCATCCATAGCCCTCATAGACTACTGTAAACCCTTCTGTTTCCCTATTGTCAGGTCTGTTAGAGTGGTCACCAACTCAGAAAACCCTGGGATACATCTTTGATAATAGCTCACTAGCCCTAAAATGTACCAAAGTTGCTTACGATTTTGAGGTGGTTGGTAGTTTCTTATGGCCACAACTTTATTGGCCAATGGCTTAATGAAGCCCTGTCCCACTCTAAAACCTAAATATTGAGTCTCCCTCTGCCTTACAGCACGCTTTCTAGGATTAGCAGTCAGTCCCACTCCTCTCAACTCTCATAATACTTCTCTCAGGTGTTGTTGATGTTGTTCCCAATTGTCAGTAAAAATAATAATTTCAGTTGTGAAATATGATTGATGGGAAGCCAAGATTAGGTCCACTAGATGTTGAAATGATGCAGCCACCCCATGCAGCCCAAAGGGCATGCATGTAAATTGGAACAAACCCCAGGACATGCCAAAAGCAGTTTTTTATTTATCAAGCACTGCCATAGGGATTTCCCAGTATCCCTTAGTTAAATCAAGAGTTGATATGAAACACACCTGGCCTACTTTTTCTATCATGTCATCTATTTGCAGCAGCAGAAATGCATCAAATATAGCCACCGCATTAAGTTTCCTATAGTCCATGCACAGTCTGATAGAGCCATCAGGTTTAGGTACAATTAATATAGGGCTCCTCCATGGGCTGCGTGATGGTTCTATCATTTCTTGTGTTTTCATTTGGTCTAACTCATTTTTCACCAATTTCAGCAAATGTCTGAGTAACTTTCTCCAATGGCTCCTTACTATACAACCTGGAGGGGGTGTTTATATGATGTTCCATCCCCTCTGCCTCCCCTGGCCTCTCACTAAACACATCCTGAAACTCTCTCACTAATCTTTGAAACTTGCCTTTTTGATCAGTGGATAAGTCTGCCCCAATAGCAGGCCCACCACCCTTCTCATTTGTCAGGACAGGGCCTACCTCAAAGTACAGCTCTTGGAAACCCATCTCATTTTGCATGAGCCAGCCTTCTTCCCCATGCCATTTCTTAAGTAGGTTTATGTGATAAATGTGTGACTTATTTGTTGGTTCTGTTCTCCAGACTTCATAATTCACTCAGGCCTACCCCCCATGCCACCTGAAACAGCCCCTGCCATCATGAGAATAATTTATGATTATTGTCCAGTAGGACTACCAGTACCCAGTCCACCTCTTGAAGCTCTCTCTCTCTAGTTTGGCTATTGTAATGTTTGTTTGTTTTTTGACGTATCTGACTTTCCTCTAGGTTTTCCTGAGCAATGTTCTCCACCTGTTCTAAACTGTCTTGAAACTCACGTACCTGCTTCAGTCTATCCTCTCTTCCCAGAGTCTATTCAAGCCACCCCTCACAGATTACATCTAAGAAGCCTCGTGGGCAATGTTCATAAACCAATTCAAATGGCTTACACCCCATAGAAGCCTGAAGTACCTCCTTAATAGCAAACAGTAATGGGGGTATCAGCATCCCCTTTACAGTGCGATTGAACCTTTCAACCAATCCATCCACTTGTGGATGGTAAACAGATATTTTGAGTTGTTGGCTTTTGGGTGTAGCACAAACCCCACTAAGGATGCTAGGCATAAAATTCCTCCCTTGATCTGTAAGAATCTCCTGTGGTATCCCTATCCTAGATATCCATTTTATAAGTTCCTCCACTATTTTGGGGACCTCAGAAATGGACCTCAATGGAGTAGCTTCTGGAAATCTCATGGCATAGTTTACCAAAACTGATATCCTGCACTGGTCTTGGGAAAAGGTCCCACAGTGTCCACGGCAATACAATCAGAGTCTTTCCACTAATGGCAATGGCAAAAGGGGCACCCAGGTAGGGCATATATCAGAAACTGTCTGACAAACTGGGCAAACATAACAACAGGTCTTGACCTGTTTTTAATAGAGGTCAGGCCAAAATACTCACTGTTTCAGCCATACCTCTGATTCATTATGCCCTAGGTGGCCTTCCATAGGGAGAGTGTGTGCTGGCAGTAACAGAGTCTGCCAATATTTCTGCGGTACTAAAAACTATAATACTTCATCCTCCCCTTTCCCACATTCAACCCGATACAATATGCTATTTCTTACCTAAGATCTGGGGAAAACCTCAGCTAGTCCAAGATTCACAACCTCTCCTTCTTGCTTAGCTAACCCTTCCTTAAGTTTGTGTTGGCCTATTGGTTCTTGTCCCTCTTCTTCTCTGAACTCTTCTTCTCTGAACTGACCATTCCTTATAATCTCCTCCATATCTAATGCTGTGTCTGGGGCCATGGATTATGGAATACTCTCTGCCTCCACCCCCATAAGACCCTCAGTTGGTGAGTCTTCTGCCCCCCCTCCTGTAGACTTCTTGGGTCTCTCCATTGTTTGACCCACCACCTCTCTCAGGTAGGTCCAATATACTTCCAACAGCATCAGGCATGGTTAAGTTTCTCCCAGACCCACTGCTATATCTTTAGTTCTTCCCATAAGAGTTAGTCTCGGCTGTCATCTGCAGTAAGTATATGAGTATATGAATACAAATCATACTCAATGGAGGTTCTTCATCTCCAGCCTGGGGAGAAATCATCAGCTCTTATCATAGTCTGTGTACATCTAGTATCTACTGTGTCTGGAAGTACAAAGTCCCCAATCTTTACATCTACTATCAGTTTGGTCCATCACCATAGACCTTTATATCTGCCAAAACTACAGTCCATTTTCTCTTCATGCAGTAAATCCCCTGATTCTCTTTCACCTCTTTGGGACAGAACCTTGCAATGTGACCCTGACTTTCACATCTGTAACTGATTCTTTCTCTAGGTTCGCTGTTCTTGGATTCTTTAACTGGTCCTCTAGCAAGTTCTGATTTTCACCAGTGGTTCTCAGAATCCCCCAGTCTGGTCGCTGTAACACTTCCACCTTTCCCAATTTTATTGCACATTGCCTCTCATTCTGCAGCCATAAAAGCCTCAGCTAAATGTAGGGCCTCTTCCATTGATTCTGGCCGGTGTCTGCTAACCCATTTCTGTGTATCTTCACCCAAGTCAGTAAGAAACTGTTCTAGTGCAAAGATATCCAGGACCTCAGCCACATACTTGCCCTCCAGTTGTATCCATTTTTCCAGTACTAAGTGTATGAGCTAACAACTGAGGTCTCAATTTTTCCAACATTTTATTTTCTCGAAAACATTGCCTATAATATTCAGGAGAAACTTCTAAGCAGTATAAAATTGCTCTTTTTAGTTTTTCATAATCTTTTGTGTCTGCTGTAGACAAGGCCCTGTATGCCACTTGAGCTGGTCCTATTAGTAAAAGGGTCTAGCTGACTGGCCCACCCAGATGGATCCCATCGTCTGATGATTATTGTGGAATGTCCAGGTCATCCTCATACATCATTCTAGGAAGTGTTAGGCTATCTGGTACTCAAGCCATGGCTGTTTATCAAGCCTCCATCTTCTCACTTAACTGGTGATGTGAAAGAATGCCTCTTCTTCTTGAGCCCTTACACTTATCAGTTCCTCCATTTGTGCCTGCTGGTTTTGCAGTATCCTCCAAGTGATACCATGTGCTTGTTGCCAATCCTGAGGCTTGCCTATATAAGTCCCAGCCAGTTCCATTGTCAATCTTTTTGTCTGTTTCTAAGCCTCCAGGTTATCCCTGCCTGGGTTTCTTTGAGGTGTTGAGACTTATCACCAAGGGAGACACTGTCTGAGGACATCATCACTCTGCACCACATCCTGGGAGCTCCTAACAGGTAAGTGCTTCATCTTCTCTTCATAACAGAGATGGATGCCTGTCACACTGTCAGTCAGCCACCATAGGGTAAACAGTATAATTATAAAACTACACTGCAACCTAAACCAAAAGGAGACATTTTCAGTTTCTGTATGTATTTGAACATACAACAATGAACATGAATTCCCTGATTGTTTCAATAAACATGGAATTTGGAATTTGCATGAATACGAACAATTAGTGACCACATTTGAACAAATCTGACTTCAAAGGAATCCATTTTTCCCAGCCTAAATCTAATAATCTACCCTGCATAAAAAACAATGGAAAAATGATTTAGGGAAAGATAATGAAATAGGAAACAAGAAAAATATATAATCATCTAAACAGAATTTCAGAACATTTGGATTTTTTTGAATAAACATGGAAGATAAGTAGAGGCCTCAAAAGCATATATCAGAGGCTAAGTACAGACATTCGGGAAGCCCAAGTCAAGAGTGCTCTAACTTTTGAGCTTTACTCTAAGCACTCCACATTAAGTCATGAGCAAGCAGAACACTTGTTAGCCCATATAGGGTGCAGGGGGATTCAAACTCTGCCTGCACAGACCAAGCCCATCAGGTAGGGGGACTCTCACACACCTCCCAGTGTGCCCTACAGACTCCTCAGGCTGCTGAAGACTCCCACACAGAGCCAAATGGTCAAGCCACCTATGATTGACTGGCAGGAACATCATGGCAGCACACATGGACCTGATGTAGCAGCAGCAGTAGCTCATCATAGTGTGTTCCCTCATGGCCAAGAGCCACCAGCTGGCTGTCCTGCATATGCCCACCCAGCACACTCTGTGCCCACTCTGTGTGTGTGTGTGTGTGTGTGTGTGTGTGTGTGCGCACGTGCATGCGCATGTATCCTGTATACTTGTATTCACCCCACCTCTCCCTGCCAGCACTGGTGGCTCTGGGCCTATACATGGGCAGGCTGTTCAGATCTCCACAATCTGGTTGAGTAGATCCTTACCCACATGGACCAGGAACCATTCCTGGATTAGTGTAGTAGAAGGGCTTTAAGTGCCCCTGCCCTGGCAACAAGCCACAGGTCTCCAGTTCTAGACTACTCTGGCCCTCAATCATGGGCAATGCTGCCCACAACCCAGGCTGGCCAAGCACTATCCCCCTTCCCTACTACTTTCCCAACCGTACCCAGGTCTACACACTGGGACTGCAGGGGAATATGGTCTGAGGAAGAAACTTGCCTCATGTTAATCAAATGTTGAAACTGCCAAACTTTTAGTGTGCTTATAAAACAAAAATTGTAGAACATTGCCTGCTCCAGAACTTGGAACATCTTCTCAGCTAACATTGAGAGAGAGGGGAAAGACCCTGGGTGCACCTGGTGGTTATAATATTGAAGGCGGGAAGCCATGGGGAATCAACTTAAACACAAAACCTTTGGGTGGCAGGGTGAATGTCATGTGAGAAACTGATGCCCCTTCTTAATTAAATGTTGCAGTTGCCAAACTGTCTGTGTATCTAATAAAGAAAAACTCTGGAACATTGCCTGCTCCAGAACTTGGACCCAAGCCCAGGGGGCCACTCCCCCACAGAGGGACCCAGACCTGGAGTGGCCTGACTTGGCAGGCTCATGGGCCTTGCCCCTCGTTCTGAGTACTCCCATGCCTGGAACCTCTTGTGGGCCCTTGACCTACATTGGTGACCACCAGTGGCTGGGGGTAGTAAGTTGGCCCTGGAAAGAGGGCCAAGTCACTGCTGGCTCTGGCATCAGTTTTCAGGCAACCTGGTCCCCCTCCCCTCCCACACTACTTCTCCCAAAGCAGGCCCTGCCAGATGCCTTCCTAGCTCCTTGGACCATGGGTTAGTCGTTCCGATGCACCATACCTTCTGTTCTGGGGCTCCCTCATGCCCCAGCATCTCCCATTCAATGCATGGTGTGGAGCATTCCCCCTCAGCTGCCATCCAGGGCCAGCCCCCATGGGACCCCCATTCCTGTTACCCCAGGGAAGGATCCCTGGAGGGGGCTCTCCATGACATGGTGGTGAGCAGCAGCCTGTACACAACTCCTGCCTGGGAGGTCCACAATCTCTCCATGGGAGGCAATACTGATGCCACTCAAGAGTGTCATAGCTGGATCCAAGAAGTCTTTGACCCTGTCTGTAAACTCCTTATCCTGGTGCTGTGACTCTCTCTGCTCCAAAGCAATGTGCATGGTGTCTCAGAGACAGTGGAATGGCCATCTGTGGACCTCATTCTTGGACCTTTGCAATGTGTTTCTGGGTCTGAACCAGTCATTCAAGTGCTATGATAGTGCAGGTGCAAGCAGTCGCCAGCATGTCCATTCCAACTCACCACATCAAGGTCCATTTAGTCCTCATTTTGCTGGTGCCATTTACACATCTCCACTGCTCTGCAGTTGTTCAGGTTGGATCAGCATCTCAGGCTCCACAACTGGGCCTCCCACACAAACATGGAGTCTGCAGACAAGGGAGACACCAAGAGATGTATGGTGTGTCTGCTGTCCAGACCCTTGGCCCTGCCCATGGCCAGAAGCCACACAACTGCTCATAACCTGGCTCTGACCACACTGTGGAACACCTGCATTCCACCTCCCAGCTGGGAAAAGCCTGGGTTCCTGTGGGGAGCCAGAAGGGCTAGGAACCCATGCATCCAGGTCTTCCCCATGAGCACACCCTGGCCTACCAAGGAGTCATAGTAAACTGTTCCTCACCTATAAACATCACATTCAGAAGGTCACCAGTACAGTCTCTGCACGAGTATCTGCTTTATGACGTTTAGCCAGCATGACATGGTGTGCAAACTTCAAAGTTCTCAGAACCACTGCATATGCAATGCCATATGCCCATGCAGATTACTGTGCTCCTGTATGATCCAGAAATTGTTGCACTAAAAAGCTCAATACTGTACTTAACAGTGCACTGAAACTTATAACAGGCTGAACAACTTACACAGAGATATATTCCCTGCAACCTATGGCATTGAACCAAATGACATAAGAAGACAGACCCTAACTGCTCCCCTGCTGCCAGGTTTATGGGCCCATGGAGAGCCTAGCAGACCAGATACTGTGGCTTTGTGTGTTGTGCTAAATTTAGATAAGGGGAGAACAGAAATAAAATGATAGTTCAGAGTAATCTAGTCTTAAATCTATTCCTACACCATTTTATACCAACACCAAAGGAGTCCCCCATTGGCCACAACCTTGAGAGAGAAGCTGGGTCAAGCTGAACAGACTGAGATCTGGATATGAATGCTTCAGAACAACAGTACAAGATGACCATCTTGGAGACCCCCCTGCATGAATGCGTTGTCCAGCAAGCAGCACCTAATCAAAAGCAGCAATATTTACAAATGCTCAGATGGGGGAGATGGAATCTGCACACTGAAAGATAATACCAGACAGTGGCTCACAGTTGGCCAAAGGGAACAAAGGTGCAGGGACTGGAAACAGGGGTTTTGCTGCCTCAGGTCATTGAGACCCATTGAACCTGGCACTCGGGCAGAAGAAATGAGCTCTGGCCTAGGTTAAACTGCCGCCACATGAGGAGGGGTGATCAAGGTGCCACAACGCTCCTTGAGATGTCAGCAGAATGCAACCAGTGAGTCATGATAGGATCTAGTACAGATGTTCATTACTGTGCTCTAACCTATAGCACTAAGTTTGAAACCACTTCCATCCAGGGTTATCTTAGAGTGGGATCCACCATTCTTACAGCACTCTATGTGTCCTGGCCAAATCTCTGTGTTATGAATGGGAGCTCCAGTGATCACTTGAATAGTACTGGCATACTGATTTAATGTCAGATGAACAATGTGGGAACCTGATGTGATATCTTTATCCATTGAACCAGGACAACACAGGGAGAAGCAGTGAAGAGCTTTCTCCACAATAGCTGATTAATGTCTTGCAGGAGCCACTTTTAGGGGTCAAAGGACAGTCTCCATGCCAACTTAGCTCTTGATTTCTCTGCTGAGACTGCCAACAAGAGTACATGTCCAAGAATTTTGAGCCTTTGAAGGGAGTGTTTTAAACAAAAAATTCTTTTCTAAGAGTTGCTGTGTAGGGTAGAAAAAAATAGGACATTGTCAGATTTCAAAGCCAAGGAAAAAAATTGTCTGGGGGTAGCTTTTGGCATACACAGCCAATTAATTGCAATCAAATTAAGTTGCTCTTTACTGTATTTTGTTCTTGTTAGTGCTTTTTTTTTGCAGGACAGAAACCCTCCACTGTATTTCAAATTCTTCCTTCTGCTCCCTTCCCATATGTCTGCTGCAATGACACCATTCAGTTTTCAGGTTGCTGCAACTGCTCAGGGAAGGCAAAGGAAATCAAGTCCTTAATAGAATTGCTGCATTCGGGGATAAGGGGAGGTGGCGGGGGGGGCACTCTTATTCAGTCTTTTAGAATCGCTTGTTATGTAGGAAAGTTTGGAGCTTTTGTCCTGAATCTTTTCTTCATCAGTTCCCACTAGTATATCTTTTTTCCTGATTCTTTTTTTCCTTTCACCTTTAAGAATATGTTTTTGTTTTTTGTAAGCCTCCCCAGCTGAGATCACCGTTCATCCCTTGCCAGATGTCCTATGCTATGAGTTACTTCAGGTAAAATCACATGAGTAACACCAAGACCAAAAGCCAATGATACAGAAAAAGCTGTAGCTCAGCTCCTCTTCCACTACTTTTGGATGTACAAGATGTACACGTTTTCTTCTTTCTATTTTCCCTGTCCAAAAAATGGGATTTACATTTGCTACGGATGAAACTGCCAGGGTATAAAATAGTGATTTGTATCTCTTTGTAGAAAATTCACTGAAGAAGCAATATACATATAGTAATAAGATTATTGGGAGGGTGGGGCTTAAATAAAATAAGACCAGGAGGAAATAGATCTTCAAATGATAGTGGTAATGCCATAAAATACCTTAAATTTGTCATTCAAGCTGAAATACATGTGTACAAGCTGAAATACATGTGCAGGGGGAGAGGGGAAAAGAGAGAGAGACTGTAAAAAATGGTATTCTGGATTTTCCTTTTTTTGCTTATTTGGGGAAAGCCATCCCATATTTAAAATGCTGTGAGGGACCTTGTTTATTTCCCCCCTTGCTTTCATTTTGGTTCATTGCTTAAGTGACAGAGTTAATAAATCTTCCTTTCATTTCACATACTTGCCCCATTGTCCAGTATCCAGGAAGTAGCACAAAACTTTATTTTGCCAAGTCACGGTGCTCTAACATCGTGTGAGTGGAAGAGTTTCCTGGGGAGAAGGATAAGTAACACTGCATTATTAGATCTCCCAAACTTTGAGCTTAGCAACAGCTTTGTCCCAGAAGAAGGTATTCAGTTTTAGCTTCCCTGATGAATAATGCAGATGGGACTTGAAGTACCAGAACAATCTTCTTGCCATTTATGGATGCTAAGCTACATAAAATAAAGAGCAAGATGCTAGTTCTTGTAAACAGCTATTCTTTGGTAAACATTGGGGAATGCTTTCTTTTTTCTATCCATAAGCAAAGTCTCCATTACGCCTGTAAGAATCAAACAGCTTTATTCTAATTAACTGGGAAGAAAGTCTGTGGTCAGTTCCTCCATGGAAAGAGCAAGAAAAATTCTGAGATGCCTGTTAGGATCTGAAGGTTCATACCCCTCAAATCTGAAAAAGTTCTAGATGTGTGCTTCTACTGCAGTAGATGCTCTGCTGGCATCTAAAATTGCTTTCATAGTCTCTTGGGGTTAGTTTTGCTGATAGTACTAGGGACAAAGTTAGTGAGAGGGAAAATGAAACACAAAATAAACTACTTACACTGAAGTGGCTAAGAAATGGTTATGTAAGACCATTTTTAAATAAGACCAAGCTTCCATTTCTTGAAAATGTTTCATGAGAGAATGCACCCTGAAACTGTACCAGTTCTTTTGCTGTTGTTTTCAGTCAGCATGAAAACTGAAAGCAGTCCAGCAAGCTTGACAATAGGAACTCACAAAATAGTACAGCATGCAGTCTGGGAAGACAGTCACCACTGCCTGAGAGAACTGAGGCCATTTCAAGATTGCCTTATGCAGAGGTGATGTTATGTAAGTCACACATTTTGACAAAGGTTTCCACTGAAGTAGAAATGTTATTCTGAGTGCTGAGCACAATGTATTGAAGGGGCTTCCCTTTGCTTAGATCCAGTGTTCTTGAATCAATATGCTCACTTTGAGAAGCTCTCTAACTATAGACATGTCTATGCTAGAATACTATGCATCACTTGTCTTGTGTTGGCAAAGTTACACTAGGGATTAGAAAAAAAACAAAGCCTGCATGCCCAGTATAGACAACAAACTGAAACATCTGCAGAAACATTTTAACATACAAGATCTCTTAATCCCATCTTTAGCTTTGCTACTGAATTGCCAGCACCAAAAAAAGTCTCCCTATGTTATAAGAAGGAATTGTGTTGAGAGGCTGGTAATTAGGATACCAACTATTACCCCTCATGTATCATTTCTATTTTTTTAAATATATCAGTTGTTCAAAAGCACCTATCATACACTTCAGAAGTGGCTATTGATTTAGGTACTTTGGATACACCTTGGCTAGGGACAGACATTCAAAAAGCCTGAGCCTGAATTGATTCATTCTTTGCAGGTTAGTCAAACCTGGCTAGGCTAAATGAGTTTTGTACCCGAATAGACATCCCAGAAATGCAGGCACATGCCTGCAGTGGCTCAGGTTAGAAGCCAGGGGGCGATACAGCAGCCCTCCCTCTCTTCCACAGCATGGAGCTGAGGTGGAGTGTGGCCAGGCTCCAGCAGGACCGCTGATTAGCCCAGCAGGAAATTGCTAACAGTGTTTATCACCCAATTAAGAAAACAACAGAGGGACATTACCAGCTACTTGTTAATTCTACCTGTTGATTCACCATGGACCATAGCCAGCATGTGGTCTGCTAGCTAATACATAGACACCTCCTCAGCAAGTCCCAGGGGAAGGGGGAATTCCTGTTTAGCTGGGAGCGGTGAGGGGCGAGGGGAAGCAGCCCACAGTCTCTGGAGCTCCAGCCAGGGAGCAGAGGGGATGGGCCAGCCCTGCTGTGGAGCAGAGAGCCCTGGCCATCCCAGACAGCATGCTGGGATGCTGGAGGTGTCTGGTTTGTCTTAAACCAGCAAGGGGTCTGGGACAGACATTGCATGAACCAATTTGAACCAAATCAGTTAAGTCTGATACTATATTCAACCAGGTTTTGCTCAAACCGGTTTGAGATTTTTCAAGCTACTTTATGTGCACTGAGCATGTTTTCTGTTACAGGTGTAAACCAGTTTCTGATCACTTAAACCATGATCAGAATTATGTGTAATTTCTGTCCCTAGCCTTTGAGACACCATAAACCAAACCTGATCTTCAGAAAGTACTGTGAACCAACTCTTGAAAGATCTTAAAATGTCTCAGGCTGAACACCCAACATATGGGAGACATAAATTTATTAATTTACTGCTTTTTTGTCTACTCCATAAAAATATGTGTAATAAACAGTGTCCTTATATAATGAAATGGATACATACAAGAATCAGTTCTCCAAGAAAGGGACAGATATATCCATAGAAAGAACTTATATTTGTTGTAACCTGGATTATTATTTCTTACTGGAATTATATAAGGTTAAAATTATTTTTGTATGGTTTATGGATGGCTCTGGCATAATCATTCTGGAAATTGATCTGTGGTAATGGATATTATGGTATACAATGATCACTTAATGCTTTAGGTACTTGTAAGAGATCTAATGTGTGCGTGTGTGTGTGTGTATCTGTTTCTAACTCGGGTTATACTAATACAAGAACTCTCTAATTAAGGATTTTAGTCCAATCCCACATATTTTAGTATAATCTCAAATGCCACAAATTCTTCTCTTCTCCACCCTTCTAACATGCAATGTCACAAGCACACCATGAAAGTACTAAAATGTTAAAAAGAAGTCAGCATTCTATTGAGAAAGAGACACTCCATGAAATAGCACGCGCTATCACTGTTATTGCACATTGCTGCTCTGTCCCCCAGTTAAACCAATGCTTTCTGTAGTGTTCTGAAACACTCTAATTAGAAATGCTGTCTCAAGCACTTCTCAGAATAATTGGTGATTCTGATCAGCTGCTGAGGAGGTTACTTTTCCACCAGAAAGATCATTCCAATTGAAGAGGAAAATTTACGTTCCATAAAACAAATAATGAACTAAAAAAACCTTTCAGCTAATAGCATCAATCGTACATGAAGAGAGTACATGCCTTTGGGCTGTGAGAACTGCTTGTCTTTCACAGCATGGCTGTTGTGATGTGAAATGTGCACAATGTAGTAAGCATTTCTTACATTTGTTTGCATCATTGCATTTCTACAAACCATGCTGAAGAGGCTGTGAAATGAAGCAGATTACTTCCTGTCTCTTGCTGTGCCTGCTAATAATCCCTTGACATTCACAATTTTTCACAATAAGCTTCATGAACAGTGAGGCAAAAATGTTGACACACATAACAAATTAATTTTAATCTAATTTAGTCCATTTCAAAAGCTCTAGTTTTCTGGGCTGTTGTTGTTTTCATGTATTGCTGTAGTGACTGCATAAGACTTTCAATAGAGAAATTTAGATTCTGAGTCTTTTGAAATTCCAGAGGGATTGATCTAGTGCTTTGGTTTGAAACATTACACAGAGAGGATATACCTGCAAAGTTCAAATCCATATCTAGCTCAAAAATTAAAAATATTCTCCTGCTTCCATATACAAAATTCAGGTGCATTCAGAAATGGGAAATTGTTTCAGGTCCACCATATGCAGTTAAGACCTGGCCTTCTTTTACTTTCATTGATGTAAATTAGGAATAAGGCATATTAAGGCCAAATGAAGCAAAAGTGGTATCAATGGGAGAGGACGTAAGCCAATAAATGTCTGCTCCTTGAAAGTGAGCAGTAAAGAATGATGAAAAATAAACTATTGAGATGGTCCCAAAATTACCAGAAACTAGTACAACTGATTGATATTTGTATCATAGTATCATAGTACTTAGGGTTGGTTGGAAGGGACCTAAACAGATCATCAGTCCGACCCCTGGCCCTGGGCAGGAACAGGTGCTGGGGTCATATCGCCCCAGCCAAATATCTGTCCAGCCTCCTTTTGAAGGCCCTCAAGGTAGGAGAGAGTACCACCTCCCTTGGGAGCCCATTCCAGAGCCTGGCAGCCCTAACTGTAACACCAGGAGAACAGAGCCTCCCCCAATTCCTGCTGATCCCCCCAGTGCATTTGTAAATGGCCATCAGATCCCCTCTTAGCCTTCTCTTGTAGAGGCTGAATATGTTCAGGCCTTTTAGCATCTCTTCATAGGACCTGCCCCATTGCCCCTTTACCATGCTAATGACCCTCCTCTGGACCCTTTCAATGTTAGCCACATTCCTCTTGAAGTGCAGCACCCAGAACTGGACACAATACTCTAACTGTAGCTTGACCAGTGCTGCACAGAGGGGAAGGATTATCTCCCCGGACCTGCTTGTGATGCATCTGTAGATGCACGACTAGGTGCAGTTAGCCTTACTGACTACTTCCTCACCTTGGCAGCTCATGTTCATCCTGGAGTCAACAATGACTCCAAGATCCCTTTCTGCCACCTCGTTGACAAGAAGGGTGTTCCCCAGCCTATGGGTGTGTTGCTGGTTCCTCCTCTCTAGATGCAGTACCTTGCACTTGTCTGCATTGAATTCCATCCTATTCTTATCCGCTCACCTCTGTAATTTATCTACATCTAGCTGGATTCTGTCTCTCCCCTCCAGCGTGCCTACCTTGCCCCACAACTTGGAGCATCGGTCTCTGGAGCAACTAGAGCATGGGATGGCTGTGTGTTCACTTCCTCTTCCACTCCCAAGGTCTCTGGGATTCGCAGTGCATAATTACATCAGCAGGACTCTGCAGGGTTGCTCATCACTTTCTCTCCCTGCTTCTAGGTGCCTCTGGGATTTGTAGTCCACAGTTGTGGTCAGCAGAAAGTTTGAGCAGGGGAATGGGTGTTTAGCCCCCCTCCCTGGTCCCAGACCCCAGCTGGGGTTTGTCTGAGGGAGCAGTTACCCTCCCTTTAGACTGGTCTGTGTCCCCAACTGGGTTTGCCCCCTCCCCCACCCTTTTGTCAACCATTCCTCACTGCTCCAGCTAGGAAGCAGAGGGGCAGAACCAGCCCTGCTCTCTGGAGCAGATAGCCCAGCCCAGGGATGGAAAGTATGCTGGGATCCTGGGAGACTGCGATTTAACTGGAACCAGGAAGGGGTCTGGGACAGAAGTTTCATAAACTGGTTTGACCCAAATCAGTTAAGTCTGATTCAACATGATTCAACCAGGTTTATCTTAAACTAGTTTCAGCCATTTTGAAACTGGTTTAGGTATACTGAGCTTCTGTTCTGTTACACGTTTAAACCAGTTTCTGATCCCTTAAACCAGTTTATATGTAACTTCTGCCCATAGACTATATAAATAATATGTATCACCAGTATCATATCTGTGTAACGCCAGTTCATGGAAATGCAGGTTTCACATAGTCAGAGGCCTCATATAGCCTCATCAAAGGGTCTCAGCCCCATACTGGAAAGACTATTTCTTGGGCTGAAAGTCATTGTTTCCAAATCTAGGCTTTGAACTTGTAAGCACTATCTGCTATCTGCTCTTGGTCTTTTGGGGTTTTTGTAAGGGAATATATACTGGCTAAATGAAGACCATCATTTTTTTCACATTTGCCAAAAAGGTTATTAGGGACCTCCAGGTCATCTACTTCAACCTCCATCAGATATGTTTCCAATCAACATCTTTTTCTCAGTAATTGTGAAAAAATCCACTTGTTATAGTCATAATTTTAATTGTACTGTGAATCATGGCCCCTTTATATACATTAAAACATTGTTGCAGAAGACAGAGGCCAACAAATTCAGATCAATAGGGATTCAATACTAAAGAAGCAGAGGGGTAGCTTGTACACATGTGAGGACATAAATAAACACCTGCATCCATGGTTAAGATGAGTTTCAGATAAATAGATGTTGAACTGTGGCTTGTACTGTACTTCGTTTGCACATCTTAGTTGTTCACATATCTCTAACATTGTACAGGGCATTTTCTATCACTCTCTTTAGTGGTCATCTCCTGCAGGACAAATATTGTTGGACAAACAATGATTGTTCTGGAACCATTAAATACATAACACTGCCCTTTTTCCCATTAAACTACCAAAGATTACAGATATTCACTTTACTTTTGGACCATGAATTCTTTGTCTCGTATTAGCTTGAAATTGGTGCCTTATGGCTCCTATACCATGTTTCCATGACAGTAACATTGTCCTTCCATCTTCTTAACACACCATCGTACTTCTCCAACCTATCACTTCTCCAACCAGTGAATGAGTTCTGAAGTGTGACCAATTCTTTTCAAAGCTTCCAGCTATGAGCCATACCATAGCCTCAAGCTCAAATTTTCTTCTATCAGAAAAGAAAGTACTGCTCAGTCATCTCTTGTCCCCTGTGGTTTCTAGAAATTGCCTTTAATTGTAAGTAATTTCTAGTTTTGGCATGATGTCTGTAAATGAAATTATTTCACAGGACTATAAAACCCAGATAGCTCAATTTGATCTGACAGATATTGTCCAAAAAATAAACAAGTTAACATTTGAAAAGGCCCCAAGGGATACAGCTCAATTTTAGCACATCTGCTCAACTTCCTGGCATATGTATATCCCCCATTATCTTTATTTTATGCTGACTTCTTCTTCTGGTATATACCCGAAAGTGTGAAAAGCTAAACATTGATGGAGATAGATTAGATAGTCTCAGCCCATAAAAGGTACTCCTGTTGGTCTACTCCAAAAGATCCCTCAGCAGATACTAAATGACAGCTCCTCTTTCTCCCTTTTCTTGTAAAGAAGGATCTTATAGGAACTAGCTGTTTGTGGACCAATCCCAAGGACCATCAAGGGAACATTGAGCACCTAGACAAACAATTTTTCTCAAGAGAGGCCTTACCCAGAAGGCATCTTTTAGAAGACCTCAATGGGCATGTCTACAGGTGCATTTACTTCATATTAAATTTTCTGCACAGTAACTTACTGTACAGTAAGCAGGAATAGGGCTGGCACCTACACATACAGGCAACATGGGATTAGATTTAGTCCTAAATCAGAGCAGTATGCCATGTGCTGCTGTGGCCACTGCATGGAGCTCCAGCCTCTGATGACATGGCTACCAACACTTGGTAGCTATCTTAAAAGCACACCCCCAACCCCTGATCCTGGCCCAGCCCTGTCCCTGCCTGGGAGCAGCATGCAGCAGCTCTTTCCCTGCCTACCCTGCCTCCCTGCACCATGGCTGTTCCACCCCCTGCCCCTCCCAGCAGCACCCAGTGCCCTGATGCTCCATGGTGGCCCCTGCCAGCAGTGACCAATGCCCTGTAGTGCTGCTGGCCATGCTGGCCCCACCAGTCCCACCCCTGCCCAGGCCCCAGAACAGCCATGCACCCATGAGCCAGGCCCAGGTCACCAGCTGTAGGAGACTCTGGCTGACCCCTTCCTCCTGCACTACCTGCTCCAGCCTGTCTGCCCTGCTGCCCACACCCCCCTCAACACCCCCACCCTTAGCACCACACCAGGACACAAACATAGGAGAAACCACACACACATTATTAATAGAACAACCCTCCCCATCCTTTCTCCCTCCCCCCTCAATAAACATAGCTGCCTTTCCCCTCCCCCTCACACAGTGCCCCTCCACCTCCCTCCCCACCCACCAATAAAAACCCTGTTCCCCAAACTCCACAGTCACTTCACGTATCTGACCCCATTCCTAGCTCCATCTGTAAGGGGCTGAGGGGTAGAGACCCAGGACAGAGAGCCCAGAAGCAGACAGCCAGCACCCCAGCTGCAAACAGTTCCCCCGCAGGTCCATGGACCACGGTATGGGCGAGGGATGCCTGCAGCTGGCAGGTGCTGCAGAACCTGCTCCAAGGGGATTCCAGGGACCTTCTGCAGGAAGGCAGGTTGGACCCAAGGTACCCACAGGCCTGGGATGGGGGACCAGCTCCCCTGGGTGGGCCTGGGTGACCAGCTGCTGCTCCAGCAGCTCCACGCACTGCTGCTCCAGAGCTGCCAGCTCATCCCAGTGGGAATGGCATGCCCACAACTGTTCCTTCTCCCAGGTGGCCTCCCTGGCAAGGTTCTCCACCCACCATGCCCAGTGGTCCACCACCCAGTCCTCCACTGCAACTACCAAGCACTGAAGCAGGCAGGTCCCATTCTAGCTACACCACTGGTACAGCCAGTGCCTCCACGTGGCTCTAGTGGTGGGTGGCAGTGAGCCTGTGGCAACAGTCCTGTAGGCCCTTGTGGCCTCTTCCCCATGTCTGACCCTGGCCCTGCAGAGACAAGAGACAGAAGAATTTTGTGAGAGTTTGCAACATTTAAGAGAAAAGATGATCCACTCCAGGGCCCATGTGCTGCCTGGCCTCAGATTGGAGGTTGGCCATGTGCAGGTGCCTACGAACCATGGTAACCTGGCTGGGCCCCTGGGCTGGGTGGGTGCTGCCTGAGCCCCTCAACCCTGCTTGCTCCCTGGGACTGGCTTCAGACCACCTGCTTCTCCTGACCCCTTCCCAGGGCAGGCCAGGCCAGACTGCTGGCAGCAACTGCTGCTGTGGCTTAAGCCCCCACTGATTCCCCTTCTCTGCCCCTGCAGGCCCACCACTCTGCTGTGTTGCCATCCAGCCCTCAGCACTTGGACTCAGGGCACATGGGGCTCCCGGACCACTGGGATGAAGGGCTGGCCACACCCCCACCGTCACTGCTGGGGACCTCTCCAGGGAGGTGCCCCAGGGCCGGCACCTGCCATGCCACCTCTGCGCCCCAAGCACGCTTCTGGGGGTGGGCTCCAGCTGGGCTCCTAATGGCTCGGCAGACCCTGCTGGGAAGGTCCCGCATTATTGCACAGTAATGTGTCTACATGCGTTACTGTGCAATAACTAATTGGGTGTAAATTTGATACCTGCATCATGCAGGTATCAAATTTATGCTCAATGTTGTATAAGTCGCCATAGTTATTGCACGGCACCGGGATGCATGTATATACGTGCACCTGTACTGCACAGTTATTTGTGGTTACTGCCGTAACTTAGGTTGTTGCACACTAAACGTGCACATGTAGACACACCAGTGAGGATTTTTATCATATGTAAGATTAGTTAGTGGGAGACAGGAAGCACTCCATTGCTTGCTGATTTCCAGTAGGGACACTAATAAGGGCTATTACACTTACAATTCTCAATAGCTAGGGAATCCTATCTCATCCTGTATTTTGCCCTAAATTACAGATAAATACTTCATTTTGTGTCAACCTCTCTTTTGTCCTGGCGTATCCATCGCATTCCAATACATTCCTGCAAGATAAATTAGGACATGCAGGCAGGCAGATTTTGGACAATAATCCAAAAAGAGTCTATGGCCTAGATTTTAAAGAAAATTATTCTGTAATTAAACTTAAAATACAACAATTTAAGAGTTGACTCATTTTATACTCAGCTCTTTTTTCATATTTTAAAGCAAAACAATGACACAACATGTTTGAGATATAAAAACAATCCTAAAAGCATGTTGAACTTGTTTTATGGTGGTAAGAATTAGACTCCTTGTTACTGGGCATGTCTACTGATGTGCATTTATTGCACAGTAACCAAAATTACTGCACAGTATGGGCATGCATCTACACATGCATGCCCGTACTGTTCAGTAAATATGGTGATGCTGAATTGAACATAAATTTAATACTTGCATGATACAGGTATCAAATTTATGTCTGATTAGTTACTGTGCAATAACACATGTGTAGATGCTATACTGCGTAGTAACACTGTGTGTGTGGACTGATTTGGGATTAAAATTAATCCCAAATCAGTCCACACACAGCGGTAATGAGCTTTAACTCCTGCACATGTAGATGCTGGCCTATTCCTGCTTACTGTGCAGTAATTTACTGCACGGTAAATTTGAACCAGCATAAATGCACACGTAGACACGCCCACTATGTATTTGTAGTACACAGTGTACTACAGAATAAAATATGTTTGTAATACCTTCTACTACAAAGCTCTTAATTTGATTGGGTGTCTGTTGCAATCTTTATCTATATAAATAATAATCTTTATCAATAATAAATAATAAATTATTGTAGTAAATTGTTTTTACAAGAGGCTCAAGAACAAGGGCAATGTGTACATCAGCAATACTGAGTCCCCAGCCTGTGGGCCAGATCTAGCACATGGATCCATGTCATCCAGCCTGCAAGGCTCCGCAAGGGTCTGAAAATGTGGCGTTCAGGGAGCAGTAGCAGCTAATTGCCACTCCACTACTGTCAAATTTCCAGATCTTAGAGGGAGGCCCAAAGACCAGATATCATGGCCCTGTGCACTAAACTGAGCATGTGGGACCATGCTGGATGGCATGAGGCTGAGAAGGGAAGTGTGACATGGCACAGAGCTGATCAGGGTGGCATGGGATTAATCAGGGTGGCACATGAGGCATGGGGCCACGCAAGGCAGCACAGGGCTGAGTGAAGGCAAGTGGGGTTGCATGGGACTGAGCAGAGTCCAAGGGGTGTCAGGCAGGGTGGTATGGAGCTTAGCAGAGCAAAGCAGGCCAAAGTCACAAAGCAGCACGAAGTCAATAAGGGCAATGCAGGGCAGCACAGGGCTGAGCAGGGCAGGGTAGTGCAGTGCCTAATCCCACCATATAAGTCTGATCCGGCTTGTGGACTAGCCCTGAACCACTTATCCAGTCTGTAGGGCCAAAAGATACAGCACAACTGCTGCATTATATAAGAACCTGGACAGAAGTAGAGGTGGGTATGGCAACACTGCTTCTTATTACCTTTACCCTTCTTTTTGAAGACTCTGTTTTCAGTTCCCTATAATGTTGCCAAACTTTAACCAGTTGACCTGATGTTTTCCATGCCTCAGGCTGATTTTTTTAATTTCAGCCAAAATAGTTCAGCTATCTCCAGGAACAAGAGTAAGGAAAATATATTGATACAGACTGAACAGTGAGCATTAAACAAAACACTTAATAGCTGCTAATTATATGAACACTATACAATCTGTAAAAAGGTTAGTATTATGTGGAAAATAAAGTTCATGACCATACAATAAGAGACAATATCATAATGCATTCTTACACAAAGTCTCACTTAAGGTTGTGAAGACAGCCTTATCTTTGGCATTACTTAACTTTTGAAATCTTCACTTTGCAACCCTACTTGTTTAATGTATGTTTTTTTGTGGACTAGATATAATTTACAAGACTGGATGATCAAAGAATCATAGAATCATAGAAGTAGGGTCAGAAGAGACCTTGTAGATCTTCAAGCCCGACCCCCTGCCAGGGCAGGAGAAAAAAAACTGGGCTCAAATGATCCCAGCTAGGTAGGCATCAAGCCACCTCTTAAAGACCCCCAGGGTAGGAGTCAGCACCACTTCCCTTGGAAGTTGGTTCCAGATCCTAGCCGCCCTGACTGTGAAGTAGTTCTTACGGATGTCTAAACTAAACCTACTCTCCACCAACTTGTGGCCGTTATTCCTTGTTATGCCAGGGGGCAGTAGGGGAAACAAGGTCTCTCCCAAACCCTTCTGGTCCCCCCTCTTGAGTTTATAGACTGTCACCAGGTCCCCCCGCAGCCTTCTCTTGTGAAGGCTGAACAGGTTCAGGTCCCACAGTCTCTCATTGTAGGGGCTGCCCTGTAGTCCCCGGATCATGCAAGTGGCCCTTCTCTGGACCCTCTCAATGTTGTCCACATCCCTCCTGAAGTGGGGCACACAGAACTGGACACAGTACTCCAGCTGTGGCCTGACCAGTGTTGCATAGAGGTGGAGGATTACCTCCTTGGCCCTGCTAGAGATGCACCTGTGGTTGCACGACAACGTCCGGTTAGCCCTGCCAACTGTGACCCCACATTGTCGGCCCATGTTCATTTTGGAGTCAATAATGATAATACATAAATACACAAATATGGACTGTTTCACAAGTTCTTTATTGAGAGTCCTATGGCCTTCATTTGTTCACTCTTGCTTTATCTAATATAACTGAAAGTAAAATCAGGCTTTTGCCTTCTTCAGGCAAACTCCATTAAATCTTTAATTTGTACCGGTACATATAACTGAATGTGAAATATTAACAAAACAGTAGGAAACAGAGAGAATGGTAAGATCTCTGAACTGAAAGCATACCTCAAATTTAGTACAGCCTTGTGTTGGGAAGCATTTGTTGATTTGTAGCAATAAGGCTCAGGTTCGGGTTCAAAGCTAATAGCCTCCAAGTGACAGAAATATCTTAATATGCAAAGAAATGCACACAAACAATTTTAGTTAATCAGATACCTGAAAAAAAGATGTAGGCCTTGATCTCTGCTGGTGTGAATCCATGTAGCTCCATTTATTTTTATGAGCTCTCTTGATTCACATGAACCTACACTTTTTTTTACCATACTGTGGTCTGACCTGTTGGTCTACAGATATTTTCATTCTTAAGTCCTTTTGTAACTGGTGACACTTTATGCTAAACTTTTTATTTAGTTTTAGAGATAATAGAAGCTACAATATCATTCTCATCTTTGCCATAGATCTGCCAAGAATGCAAATATTAAATAGGCAAATACCAGACTTTACATGAACTAAGCCTTGCATATTGCATGGAGAGACATATCTTCACTGTGATTTTGGTTATAAAACATGCCCTTAAACAAACACGTAGCAGATGGCAAAGATTTGTCATGTTTTATCTCATCCATCTGCCATATTCCACCAAACCGTGAAACCAATCACATCCATTAAGGAATAAAGCACATGTAAGGTAACGTTCAAACAGGTCATTCTGTTCTGACTTGTCCTTTTCAGAAACATGCACTGTGGTTCAGACTTTCTTAAATTTTACAAAAGATCCATAGAACATGTTGATTACACATTCATCATTTCTTTTTAATATAGTAGTCCCGGTAAAATATTTTTGACCAAGTTAGAACTAACTAACCATTGAAAGTTGGAGCACCATCTGCTTCAGACAGACAAATTACTGCTGCCAGTGTTCAAGTGGCATTTGCATCTCCTATAGATTTGCCCTTTAGCCTACTGATTTCTTTCTTTTTTAATTTTTACTGGGAATTATTTATTCTATCTCTGTAGCAATAAAATAGACTTCCATAATAACTATATTCAGTTCTCTGATCCAAAGCATGCAGTGGACATATAAACATAGCTCTCATTGGGAGAACTCCAGCTTGCACCTGGACCTCATCCTGAGATGAGTTCTGTAAGTTAGAGACTGTGGTCACCATATGGCATACAGGACTACACCTCCTTTTTTATGTATTGAAGACCATCCACTGTATGTTCCACATGAGAGACTTTGACTTTCTATTCTACTAACCTGTAACAGGGAACTCTAACCCTGTTAGCAGGAAAAAGGGCAGCCCCTTTAAATCCAGAACTTTCCAGGTGCAGTCATCCAGTCAAGCAGAGGTTAAGGATCAAGCCCTGCCGGCAGGTCAAAAGGGAAAGGCCAGAACCATATAAACCGCAGACAGAGAAGGTCATGGGGGTGGTAGAGAGGGGAACTCCTGATGACTGTGGAGAAGCTGTAGCAGCCTCGTCAGGAAGAATGTGACAAGCTGAGAGACAGAAGTCCAATTGCATGTAAGCAGGCAGTTTGCCTCTCTTGCCTTTATTTTCTTTATATGGGCATAGAGGTCTATTGTTTACATTTAATGTTAGGGCCAGTGGTTTGTCACTGAGGCTGTAGGGGAGGAGGAGGCCTCATTGCATCGAGGAGTGCCGTGATAGAGGGCTAGGGGTGCAGCACTAAGTCCACAAGCCCAGAGTCACTTGAAGGGAAGCTAGGAGCCTTGAAGCCAGATCCTAGTGGGTAGATTTAGGTGAATGGCCATAACTACAGAAAGAGGGGCAAAGCCGGGGGGGCTGAGGCCCCAACAGCCTAGGGGCACAGAGGCACAGTGTACAAGGGTCGTGGAAAGTATGAAACAGAGGGCCATGAGCCCCAGCAGATTAGAGAGCTAGAGTCTTGGAGTCAAGCCCTGCTTAGTGGGTTTTGACTCACAAACCTAGCTAGAGAGAGGGGGGGTTAGCCCTCAGTGGCTGAGACCCCAACATAAAGAGAAAAATACAAACATCTGTGAGGCATGAGGCAAATCAAGGGGAGGTTGGAATGTGTGTTTTGCCCTTCAGGCAACAGCTCATTATCCTACAGATGGTGATCCTTAGTGGCTGTCTGGGAACCTTTGGGTCAGCCTCCCTCTTTAAGAACCAAGTAATATCAAGTCATGGCAGACGAGCAAAGGGGGAAAGCAGGTCCCCAGAGGAGGAGGAAAATATAGCAAGACTTGAAGGGTGCCCCACTCGTCGGGCTTTAAAAAATGCCACCGGAGATGGCACCCTGTTGTATAACCCTACTAACCCTACTGGTCCTGCTTACATCCTACCTGAACTGTGCTTAAACCAACCCTTTCTTGATTCATGTATAAATTCCTGACTGCACCTTTGCCTAGTCTAAAGTATTGCTTAGTTTCTGCTTCTTGCACCTTGCCTAGCCTGAACCCATACCTCACTCCTTCCCAGACCCTTACCCAATTAATTACTGCCTGTCTCTACTCCCACTGCCATGTCTACCTCTTCCTATCCTAGATGCTCTGCCTTGTCTTGCCTGACCCTGAGTGCTTCTGTCACTGGCTTGGACTTTCTAGTATGCAACAGGCTGCTTTGGTCCTGATTTCATTGTGCCTCTTAGCTTGATCCCTCAGATTCAGACTGATCCTCCTATCTCCATGGTAGCCTGTCCTCTACCACACTGCTTTGAATCAACCACCCCAGTTGATTCAAAGACCAAACTCCTTTGTATAATACTTTGGGGTCTGCTGATCAAAAACTCTGTAAAAGACTGTAGCCATTATTGATTATTATTATATGATCCGATTTTTCATAATACTAATTACACATCTTTTCCATTAATTTCAACTGGGGTTGTGGGTACTTGGGCATTTTCTGGAGATCAAGTATTCTAGGGGCACTACATCATGTACAGGACCTTCAAGTAAGATGTACCTGTCTCCTGCAACAGAGCTACCAGATTAATTGTTCATGTTTCTGCTCTCCACATTACCAGCTTAAAAAAAACAGGAGAAAAGCCCCATAATCACAGGCACATCTAGTTAAATGTCCCCTTGCGATGCATGTAGCAGAAGTGAAGTGCCATAGTTATTAGCAGATGATAACCATTTTGAAGGGCTGGAACCTAACTGTTGCTCAAAGCATTTATACTTAGCTCATCACAAAGACAACTGTATGCCTTGATTATTATTAGAAAAGCCTGAAGGGAACCCAACTGTAATTGCAGCCACATTGCACTAAAGTATTGTACAAATACATAGAGAGCTCTTGACCACAAAGAGCTTTCAATCTAAACAGACAAGATAAAGAAAGCATCTGAATGAGGAAATATTATTGCCTCCAATTTATAGGGGCTGAATTCACCCACAAAGAGATTTAAAAGTGACCTGCACAAGCTACACATGAAAATCAGAGAATTAAACCAAGATTTCTTAAATCACACAATGTTAACCACAAAGCCCTCTCTCCTCTAGTTTGTATAGCAGTCTTGCTGGTTTGGGTCTAATTCTAAGTGACCCTTTTCTAACAAGTCTGCTTTTATAAATAATAATGTCTTGTTATATGTGATCTATTTTTTCTATAACTTAGCTTATTTCCTTAAAAATTCCCCTCTTAAACTTTATCCTAAGTAAATTTTGATGGCTTGGGAGCATCATTCATAATTTTCAAAAAGATTCTTCTTTATTGTTCATTCAGAAGGCCAGTGGCCATAAGAAAGCACTGTGAGAATTAAAGATTTAGTGGAGGACCTAAAGGATAACTAGAGCTGCAGTAGGGATACATTGGATACCTTGGCATCCAAAAAGTTAATTAGTAATATCCTGAAAAGGAGCTAAATGATTTTTAGTGGTTCCGGCACTCAGTTTTGCATATACACTATTAAACTCCAACTGCTGCTAAGGAATGTTCAGATTTCCAAATATGAAACCTTTCCACAAGCTTTATATGCAAGCTCATAAAAGTTTCCAAAAGGACGTTTTTTGAATTTACAATTGTAATCCAAGGTCATAAGCTGTAATTGTCGGTCTCTGATGAGAAACACATGATCTTGAAATTTTTTTGTCAAAAATGGATTTTTTTTACCTCTCCATCACAGATCACTTTTAAAACAACAAAATGTGAAAAAGAAAGCAAGAAAGAAAGTTCTTAAATTATCTGTCAAATGTCAAAGGCTGATGAGCAACAAGTTAAAAATAAATTTTATTTTGAAATAGCTAGAAATTAAATAACACGAGTCAGTATGATTGTATAAAGGAAATCTTGTACAATTATTGGAAATAACTGAAAAGAATCCCTACTTTCCTTACCCAAATTAATTTAGTACCACAAGCAGAAACTGTGTTATCACCTTTCTGATTGGATGCATTGAAACCACAGTTCATGTCCCCTAAAAGTATTACCAGAGTTTTAATTTGGTGACTTCTTTTGAGAACTGTTTCTGGAGTGCCAGTTACCTGTTATCCAATTTACATTTTGAAGTTTCAATCTTACAAGTTCTTACTAAACAGAATATTTTACCTGTCAATAGAAATTCATTTAGTAGGAGGTATCTATAAGACTGGACCTTAGATTGGGCCAGTTTCATATGATATATTCTGCCAACTGTGGTGCATTAGGAAGCTTTATGTGTCTTCCTGATACTCTCCATAAGATCTGTGCATCTGTATATTTTGTATAGGATTTGCCATATGTTCAGGAAAAAATGCTGCTATTAGGATTTCCAGACTTAATTTTACATTATATTTCCATTATATTTAATTTAAGTGCTCAGATCCCAGAACTTATGCTGAGTGATGAATAATGAACAGGTCAGGTAGGTGCTGTCACCATTTCTTGTAACAAAAATAGGGCACTCAATGAAACTAGAAAGCCATAAATTTCAGACTAATTAAAGGAAATATTTCTTATATGCTATTTAGAATTTAACTGTGTCATTCAATGTCACAAGGTATCTTTGAGGGTGATGCTTAACACAGTTCAAAAAAAGGGAAAGATATGAATATAGATAATAAGAAAGATCCACAGAAATAATAACTTAAACATTTAAATGTAAATCATCATGCCTGAGGATATATATCTTGCATGAAGAGAAGACATTTCTCATATGGAAGGCATTTCAAAATTGTCCATTATAGGAATCTGTACAGGTTCTTCAAAAAGATTAGCTAAGGATATGATAGAAAGAAAGAACTAAATGAACCATGTTTCTGGGGTATTGGTTATAGCTCTGTTGCTATAAGGACATAGGCAGACATGGTACTTTGGGTAAATGTGATTTTTTTTTTTAAACCAACTAAATAGTTGGAGAAAAATTGTTCTTTACAAGCTTTCAGACACCTGAAGAAGGGTATTTGTGCCCAAAAGCTTGTAAAGAACAATTTTCCAACTATTTAGTTGGTCTAATAAAAGATATCACATCTACCCAAAGAAACTTGCCTGCCTAGATGAATCACCAAATTCATGCAATATGCCAGGTAGCAATTCTTCAACTGTATAAAGTTTGTCAGAAAAGTTCAATTTGTTGAACCCAGTGTTTTTCTCAGACCTCTTGAGTTTGTTCATAACTCTGTGGCATATGGTCAGGGAATTTGTGATGGAGGTGGAGATTCTGGTCCCTTTGGTCCATCTTCTCTGGACCTTGAGAGCCTAGAAGCTCTAAGTTCCCAGCCCTGGCATAACCCCACAGTCCACAGATATGGGTCAGACCACACAAGCAGGGTCAGGCACACTAGCTGAATCATTGGCTGAAGCTAAAGAGAAGGAAATATCTATAAGACTCTCCTCCTGGAGTTTCCTCCTCGCTGTTTGACTGTGGACAGGCAGGTTTCCCTGTCATGCACAGGGCCATCTTTAACCCCCAGACTAACATACATATGGAAGGAAAATACAGGCAGCCTTGATTTCATGCTGAGTTCTTGTCCTGTGTTCTGGTTCCAGCTTTGCATTTTTGCAGTATATTCTTTGGCATCACGCTTCCAAAGAAATCATAGGTGCTACTGGCCTAAAAAAAAAACAACATTTTTTTGGCCACTGAAAATGCCAACTTTTGCCAAAAAAGAAATGTTTCAAGGAAAGGTTTTAGTTTTGACTAAGTTTTCTCTGAAAAAAGTTCCCAGATACACCAAAAAATTGAAGAGGCATTGGAGGAAACTGTCTGGGATGTGGGACATGATCTGAACCATTTCTTTCTGAACTGTACTGGACAATGTAAGGAGCAAATCATGTATTTTCTAGTCTGTATTCCTCTCTCCCATTATATGAGTCCCTGAACTTGCATATTGCCCTCACAAGTCTCATGGGGATTGTGCTGCATAAGCAGCTGAGCTCCCCTTTCTCCCTGAAGGTAAAGATCTACATGAAAAGTTCAAGGATATACTCTAACCACAATTCTGTTCTTTGAGAATAAAATCATAGATTCAAGGGAACTTTATGTGCATTCCTTATGTGGCTAAAGAAGGACCACTTCTTCCTACCAAGAGTGTTTCTGGCCTAGGACAATAGATGAGTTTGCAATCAGTAACGTGTGCCTTATGTTCCTTATGCCCTGTATTACTTAATTTCCACTCTCACAGCAAGTGTTTTACACACCACTCATAGCACTCTCTCTGAAGAGAGAGCTTCACCTGCTGCAAAAACAGTCAATAACAGCAGATGCTATCCCATGATCAAAAAGCGAAGGAAGAGGGAAAAGTCAATCAAACTTTCAAAGGGTCCATTCTGATTCAATATAAGGAAGGGATAAATGTGGGGGTTTTGACCAGCACTGGCTTACTCATCTCTAAAGACAATCATTTAACCACACACTCTACCCTGAAGAAAGGAAGAATGAGAGCTCACAGGGCCTTTTTATTGTTCCTGAATATACCTTGAAAGCTCTGACATTACTATTTTAAATGAAAGAATTTTAGTTACATGAAAGAAAGGAAAGAATATCAGAGAAATGGTTAAGAAAAGTAGATAAAGAGGGACATAAAATGCAACAGATTTTTATGAGTGTTAAAAGGTTGTTTATGTGAAACATTGTATGTAACAAGGGAACAGAATTATTAAAAATAATGCAACATATGCTTCTCAGCCTGTATAAACACATGGGCTGCTTACAGATGTGGGGAAAAAAGCACAGCATTTTACTTTCAGTTTGGTACGCACCAAATGCAGAGCATGTCCAGACGAGTCATCACATTAGTTTAACCCAGCTTGCCCACCATCTGTATAGATCACACGCTTCAGTGCGCTTTTTGGTGCTTCTCTCTAATAGCTGATTGAATCAGCTTTAGATAATAGTGCCAAAAGCCCTGCTGAAGCACCCAATTTATATAGATGCTGGGGGGGCAGGTAAAACTAATGCTCTTCCTCTTCCAGTAAAGTGTTTGGGTTTTTTTCCACATCTGTCAGAGCCCCGTACTTACATTCTCAGCAAAGGGAGGACATTCTCAGGCTTTATTCACACTACAGCCTTCTGTCAGCATGGGGTGTGAATAATATAGATGAGCTGGCAGAAATACAACAGCCTAGTATAAAGGTGATTATATTGGCAAAGCTGTGCTTTCACCAACATGTTATATTGGTGAGGGATGTGACGCTCCACAGGTTATAACCACAGCTTTTGCAGAATAAATGCAGGTTCTCTAGGAGTGTTTAGTTGCCTACTATTTAGTATCCTCTATTTAGTATCCTACTAAAACCTTACTAGTGCAAACATGATCTTAATAGCCACACTGAAGGCTGATCAAAAGGAAGGTATATTGAAAAGACTATTCAAGTAAGATAGTGATAGAGGTTGAAACTGCTACCAGATGCTCCAGGTCTCATTCTTCTTAGCACTGAAGTGCCTTTCCATTCTTCTGAGAAAGCTAAGAGTTTTAAAGAGAGGCAAATTACATTTTCAGTGACATTTACATATACTTTAAGAACACTTCCATTATTAAAAAAGTATACAGAAGCCTGATTAGTAATTATTTTGCCTCCTGTTTCAATTGCTTTTTTGGAAGAGACTGTAATTGCAAAATAAGTGTACAATAAACCATAAAAACTCACTTCATGACTTCATGACTTTTTCATGAGGACAGGTGTAGAAATAATACATTCTTCTTTACTTGCTGGATTTATAACCTTCACAGATTCTGTCCCTTGTCTTATGTTCTATGGCTTTACGTGTCTTCAAAGGTAATAGAGTCACCAATATGGATGGTTTTTCATATAACCTATGAACTGCAATTCACAAATGTCCTTTTCAGACCAACTTAATAATCCTTCTGCCTTGAACACTATAAACAGCTTAATGGAGAAAATTCCAAAGAATTACATATATATATATAAAAGAAAATAAATATTTAGTTTCATTGTGTTTTACAAGGCACGTATCCCTGAGCAACCACTCTGTTGTTACATGATAAAAACCATATAATAAATACTTCATAGTTACATGCCCTGTAGATTACGAGGTGGTAATTACAGCTGATGCAACTAAATGGCTCAAGGAGTGATCATTATGCAACTTGCAATTTCTACATCATAAGGATTGACTTTAAAGGCAGAAATATTCACTTAATTACCCTGCTGTTTATGGTCAGTAGATACCATATAATTATAGTTAATTCTAGTAAAACCCCACTGAAAGTATGATCCTGTTGAACCAGATTTTTCATCTTTCTAGGAGATTTGATCCTTTAATAAAATTCACTGAAAGTAGTATGTTGTGGTCTTCTTAGTTTTCCAACATGTCAGAATGACCATTAGGTCTAAGTGCATTCCAGATTAAATGAAAGACTTGCCTCTTTGGCATAATTTCCCACCCAATTAATAAGAACAGTGGAAGTAAGAGAAAAGATCCCAGATGGTTGCATGCTTGCACAATTTTTCTACCATAAAAGGGAACAAGAAAGAACTAAAGATGGATCATCCTTCTTATGAAGTGATCCTTTGGCATAGCATGAGATGTTACAGTTATTCTTTATTATTCTTTATTTTCATTTCAGTAGTCACTTGAACTCCTGCAATCTAGGATCAGCATTTGTGACCAGACTTCTGCAATACAGATACAGAATCCCTGAGGTAGCATCATCAAACTTTATTTGGTTCATTAAGTTAATTCTTTCAATAGCTGTTTCTCTTCCCATACTCAAAAAGGTGGACAGGGCAAGACATAAAAACAACAGAACTGTTGAAATGTCCAAAATATTGTACCCAACATAAGATAGGTCTGGCCTAACGGGCCTAGCAATGTCAGTTAGGACTGTGAAAAAAACAAACTCCTAATCAGCATGGCTCTGACTGTGTAATTATTTCAGTAAACACCCTTAACTGTCAAAACCATGTAATGGCCTGAGATCCATCTTTTAATGAAAGTCGAGTTCCTAAAGCTGAAGAAATGGAGACTTTATTTTTTTTCTTTCATACTGACCAAGCTTTTATTTTTTGGAAATTGTTTTATGATTCTTGCCTCAAAAACATATGACAAAGCTTTCCCAATGCAAGGCTCAGTGAAATTCGCCCAACTCTAAGGTAGTGTATAGAAGTCATTACTTACTTGCTAAGCAAGCTGCAGATCTGTGCACAAACCCTATTTAATAAAAATATGACCATGGCACAAAACACCATCAACACTGACATTAGTTCATAGTCTCAGCAGGATGGGAATATGCTGAATAGGCACAGAAACTTAACTGTCTTCTTATCCACTTCATACTTTCTTTATAGAAGCAGGTAGGCGGGGGAGAAATCTTTAACTGATTTAAACTATGACTAGACAGCCAGATCACATGAAATAAATTCCAGCCTGACCCTTTGCCAAGAACTAACACTTAACCCAAGCAGAACCATTTTTAGGGTTTTTTTTATAAACTTCTATTTATTGTTTGATATTTTCCATCACAAAATGCAAACAATACAGAACACAGGACTGTAATGCACCACTAATAATTACATGTCCTAGGCCACATTCACGGCTGTTGTCAATAAATATAGTCCATTGTATTCAACCTGTCCCAGTGGTGAATGAAAATCTTCATGCTGGGTATTTTCAAAAGTGTTCAGTGACTTAAAATATGGCTACACTGTGGCAGCTGCTCATTCCTCTATGTCTGCTCTTGAGCCCTTTGCCTTTGGAATGGTTGAGAGCAGCTGTGGCATGGTCAAACTGGCATATTTCTGGGCTTAAAAAGTATATCTATGGGAGAAGGTGAATGAGGGGCACTATGGGCTGTCTAGCTGGGGTGTGCCATCACAGTGTGAACAGACCCCCTTAGAAGCTCCATTGAAAGTGGTGAGATTTGGGCTTCCAAACATCTATAAATACTTGTTAAAAATCTGCCCACTAATGCTGTAAAAATACATTTAATTTCTCAGCGTTAGTCAACTCTCTTGAGTTTTCTCCTTTTCCCTTGGTTTATTTGCCTTCCTTTTTTCCTTTTTTTTCACGATCCAGAAATGTCAAATACTGCCCAAAAGTAGTTTTAACAAGAATCCTTGATCTGAGCAGAGGAGAAGGGCTAAGATGTCTAAAAGAACTTACAATATCTCTATGAATCCTATTAGAAAGCCTTCATTTTTGAGATTCACAACTCAGTTGTTAAGGTTCATTGGTTTTAAAGATTCCAAATCAGTATTTTGCTATTATGGCAATCTTTAGAGACAAAGCAATCTGTGAAATAGCTAACAGTTCACTTAACTTCAGGATAAACCACATATTTGTGCCTCCCCATTTATAAAAGCCATATGCTAATAGATTCTGAAACATGTAAAGTTCTGTCCTTAATTTTTTTTTAAACCTTAGCTTTCATATTTGGAGATGGGCATCTGATGAAGTGAACTTGAGTTCATGAAAGTTTGATATATATATAATTTATATATATATATAAAAATCAAATAATTTCATATATATATGTATATGTGTGTGTGTATATATATACACATATATATGAAATTAGTTTATATACATCTTATTTAGTTAGTTTATAAAGAGGCATATCTACCCTGCCTTCATAAGAGTATTAGAATTGACATTTACTGGGTCAACCAGCATCCAGAACCGGGTACACTAAATCAAAACTCTTCCCTGGTATAATACAGTGGAGTTATACAGAGCTTAATCCAGTCCATCTGTAATAAAAATAAACATATTTATTTATACATTTACATACATTTCTTTTATTAGCATAGCAAATATTATCTCTTATCTATGACTTTTTAAATAGGATGTTCAGAGGCAGGGATAAGGGTGGAGGGAGGGTGCTTTCTGTGTGCCTCTGACCTGAATCAGGAGGAAGAGTTTTCCTGAAGAAAAGGAAAAAACTCTTCCTAAAAAAAAAAAAAACCTCCTGAGGAGTGAGGTGATTGTGAATTACAGCTTGATTCTGCTATCATGGCATTGGTTTTACACATGCTGTATACTAGCTGAGGGTCTGCTATGTGGTTTTGTTAATAAAAGGGGCCGCCAAAGAGGTGAAGAACTTGCAAGCAGCATGGGAGCTGCTTAAGAACACCATATTGGAGGCACAGAACAAATGCATATCAGAAATTTAAAAAAAGGAAAATGGACCAAAAGAAAGCCAGCTAGTTTACTGGCAGATTTGTAGGGCAATAAGCAGAAAAGTCAAATCCTAATAAAGAAAAAAAAAGAGCATAAACTCTGGCAAACCAAATATAAAACTATAATAAGACAAGCTAAAAGAGAATTTCAGGACACTCTAGAGACACAAAAGGAAACAATAAATATTTATTTAAGTACATTAGAAGCTAAAGACCTGCCAGGGAGTCATTTGATCCCTTGGATGACTAGGGTGTAAAAGGGGCACAACAGGATGACAAGGTCATTGCCAAGAAACTAAATGCATTCTTTGCATCTGTCTTTACTGTGGAAGATGTTAAGGGAATTCCCTCATCAGCTCCACTCCTCTCTAGAGACAAGTCAGTGGAGATGACAATAATTGGGCATTCCATAGATAAGGTCAAAGAAGAAACTGATAAACTAAACAGGAAAAAATCACTAGGACCTTATAGCATTCACCTTACAGTCCTGAAGGAGATCAGATCAGGAACTGCTGAACTCCTAGCTGTAGTATGCAATCTATCACTAAAAACAGCCTCTGTACCAGAGGACTGGAGATTTGCTTCTGTGACTCCCATATTTAAAAAAGGCTCTAGAGGAGGCACAGGGAACTACAGGCCTGTGAGCCTAACTTCTTTTCCTGGAATACTGGTAAAAACAATAAGAAACAAAAATTGTTCAGCTTTGTCAAAGGGAAATCATGCCTCACCAACCTACTAGGGTTCTTTGAGGGTGTCAATAAGCAGATCAATCTAGTTGACATAGTATATTTGGACTTCCAAAAACATCTGTGACAAGTTCCCTGCCAGAGACTCTTAATGAAATTAGGTAATTCAGGATTATAGGGAATATCTACTCGTGGATTAAAAACTAACTAAAAAGCAAAGTGTGAGTATAAATGGTCAGTTCTTAGGACGGAAAGAAGTAAACAGCGTGGTCTCCCAGGGATCTTTGTTGGGACCAGCCCTGTTTAACATATTTATAAATGATCTGGAAAAGGGTGTGAGTAGCAAAGGTTGCCAAATTTGAGGATGACACAAAATTAGTCAAAGTGCTAAACACCAAGGTAGATTGTGAGGAACTACAGAAGGATCTAGCATGATTGAGTGAATGGGCAACTAAATGACAGGTGAAATTCAATGTAGAGAAGTGTAAATTGATGCACATGGGCAAAAATAACCCAAACTATACCTACACTATGATGGACTCCACATTAGCTGTTCCCAGACAGGAAAGAGATATGGGAGTCATTGTAGACAGCTCCTACAAGCAGCAGCTCAGTGCTCAGCAGCCATCAAAAAGGCAAACAAATGTCTGGGATTATTCAGACATTTTGAGACTTGTAAACAAAACGGAAAGTATCATCATGTCCCTTTATAAGTTGATGGTGCATCTACACCTTGAATACCATGTCCAGTTCTGGCCCCCACCCCTCAAAAAGGATATAAAAGAACTAGAGAAGGTACAGAGAAGGGCACCATGGATGATTAGTGGTATGAAGGGGCTCCCATATGAGGCAAGACTAAAGCGGCTAAGCCTATTCAGTTTAGAAAGGAAGTTCTTTTTCACACAATGTGTAATTAAAGTGTAGAACTCATTGCCACCAGATGTTGTGGACCCTGACAGTTTAGCCAGATTCAGAAAGGGAACAAACTCTAGGAGGAAAGGGGCATCTTTAGCTATTGAGCAAGTTAGGGATACAGCTGCTGAATCAGAACTTCCTAAACCTTAAATACTGGAGGCTGCAAGTGCGAGAGAATTAGTGGAAAAAAACCTTAGACATACCCAGTTTACTCTCCCCTTCAGCGTCCACTCTCTGCCCCTGTGACACCCGCCTATTTGATATGCCGAATGGATCATGGGCTGAGCTGCACCAAGGAAAACTATCAATCTCCCTTAATAAGGGAGGCCACTGGGGACACATCAACTAAATACAGGGGACAATTTAGGAGAAAACAGAAAAGGGAGTGAGGTCATAAATTAATAACAAGGGAGTTGGAAGGGGACACTGAGCACAGAGACCACTGCCCTCTGAAAGAGTTAAGGGAACCTGTGGATGAAGATGTGAGTGGGGGACTGAGAGAAAGACAGCTCCATACTTGCCTGGCATCCCCTCAGCTTTTTCCTGGTCTGGTAGAAAGCCAGGCTGGCCAGAGCCAGGAGGAGGTTGACCAGGAGGCCTGGGGCTTGGTGGGGCCACAAGCAGGGAGTGTATAACAGAAAAGGTGTAGGGAGAAGTGTAACCAAAATCTCAGGAGGTGGTTCTGGAGCAGGCAGAACAGGGGCTGCAACCTGGCACACTCAAGGTAGGCATGTGCTGACGTGTTCTTCTGTTGGCAGAAGGAACAGGTGTCAGGGGTGTCTGTAAAGTGTGCCAGAAAAACTGCCTGTGGCAACAGTTCTGCGGAGGAGACACCACTGTGGTCCCCCATGACTCATGGAATCGGGGTTGAATATAGACTTGTCCACTGGGAACCCTCACCCCATCCTTGCTTAGGGTGTCCTGCCACTTTCTGGCTCAGTGGGATGTGAGGATGGGATAATGGAGTATGCTGACCATGAGCATGTAGAACTGGTTGTTGTGGGCTGTTCACCCAACTGTAGGGTACTGTATAGAAGTCATTACTCAATAAGTTGAGCTGAAGATCTGTGTACAAAACCTACTTAGTAAAAAAATGACTGGCACAAAACACCGTCACAAAACATTGACATTAATTCATAGTCTCAGCAGTATGGGAGTATGTTGAATAGGCACAGAAATTTAATTGCCTTCTTATCTACTTCATACTTTCCTTGTGGGGGGGGGGTGGAATTTTTTTAACTGATTTAAGTACAACTAGACAGCCAGTTCACATAAAATAAATTCCAGCCTGACCCCTCGGTATCTCCCAGAGTGGTGAAATGGTGGGGCGGGGAGCAGGAAGTCTTTGGGCATGCCACCCACCTGTCTTACCTGCCATGTCTTGTTGTTAATTAATCAAGTTGTTAATTAAGGCAGGAGGCTGCCCATTCTTGCTCCAATGCCAGGGGGTGCTATCTGCGGCTGCATTCCTCCTCTACTGATGGCATCCAGATGACACAATGCTCCCGGCCTACAGCCGGACCAAGCTTAGGCCTCATTGTCAGGCCTCAGACACACTCACATTCATACTGCCCTCCTCTCACTAGGGCCTCTCACACTCTATCCTCTCTCACAGGGTCTCTTTCATGCGTTGACAACTTATACTGCCTTTCTCCCTCTTGGAGTGGGCCCCTTAGGCCATAGGCTTTAGCTAGCTCATACCTTGGGTGGCAGATGTACTGTCTTTTGGACCTCTCCCGCAACCCTCACCAGGGTAAGGGCCAGTCAATTGCCCAACCGGGTCTAAGCTTGCCCTGTCCCCTTCCAGGGGCAACTCTATACATTCTAACATACTGGGCTCCCAGCCCTCTGGTTTCCCACCCCCTCACTGGGGCTCCACACTGCCCCCTCACTGGGGCCACCCCCTCACTAGGGCTTCACCTCTCTGCCCTCTTTCTGGGGCCACCCCTCACCAGAGTGTTCTTAACCCACACTACGACTTGTGTGGTGTCCTGGTGCTCCAGGGTCTTATGGGGACTCTCACTCCTCTCACATATGGTTCCTCCTCATCTCCGTCCTCCCACCGGGGCGCCACACCTCCTCCTCACTGGTGCCGCCCTCTCACTGGGGCTCCTCATGCCCCCTCAGTGGGGCTGCACATCTCTGGCCCCTCACTGGGGCCACAGGACTTTCCTCCCCGGTGGGCTCAGGTGGCTGCTGCCATGCCTGGCCCCAACTCTTGCTCCTCAGGGTCTTGCAGCCCACAGGGCTCAGGTGGCCACAGCCATGCCTGGCCCTAACTACTTCTGATGTTAGATGACCCATGTGAAGGTAAGAGCTGGGGTTAAGGTACCCCTACCCGCCTTTCACCAGGGTGGTAACTGGTTTGGCATTTCTTGGGGGCGCCTGCACCACTAAGAGCCCCACCAGGCCACCCACTCCTGGCAGGGTGTAGTTATAGGTCAAGCCCAGGACCAGGAGCCTCCAAACCATCCTCTATAGCTCCTGCCCTTACTTCCAGGATGTTGCATGGAGCCTTGCAGCCAGGTGCTGGCATTTCCACCACCAGGGAACTGCTCTGCTTATATAGGTGGCCAGGTGTCTGAAATGGCCATTGCAATCAAGCACCTGCTTAGCTCAGCCCTTAAAGTGATAGGCACTAACAGTGCCCTGCCACACATCTCCCCCCTTAAAGTGGCAGGCACTGCCAGGCCACATGAAGCCAATCAAGCACCTGGCCGCCTGGCTACCAGCACGGTACAGGAGCCTCTTCAGGGCCTGAAAGTGGAAGGTGTGGACCTTGCTGCAGAGGCAGACCAGGCCCTGACCTCCCTCCTTCAAGGGGAGGCTCAGGAGCTCTGCAGGGACCCAATATCATTCTGGCTAGAATAACACCAGCACCCATTTCTGCAGACTGGCCTGGAGCTCGGGGGCACAGGCAGGGTGTTGAAACTATGCCAGAGCATGGACAGGACCAGCTGGTTGATGATCAATGCCCTCTTGGGAGAGACACTGGCATAAGTCTGCTCATGCCTGCAGCTGCTCAGACATGCTGACCTCTAGCTCCAGTGGGTGACTGTGGGATAAGTAGGTCCCCAGAGAAAGCAATGAGTCTGCATGCAATCAGATGTTTTGGGGTGCAGGTGGGAGTGAACCTGCCTGCTACCCATCACCACTGTCAGGCCTGAGCTCTTGACACAGCTGACCTGGGCAGAGGAGGTCACTAAGTAGGTGGATTGGCCACCTATGTCATATCACCCAGGTTCTGGATTAAGCTCTGTATAACTCCACTGTATTATACCAGGGAAGAGTTTTGATTTAGTGTACCCGAGGTCACACAGGATCTTGGAGGGTCTTATCTAAATATATGCATGTTTGGATGCCTTTCACTACTGTTTAGAACAGGTTATTTTTGGGGGGGTTACAAAATTGTTTTTTCCAACTCAGTTATTGGTTTCAAGTAGGAATATCCAACTGGGGATGGATGGAGGGGAAGAGTTTTACATTACAACATGTTGGATCAGGAAACTGGTGGTCTTTCAATAGCATAAACACTTTTCATCCATAAAATAGTAATCCCAACCTCCAATTTAATGTTCTTTGCTGCTAGCAGTTTTAATGGTCAGTGAGCAGTAAACCTCAAATGGGCCCAAACAGCTGTTTCTTCATCGCATAAATGGATCTAATAGCAGGAGTCAGCAAATAATCATCCTCCAAGAAAGTGAGTCAGAAGTCCTCCTGCTAAATTACACAACAAGAAACACAATCAGGCAGAGTTAATTAACTATTTACATGTGCAAACCAAACTGCTAAATAACATTCTGAGCTTGTATTAATTCAACAAATGCCACAAAATTTCACTTTTTTCTTCCCTTTTTCTTCCCTATGCAGCACGTAAGGTAGCCAAGATTGTCTAGTGCTCTGAGACCTCCTGGTAAAAGGCTTTAATAAGATGGATTAAAGCTTCAGTCTCCTACTTTAAATTCCATATTTTCAGGACACTGGAATGAAGAAAGTCACACTATTATTTCAATTAGAATTGAATTGACTCAAAAGGCTTGTCTACATGCAGAAAAGCACAGCAAGACCAGAGAATGCACAGGACAAAAATAAGGACCAGCAGTGTACATGAGGCATGTGCAGGCATCTCTGTGTTAGCTTCAATCTAGCTAGCTTCCAAAACAATAGTAGTGAAGCTGCATCAGCAAAGGGCTTTAGCACAGACTGTACAATCCCACAGAGAATCCGGATACTGGCTTGAGCTGCTAAATTTTTTTGATATCCATGGCGCCATAGCCTCATTGCTCTTGGTAGGTAAGACTAGCTGATGCATATTTACATGTTGTAAACATACCTCTGGCTACAGTATAGACATGCCCTCAAGGTGAAATCCTGCCACAGTGGAGTCAATGGGAGTTTTGTCATTGACTTCAGTGGAGCCAGGATTTCATCCTATTAACCAGGATTCATGTAGCTATCTTTTTTTTTTATCATAATAGCAGTGCCTGGCTCTGACAAATCGGAGGAGTCAAACCTGCCACATAAAACAGATCCCAAAGAGTTTTCCTTTTTTCCCTTCAAGCAATATACTTTTACATCTTGGTTGTGATTTTTCCTGTAATACAATGGCTGGGTGGTTCAAATCTGACAGCAGTGCATAAAATGGAAACACATGTGATGTATTCCTCTGGAATCTTCAGGGAATGCGCACATATGAGAAGCAGCCCCTAGACTTTTCAGTTGCAATTCAATTGAATGAAGGTTTACGAGTTTTTGAAATGTACCGTACTTACCCAAATCCAGTATGACTTAGAATTGAAGATGACTCCCCCAGTAATTAGATTCTATACACAGAAAATTATAAATCTGTAACTTTTCATGTATTTAATCTAATTAGTGGAATCAATCATCTCAAATCCATTCCCCCACTACTCTAGTGGAGAAAGCAGTGGTGGAAGGGGAGGAGGCAAAGGAACAGCTCTCCACCCCTTGTCCTCATGCCGCCTGCCCCCCCCAGTGAATGCACCCGACCCCCTGCCATGTGTCCGCTATGCCCTCCCTGCCTTCTTTCCCCCCCTCTGCCTGTGCCTGTCCCTCCACTCCTTGCCCTCCCCACCCTGTACTCCCCCCTGTAGCCTGTCCCCCTCACCTTTTGCCTGTGCCTGTCACTCCAGTCCCTGCTTTCTGTTCCTCCCCTTCCACTGCTTACCTTCTGCTGCTGCAGAACAGGGCAGTCAGCAGCAACAGTGGCCTCAGCCTGACCCTGGCCTTGGCCCAGCCAGGGGGAAGTGGTAGCAGCTGCTACCTGCACCAGGTCAGAGCAGAAGGGACCAGAACCAAAGCAGAAGGTAAGGGGGTGACAGGTTGTGTGGTCTCCCCCATTTCTTTCCCACTATGATCTCCCCCACAGTCCTCCCACTGTGAGCCCCCTCCCTCACCAGATGAGCCATCCGTGCCCAAGGCAAATGGTGACTACTCAGATCCAGCTTCCATCCCAAGTCCAGGGCTGAAGCTACACCTGAGCTGCCACTTGCCCTGGGCCAGTACTTGGACACTACTTGAATCTAAGACATGGCTTTCTTTTCCCCCATGCTGACTGGAAGAAAAAAAAACAGTTTAATTGAGGGTCAGTTTAAGCACTGGTGTTTTAGTAGTTTGCTGCCTCTTTGTTTTTTGTGTGGGAAAGTAGATATGGGGAGGGGAGGGGGTTATAAAATTGTATAGAACATATTATATACAACAAAATGGTAAGCTGTGTGTCACAGAGAAGTCTATGATCCACTAGGTGGGAATATTTTGGGGATCTGCGGGACAAAGCAGCCAGCCTTTCTACTTCAGCTTGGCAGAATGCTTTTGCATTAGATGAATAATGACCGGATGGCAAGGAGATTTTGGCAGCAGTTTCACAGCATTTGGACTGAGCCACTGAAAGGTACATCATTCTGTCACTTCAGATCTCCTTCATACCTCAAGGAAGGCACAGAGGAGCATAAATCACAAAAGCAAACACTGAAAGTTTTACAACTAGAATGTATTTGTTTAAATATAAAGTTATTGGAGAGAATATATCTCTTGTGCAATATGGAGGTTCCTGGTTTTGGAAATACTTCTGGGTGAGTCCCTTTTCCAGCAACTGGTCATATTTATAATTATAGTGATATCTGATGGCACATTATTATTTTATTTCTATCAGAATATGGACCTTAGTTCCAGCAGGGAAGTAGGACTTTATTCATCTTGACAGGTTAAATTTAAAAAAAAAAATCTTAAGCCATGGTAGCTCTTCTTTCTTTTAAACTGCACATCTATCCTGAAAAAGGCCTTAAGTACAAAGAAGACTGATAGAAAGTCTTCTGATTTATGAGCATCATCTTCTGCAGACGAGAGCTCTCATCAGGAAGTATATCAGTCCTAAAAACGTTCAGCCAACGTAGAGTAGTTTATCAAAATGTTTTTATGAACGCTGAATAATAGTATAACTACCTATTGGAGATAAAGCTAAAGGAAATTTGAGTAGAAACACAGAAGTAGAGTAACTCCACATTTAAGGGACACTTGATTCCAGATGTGAACCTCACTGTTAAAATAGCCAATTTCTGGGAAGCAAAATTCAGGGCAGAATCCCAGACCCTCCACAGGCCTCTTGAATAAGTAATAGTTTATACCACTTCTAATCAGAGTGGCTACTTTAACATTGTGAAGCATAAGGTCAAAATAGCTGTGTTGAGAGGTAATTAGCCTGGGTACAGGCCTATGTGAATGTAGCTCCACTACTTCTAGTTGGGGAGGTAGTCTGTTGTCTTGTCTGTGGATGCCTCATCAGGATGCTTTTTAGAGCCACAAGAGCTTTTGAAAAGAGGGAAAAGGGCAGCCAACCCAGGACATCTCCAGAAACACCAGGATATGATCCAGAAATTCAAGACTTTTCCTGAAAAATTGAAACAATTGATCACTTCGCTTAAACTAAATTTGCACCAAAACCTGGATTCTCTCACTCCAACTCTATAAGGAAAAATCTGACCTTGATCTGGTTCTGAAATTTGTGCCTTGGGTCCATCTCCAATAATGACCTATGTATCTCTGATTCTTAATTTGTGGGTGACTTGAAACATGCTTCTGAGGCAGAGCTCCTCTTTCACATTTTGCCCTAGTAAGTATAAAGATACATATGCATGACATGATATTAATAGCTATCAGCTAATAATAAAAAGTCACAAATTTTCCCATCTCCCTGTACTTAACTTCCAGTGTTATCCTAATTCTCTTTCTCTGTCTCTGACTTCTCTTATTAGGGAGGCAAGGATTTTTATGGGTGATATCTTTTATTAGACCAACTGTATAGTGGGGAAGGACACAGACAAGCTTCCAGGTAGCACAGTACCTTTCCTCAGATCTCTTATTAGGTTAAGTGATGACCACCATAAAAATATATATAGAATCATAGAGAAGTAGGGCTGGAAGGGACCTCCATAAGTCATCGAGTCCAACCCCCTTCTTGAGGTAAGATTATCCCCATGGGCGTCTGGTGCCTCTTGAGTCGGGGGGGGCACATGTCCCCCTGACACCAGTCAGCAACCGGGGGGGGCGGTCCCTTGGCAGTCAATCCTGCTGGCTGGGGGTGGGACCCCAGTGGCTGATCTCATTCATTGTAAAAGTGGCTGTGCTGCTTCCAGAACTCCCACAGCCATTTCCAGAAGTGGCGTGACCACTTTTGCTGGCAACCCCACTCCCTGGCCAGCACTTGCAGGGGGGTACTGTTGCTCTTGCCTGCCCCCCTGTCTGTTGGCTAAACAGGGATCACAGCCTTACAGGGGGTGTATGTGCACCCCTGTGCACCCCCTACACATTGCCACTAATTATCTCTATCCAAACCATCCTATACAAATCTATTGTCTAACATTTTAGGAACACTACAGTAAACTGTGACATGATACAAGACATAACACCATAACCTGCCACAGGTAAAGCAGGGGGCCACACTCACCAATATCCTGATGCTGTAAAGGCTGTTAAGATTTGCTCAAGATATCTCAGGAAAAAGACCACCTGCCTCCATCCCCCCATGAGACAGGAAGGCAAAACTACCACAGTCCATACCAATCTGACCATGGGGTAAAATTCCTCCCTGACTCCAAATATTATTAGTTTAACACTGTGCAGAGGGGCAAGACCCTCTAGCCAGGAACCTCTGAATTTAAGTTCCATAGGAGCACTGGCAGCCCCATGTCAAAATCCCCCGCCTTGGCTGCAGCCAAAAGCCAGTGCCACTGAGGAAGGCTTAAAAAACACTGACACATGTAGCCGCAGCGGGGAGAAAGGAATTTCTTCCCAGCTTCATGCAGCAATGAGCAAAGCTCATAAACATGGGAAATACCCACAGGAGAACATAGGTATAGCTATGCCAAACCTGACCAATGCTCTTCTTCCCTCTTCTTAAACACCTCCAGTGATGGAAAGTTCACAACTTTCCTACGTAGTTTATTTCACTGCCTCACTCTTCTAACAGTGAAGAAGTTTTTCCCAATATCCAATCTAAACCTACTTGCTGCAACTTCAAGCCATTAGTCCACATCCTACATTCAAGAGAAAAGGTGTTTTCCTTCTTCTTTATGGCAGTCCTTTAAATATTTGAAGACTGCTATCATGTCCTCCTTTAAGTACCTTTTCTGCAAGCTGAACATGACTAGTTTCTTAAGCTTTGCCTCATATGACTTGCCTTCCAAAACCTTTATTATTCTTGTTGATCTCCTCTAGACCCTATATAACCTCTCCTTGTTCTTTTTTAAATGTGGAGCCCAAAACTTCACACACTACTCCAGATGAGGCCTAACTAGTGTAAAGTAGAGAAGCAAATATTGAGTAGTGAGGCAAATACAAACATCTGATTTAGGTAGGTACCCAAAACAGAACCACCAACTGGAGTAGTTTCCAAACCTAAGGAAAAGAAACTGTTTTCTGTTCATTTTCCCCCATATCAAATCTAAATTTGGATTCAAAATCCATTATTAGAGTTTATGTCTACAAAAGTAGAAGGGAAAAGGAAGAAATCCCTCCCACCTTTTACCCAAATAGCCAAGTGGTTAGGGCACTTCCCCATGGAATGTGAAACACAGCTACTAAGTCCCTTTCACTTAGAAAAGGTAACAAAGTATCCAAACCAAATGGCCATGGCAATCTGTACTCCTCCCATTGGAACTAGCCTACTGGGCAGCCACAAAGGGAAGAAGACACAAGTGGATAAGAGACAAACCAGAGGGAGTGTGGCTATGCCCTGGAAGTGAGGGGGTCCTGGACACTGTCCCAGTGGTTACTATGTACTTTTCGTTTAATATTTTTTGGATAAAGTGGATAAAAATCAATGAGAAAATTCAGATCCTACTGCAGGCAAGGGGCAGTACTCAGGACCCTTCTCCTTTGAGCATGCTCAAAAGGCTAACCCAGGGAAAGTAGAAAAACCATTAGCTATGCAAATGGAAATAGATTCTAAACTTTGCATTAAGTACCCAATATTGAACTTATACAGCTGTGTAATAGTCACTTAGATGCGTAAAGATAAGATTGGACGTGGTCCTATTTTTCATGCTTGGGTCTCAAGCCCAGTATCATAGTCCAACTGATGCCACTGGTCAGCACCTGGCTTTTAGTTGCAGGCTTCCACCAACCCACAACCTCAAACCTTTTTCTTCTTATTCCTGCCACCTTTCAGTCCCAGTATCTCAAAGATTTTTGTGCCAGTTTATTCCCCATCTCCATTCCCTGCTCAGTAAGGCTTTTGCCCCCTCTGAATTCAGATCAAGCAGCTTTCCCCACTATGCTGCTGAGCCCATCAGAGAGTCTCTAAGAGCTTGAAAGTAGGGAAAAAACAGGCTGATGTTTTAGTTCCAGGACCCAGCCAAAGCCCTGCTTGCAGCCACCATGGCTTTTGTTGACATTTTCTTAGAAACATTTATCCTGAGGTAGATAGTCAGAATGGCAAATTTCAACCCAAATGGTTAAACTTGGCAATGGAAAATAAGAGTCTAATATACAATGAGTCAGGCAACCTTAATCATAGGCAAAAGTGCCAGCTCACATACAACAACAAAAATTATCATTAATATTGCTGGGTGTATGTGTCAATTTCTGTCTCAGTGTATTTGGCAACGCAATATGTAGGAGAATGGTATAAAGTATCCATATAAGTTGGGAGAAAGAGACTTGCGCTTTCCATATTCAGGCACAAATTTCACCATGTGGCTTGGCACTATTCAAAACTACACACTGCTGGAAACTTGTCCAGTAATAAAGCCAGTTCAGCAGCAGAGATCAGTTTAGTTAAAAATTGCTGGATCAGCCTGTGGATGGAAATTTAAATATGTATCTTGGTTGGAAGTACAATGTGCTTTAGTAGCTTAGTGGAAACAAACTCTGACTCCTGTAAAGTTTATTGTCTCTTACATCTCTGAAATGCTCTTATTACAATAGCTATACTGCTTTGTAAAATACCAGCTTTTTGCCTAAATGGTTATTTTTTTATGAACGTTTAATTGTATACAGGAAATAATCATGACCTGAAGACTATACAGTAGTTGCTGGATTCCAAATTGTTTTCTTGAGAAGGCCAATTGTCTGTGTAGAGCTTCAAAAGCTTTAGTATTTTTTTAAATCACTAAATAATAAAAGCTAAGTTCAAAGTAGCACCTTTTATGTGGAAATTAGGCCTCTACCCTGAACACTTTTCTGAGAAACAATTCCAAGAATAAGTGAAGGGAAAAAAACCTTTGTTAGTTGCTTTCAAGACCAGTGTTTTGAAATACCACATCCTTTCATGTATCACAGTGTTTTCAAAGCAAAATAGTCCCAACAGAAGATGTATTCAGCTTTCCCACGTTCAATATTTGATCTATCTGGACCAAGATTTTTTTTTAAAGTTTGCTTAAAGCAATAGGGAAATTATTCCTTGGCTTTTTTAAACAAAAATAGAATAGAATAGAATTGTTTTTTCTCTCCTTGCATAATGGCTAAATTCCATTTTCACTAACTTGAAAAAAAATCAGATACTTCTAAACATTGGGTTGCCTCCGGTAGCATTACTAGAGTAGACAACCAGGACAGCTGTCCCAGGCCCCAAGTTTAGCGGGGTGGAACTAAAAAGACTGCAGTAGCCACACAATCACACCAGTGGCACAACAGAAGCCGGAGGTTACCAGTGCCCCTGTGTGTCACAGCTGCCCTGGGCACACAACTGTATTTTGTTGTGTTAAACTAGCCTCGCCAGGGGAGGGGGCCACAGGAAGACAAGGAGACACCATCTGAGCAGGACAGGTGACAAAGGCAAGGAGTACTAAGGTAAGAAACGGGGGTCCAGACAGTCTCCCTAAATCGGGGGTGGCGCACACAGTCTTGCAAGGCCTTAAATGCCTATATACCAATGCTCTCAGTATGGGGAATAAACAGGGGGAACTCACCCTCAATAGCTAGTTCAAACCCAGATACCACAGGGCTAACAGAAACGTGGTGGGATTCATCCCATGACTGGGCAGTTAGCATTAGGGGCTATAGGCTTTACAGGCGGGATAGAGAAGGCAGGAAAGGTGGGGGTGTGGCACTCTATGTCAAGGAGCAATACACATCCTCTGCCAGCAGAATGGGATCAGAGGAAGGGCAGGCTGAAGTGCTCTGAGTTAAGATTCAAGGGACCATGGGGAGAGTGATTTGATGGTGGGGGTCTACTACAGACCCCCCAACCAAGGGGAGGAGCTGGACTGGGAATTTTCGGGCCAACTTGCAGAGGCACTTAGGGCAAAGGATGTAGTTGTCATGGGTGATTTTAATTACCCAGACATCTGCTGGGAGGAACAATCAGCCAGGACGAACCATTCCAGGAGGTTCCTAGCTGAGATACAGGACCTCCACTTAATCCAGGAGGTGCACAGTCCCACCAGAGGAAACGCCCTGTTGGACCTGGTCCTGGCCACAGGCATTGACCTGGTAAGGAGCCTCCAGGTTCTTGATCACCTGGGCAATAGCGATCATCGCTTGCTGGAATTCACCATCCAGCGCAGGGTGTCAAGGACCTGTAGCAAGAAGGTAGCCCTAGACTTTAGGAAGGCCAATTTCAACAAGTTGAGGAGACTAGTGGGGGAGGTGCTGGGGTTCTTGAGGGCAGGAGAACTCAGTGTCCAGGACGAGTGGTCGTTCCTTACAGAAACAATACTCAGGGCCCAGGAGGAGTCCATCCCAACAAGAAGCAAGGGGGGCAAGAGTGCCTGGAAGCCCTCCTGGCTCACGAACGGCATCCGGGAATGCCTGCTTGTCAAAAAGGTGGTGTACACCCAGTGGTAGGAGGGTGCTATCTCCAAAGAGGAATATACCTCCTCTGCTCAGGCCTGTAGGGGGGCTGTCAGGAAAGCTAAGGCAGACATAGAGCTAGGACTAGCATCCAAGATCAAGGATAATAAAAAGTCCTTTTTCAAATAGGGAGGATGAAGAAGGCCAGGTGGGCCCCTGCAAGGTAGGTAGAAGGTAACGAGGGGCCCCTGCAAGGTACACTGGGCAATCTAGTGGTTGCGCCAGAGGAGAGAGCGGAACTCTTTAACTGATTTTTCATGTCTGTTTTCTTGTGCAGGGACCGGGACTTCCCCGCTGGGATGCCAGATGGACTCAAGGGTAATGCCTCCAGACCTCAGGTTTGGGAGGACTGTGTTAGAGAGCTTCTGGAGGGGCTGGACATGTTCAAGTCAGCAGGTCCAGATGCTCTCCACCCCAGGGTGTTGAGGGAGCTAGCTGGGGTTACTGCAGGGCCCTTGGCACGGCTCTACGAGCGCTCGTGGTGCTCGGGCCGGGTGCCGGATGACTGGAAGACAGCTAATGTGGTCCCCATCTTCAAAAAAGGGAAGAGGGAGGACCCAGGCAATTATAGGCCTGTCAGTCTTACCTCTATCTTTGGGAAACTCTTTGAGAAGATCCTCAAGGAGCACATCTGTGATGGGCCAGCTTCAGGGATGATGCTCGAGGGCAACCAGCACGGTTTCATTAGGGGCAGGTCTTGTCAGACCAACCTGATTGCCTTTTATGATCAGGTCACAAAGGCAATGAATGCAGGTGTTGCCGTGGACATAGCAAGGCCTTTGACACCGTCTCCCACCCCATCCTCATTAAAAAACTAGGCGACTGTGGCATTGATGCCTACACAGTCAGATGATTGCAGATTGGCTTAATGGTCATACTCAGAGGGTGGTGGTGGACGGGCCATATTCGACCTGGGGGGAAGTGGGCAGCAGAGTCCCCCAGGGCTCAGTCCTGGGGCCTGTGCTGTTCAATTTCTTCATCAGCGATTTGGACGACAGGGTAAAATGCAACCTGTTTAAATTCTTTGATGATACCAAAATTTGGGGTGAGGTGAGCATGCTCGTAGGGAGGGAAAGACTGCAACAAGACCTGGACAGGTTACAGGAGTGGGCTGACATAAACAAGATGCGTTTCAATACTGACAAGTGCAGGGTGCTGCACTTAGGCAGTAGAAACCAGCAGCACACTTATAGAATGGGAAACTCCCTTCTTGAGAGCACAGAGGCAGAAAGGGATCTTGGAGTCATTACTGACTCCAAGATGAACATGGGCCGACAATGCGAGGTCACGGTTGGCAGGGCTAACCAGACCTTGTCGTGCATCCACAGGTGCAGCTCAAGTACAGCCAGGGAGGTGATCCTCCCCCTCTATGCAATGCTGGTCAGGCCACAGCTGGAGTACTGTGTCCAGTTCTGTGCGCCCCACTTCAGGAGGGATGTGGACAACATTGAAAGGGTCCAGCGGAGGGCCACACGCATGATCCGGGGACTACAGGGCAGACCCTACATTGAAAGACTGCAGGACCTGAACCTGTTCAGCCTTCACAAGAGAAGGCTGAGGGGGGACCTGTTGACTGTCTATAAACTCACTAGGGGGGACCAGAAGGGTTTAGGGGAGACGCTGTTTCACCTAGCGCCCCCTGGCATGACAAGGAACAATGGACACATATTATTAGAGAGTAGATTTAGATTAGACATCCGCAAGAACTACTTCACAGTTAGGGTGGCTAGGAGCTGGAACCAACTTCCTAGGGAAGTGGTGCTGGCTCCTACCCTGGGGATCTTTAAGAAGAGGCTTGATGACTACCTAGCTGGACTCAGTTGAGTCCAGTCTTTTTCTCCGGCTGGGGCAGGGGGTCGGGCTTGAAGATCTACAAGGTCCCTTCCGACCCTACTTCTATGATTCTATGATTCTATGGTTATACCTCTGTTTTATTCAGTGTACCCATACTTAAAGACAACCTATCTGAGTAAGCCACTGAGTATGTACAGTGAACCATTTATATCTGACTAAATCACTGTGGTTCTCACATTTTATATATTTTATTCACTTATCTAATCACTGCCAGCTCTTTGGGGCAAAGACTTGTCAGTTCATTTATACCGTGTGTATCTAACTCCAAGCAGTGAGACAATGATTAAGGCTGTTAGGTGCATCAGTAATACAATGTATTATTCTTATTTTTACTAGTTTGTTCCTACAGTTCTCTTTCCACTTCAAAGCACTTTATAAGTATTAATAAAGAGGGTTATCTAAGGTTCAATACCTAGTAATAGAAGTTATAATTTAAAGATGTTCCCTAACAGAAGACTGAGGGAGTTGACGGAGATGGACCCTCAGTTAGGAAGCAGCTCGTTAGTGAGTTACAAACAGACAAAGGGCTAGCAGAATTTATCAATTTCTCCACAGTAAAATTTGTTAAATTCTTCTCATTCATTGAATGGTTGTATTTATTGAACCCAATGATTACTACAAAGTATACACAATTCTAACAACAAAAATATAGGAAAGCCTGATTTTCAATTTGGAGTGAAAGAGGGAGAAGGAAACTTATTAAATTATTTAAAAGTATCCATCCTGCAGACACTACTTTTATATATGTACTGCACATCTAGCACATAAAAATGTAACTGAAAGCTCATTGCTCTGCTCTAGCGTAGACAAGGATTTAAAGGTGTGACATTTGAGTGAGTTGTTTTCCAATGGTTTCTGCACAGCAAAGTGAATATGTGATTATAGAACAAGCTGGGATATCTTGGATGGCTTACATTTAGCTAGCCCAAGTAGCAATAGCAGTGAAGATGTAGAACATGGGCTTGACTTGTACTCAAGTTTGTACTCTGGGTCCCTGGAAAGTTTGTATTCAGTTATTTGTCTGTGCTGTAATCAAGAAACTAACTTGGTTCAAAGTCTGTGCAGTAATCACACATTCACATTAAAGGCAAAGGAACTGTAAGCTAACATATTCTAAACTGATTCAGTAAAATCCTGGAGAGGAGCTTCAGCTAATGGTTGACCTACTAAAATAGATTGAAGGGGGTTTTGATGCTCATGTAACAGCCATGAATCAGTGGCTGAATGAAGAATTCTGGTGGGGGTTTTTGGGGTTCTCCTTCAGGCTGTTTGTTGCTGCTTTTCTTTTTTAATCTTTTTTTCAATAAAGTGGTTCAGTAAAGAAACACAGTCAGCCATTGTGATTGCCTCGAGAAGTGCAGGCATGTCTACACATTGCCGTACTTCCAAAAGGAAGTACTAAAGTATGGCGCCGTAGCAATATCACTATATGGCAACGTAGAAACACACCCTGCATGTTGTATACTGTATACAGAATGCCCTTCAGTATACAGTATGTGTACCTGGGGTGTTTTTATGCTGCTGCTTAAAGCAGAGAGAAATTTTTGCAAGGATATTTTTGCATACAGATAGATTGCATCTCCATTGCCCTTTCCAGCATATTAAAGAATGGGTTGTTTTCTCATTGTTTTCCTTGTGTTCTGCTTGTTACACTAAAGAAACCCTCTAATAAGCAATCACATAGAAAAAGTATTCCTATAGTACAATTTTGGTTTGAAGTCTAGTTAAACTATTAGTTTTGCTAAGTGTTTGGGTATTTGCTTAGACCGCTCTTTCATTGTATTTTCTCTTTTAGGTTCTAGCAATTGTGTTGAAGGCTGATGTAATAGTAGCAAAATCTACAATAAGCAGTCATCTGACATATATAAGGCTCTGATTTGATTTTTTGTCCATGTGAAGCAAGAAAGTATAGTGTTGGCACTCAGATAGTCCTGGTGTTTCATTGCTTCATCTCTTTTATGATTCACAGCAAAATAAAATAAAACCTGTACAGTTTTTGCTTCAAGTTACCAGTTCCAAATAGGTATCGAAAGAATATCTATAAAGTAAATATTGCTTACTCTACTCTATTGGGGTATAGATGTAAAATAACCACCTTTCTGCACTGGAGTACGAGAGGCTGGCTTTTTGGAACATGTTTAGGCAACAAAATTTGATGAGTGTAATAACTCACAGCACAAAGATAAGAATCAAAATGGTTTTTTAGATCTCTACCTTTAGTTCTCACAGGAAGGAAGTCCTTGACATGCTCAAGTCTTTAGCATTGTCATTAGAGAAATTGCCTTCAAAACTAAGGGATTCAGAAAGCATGCAGCCACTCATTTGAATCGTAATGCTGCTATTTTAGATAATATCATCAAATAATTCACCAGGAATGGTTAATAAACCCTACCCGCAATGATATGGCCCCTCTTGTGCTAAGATGTTATCAAGAAAGAGTCGTATTTGCTAGATACCACAACCTAGTTAGCTGAGAAAAAGCTACATTTTCTAAGTTTACCATAGGATGCAGTTATGGTAGACCAGACACAATTTTTGCAGCTCTCGTTCAGATCCAACTTGGAGGTATTTATTATTGAACAAGCATATAGGTCTTCAGTCCTAATGCCAAGTGGTGAGTGTAGAACAAAAATTATAATAAAAATTATCCTGAATTTTTAGAATTATATCCAAGTCCGCAAAGCTAATGGGGCCAAGACTAACATTACAAAAGGGTTTTTTTTTTGTTTAATGACTTCAGTAAAGCTTTCTTGGCAACTATATTACTTCACTACAATTCCTTGAGCCTTTATAAAAAAGTTCTTTTATTTATTTATTTTTAGCTCCTACCCAGTCTTGTTTTGTGGATCATGTGGTAACCAGGCTGAATCAGGAAAACAAAAACAGGCAGCAGTTAGTGACCTCTAATACTTTTTCAGTGCAGTGCAACCATTAAACACATTTATGTGCTCCTCTCACTCAACTCCTACAAGAGTTTCCTTGTCTCAACTTACCTACAGCTCATAATTCAGATCAAAGTATGCAATTGGAACAGTAAATGCAGTTTAACCAGCAAAGGAAGACAAACTACTATAAAAATGCCAAATCTGCGAATATTCTGAATGTAAGAAAGTGGATCCGGCTAACTATAGGCCCATCAGCCTGACTTCTATCCTGGGGAAGATCTTAGAAATGTTTATTAAACAAGCCACCCTTAATGGACTGGCCAACGCCAACATCCTAAGGGATAGCCAGCACGGGTTTGTTATGGATAGGTCTTGCTTGACCAATCTCATTTCCTTCTACGACCGGGTGACCTATCACCTGGACAAGGGAGAAGAGATTGATGTCATATAACTTGACTTCAAAAAAGCCTTAGATCTGGTATCCCATGATCACCTCTTGGCCAAACTGGCTAATTGTGGCCTTGGGTCCACCATGATTCGCCAGCTGGGAAATTGGCTCCGTGGTCGGACCCAGAGGGTTGTAATTGATGGCAGTCACTCATCATGGTGTCCTGTGACCAGTGAGGTCCCCCAAGACTCTGTCCTTGGACCCATATTGTTCAACATCTTCATTAATGATGTGGACATTGGAGTCAGGAACGGACTGGCCAAGTTTGCCGATGACACCAAACTTTTGGCAAAGCATCCACACCAGAAGGCAGGTGGGTGATCCAGGCTGACCTGGACAGGCTCAGCAAATGGGCAGACGAGAACCTGATGGTATTTAACACCAAAAAATGCAAGGTTCTCCACCTTGGGAAGAAAAACCTGCAGAATCCTTATAGGCTGGCTAGCGCTACAGAAGAAAGGGACTTGGGGGTCATCACTGACCACAAGATGAACATGAGCCTTCAATGCAATGCTGCGGCTACTAAAGCAACCAAAACACTGGCTTGCATCCATAGATGCTTCTCAAGCAAATCCCGGGATGTCATTCTCCCCTTGTACTCAGCCTTGGTGAGGCCGCAGCTGGAGTACTGCGTCCAGTTTTGGGCTCTACAATTCAAAACGGATGTGGAGAAACTTGAGATAGTCCAAAGAAGAGCCACGCACATTATCAGAGGTCAGGAAAGCAGACCTTACGACATCAGGCTGAGAGCCATGGGACTCTTTAGCCTGGAAAAGCGCAGGCTCAGGGGTGATCTGATGGCCACCTATAAGTTTGTCAGGGTGACCACCAGGATCTGGGGGAATGTTTGTTCACCAGAGCACCCCAAGGGATGACAAGGTTGAACAGTCATAAACTACTACAAGACCATTTCAGGCTGGACATATGGAAGAATTTCTTTACTGTCCGAGCCCCCAGACAAACGTCTGGAACAGCCTGCCATCAGAGGTGGTACAAGCACCTACATTGAACACCTTCAAGAGCAAATTGGATGCTTATCTTGCTAGGATCCTATAATCCCAGCTGACTTCCTGCCCTTTGGGTGGGGGGCTGGACTCGATGATCTTCCGAGGTCCCTTCCAGCCCTAATGTCTATGAAATCTATAAAATCTATGAAATAATTGTATTTGATTTAGGAATCCTGAGACAGATTCTCAGGTGTTGCAAATTGGTGGCAGCTCAATTCAATCAGTGGAGCTTTGGAAAATTAAATGTGCTGAGGATCTGGCCCATTATTTGTAAAGTGTTTATGGAAACAGAGTATGATGTCTACTTCCAAATGGTTCTGTCAGCCATGGATCTAAGAAGGACCAGCAGCCGCTGAGCATTGTGAAGCAAAACTGTACCTTACCTAGCTGTGCAGAAACCATTAAATATCAGTCTATGAGCCCTTCAGGAAAAAACTTGGGCATGGCCACTCACCTCTAATGAGGCCCAGGAAGGTGGACCAACATATTGCAAGTATTCTATGCCAGCTTTCCTACACAGGGGGCTCATCTACATGAGACATTTAGGCTAGGGACAGACATTCAAAAAGCCTGATCCTGAATTGATTCAATCTTTGCAGGTTAGTCTAACCTGGCTAGAATAAATAAGCTTTGTAACCAGATAGACATCCCAAAAATGGAGGCACATGCCTGCAGTGGCTCAGACTAGAAGCTGGGGAGGTGCTAGAGCAGCCCTCCATTCCTTTTCATAGTGCTGAGCTGAGGGGATGAAACCTGCAGTAGTTTCCCCCCCATGTGCCCCAAGACAGACACATTTGCACAAGCATCCATGTCACAATTTTTGCCTGTCAGCAGCTAGAGGTGCAGGGCCGCAGAACCCAGAAGCCCCTGCACCTATCTCCTTGACAGCTGGCAGACTTTGTGGCCTCAGCAGGGTCTAGAAAGCCTGCAGCTGTCACTGTGCTGCGCCTTAACACACGCAGTGTCACCCATGTCACGAGTTCTGCTTGTCCACAGCTTGAGGTACAGTTTCCCCCAAGCCCCTTCACCTATCTCCTTGAAACTTGTCAGGCTTTGTGGCCTCAGCAAGAGCTGCCATCCCTGCAGTTTTGACCCCACTGAGGCTTAACACATACATGAATTTTGCTTCCAAGAATTTAGGGTGCAGTTTCTCCCATACCCCTGTGCCTATCTCCTTGAAACTTGGCATGTGTCATGCTCTCAGAAGAGGCTACCATCCCTCCAAGTTTCATTGAAATCAGCGAAAATACAACAAAGTAATAGTTATTTCATTGATTCCCCATTATACTCTATGGCCAAATCTCCAAATCTTTTCTGAATCTTTTCCAAATTGATTCAGAAGCTCTGAATCGATTTGGAAAGCCTAAAGCTTCCAGTGATTCAATTCAGATTCATAGGTTTGGAGCCATTGTGTTCCCCTCCAGGTACCTAGGCCCTGTATTTCTTTGACATTTTGTATTTTGTGCCTTTTTATATTTCATCAACCTGTATTGCTTGTTCTGCTGTTCGTGTTTTATATTTTGTTAACCCTGTCTTTTGTCAATGATTATAGGTGTCTAACCTTTGTTGAATCCTGCCCCCTTGGGGCATTGTAGTGTTCACTATACCCTCTGATTTATGCCTGTTATGTTCCCACTATTAAAAGGTATATGGTTAAGTCTCCATTGGTGGTCTAGCTCTGCTCTATAGGGGGAGGAGAGTCCCTACACCACCCACAGCACTTGTGCACCTGCTTTGATCCCTTCAGTTGGAGAAGTGGTACCTCTTGGAGTACTGCCTGGGTTACAAAAGCAATAACTTAGTCCTAATTATCTTGGATGAGCTTGTCAGCTCTAGTCTTCTCTTTTTTCCACCTTTAGGAACTTTCTCCTATTTGCAGAGGCATGAATAGATTTGCCATGGACACAGACACATATGCATGCACAAACTAAGAAACATCCTCTGTAGTTTCTTATGTCTTCCTCTCATCTCATACTTATAAATCTTTAATTGTGCAGCCAACTACATTGAATTCCTAGAAAATATTTTAAAATGGTGAATGTTTAATGGCAAGAGATTCTTTTTTCCAGATGCTATCAATTTTTTTTTTTTTTTTTTGTCACCACTAGTTGGAGAATGTGGTAATAAAGTTATCATGTCTTTTTAATTGAGTCATCACAGACTTTACTCCAACTTCTCATCCTTCCCATCAGGCACTAGGACAGTTGTCTGAACACACTTGCACTGACACTTACCCTTGCCATTTTTCCTTTAGTTTAAGACTCGTCTCTAATTGGAACAGATTCAGACCAGGTAGTGGAAGGGTGATATTTTAAAAATAACGTCCCCTCAACCTAAAAACTCAATGTAGAAACAGATTCTCCATAACCTACTTTGCTCAAATGGTGTGAAGGGGTATTGGAACATTTCCACAAAATAACTTTAACTGAGGTGAGAAAATAAGGAGGTCTTACATTTTCTTCACTCAATTCAACTGTTCAGCACTGAGGAAAGGACAAAAGTCACAAAGGACAATATTCCTATAAAAACTGGACAGGTGCACAGGATCAAATCCAACTCCACCTGTAAATAGGTAAGTAGCATTCATGCAAATAACTTAGCTTCATAAGTGACATTTTTGTGCCGCTTGCATAGATTTAAGCTTCTTCTCCTTCCTGAAAAGTGCTAAACTAACATCAAATGGAGGAGAACGTGAGCCTCCTACCTTTTAGCCCAATGGCTATTAGGGCAACTATTGAGAAAGTGGAAGATCTAAGTTCTCTTCAAGTATCAGTGGTATAAAGTGGCAGTTATATGGCTACAGTTACCATGTAAGTGCTACCTACCCACCAAAGAGAAGTTGGATTTACTATTTTGTTTAAAGAGCCAGACATACCTTCATGCACACCAGTCTGAGAAAGAGAAGGGAATTTGATGGAGCAAGAAAATAAAAGGCTTAAAAAATCATAAGTGACCAGGAAGTTTATTTCTCAGTCCCCGTTAAAACAAGTCAGCCATTTCTAAGACGGAAACTTTCCCAAATGGAATGTTTGTTAGTTTTAAGTTTATCTTTCTGTTTTACTGTAATCAGATTTTCCAATAGCACAAACAAATGTGTGGTGATGTGGTTTCTCTGTTTGTTCTATGCTTTTAGACTTTTAGTGTTAGTATATTGTAGAAATTATGATTCTCTCTGCCTTTATGCTTGCCTCCCCTCTCATAGCTTCTCTCAGAAACATGTTGTCTGACAGAAGACTAACATATTATGGACTGAATTGTTCTAAAGCCAAGTGGAGAACATTTTAAGCACAGATTTCAGAAAGGACATTCTAAGAAATAACAAGATAAGTTAATGATTGTGCTACAGAAGTATGATCTTGCATATCCCTAAAAATGTAAGCTACATTGTATAGGACTAAGACTGAAAATACGTATTTCTGAAGATCTGTAAGTGTAGTTTGACAAACACAACAATGTACATATTGGGGAGTACAAAAAACAAATACCACCAGAGAATATTAAGGTGAAAAGTCTTCTTCCAGGTGCTAGTAAGTTGGCCATATCCTCACTAGTAAACTGGCAAGCATTGACTCTGAAAGTTACAGCTGATGATCTAGCCCACCAAATTCATAGTAAAGCATCATTAATCTTCAAGATAGCCTTTTCAAGCCTAATTTTTTCTATTGTTAAAATATTCTTTCTATCCCTGTGTCTATTTCCTGTCTACAACTCCTACTACTCACCACTACTTTAACACACACTTTCACAAGTAAGATCATTATAATACAAGGGTTTCACAGATCTTAATTAATCATATTCCAGTCTGCTTTTAAATCTTCTTCCCCCACGCTCCCTCCACCACATTAGTGATGACAGATAAACAGACAGACAGCCTTTTCTGAGTGTTTAGACATTTATTAGAAAAATGGTAAAAGAAAAAGTTTAAAGTCCATAAGAGCACAGCCCACAAGGGGTTGGACCTGAAACCATTTATCAATTAAATTGAACCTTGCAGCCAGAGATTGAAGCACACATCCTTCACATGGCCACACATTTAGGACTAGCTGGCCATCTTCCACTGTATACATTGCCCCCTCAAATGCTCCCTCCCCCCATATACAGGCCATATCTACAGTACCTTCTTGCCGACCCAGAACTGCCACCAAGAAACAAACCCTACCCACTTGCTCCTGCGTCACCCTTGCTGAATTTGGCAGTTAGGTACAGTAGAGTTAGAAGTGTCCAGAGTGCATGACCCAGTGCCACACTGAGATTCTGCAGAAACTCCATCTGGGTCCAAGGGAATATAGAAGTGGCCATATATTTAATAGATTTCAGAGACATTAAAGCTGGAAGGGACCTCGGAAGATCAAGTCCAGCCCCCCGCCCAAAGGGCACGAAGTCAGCTGGGTTCATAGGATCCCAGCAAAATAAGCATCCAATTTGCTCTTGAAGGTGTTCAATGTAGGTGCTTGAACCACCTACCATGGTGGGCTATTCCAGACCTTGGGGACTCAGACAGTAAAGAAATTCTTCCTTATGTCCAGCCTGAAATGGTCTTGCAGTAGTTTATGACTGTTCAACCTCGTCATCCCTTGGGGTGCTCTGGTGAACAAACATTCCCCCAGATCCTGGTGGTCACCCCGATAAACTTATAGGTGGCCATCAGATCACCCCTGAGCCTGCACTTTTCCAGGCTAAAGAACCCCATGGCTCTCAGCCTGATGTCGTAAGGTCTGCTTTCCTGACCTCTGATCATGTGCATGGCTCTTCTCTGGACTCTCTCAAGCTTCTCCACATCCTTTTTGAATTGTGGAGCCCAAAACTGGACACAATACTCCAGCTGCAGCCTCACCAAGGCCGAGTACAGGGGGAGAAGGACATCCTGGGATTTGCTTGAGAAGCATCTATGGATGCAAGCCAGCATTTTGGTCACTTTACTAGATCCCTCCTGTACAGGGTATAGCCATCTATACAATTGGTCCAGTCATGGGTGGAGTCCCACCAGGTCTCTGTTATCCCTATGATGTCATAATTATTTGCATTAAGCAGGAGGACAAGTTCCTCCTGCTTATTCCCGAAGCTCCTCGCATTTCTGTATAGACATGCAAGTGTCCGCTTGGGATCTCATGCCTTGCCCACATATGGTACCAGAGCTGGGGCAGGGGTGGGCTCCCTTAAGTGCCTTGGCCTGATGGCTTTGCAAGGATTGCTCAGTGGGCCAGCAGTGGCAGTAGTCCCACCCCTGGTGGGCTTAGTTTAAAGTCTGGTGGAGCAGTTCAACCAGTCTGGCTGAAAGAGCCTCCACCCCAGGGGAGAGAGGTGGAGACCATCTCTTCCCAGCAGCTTGCTGCCTCTCTTGCCAAAGAGTGGGCTGTGATCATGGAAGCCAAAGCCTTCCGATGACACCAGCACTACAGTCTTTGGTTGACTACCTGGATCCTCCTTTCCCTCCTCAGCCCATACCCCAAGACTGGGAGGATTGAAGAGAACACCACTTATGCCCCCAGACCCTTTAGCCCTTCTCTTAGAATCATAGAATCAATGATTTGGAAGGGACGTAGACAGATCATCTAGTCCAACCCCCTGCCGTGGGCAGGAAGGAGCACTGGGGGTGGGAAGGGTCATAAGACCCCAGCCAGGTGCCTATCCAGTCTCCTCTTGAAGATCTCCAGGGAAGGTGAGAGCACCACCTCCCTGGGAAGCCCATTCCAGGCTCTGGCCACCCTTACAGTGAAGTAGTTCTTCCTAATATCTAACCTAAACCTATCCTCCCTCAGCTTGTGGCCATTGTTCCTGGTGACTCCAAGGGGGGCCCTGGTGAACAGACTTTCCCCGAGTCCCTGCTGGTGGGCCCTGATACAGTTGTAGGCAGCCACAATGTCCCCCCTCAGTCTCCTCTTGTGAAGACTGAAGATATTCAGGTCCCTCAGCCTGTCCTCCTAGGGCTGGCCACAGAGGCCCTCAACCATACGAGTGGCCCTCCTCCGGACCCTCTCTAGGTTCTCCACGTCCTTCTTGAACTGCGGTGCCCAGAACTGAACATAGTACTCCAGCTGTGGCCTGACCAGTGCTGCGTAGAGGGGGAGCAAGACCTCTCTGGACCTGTTAGTAATGCCCCTATTGATGCATGACAGGGTGCAGTTGGCTCTGCCTATTGCTTCATCGCATTGGCAACTCATATTCATCCTGGAGTCAATCCTGACTCCAAGATCCCTCTCTGCCTCTGTGCTGCCGAGAGGGTCAGCCCCTAACCTATAACCATAATGCTGGTTCCCTCTCCCCAAGTGCAGCACACTTCACTTTTCTTTGTTGAACCGCATCCTGTTCAGATCCCCCCACTTCTCTAACCTATACAGGTCTGCCTGGATGTGGTCCCTGCCTGCCAGTGTATTCACTTTACCCCACAGCTGGGTGTCATTAGTGAACTTGAACAGGGTGCTCTCCACACCCTCGTCCAGGTCCCTAACGAAGATGTTGAACAACAGATATTGAAGATATTGAACACCAGCCCAAGGACCAAGCCCTGAGGGAGTCCACTGCCCATACCCTCCCAGGTCAACTTTGACCCATCCACTACCACCCTCTGGGTGCACCCCTGGAGCCAGTTTGCCACCCATGTGACCATGCATTCATCAATGCCGCAGTCCCTCAGCTTGCCCACCAGAATTGGGTGGGACACTGTGTCAAAGGCCTTTTGGAAGTCCAAGAAGATGGCATCAACTTCCTCCTTCACATTTAAGCTTTTTGTTACCTGGTCATAGAAAGAGACCAGGTTGGTCAGGTAGGATCGGCCTTGCACAAACCCGTGTTGGCTACCCCTCAACATCACTTCCCATGCAGTGCTCTCACAAATGTGGCCCTTGATAATTTTTTCAAAGACCTTCCCCAGGATAGAAGTAAGGCTGACTGGCTTGTAGTTGCCAGGCTCTTCCTTCCTCCCCTTCTTGAAAATAGGGACCATATTGGCCCTTTTCCAGTCCTCAGAGACTTGGCCCGAGCACCAGGAGTCCTCAAACAGCCGTGTCAATGGCTTCGCAATGACACCAGCCAATTCCCTGAGCACCTGCGGATGAAAGTCTTCCGGGCCCTCCGACTTGGACACATCTAAGCCCTCCTGGTAATCCTTAACAAAGTCTGAACTAATAGTCAGGGGACTCGCATCCTTCCTGGGCCTCTCTACACTATCACCCAAGAGCACCCCATTGACAGCAGACAGAAACACGGAGGCAAAGAACTTGTTGAAGAGTTCTGCCTTCTCTCATGGGTCCATCACCAACTGCCCTGCCCTGCCTCGTCCAATGTTACCCCGAGACTTCTTCTTGCTACCTATATACTTGAAAAAGGACTTTTTGTTATCCTTAATCCCAGAAGCTAATCTAAGATCCAGTGCTGCTTTAGCCTTCCTTACCAAATCCCTACAAGCTAGGGTCAGGGAGGTGTACTCGTCCTTTGTCCCTGCCCCCTGCTTCCACCATCGGTATGCTTTTTTCTTTGCCCTCAGGCCAGCCTGGATATCTGCGCTCAGCCATGAAGGTTTCTTGGGCCCTTTTCCGGCCTTCCTGCACAGAGGAATTGCATCCTGCTGCGCCCCAAGGATAGCCTCCTTAAGGAAGGATCACCTTTCCTGGACCCCCCCTACTAGCTACCCCCTGGGCTCCGAGTGCCTCCCTGACTACTGCCCTGAGCACATCGAAGTTGGCTTTCCTAAAGTCAAGCATTTGCGCTGTGCTAGTTACCCTCCCCACCTTTCTCTGAATAGCAAACTGGATCGTTTCATGATCACTGTCCCCTAGCCTCCGTTGTACTAGCACCTCCCCCACCAGGTCATCCCCAGAGGCTAATACCAGATCCAGTATGGCATTTTCTCTAGTGGGGACATTTACCTCCTGCACAAGGTGTAGGTCCTGTACGTACGTCAGGAACCTTCCTGAGTGGCTAGACCTGGCCGACTGCTCCTCCCGGTTGATGTCAGGGTAATTCATATCACCCATGACCACAACATCCTTTGCATGCACAGCCTCCCCAAGCTACCTGGAAAATTTCAGATCCAGCTCTTCCTCCTGATGTGGTGGCCTGTAATAAACCCCTACCACCATATCCCTCTCCCCCCACCCTCCTTGAAGTTTGACCCACTGAGAGTCTCAGTTAAGCCTTCCTCTGGTCCCATTTGGAAGGTAGAATTGTTATACTGTTCCCTAACATAGAGCACAACTCCCCCACCACCTTTTTTCCCCTTCCTATCTCTTCTAAACAACCTATAGCCCTCTATGTCTAATGCCCAGTCAAAAGTTTCATCCCACCATGTCTCCACTAGGCCAACCAGGTCAATTTTACTACTTGCAAGCAGGAGAGCAAGCTCCTTCTCCTTGTTCCCCATGCTTCTTGCATCAGTGAAGAGACACCTTAATCCGCCCGAGAGAGCCCTGGGCACCCCCCCTTTCTGAGAGACAACTGGTCCCTTGGTATATATCTGAGCTCTTAACTGGGCAGGTCCTACACCTGGTTGAGTTTTCTCTTGCTCCTGTGGATCCCAATCCCCCGACAAACTTAGTTTAAAGTCCACCAGAGGACTTTAAAGCCTCTTATCAAAGGTTTGGTTCGCAATTGTCCTACATACTATGCACTGATTTACACAGTGCTGAGAAGGTATCAAATATATTTTTTGAGGAGAACTGGAGCATTTTACATTCATTTTGTTCTGACTACACATGATGTAGAGCAGTAGTGAACTATGCACAACCATTTGGATCATTAGACAGCCAAATACAGTCAGGCAAAAATTATGTTCCTCAGGCCACAGTGTACCAGTAATATTGTCATTCACCGGTTATTTAATCTAAAGGACCCAGATGGAGGATGGACATTAATCCTTTTTGTCCCTGTTGCTGGTATTTTTTTCCATTTTTACTTTTCATGTACTATTAGAAATAGGAAATTACATTAAAAGAGGAGAATTAAATTAAACAACAGGAAATTACATTAAATAAAACTGTTACAATGATGTTAAAGATTTGACTTAAACCAGGCTTATGAAACAAATGTCTCAGACATCTGCTGACATAATCATGGGTCTCAAGGAGTCATTGTAACCTCCAGAGAAAACTTTGCTATCCCTACTGATTAGAAATACTCTCAAACCAGATTTTGCCAGGTATCTACTTCAAATCCACTGCAGATAAGTAGGCTAAAATTGGTCATCTGAGGTTTATGTGAAATAATTTGGTCATTCCAGCAGATGCTTTTGTAGACAGATGACCACTAGGGCTGTATGAAATCTCACCAGCTGTTCCGTTTTGATGCTATTTTGATTCCTTTCGAGCTCAAAACAGAGAAATTGAAATGAAATGAGGGGCTTCAAAACAGCCTCAAAATGAAATGACGGCAGTCAAAATGCCTTGAAACCTTCAAAACATTTCGAGTTTCGAAGGTGAAGTTGGGCTTGCCTGCAGGGAAACAGAAAGTAAGGAGAGGGAGAAGGAAGAGCAGGGAAGAGGGGGAAGGAGTGCTCTCATATTGACTGTGTAGCCAGCCAGTAACTGTCATCCTTCCCTGAGGTCCCTTCCAATCCCAGTGCTCTAAGGGAGGGATGGAAAAACAGTATAAAAAGCAGCATTGTTTGTTCTGCCTTGGGATCAGTAACTGAGCTATCTTCCAGAAGCTCAGCAGCTTTAGACAACAAAGACTACTACCATTGATTCCCTACTTGCTAGCCTAGCAAGTGGGATTTTGCAATACCTTTTGCTTTCTTTCTAGACCTTTTATTTTATTATTATATTCATTTATTGAATCTTTTCAATTTCATAATTATATTGCATATTATAATATAACATTTATATAGGAAGACAAGCATATAAATTTATATATTTTTATTTTATTATATTGCATATTATAATATAGAATTCATATAGGAAGACGGCTATACATTTCTATATACATTTCTATATTTTTATAAAGATAAGACACTATAAAACACACCATGAAGTGTGCTGGAAAGGCAGCTGGCAAACCTTTATGAAAGGGCAGAAGATGGGGTGGAGGGAGAAGTGTAAGTTCCCTCCCCCGCCCCAAACTGAGACACAGCCTCTTTCCTACAACAAGCAAGCATGAGGCTTCCACTAGTACAGGCTGCAAGGAGAGGGGAGCAATGCCAGTACAGCTGCCTGTGCCTGAGTCTGCATCTCCTCCAAGAGCACCAGCCATAATCTCCACCACCATCACCATGACAACAAGCATCAGCACCAGCACCAGCATGACAGTCTCCCCACCCCCATGTCTCTTCCCATGCTGAAACTTCCAGTTCCACAGGAAGAGTTGGAGCTGGAGCTGGAGCTGAGTGCCCTAGCAAGGGAAATTCTGGGGAAGGAGGAGAAATCATTTGAGTTTGTGCTCTACACCCCTCAAGCTTCCCCTAGAACCAGGTCTCCTTCCCCAGAAGGCATTTTGGAGGAGACTGAGGTAGAGGTTGTGGAGGCAAGTGGCTCAGCTGAGTCCACTCCTCCTGTTGCTATGCCACTGCCTGCTGAGGAGGGGTAAAGGCAGCATCCACACATGCACCCGCACCCCAGAAGCAAGCAGGTACTGTGGTCTGGGATCATTTTGAGCTGGCAGATGATCCCAGCTATGCTATCTACCTGCACTGCTGAGCTAAAACCAGCTGAGGCAAGGGAACAAAACACATGAGCACCATGGGGACACTGATACACCTCCACAGGTACCACCCTATTGCCTTTGCTCCTCCTCAGCCTGGCACCAGTGGGAGCATGGCCAAAACGAAGTTCCCCTCTCACTCCAAGGTCCCCATCCCCACAAAGCAGAGGCAGACCACCCTGGAACAGTGGGAGAAAGGTGGACAGAAAGGCAGGTGTTGCAAGGGGGAGAAAGATCATCCAGAGCACTGGGGAGATGCTTGCTGTCATCGGCCAATGCTTCTCCTTAGTTGAGCAGCCAGGGTTCAGGAAGCTCATGGCACTTGTTGCTGCATCATACCAAGTGCCCACATGCACCACCTTCAGCAGGACGATGGTGCCCTCATTGTATGAGGAATTCCGACACACAATAACCTGCCAGACATCTAACTTCCCAGGTACCTCTCCATTTTACCTGTGCTGCTACATCCCCGTTCCCACCCTCCCACCCCAGCCTGTCCCTCACCCCCTAACACTTCCATTTCCATTTTCACTGGCTTTCTTGCTTGCATTGCATGCCAGCCTCTGGCTTCTTTACTATTTCTTCCATCCAGGAACAGCATACGCACCAACTGCAAGTGCTTCCTCAGCCTGACAAAGGGTTTTTCAACCTAAAACCTTGCTAAGATATATTTCTGAAACTATTCAGCTGATCTGCTAAAAGATACTAGATTGACCCAAAGAACCTTTTCTACCAGTGCCATGTCCTTAGACCAACACCCCTAGCACCTGACCAGAAGGACGCAGGGTCCTGGGCACATCTAAACCCCAGGTCTGGGGCTGGCAGGGAGAGTTATCTGGCAGCTGCTGGAGAAGAAGCTCCTGCAGGAGAGGAAAGAAAGGCTCTGTCACAGTTTGGTCGCCTGAGATGCTGCTGATGCTACTGTGCTGCTTAATAAGTTGTCATGTAAAGTGGTGGACATGGGAGGCTGTAGGGGAGGAGAAGGCCTCATTGGGGCCCAGCACCAGTGAAGGTATGCCTTAACATACACACAGTCACACGTCATGAGTTTTGCTTGTCAGCAGCCTGAGATGCAGTTTCCCAGAATCCCCTACACCTATCTCCTTGAAACTTTGCAGGCTTTGTGGCCTCAGCAGGTGTTACCACATCTGCAGTTTTCAGCCCCCTGTGCATTCACACTTACAACTGACATGAGTTTTGCTTTCAAGAATTTGAGGTGCAGTTGCCCAGAAACCTCTGCACCTATCTCCTTGAAACCTGGCAGGCTTCATGGCCTCAGAAGTGGCTAGCATCTCTGATGTTCTCATACAAATCTGCCAAAAATTACAAAGTTATAGGCACTTTTGTCCTTCCCCATTATAGCCTATGGGCGAAACTTCAGAACAGCGTCCAAATAGAGAAACAGTTTTGACAAAAATGAAATGGAACAGTGCTTCGAATGTAATAAAACTCAAAACAAAACACTGTCCCATTGAAATGGTGAAATGGAAATCGAAATGAAATGATGCTGTTTTGCACAGCCCTGATGACCACACCACCCTCAGATTTATACCCTGTATGATGTAGACCAGGTAATGAATGAAACAAAGATGTAACCAGCAAAGTAAATATTTTGCTGGACTCATGTATAAGTCTACTATGCTCAATATAAATTTTCAATAAGTCACAACAGTAAAAATGAGAGACAGATCCTTTCCCTATATATATGTCACAATCAGTGGTGCCTTAATAATGTATAGCAATGGGACATCTTGGAGATAATTTTAGGAGAAGTTCTCCCAAAACATTAGTGTGACTTCATTTTAATAGTTAAGAACAATTTTTCTTTTTTATTCCTTAAAGAAAGTAAGTGGATTTAGACATAACATCATAGACATGAGCAAACTGGGGGTAAAAACAAAAGAAAAAGATCTGATCAGCTGATCCTACAGTTGAATGGAAATAAAGACCAAAATGAGGGAATGCAATCCAGAAATGAACCCCTTAGGTTAGGAAAAGGCACCTTGGCTCTCAAAGGATACCATAGTTCATTTTAAGACCAGAAGGAATTATAATAATGAAATCTGACTTGTTATATAATCTAGGTGATAGAAATTGTCCAAGTGTCATTCTGTAATTTGTGCATATATCCCTTATCTTATAGTTGAATTGGAATTTATTTAGAACAAAGTTCATTTTTTATTTAAACATCCATGGACAAAAGAATGATTTTGTACACATTTGTGGTGTCTCAAAATAGTCCAGTAAGGAAAAGATTGAAGCAATGTAAACTTTGCTCCCATATCAGATCTGTATATATAAATAGAGCATAAATTACCAAGGCTCTTGGTTTAATACTGAAGGAAAGCATAGACAAAAGGGGGCGAACAGAAACACCTTAAATCTAGAAAGAAAAGAATAAATAGGATACAGAGCAAAAGAATATTTTTTCTTGGATTTCAGCAATGGCTCTGACTCTGGTATTAACCAACTTTTCAGCCCTGTAAAGCAGAAGTTAAGTTTTGATTCTTTTCCACAACTTTCCACACCTACAATGTTGATCAGAAAAGCCATTTAAAAGTCAGTACGTCTCAATTTCTGGGGTGCAAAAGAGTTTCCAAGACTTTAAATGACAAAGGCAAACTTACAAATGTCAGTTAGCCAAGGCTCAGCTTTTTTCTTCCCATCTACACAGAAACGGAGAAGCCAAGCTTTCATGGCTGAGTGGAGCAAAAATCTATAAATCTGGGACATAAAAGAAAAATAATAAAAAATTGGCATTATCTTTACTCCCCACAGTATTGGGTTGTAGAGTTCATTAATATTTCAGTGAAAGTCACTACATCTTAGTCAGTTTAGTAAACTAGCTTTAAAATGAAGGCCTTTGATTGAGTTAGGGACTTTCATAATTAGATTGCTTGAAAGGTCACTACTACTAGAAAACAGGCAGCATGAACTTTCAAATACAGAAACAGCTGAGAATCTGCTGGATCTGAAACCTTCTAGTTTCATGTGTTCTATATAAACGTGCATGTGTGCGTTTGATTTTAGTGTTTGAAAAGACTATTATCAGATAGTTTAAAGCATAGAAAAACATGTGCTCATATCTTTAGTTTCTCGTAACAGGATGGATATGGTACTGATCAGGGGAAGGGCCCCTGTGAACCCTACCTTTGTGATTTTGATTAAAGAAAAAAAAACAGAAAACAAAACAAGAAAGAAATCTGTTGAATAATACAATTTTTCTCCAAATGATTTTTCCACATTTGCTGCCAAAGCAAACACATGGTACATGTTAGTCAGCGGGGTCTACATCAATTCATCAGCTGTATGAACTGTAGCAATTCATTTGCCAAACCTGTTGCATTAAATCCCACTGTTTTTAAAACCTAACTCCAAACATCCTTTTAGGCTTGTGGAGAGTTTTAAGGGCAGATTAAATATACTATACACACACACACACACACACACACACACACACACACACACACACATATGGCTTTACAGGCTTTAAAGATATATATATCTATATATATATAGATATAGATATATATAGATATGTGAAGATATATATATCTATATATATATAGTGGAGGAAAAAGGCTTCTAGCTTTCTGTTTTATGTGTTTTTTGTCTACATGTATGTATGTGTGCGTGTATGGATGTACACACACACACACACACACACACACACACACACTTAAAGATACACACACGTATCTTTAAAGCCATCCTCCTTGCCTTGGACCAGAATGACCAACATGTCAAAAGATAGTTTCTAATTGTTTCTCTACTCAATAACATATGGTTTAAAATACCATAACTCTCATTTGGGACTGAGAACAAGAGAATGTGTAAAGCTGGTTTGCTTCAGTTCTGATCTGAAGCTGTGTAAACATTCCAAAGAGCAAATATGTCAGTGGCCTATTGTACATTGGGGTCTCATAGCTTCATAAGGAAAGACAGAGATCTTGATATATGTTGCTTCCATGTGCTACTCTCTTAACATTTCCAACTTGCTATTAGGAATCCTGGCTTCTCTAGGCCACCAGTATTTTCTGTACTAAGTGGGCACATTTACACATGCTCTTTAGTGCATAGATGACTAATTAGCTCAGGAGTAAAATGTCACTGTCTACATGTGTCATGCTATTAAGCCACAGTAAACTAATTAACTCAGCTGTAGGATAGTACTGCCTGACACAACTACTACTACTACCCTACAGCAGTTTTTTGGTACACTGCAATACATGTGTAGACAGTGACCGGGGTTGGCTGGGGCATGAAGGTGCTACCGTGCAAAGGCTGCTTGCTGACTAGCTATACACTGTAGTACCCTCATGCCCCAACCAGCCCCTCTGCAGCACATTGAGCTGGGGTGGAGCAGCTCCAGGCTGGCAGGCTGACCCCCGAACTTCCCCTGCCAGCTGGGGCTACAGTACCCTGGCTCAAGGTTCGATGATCCCAGGCACACTTGTAAACACTTTACCCAAGAGCGATAAACTCCAGCGTAAACTGTTCCAGAGTTTATTCAGGGCCATTAATAGCATGTTTAGATGTGCCCAGTAATACTGTAATCAGAATACCTCACCAGGGCTTCAGAACATGAGAGAGGAAATTCAAGATAGGGACTATGTGGGACATGGCCCTCTGCACAAGGTAAATTTTCTCTCTTTGTAAATAGCTTACTAGAATTAGTTGTTGCAAGTAAGTTATAAAAATCAGAGGAGGATACTACTACTTCTAGTTAATTATAGCAATCCTGATGTCTTTATATGTGACCAAGCATATTGGACAAATAATTCTTGTCACTTGGGATTCAGTCCTATTTCAGTTTGTGCTCCCACATGATATTTACATAGTGGTATAACTGCAGTTTGCAGCATTTACACATAGTTTAGATTCTGTTTCATCCTCCAGTGAGATAGAGTTGCTCTGCATTGTTCCAGCTCAATAAGATGAGATGGAGAGCCCTCTCAACTTTTATCCCGATTGTCAAGTGGCTAGGGCACTTACCCAGGGAGCAAATAACACAGGTTTCACCTTATTCAGGGGGTTTTGAATCTGCATCTCCCGCTTCCTAGCAGAGACCACAAGTTACATATTACCCAGAGCAATCTCCTATCCTCTTGAGGCTGGCTTACTGCACCTTACATTTAGTATTCCATAAATAAAAAGAACTAGGAATTTTTCTGATGCATTGGGAACAAGGGCCCAGGATAGAACCAGAGATCCCTTCCAAACCAGGGAGGAATCAACCTCATTGAACTATACACTCTCTAACTTGCTTTCTTTCTCTTGATACAAGTCATAGTCATAGTAATAGTCATAGAGATAAAGCTGAAGGGACCTCTAGAGGTCATCTAGTCCAAGCCCTTGCCTGAGGCATAATCATCCCTATCCAAACCATAGTGGGCCAGCTTCCAGAGGAGAACTGAAGAAGGCCATGGGTAATACCTAACCTGCGGTTTGGTGCTTATGGAGCTTTGTTAGGATAACAGGACACATGTTCAACCCCACCCTGGTTGTAGAGGAGTGGGGCTATTATCTGGGTTTCCTCCTTCATGGATGAGTGCCCTAACCACACAGCTACTAAGAATAACACAGAAGAGGGCCATCCTCATCCTTATATCTGAGGACATACACTCAGGTATGCATATACAGAGTGTTTAGCCAGTGTGTAAGTTACTGCACATACTTCAGTGTGGACATTTACCCATCAAAGACTGTGCATAAGTGCCAAAATTGCTGCTTACATGGCTGGAAAACTGCCATTTAGATGCAAAAAGTGAATAGAATTCTAATAAGTCTGCATGGTCCAGCACTGTGCTATGTCTGAATAAGCTGGAGATTGGGTTCAAGCCCTGTCTGGGTGAGAAAGACTTTGAACCTGGCAAGTGTATTAACCACTAGACTGTTGGGCTAAAACACCTTCTCCAGCATTTAAGACCTTCTAGTAGTGGTTTCTCTACAACTAAAAATTTGGAACTAACCTGGCCTCACACATGAGCAATTTTGTTTTACTGTGCTGATGCCCAGTCAGATATAGCTCTGATGAACAAGCTCAATGGGCATGTACATGCTCACTAGCCCAAATCTGAATTGCAAACTCTACAAGGGCCAAAAACTGTACTTAAATGGCTTTGTACTTGCCACATCGATACATATAGTAAAATAGGATTTACCTGCTAGGTACTTCTTCCTCACTTACTGTAACAGATGGAGTGAGAGAGTAAAGTCGTATGGTATTGTTAATGGGGCAGCATAGAATTCAGCTCCTGTGAGCTAAGCTAATTCTAGCCCAGGTTATTACATTCTGGTATAATGCATTTCCTCTCTAATTCAGTTATAAAAGATACCCTTCATACAACCTCCAAAAACCTGTTTTTATGGAAATGCCAATGGTGAAAGACTTCCATTTTTCACTATAAACATGGCTGCATTTCAGATTTTTTAAAAGACTGCAATTCAGAGGGATAGCTAATGTGGTCCCCATCTTCAAAAAAGGGAAGAGGGAGGACCCGGGCAACTGTAGGCCCGTCAGTCTTACCTCTATCCTTGGGAAACTCTTTGAGAAGATCCTCAAGGAGCACATCTGTGATGGGTCAGCTTCAGGGATGATGCTCAAGGGCAACCAGCACGGTTTCATTAGGGGCAGGTCTTGTCAGACCAACCTGACTGCCTTTTATGATCAGGTCACAAAGGCAATGGATGCAGGTGTTGCCATGGATGTAGTCTTTCTAGACTTCAGCAAGGCCTTTGACACCGTCTCCCACCCCTTCCTCATTAAAAAACTAGGCGACTGTGGCATTGATGCCTACACAGTCAGATGGATTGCAGATTGGCTGAAGGGTCATACTCAGAGAGTGGTGGTGGATGGGTCATATTCGACCTGGGGGGAAGTGGGCAGCGGAGTCCCCCAAGGCTTGGTCCTGGGGCCTGCACTGTTCAATTTCTTCTTCAGAAATTTGGACAATGGGGTGAAATGCAATCTGTTTAAATTCGCTGATGATACCAAAATTTGGGGTGAGGTGAGCACGCTAGTAGGGAGGGAAAGACTGCAACAAGACCTGGACAGGTTACAGGAGTGGGCTGACATAAACAAGATGCGTTTCAATACTGACAAGTGCAGGGTGCTGCAGTTGGGCAGTAGTAACCAGCAGCACACTTATAGAATGGGAAACTCCCTTCTTGAGAACACAGAGGCAGAAAGGGATCTTGGAGTCATTATTGACTCCAAGATGAACATGGACCGACAATGCGAGGTCACGGTTGGCAGGGCTAACCAGACCTTGTCATGCATCCACAGGTGCAGCTCAAATAGAGCCAGGGAGGTGATCCCTGGTCAGGCCACAGCTGGAGTACTGTGTCCAGTTCTGTGCGCCCCACTTCAGGAGGGATGTGAACAGCATTGAAAGGGTCCAGCGGAGGGCCACACGCATGATCCGGGGACTACAGGGCAGACCCTACATTGAAAGACTGCGGGACCTAAACCTGTTCAGCCTTCACAAGAGAAGGCTGAGGGGGGACCTGGTGACTGTCTATAAACTCACTAGGGGGGACCAGAAGGGTTTAGGGGAGATGCTGTTTCCCCTAGCGCCCCCTGGCATGACAAGGAACAATGGACACATATTATTAGAGAGTAGATTTAGATTAGACATCCGCAAGAACTACTTCACAGTTAGGGCGGCTAGGAGCTGGAACCAGCTTCCTAGGGAAGTGGTGCTGGCTCCTACCCTGGGGATCTTTAAGAAGAGGCTTGATGACTACCTAGCTGGACTCAGTTGAGTCCAGTCTTTTTCTCCCGCCCAGGTGGGGGGTCAGGCTTGAAGAGCTACGAGGTCCCTTCCGCCCCTACTTCTATGATTCTTTGATTCTATGATTCTATGATTAATATCTGTGGTTTCTTTCAGGAGCTTCTGAGCCACGTATCTGAATGTACCTTATTCATACTTCAAATCTAAAGTCCTCCTGGAAGTAAACTCAACAGCAGTCTGAATAAAACCTATGAATGATCTTCCGAGGTCCCTTCCAGCCTCACAGTCTCTGAATCTATGAATCTATGAAAGACTTGATGGCTTAGCTCATTCCATGTAATTTTTGTTTTCCCCTCTGGAAGTTCATTTTTATTAAAATGATTTGAATAAATATGCACAGAAGGAGCATTTGAGGACATTTTTATTCTTTTCTCAAAACTCTTTCTGCATAACTTCCAAATAGTATTTCACTCTAGTGTTATGTACTGAAATGATTAACAAATATTTCTAAAACATTGTTACATGCAACTCATTTACACAGATTTCAGAACAACAGGATATGCTAACTCAATACATCTTTCCTTGGAAGTCACCACTTGTGTTCATATTAAAACCATAAGGGAGGCTCAAAAGATTGGTACTAAAGTTATATGACCTACCAAGGTGTAACAACATGGCTGGGAGCCCAGGGTAGCTGCAGCTGCTACACACAGGGGCACCAGTGACTTCTGGTTACCACCATGCTACTGGTGCAGCTGTGCAGCTGGAGCAACAATTGGTTTTTTTGCATCATCCCCACCAAAGCCTATGCCAAGAACAGATGCCCCAGTCACATGCTTCTAGTTATGCCAGTGATGGCTTGTTTCTGGTAGACACTTTTTTAACTGTGCTGTTTGTCATTATGAGCATGAATTCAGGACAGGTGAAAGATACAGGGCAGCCCTGGGGACTATCCAGTATGAAGTGAAAAGCAGTACCAACTTTCTCAAATACTTAATGTGCCTCAGATCTTGCTTGCAGGTTTCCCCACTAGGGAAAAGAGTATAAACTAATTTTTGTATCTTTTTATTCCTGGCCTCACTTGTAACTGAGCTGACAATACATTCAGAAGTGGCTCTACATGTGTATAGGTTTGCGATATACACTATAATCGGTTATGTAAAAAATCTGGTTATCTGAAATAACCCAGCAAGGGTTTTTAAATAATGCAGAGCAGAAAGTGTTCTATCAGTGGGGGGAGTTTTTCAGTTCTCCCAGCTGCAGTGACACCAAGTGAAGGGAAAGCATCATATTTGATGCTAGTAAAATCAGAAGGTACTCACCTGAGAGTCTTAACTTTAACTCCCATCAAGTCATGGCAGGCGAGAACAAATGTAGGAGAGGGAAGCTCTACCAAAGTGTGCTGTCTTTCTGATAGATTCAGGGCACCTGCTCACACTGAGTAACCTGTTTCAGCATCTTACTACCCTCCTAGTGAGAAAATTCTTCCTAATATCTAACCTAAACTTCCCTTGCTGCAACTTGAGACCATTGCTCCTTGTTCTGTCATCTGCCACTACTGAGAACAGTCCAGCTCCATCCTCTTTCAAACCCACCTTCAGGTAGTTGAAGGCCACTATTAAATCCCCCCTCAGTCTTCTCTTCTCTAGATTAAATGAGCCCACTTCCCTCAGTCTTTCCTCGTAAGTCATGTTCACCAGCCACATCACCATTTTTGCTGCCCTCTGCTGAACTCACTCCAAATCCATATCCTTTCAGTAGTGGAGGGCCCCAAACTGAACACAGTACTCCAGATGTGGCCTCACTTCTGTTGACCTGCTGGCAACATACCTAATAATAATAATAATCACTTACCTTGACCAACATACCTAATAATAATAATAATCACTGGCCTGCTGGCAGTATACCTACCAATGCAGCCGAGTATGCCATTAGCCTTCTTGGCAACAAGGGCACACTGCTGGCTCATATTCAGCTTATTGTCTGCTGTAACCCCAGGTCCTTTTCTGAAGAATTGCTGCCCAGCCAGTCAGCCCACAGCCTGTACTGGTGCATGGGATTGTTCCATCCCAAGTGCAGGACTTTGCACTTGCCCTTGTTGAACCTCATAAGACTTATTTTGGCCCAATCCTTCAATTTGTCTAGGTCACTCTGAATCCTAGCCCTACCCTCCAGCATATCTACTACTATGAATATTTCAAGAACTATCTCAAGAACTAGAAGAACTACCAAATCATTTCATGTAGGCCGCTAAAAAATCCATCATATGATAAAACTGATGTCATTGTTCACATGAACTAGATTTCAACAAGTGACCTTGAAAAATTCATTAACCCAATGCATATCCCCACCAAAACAATTGTTTACCACTCTCTGGGTCTGATCTCACAGCCAGTTCCCCAGCCATTGGACTATAGTGTAGTAGAGGCTGCAGTTGCCCAATTTTTCCATGAGGACATCATAGGACACCAGGTCAAAGGCTTTTTTGACATCGAAATATATTATATCAACCTCTTCCCTTTTGTCCAGGTGATACGTCACCTTGTTATAGCAGGAAATGAGATTGGTCAGGCAAGATCTACCCACAACAAACCCATGCTTACTAGAATGTGTTTTTTGTACAGGGCTTTGTACTCTTTTAAAAATTTCATCCAGAAAGCTGCACATTCATAAAATGCCCTGTGGTAGGTCTTGAGAAGACCTGGGAATTATGGTTCCCTTCTACCAACATATCTGCTCATGTTTATACTAAAGAGTAGGTCTGTTGACAGGATATTTAGAACTGGACATGTTTTGTGTAATTTGTATGTCACAATTTAGCTAGTACTAGGAGAAAAGAGAAAAGAAAAGAAAAGAAAAGAAAAGAAAAGAAAGGATTTTGTTTAAAGATCCAGACCAAGAGGTGAGTACATTGTTCCTGACTTAACTTTAAATAGAAGCTGTTAAAGGAAATAGGCCACCTGTATTATTACTTCATTTTCTTTTCCTCATAGTCACTACGAAAAACCCAAGAGATTTCCCAGTGGACTGTCATTCTTTTCTAACAAAAACTGATGAAGTAGTCTAGAGGAACAAATAGCTAAATAGATTTTTTTCAAAGGCAGCAAGTCCTCACTTCCAACACAAACTCCTCACTTCAAACACAAAACAACAGGTGGGGCCAGCACTTAGTACTTTGTTACATAAACTAGATGGGGATAGAATACATTATCTAAATTAATACCTGTGACCTATCAAATGCATCTGTTTACTATAAGCTTAGTTAGCTCATAACACAAATAGAAGCCTATCTTGGAAAGGATCATCAAAAGACACAAGCACAACATAATACGGTGTGCTGATGGATTAAGAACTCTTCTCATTTTGCCTTTACTCAGATACAAAACTGCCTGCTTAAAATATGCCAAGTTCTTATGTGTTTTATTGAGTGAAAAGACAGGTTTGTTGGTTGCAATAAAATTCCACTCCTTTCTATAAAATAAATCTGCCTAGAGAAATATGCTGATCTGAAGTGATGCTGTGGTTATTGGTTTAATAAGTGTGAATGTTAATACCATTGTCACTGGTATGAGTAGGTACATACTTGTCTAACTCTCTCTGAATTGAAGCCATCTATGGGTATATCCTTATACTACAAGGCAACACCATATTGAGACACACAGAGCCCGCTTCCCCATGCACTACCTCTCAAACCAGAAGTAATGCAGCCTCAGAAGTATGAAGCTGCCTTGCATTATATAGACATACTCTATAAATCCAAATAAAATCACTGTGTCTGCTCAATCAAAACTATCTTTGGTCAGTATGGTTAAATTTAGAATTAGTACAGAGATAAACTCATGCTATTATAAAGAGGAAGAATAGCCTTATGATTAAGGTACTAGACAGGGAATCAGATTTGTATTCTATTACTCAACCTGCCACAGAATTTCTGTGAGACCTTGAATCAATCACTTAACCCCTCTATGCCTTAGTTTCTCTATCCATAAAATGGGAATAAAAATGCTCTGTCATTTCTCAAGGATGCTGTAAGGATAAACTCATTAATATTAGCGATGGTCTCAGATACTGAACTCTATTGACAAGGCCATAAAGACACAAAGTTTAAATTCTGAATTCTGTCCTTGATTACAGCCAGACAGCTATTAAGAGTAACAATCAGTTGTTTTATTTTCCTTTGATATGACATCATTCATTTTCTCTCAAACGCAGATAGATTCACTGTCACCAGAAGAGTCTTCATATTTAACCCCAATTAATCCTCGCTACTCCTATTACGGAACAGAAATCCTAAAGTCAGAGGTTCCTAAACTCTGGTCTGTGGGCAACTGGAATTCCATGGTATGCTTATGGTGAGTCTTTAGAAAACTGGCTACTCACACAAGCCAGATCCAATGCCCACTGACCTTAGTAGCAGTTGAGTAAATCCTGTAGTGACATCTTTCTTGCTCATTTTCACATTTGACTTTACTGAGTAGTAACACAAAATGTATGTTACAAACTCATCCATGGGGGACCACCAAAGCCCCAAGTGTCTCCCTATTGTGCTGCCAGTGCTCCTAAGCAACAGATCAAGATTGCCCTGGGATAGCTCTGTACCCCAGAAAGTCTCAGATCTGTTGCCATTATTCTAGACCTTGGAGACACAGTAGAGAAATCTCTTCCAGCTCCAGGTGCCCCACAACTGTTGGGCTTGGATTGAGAAAAAATTATAGGTCTCCCTCACCATAGAAAAAGCTATCCTGGAATATCACTCACCCAGAAATCAATCAGCAGGCAAACAGTAAGGAAACAAACAACAAAAGGATTTATTACACAGGATAAAAGAATTAGACAAGCAAAACTGACTATAGGTTTGCAGACAGAAAAGCAAAACAAGCAGCATTTCTTACCCACTCATAGTTCAGCCCCCCTGAGAGACTTGCCAGTGTTTTTAAAGATCAGCCTTCCTGCTGATTTTACCAGTCCTGGAAACTGGAGTCATTGAAGCCCCACAACCTTCAAAGACACTGATTCTAGTTAGTCCCTAATGGCACTGACAGATTCACAGGCCCCCACTCTAACTTATGGTGCTTTACGTAAAGTACTATGAGTTAGAGCAGCTCCCCTGACCCAACAGACATTCACCTGTTGGGTTAAGGTGGGGGGGGGCAGGGGGACCATTTTGGAGCTGACTGATCTGAGAAGCCTGCCTGCAGCCTCCCTCCCCTAGCCCTGCCTCCTCCCCCTTCATTCCTTAGGCCTAACGCTGTTTGCAGAAAGGGAATGGGGAAAAGGGAGGTGGAACGAGCTGCAGGCTGGGATTTGCCTAGCTGGCATGGGGTGGGGGTGGGGGGCGTACACTGAGAAGAGTCCATGAGGCAGAGGTGCTCCAATCCATCTACCTGCTTCTACCTCAGGCCAGACAAGTCCCAGCCTACAGCTTGCTCCTTCTCCCTTCTCCCCACTCCCTTCCTGCAAATAACAATGGGACAGAATTGGACTGCATCAGAGCAGGCCTGATCATGCAACAAATTGACCCTAGGGACCAAAATTTCCCTAAGGCATTTCAAAGTGGAGCACCTCCATCTGATCCTTCATTTAATGAGGATCAATTTGTTGCATGATTGGCCACTTTTAAAATGCTCTGCAGCTATGCATGTGTGTCATGGAAGGGCTGTAGAGTGCTTTCAGCGGGCCAATCACATGACAAATGTAACTTCTGTCTGGCCCTAAATAGCCTTGGAGGCAGTCCCCTCCCATCAGCATTATTCTCATTACTGATGAGCCACCAGAGCCCTCCAGAAGTTTCTGGCCTCCCTAGCTATCTGATGGGCCATTCCTCTCAGATGACTTTGCTTTAGAGGATTTATATCCCTATTATAGGCACACAATGACCTGGCTGTATGCACACTTGATTATGTTTCATTTACACCACAAAATTATAAGGTATATTTATATCAATTTTTTATAATATACACAGGCAGGCAAGATTCTTTGGGTAGATGTGATATCTTTTATTAGATCAACTAAATAATTGGAAAAAATATTATTTGCACGCTTTCAGGCACAAACACCCTTCTTCAGGCATATAGAGAGTCTACTGGTGAATTGTGTGCTCTCCTGGGTAGAACAGAAGCCAAAATGCAAGATGCATGTCTGTGAAAATGCACATGCATGGCAGTGAGAATCAGAGGGGTGGAAGACAATAGGTGTGAGACAGGCGTGGGGTGGAGGGGGAAGAGGGGAAAATGTTGAACTGGTGATAGAAGAATGTAGAAACGTACAGACCAACAGATATCTACACAGAACCAGCAATCATTCTAAACACACCAAGAAAGCTGTAATATACAGCCAAGCCCTCCAATACCACCAAATTTGTTTGCAAAGAACAATTATTCCAACTATGTAGTTGGCCTAATAAAAGTTATCACATCCACCCAAAGAACTTTGTCTGCCTGACCAACACAGCTACAACCAACAATCCTAAAACCAACAACCCTAAAACTTGGATAATATACGCAGACTGAACCAAGCTTTACACCAACTACTACCAGAGACTACACACTATAGGAGTAAACCTAACTATGGAGAATATTCAAGCATGTCACTTGGTGAACCCCAAAGGTACCTGTTTTGGGGTGAATATATGACAATGTATCTATTCTTTCCTATGATTACTTTTTACATAAGAAAAAGTCACCAAGACAAGTGTGAAAAAGTTAATGCAAATGTGAAAGTCAGAACACAAGACAGTCTCTTAAATAAATTATAATCTCACTATAGAAAAGTAGAGAACCCTTGACCTAGATTACACTGAGTTCATTGCTAAAAGAACACACAGACTGGATGAAAAATGGGTTTTATTTCCAAAGCAGTTATGTTCAATAAAAGTGGACTACTTGATCTAGAATCTAGCAGAAGTATGGGTTTCCTGCATGCCTGCCCATGATGTGTTTCACTGAATATTACTGCTGAGAGAACTATTCATAACAGACAATTTATCCTTCAAATTTTACCCACTTATCTTGGCAAACTGGTTGCACTTTCCATGAACTGAATAATTTATGGAAGTTGCCATATGCTTTACAGGCATATATATGTATGTATACATGTATATCTAGTTCCATCAGTGGTTGAGTGAGTGATAAATATTGGTGTAACTTTTCAATATTCCCAGTCCCCAATTCAAATGTGGGCTAAGAGTAGTATACGTATCATGTAACCCTGTTTATAATCCTTGATTAGTGAAACTCTTAATGATTATGATTATGCATTCTGATTCACCTTCCATGAATATCCTGCAATATTTGCTTAAAATCACTGTTCGTATATGTATGCATACTTGGTAGAATTTTATAGTAAAAAACATGAACTGGTTGTGAAGAAGCTGCAGCAAAACAATGTGTTCAATTGCAAGAGTTGTTTGCAAGAAACATTTTCAGTATTGTCCCAACTCTATTGCATATGAATATGGCAAACTCAAACTCACATTGGATGAAAGCATAAAATAACCATCTTAAAATAAATAGATGCATCTAATTTTCCATTTGCAAAAACTATACTTAGTCTTTCTAAAGAATGCCAGACTGACAAACTGTAAACCAAAGTCCATTGCAAAAAGACACAGCATATGCACAGCGGTTACAATACTACCTAATTAGTGTACCCCAAGAGCCATTCCTACTGGTGCTACACTTAGTCCAGCCTCTAGGTTTATTCAATTTCTGCTGAGATTGTCAATAGAAATGCCAAGCGATGCCCATTAAGAAAATACGTTTTTATACTGCAAATAGTTTTTTGATAGGAACTGGAATGAGACCACCAACTTATTTCACACTAAACTCCCATAAAAATGGTACCAGTTTTTGCTCATTATTCCTGGGTCTACAATAAAATAGTTGTCCAAATCTTTTTCTTTTGTAAATTAAAAATAAATACATTAAGTTCTCAGCTGATCTTACGTGCCAAATATTTATAGCAAAGTGAAAAAAAAAATCTGAAAACCAAGTTTATGCAACTTTGCTCAGAGCTACAGAGAAGGTGGTAATGCTACAAAAATAGAACTACAGGTTTCCCTTGTTTTATGCAGTATATGCACTCCTGGAGAACACTGCATAAATCAAATTTGCATAAAGCAAACCCACTTTATAATGTAAGAAATAGGGATAGGTTTCTGTGTCAGCTGCTTCTGGAGCTGCTCCAGAACAGGCCGGAGTGAGTGCGGACAAGCAGAGCCCCAGGCAATGCAGGGCACAGCAGTAACCCCAGCCCCAGCTGCAGCAGCCCCAGGAGCTGCCAGCACCAGCCGTCTGCAGCCACTGGGCTGACTTGTGCCCCAAACCCCCTGGGGCTTTGCCTGTCCCCACTCACCCCAGCTCCTGCTGCACTGCCCTGGGAGTGGGCAATCCCAGCTCCCTGTAGCTGCTGGGCTGCACTGTGCCCTGGTGCAGGCAGCTGGTGCTGGCAGCTCTTGAGGCTGCTGCAGCCGGAGCTGGGGTGAGTGCCATGCCCCGCACCACCAAGGGCTCCACCTGTCTGCACTCACCCCAGCCCATGCCGGAGCAGCCCCAGGAGCAGCCAACACCAGCTGCCTGCACCAGAGCATGGCGCAGAGCAGCGGCTACAAGGAGCTGGCATCCCCCATTCCCAAAGCAGCTGCAGCAGGAGCTGGGGTGAGTGGGGACAGGCAGCGCTCCAGGCAGTTCAGGGCACAGTGCAACCCAGTGGCCAAAGGCAGCTGGCGCCGGCCACTCCCGGGGCCGCTGCAGGTGGGGCTGGGGTGAGTGGGGCCATGGCCCTTTCCCCTCCCCCCACAGGAGGGCCGGCGCCAGGGTGGGGGAGGCAGGGGACATCTATGCTGATTGCATAAGAGCAAATTTACCTGTCATATAACAAATAATGGATCTAAATATGCTCATCGCACAAAAACAAATTCACATATAAAGAACCTGCATAAATCAAGGGAAACCTGTACTGGGTATTTGGTGTTTAAAAACATTTTTTGTTTTTCTTTCATCTGCATATTTTCAAAATAAATATTCATTGTACACAAATTACTTTTGAAAAATCTAAAATACTTTAACTAAAATGAACAATGAAGTTCAGTCTGTGCCTTGTGGTAATGGCAGTGGTTTATGTGTTTAAAATGAAAATTCACTGTATCAAAAAGTCAAATGTTTTCTTCCAGAAATGTTTCTTCCTTTCATTCTTTTCCATTCCAGTGAAAAATTAATCTGCTTACTAGGTAGGCCAATATGACTAAATAACATTTTCTTTTCAAGTGAATATAAATGTTCTCAAACCAATTCTAGTCTACATGTATTTTACACATGTAGAAAAGGCAAAGTTATGAAAACATATATTTATACAGAAACACTTCATTCCAGCTAAAAAAAATCTGGATTAGTTTGGGTTTTTTTAGAACCTGTATATTTATAAAACCAGATTTGATGGCATATAGAACTAATAATCGAATCCATTTTCACAAATAGAAAGTTAGGCAGTCTCTGGACATAGCATGCAATATAGTATTGTAGCCTTATAGGACCACTAATCTGTTGCAACGTTTTCTCTGAATGTTTTCATGCTATTTTTTTGTTCAGTATGAAAAATCAAAGGACTTAGTAAGGGCCAGATATTTAAAGGTATTTAGTGCCTAGATGCAGGTAATTACCTAACTTGCTTTGAAGTCAATAGGAATTAGTCTCCCAGTTCCTCCTGAAAATGCTACTAGATGAATGCCTCTACCTTTTAGTATCTAAATATCTTTAGGAATCAGTGTTACAGACTCTCAGCTCCAGTTTACCAACACAAGTTCCCTAAGCACCTAAATTCCTTATTCTGCATATGGAAAGAGTTTGGTACCTAAGAATAGCATTCATAATGGGCGGTAGGCTAAGCAGAGTGTTCCGGGAGGCAGAGTAATGAACGGAACTCACCTGCAGCTCAGGATGGGACGTGCACGAGGCGAAGGGAGGAGCCGGCACGGCTCATTAGCCACCTTTTTGTTCAATTGCGGTCAGCTGGTAACGTCACTGTTGGACGCCAGCCAGCAGTGATAAAAACGGCAGCCACAGAGAGGGCGGATAGCCCAGGTGAGGAGCTGCAGCCACGCCAATGACAAGAGGAGCCTCTGCTACAAGACTCACGGAACCAGGAAACCCAGCAGGACACAGACAGAGCAGGGCCAAACCTCCTGACTGGAGACCTCACCGGACAATGCTGGAACTGGAGAAACGGCACCTGAGGACGCAGCTGGAAGAGCACCCAGGAGTGAAGCGACCCACAGGTGGGGTACCAGGACAACATGGCACGAAGACAGTCTCAACAGGGAGGAAAGACCATGGGAGAGCCCTGAGGGGGTACAATCAGGATGGGCATCACCGCCAATCACAGATAAAGTGACAGGCAGGAGGGAGGAACACTGGAGGTGATCGGTCTGGGTTGGGCCAGAAGGGAGCTGGGGAGGGCTCGGAGTAGACCTATTAGAGGATAGGGAGACACCAGGCAGTCAGCGTTTTGGTTGTTTCATTTGTTTAGGCAACCCTGGCTAAGGGGTAGAGAGCTAGAGGCGTGTGCCCGCAAACTGAGGCTGAAGGGAAGCCTCTGTGAGTCTATAGTTTCTGGTGATTTTCCTTCCTCTGAAGGGAGGGGTGCAGGTGAGGAGGGCCGTGGGGCCGAGCCAGACGGAGAGCACCACGGCTGGGAGCTGTGGTCACTTAGAGGCAGGCCAGGGGGTGTTGCCCCTCAGCTGGGAACAAGAGCAACAGGTGAGGGATGCACCGAAGGTGGCGTGAGGCAGGGATGTAGGGGTGGCGGACCCCCGTGAGTAACTGCCAGGGGATCCTGGGCCATGGGGTATCCCATCAACCAACCCCTCCCACTGAGGAACATCAAGTCCTGGCAGGCGAAAAAGGGGTTGGGGACACGGAGACAAGAAAGCTACTCCGGCACAGACAAGATCCCAACAGGTGTCTGACATCTACCTGCAAAGCAAAAACCAGTGGTTTTTGAGCGGTTAATTGAAGCCTGGCTGTCACACAGAGTAGATGTATAAGTCAATAGGAAATGTGGAAGAGAGTGTCTGAAATCCAACTTTTTCCTGGACATCTATACAACATGGACTCACAGTCTAAAACTGCCTCCCACATTTCAGCATCTAAATCAGGACCATCCGGCTTCCCAAGAGCTGGAAGCCACACACCACACAAACCACACCAGGGCAAACCATGAGCCCCTGAGCCATGGATTGTGTGGATACCCCTGCCACTGCACTGCATGCCCACAACTCCCTCCCAGTGCTGCACCTTGCACCAAAGCGGGCACCCCGCCCCCCCCCCGGCACTGCTCCATACACCTGCACATTTCTGGACCTGCTTTCAACTCCCTGTACCACACTGCCCCAGATCCTGGTGTGGGACCTAGAAACAGAAGCTGGAGGAGGGAGCGGGGAGCCTGGCACCCCCAGCTGCTGTTACAGCTAGAGTGGTAGGGGGAGTACAGCTGAGCAGGAGCCCAGGGGCTGCAATTCAGCGCCACGTGAACTGCATGCCCATAAGCTGCCAGTTATAGATTCACAGATTTCTAGAGTTGGAAGGGACCTGGTAGATCATTGATCTGCCCTGATCTACATAACCCCTTGAGTATAGGTTTGTGCTTTTCTTTTGTGATATCCTAGTGGTGCTGTTAGTCTTTAAAGTAATAGCCTAATACAGAACTCACACAGATGAGATCTAGATCTATCCCCCAACATGCTGAAGAAGTTACTCCTCAATTGCATGACAATGATCTAACCCACAGGTAAGATGCTAGGATGGATTGTGGCTACTCTACTATCTCTGTTGAAGCTAATCCATTATGCAGATAGAGAGGGAATAAATATAGCTGATGTGGGCACTTCCCTGAAAGGTAAGTTTAACACTTTAAGTCTTTTACCAGATATTGTATCCCATCTTGTGTGACTTACAAGTCTTGTTTCTATGGCACTGCTTTGCATTTTCCAGTGTTAAAATGTTGTTCAAATTAGCCCATGTTGCCAAATTATCTGAATTAATCTGTACAATTCACTTAAGATGTCATTATTCAGAACTTATATTTGTGTCACATATATATTTTACCACCAATGATTTTTATATTTTCTTCTAGACCCCTGCAAGAGCAGATCCATGCACAACCCCCATTGAAATATCCTGATGAAGTAATAATTTCCCAGTTACAATTTTTTTTAGACTTTTCCTTTAACAAGCTTTATCATGCCATTTAGTATGGGTTACACTGACTTACACTGCTTATTTTCTCTATAAACAGCGAAGTCAAATGCCTTACAGGAACCTAATACAATATTTCAACAACTGTTACCTTATTAATCAAAGTTAATACTTAATTTTAAAAATCTTTTTTTTACAAAACCTGTTTAATATAAAAACATTTTGACTGGCAGCAGTTATAGTACCATACTTACATTCTTTTCTGATTATGCCTCTTTTTAGGCTTTCCACAGTTTTGCTCAGGATCAAGAAATAGCCAGTGGCATAATAACCAAACAGGTCAGCTTGCTTACTCTTTTCAATACTGGAAAAGCCTGAGCTTTAGAAACATGAGTTAAGTCAATGGTAATGCTCACATGCTTAACATAGGCACTTGCTTAAGCACTTTATTGAACTGGGGCATCAGTAAAGAAATCTTTCACTTGTGTCTCCAGTGACACAAATGAAAAGTATGTCCAGGGCCTGAGCCATGATTTAAACTAACTTGGAGCTTGAAGTGAAAATCCCTCTGAATCAGCAAATTCACAATGACTTTCTTGTGTATATAAAAGTGGTTTCAGAGTTATTCTTATGGCACACTGTAAGTGGCCGGAAGAAAAGATGACTCCACAAGAAGGAGGTAGTCATACAACACTCTGGGGGAGGTAAATAATACTGTTTCAGAGTTGCAGGACAAAACCTGATTTACTTCATAGCTTAAGGTCTTGGAAGCTGAAGGCAGACAAAAATTAGCATGTCACTGGTGAGGTAAATCATTTGCTAAATGCTCCACTGACTTAATGTTGTAAAAAGCTTCTAAAAACTCTGTTGAATTCCCTTTTGTACTATAGGTTTCATTGTGGTTGCCCCACATGCTGTGTTCATTCTACCAATATTTTCAAAGAAGCCTAAGAGAACTGGGTACCTCAATCCCACTGAACTACAATGGGACTTGGGCACCTAACTCCTCTTGGCAGTTTTGAAAGTCTTAGCTTTGCTGAACATAACTTCTCACAACAATTCAGCTGTTGTAAAACATGTATATTACTTAATTAAATCAATTAATGTTGGTTGTCCAACATTTGTTGGCTGGTTGTCTAACATCTGTTTTCCTGATCTGTTTTTATTCAAATTGATGGGAAACAAGGAGAATTGATATACTACGGTATGCTAAATGAAACACAGCCCCCAAGAGAAATGTGATAGGTTCCTAAAAATATTTTTAAAAAGCTTAACAGATCTTTGAATTATTCCAGCAAATACAGGAAACACCTAGCGATTGTTGATGAGGAGATGTTGGAAGTGTCAATTCTGAGCATCAAGGACTTTGGCAGACATGTTGTATAATTTTAAGCAGAGGCCTCTAAGGTATATGCAGCAGCTACAGAATCTTAACCTTTCTGTATGACCATAGCAAGTACCTTGGTTATCATCAGGATTATCAAATAACTTGTAATGTCCATGACTGGCCATTCAAATCCTAAAGTTTTCTGCCTTGTCTCTCTCCCCATAAAAAGTGAGTATTTTGGGCTCAATGCAGTAACTAAAACCAGACCGTTATTTATTAACAGCATCCAGCTGGGGAACACTTTGATGGCAGAAAGCAAACTCTATGCAATGCACAAAGGGCCAAAGACTTTTCATGTTAATTGAGATTGACTGCTGTTCTCTGAGGTTCCCCCTCAGAACAGCAATAAAACTCATTTTTCATTTAGCAGCTTGACATGCCAGCATGTTTTTGAGCACACTTCAGCAAACTCACAACACACGGGCAGTTTTGATCTCAGTCACGCAACTCATACTCAAAACTAAATGACAAACTTTTGCTCTTGTGGCATGTGCAAAGAATGAAGCTGAGGCATAAATTAGTTGTTTGATTGCTCTGCATCTAATAGAGGGTATCACTAAATGTTGTCTATCAGTGTGTTTTGTGAAGTATCACCTAATGGTCATCATCTGAAGGACTGAAAACACGTAGACTACGTACAGACATTCAAAAAGCCGAAGGCAGAATCAATAAGTTATGTGGTTTTCTGTAAGCAGCATAGTTTAGATCAGTAGTGAACAGAACACATACTGCCCTTTTGTGGTGGGGGCGCAAAACTTAAACCTGGCCATTTTTAAACTAGTCTATGTGTGCCGAACTTCTGTTCTGTTACAGATATAGACTGGCTTTGTGTGCCAAATGTCTGTTCTATTATGGGTATAGACCAGTTTCTAATCACTTATACTGGTAAAAGTGTAATGTCTGTACCTGGCCATTAGGTGTATATCAGAACTTCGTACTTTTTTCTTTAATTTTACTTTGAAAAATGAAGTGCCTTCAGAACAAACAGCCCCCAATGTATGTCTTTTTGTCTCAGATCAACTCGGCTACCAAGTGCACCCCGAAACATGGAAGATGCTGAATTCTAGCCAATTTTGGATTTTAAACTACCTTGCAGAACAACAAGGAAGTTTTCTTGCCTCCTTGCCTGACACCTCCAGGGAAGGAATTCCACCTGATCAACACATCAGAGAGCTACTCAGCACAGCTCACAAAGACACTCTCATGGACCCAGAGGGACAGCCTTCCATCTTCAGCTCCCTCTGTGCAAAAATGAAGTTTATTTCCTACCTATGGGGACTTTTTACCATCTTGTACCATCTACACTTGTCCCAGAGCCTGACAAAGGGACTTTGATCCCAAAAGCTTGCAGAAGAGGACAATTTTCTTGCCATTTTCCAGTTGGTCTAATAAAAGGTATCATTTTAGAACCAATAGTTCTAGTTCTTTGTGTGTCTTCAGAACAAAAATCACTTATCCTGGGTTCAGTTCTCCTTTCAGCTTTGCAGCTTTGCCTTCCCTCAGACATAGTCTGCAGCCTGATTCGGTTGCTGCTACAGTTACTAAAACCTGTCTTCATGAATAGAGGAACTCCAGTGTTTTTCTACCTGATTTCTATACTGACAGAAGAATCCAGAAGTCAATTCAGTCCACTCCTTTGTTTGAATATTTCCAATCAGGATTGAGAGATTTCAGAAACTATTTGATCTTCTAGTAGAGCAGGGGTTGGAATCAGGACTGCTGGGCACTATTCTGAGTACCACTCCTTGCCAAATGTATGACAGGGCCATATAACCTAAGGTAGTGGTTTTCAAACTTTTTGGCCACAGACCACTTTACCTGGAAAGTGTTACTTATTCCCCCTACACCTGACATGTCTCTGTATGTTCATTCATTAGGAAGAGTGTCAACAGTGAAGTGCACAGCAACACCATTACTCACTGTGCATTTACCAAACAAAAGCTGCACCACCACTATTATTATTAAGCACATACCTCTTGACAAAGTGCTGTGTTGCTCTGGTGCTGAATGTACATGCACCCCAGTTTGAAACACCCACAACCATGTAATTGTGTCTTGTCCTATAATTAAGGCAAAATCTCATCTTCTTTTTTTTTTTTTTTTTGAAAAGTAAGTTTCTAGACTTCATGGTTGCAGAGAAAAGTTCAAAAACATGACTGCCTTTAAGAGATGTGAATGACCCCATTTGGATCACAGGCATGTTAGCTGCAGACCGCACCCCCTTGCTATGAGAGGTGCTGCTATCATTACTTTAACATAGGATTGTCTGTGTGGGAGAGTGAAGGGCTTGTCACATGTTACACTTAGGATTTGGGAATTATAAACTTCACTGCTAAATGACAAAGAAAGATTTCTATACCTCCTTTCCTTTCTGCCATCTGACATTACCGGGGAAGAAACTCTGCCTTATCTGCACATCAAAGAGAAGCTCCTAAAAAGGACCTCTCATGGACCCAGAGGAACAGGCATTGACCTTCAGCTTCCTCTGTACAAAATGAAGTTTATTTTCTACTTATGGGGACTGTTATGATCTTTAATTTTCCCTCAGTCTGAAGAAGGCCACATGTGCCCAAAGGCTTGCAAAGAAAGATCTTTTTTTTGCGATTTCTTAGTTGGTCTAATAAAAGGTATAATGTCTGAACCAAGAGTTTTAGAGTTTGGCATTACACTAAGGACATGTTTAATTTAGATTATATTAAGTATTACTATAAATTAGAACACTTTCTGAGCAGTCACACATGCTATGATACACATAAAACATGTCCTAAGCACTGAATACTGACCAACGGCCCAGTCCTGAACCCACAGTGGTAGGGCTGGGACCAACAGACAGAAGCTTGCTGGCCCCCACTCCACCACCACACTGAAGTTTCCCGATCATATTATCTCTGTGGAGCACTTACAGATTCACAGAAGTTTAGGGCTGGAAGGAACATCATCAGAGCACTGGGGCCAGCCCCTCTGCTCTGGGCAGGAAAGACTGCTAGGAGCAAATAATCCTAGCAAGGCATATGTCCAGTCTCCTTTTGAAGATCTCCAGGGTAGGTCTAAAACCCCTTTGCAGAACTGCAGGCAGTCTGGCCCCACACAACCATAGACAAGTAGGTGTGACTCTGCCTCCCAGGTTTTACAAGGCTGCTTATCTCACAGACAGACACACTTCTTGATCCAGTAATGACTTACTGACTTAATTGTTGCTGGATTCTTCAGATTCAGGACTCAAAGGGCTTATTTGCCTGGCATTGCACTTGAAGAAATATCTTTTCAACTGAACGGTGTGCAGAAGATCTTCACACCCAATTCATTGCCAACCATCTCACAATGTATGCACATAAATGGGAGCTTTATGATCTCATCCTCTCACCCCAGAAGTCCCCCAGGAGGTCCTGGGCATCTGTAGAGAAGCAGAATTTATAGTCAAACAAATACATAAATAACTTCAAGCTGCAGAAATCAACTACAAATGTTCTGAATATCAAAACAAGGCAGAAATGTGCTTTCACAATCTATTTTCTTTTTCTTAATGCTCCGAACATTTGTAGTTGATTTATATTATTATGACTTCCTTTAGTGTCTAGTCCTAATTTGTTTGTTTTACAGTTAACTATTGTTGTCCATTGTTGTCTCCTGCTGCTTATTCTTTAATCCATATTCAGAGTGGACCTTGAGGCCTGCCACACTCTTTTAAACAGTTTATTATTATAGCCTCTTTATGCTCTGCTAGATGCTGATTTGTTTTAAGGGCAGATCAAGATTTGGCAAAATAAATAAAATAATCCCTGTCTTTGTTTAAAGAGATTTAATCCCCAAAGCACATTCCTCTTACAAGTACACAAATTTACACATTTTTATGCTCGACCTCAATGTAATTGTGTGGAGGAGTGTAGCCTTACAGTCTAATAATGAAATGTAATACATGATAGAGCACTAGGATATAATGTTTTTACTGGCACAAGTTTTGGATGACTGTACTCATTAGTGGTGAAGCTAAATTATCACAGACTATGTATGCTCTGCAAAAAAAAAAAAATCAAAGATACCACATACTGACAATTTATTCCATGCTTGCGGAAATATGAGGTTTATTTAATGGTCATCAGTTATGACCAATTAGTTCATGATATAAAAATTTTCTAGAGAATCTGATTCTTTTCTGTGGTGAGGCAGGTTATTGACCAAGATAAATTTTTGTTTCCCATAAAAAGTTTGTTTCACTAATGCCTGGTGTGTTTCACTGACCTGTTGTTATGAGGGTGGGTTTTCATTTGTCCACGTGAAGGTGCTTTTTTTTAATTATCTGCTTGTTCAGCACTTTGCATAAAGGTACACTGATCTTTTACTAGAGGCTCAAGTCCCAATAATAAGATAAATAAAAATCAGTAACCTCACTTAATTGTGACCCGCCCCTGCTGCAGTACTGACAAATCACCACCACCATTCTGCTACAGTACTATCAACATCCTGACTTTGTAGTCTGGATCCAATCCCTTGGTAGGCCACATCTGGCCCACAGGCAATAGATTTCTGGCCCTTGCCTTTCACATGAGTTTTCATAGGGCACAGCCTACTTTATCAGATGCTATGAAAGAACTGGCAGAAAGGAAAACTTTTCTGCAGAAGGGAAAAGGATGTCACTATGGTGCTTTCCATCTAACTGTCAATAATTAAACTTCATTGAAATTGTAACTAAACACAAAATTTGGCCCAATGTAAGGTGAAAAAAATAGAACTTTCATGCATAAATCTCATAACCAAAAGGGAGAAAAATTATGTGCTATAGACAGGAGACAAAAAGGTATTCTGAGAGTTGAGATAAAGTGGAGAGTGAACTGAAAGACTCCACAAAGTTGCCTTAGATAGCAAGTGATACAGAGCAAAAAATTAAATCCATTAAGGGCCTTTCCAAAGGTGAATGAAGACAGTAGGAGCCTTCCCCCATGTAGACTGAGGTCCATGTAGTCTCTTTCATTGGGAGACATTTGGGTGAAAACCTAAAAACTGTAGGCCTACCCGCTCTGTATGGAAACAAAAGATCCAAAAAGATAGAAAGCACTATGGGGCTAGATTAATTAATGGGTGATCGATCCACTAATAGGTATTAAACAGAACAGTTAGGGATGTGTCCTTCTCACCCCTTACTTATCTCCTCATACCCTGAGGCACCCTTCAAGGGATCTCACAGCAGCCCTTTGTGCCCTGGTACCCTTGTTGATAATCTCTGCTCTATATAACCTCTTCATATATTCTTTCATTAAAGCATGCCCTCCTACCTCTGGCAAGATGGGATACCGGGCTAGATGGACCATTGTTCTGACCCAGTGGGTACATCTACATGTTCATTAATGTGCCTTAGACAATGTGCATTTACTTTACTACTTCCTTAATAAAGGGCTTACTAAATGCACAGTACCCAAAGTAACTGTGCAGTAGCACCAGCGTATGGTTATTTGGTGATGTTTACTGTGCATTCACCTAATAACACTGTGCAACAGGCTATTAGCATGGTTTCTGCTGTGACACACTACTGCACAGTGTTATAGGCCAATGCGTAGTAAGTGTCTTGTGCAGATGCACCCAGTATGGCACTTTAATGTTCTTCTGCTCTTACATGTGTAACCCTTCTTCCGGGCTCCAGTTGGGAGCAAAAATGGCCCAAGTTTACATTACAGGGTACCCCATAAATTATAACAGTGGCTCAAGTCCCCACTCAGAAATCTGGGAACATTAAATTTACTGGGGCATCCCGTACAGACAAAATGCAACAAGCAGTGTAAACACAAAAATCCACATTTATTATCATAGAATCATAGACTCAATGAGTCGGAAGGGAACTAGACAGATCATCTAGTCCGACCCCCTGCCATGATCAGGAAGGAGAACTGCGGGTGGGAGGGGTCATAAGACCCCAGCCAGGTGCCTATCCAGTCTCCTCTTGAAGATCTCCAGGGAAGGTGAGAGCACCACCTCTCTGGGAAGCCCATTCCAGGCTCTGGCCACCCTTACAGTGAAGTAGTTCTTCCTAATATGTAACCTAAACCTATCCTCCCTCAGCTTGTGGGCATTGTTCCTGGTGACTCCAAGGGGGGCCCTGGTGAACAGACTTTCCCCAAGTCCCCGCTGGTGGCCCCTGATAAGGCTGCAGGCAGCCACAAGATCCCCCCTCAGTCTCCTCTTGCACAGACTGAAGATATTCAGGTCCCTCAGCCTCTCCTCCTAGGGCTGGCCACGGAGGCCCTCAACCATACGAGTGGCCTCCTCTGGACCCTCTCCAGGTTCTCCACATCCTTCTTGAAGTGCGGTGCCCAGAACTGGACATAGTACTCCAGCTGTGGCCTGACCAGTGCTGCATAGAGAGGGAGCAAGATCTCTCTGGACCTGTTAGTGATGCCCCTGTTGATGCATGACAGGGTGCAGTTGGCTTTGCCTATTGCTTCATCGCATTGGCGACTCATATTCATCCTGGAGTCAATCCTGACTCCAAGATCCCTCTCTGCCTCTGTGCTGCTGAGAGGGTCAGCCCCTAACCTATAACCATAATGCTGGTTCCCTCTCCCTAGGTGCAGCACCCTGAACTTTTCCTTGTTGAACCGCATCCTGTTCAGATCCCCCCACTTCTCTAACCTATACAGGTCTGCCTGGATGCGGTCCCTGCCTGCCAGTGTATTCACTTTACCCCACAGCTTGGTGTCATCAGTGAACTTGAACAGGGTGCTCTCCACACCCTCGTCCAGGTCGCTAATGAAGATGTTGAACAACAGATATTGAAGATATTGAACACCGGCCCAAGGACCAAGCCCGGGGGGACTCCACTGCCCACACCCTCCCAGGTCAACTTTGACCCATCCACTACCACCCTCTGGGTGCGCCCCTGGAGCCAGTTTGCCACCCATGTGACCATGCATTCATCAATGCCGCAGTCCCTCAGCTTGCCCACCAGAATTGGGTGGGACACTGTCAAAGGCCTTCTGGAAGTCCAAGAAGATGACATCGACTTCCTCCTTCACATCTAAGCTTTTTGTTACCTGGTCATAGAAAGAGACTGGGTTACTCAGGCAGGATCGGCCTTGCACGAACCCATGCTGGTTACCCCTCAACATCACTTCTCCTGCAGGGCTCTCACAAATGTGGCCCTTGATAATTTTTTCAAAGACCTTCCCCAGGATAGAAGTGAGGCTGACTGGCCTGTAGTTGCCAGGCTCTTCCTTCCTCCCCTTCTTGAAAATAGGGACCACATTGGCCCTTTTCCAGTCCTCAGGGACTTGGCCCGAACACCAGGAGTCCTCGAACAGCCGTGTCAAAGGCTCCGCAATGACACCAGCCATTATACAGAGAATAAAAAAAGAACACAAGAAAATACTAAATATAATTTTAAAATACTATTAACTACAAACAAAGTCTACAGGTGGCACCCTCTTGGGGATGCCCAGACAGTCTGGGACTTGGGGCTCCCTGAGGAGTAGTTCTGGGGGCCTTCACAACTATACCTGCCCTTCATCAATGGGCTGGAGAGGAGGGCCAACACTGGAGAGTCCTGAGCTGCACCTTGGGTTCACTATGCTCTGGGGAGCTGCTTGAGAGCATGGGTCCTTCTGCATTGCAAGGGGCTCTGTTGCTCTTGGAGATGTTGTCGAGTACTGTCTTCCACTTCCACATGGTGGCTTTGAGGGCTAACTGAGGCTATTGTCAGCATACCATACCCCAAAATTCCTGGTCCCAATCCTAGCTCTGATGGGCAGAAAACTATAAAAGAACTTGAAGAAAAGGTCAGGTCTATCTCGGCTTGGGCCTGAACTACAGCTAGCACCAACCACACCATTTGGTTGGGACATAAACTATAAAAGGGACAAAAGGAGGCCAGGTCTATTGTGTACTGAGGGCTAGCTCAACAACAAGTGCTAGGTCTCACCCTAACTCAAACCATGCCAGCTTCACCCTGGCCCAAATCTGCCAGCCAAACATATGGCTGGAGTTCAGCCACACAGCTAGGCTCAAACCGTGCCAGGCTTCACCACTGTGATACCACAGCCAGGAAAGCAAAGAAAACAGTGACTTGTATCTACCAATGCATCTCAAGCAAGACCCAGGATGTCATCCTCCCACTGTACTTGGCCTTTGTGAGGTCACAGCTGGAGTACACATCCAATTATGGGCTCCACAATTCAGGAAGAACTTGGAGAAACTTGAGAGAGTCCAGAGGATAGCCACACACATGATCAGAGGGCAAGAGAACAGGCCTTATGAAGAGAGGCTACGAACCTTAGGACTCATTAGCCTGGAAAAGCGTAGGCTCAGGGGTGACTTGGCAGCAGCCTATAAGTACATCAGGGTGAGCATTAGGATCTGGGGAAACATCTGTTCATCAGAGCACCCCAGGGGATGACAAGGTCTAACCGTCACAAATCCTGCAAGACTGTTTCAGGCTGGACATAAGAAAAAACTTCTTTACTGTTCAAGCCCCAAGGTCTGGAACAGACTCACCCTCAGTGGTGGTGCAAGCACCTACTCTGGATACTTTTAAGAAACATTTGGATGCTTATCTTGCTGCGATCCTTTGACCCTAGCTGACTTCCTGCCCTTTGGGAAGGGGGCTGGACCCAAGGGTCTTAGAAGCTCCCTTCCAGCCCTAATGTCTATGAAATCAATGAACACCAATAGCTGTGAAACAGCAAAAAGGGCCCAGGCCTATGACTGCAGCCTGGACATCCAGTCTCAGCTTTACCACTATGCTGAGACATTATCATTACAAAACAGAGGGAGCCAGGCACATGTCACCAGTAATAGCCAGGACCCTATTCCTGGTCAGTCTGCTCCAGAGATTATCCCACTCAAAAAAAGGAAGCAGGGGGAAGAGGGAGGGAATAGATGCTGTGAACTCCAAGACAGACTTTCTCTCCCTGTACCTGGATCTTTCCCTTCACATAGCTTTCACTCTCCTCTCCAATAGAGAAGCAGGGTCACACACCCCCACCCCACCACCACCACCACCAGAGGGAGCAGTTTTTCTGGCTCACAATTCAGCTGTGCAGTTCTTAGCAGCCCCAGAAGAAACAGAGAAAAAACTGTAGTTGAGTTGTTCTTATATACCTGGTGTGACATCGCCCAAGCCTTTTCCAATTAGGGAATGCCATGCTCCAGCCTCTCTCATACTTAGTCTGCCTGGAGAATCTTCTGCTTCTTCTGGCCAATGAGACCAGAGGATTTTACATCTTTTGCTCAGATATAGACCCCGACTTTCCATGAGTACAGCACATGGCCAGAAAAACGGGCCATCTTGCCCATATAAAAACACACACAAAACACAATACACAAGAACCAAAAGCACACACCAGGTGTGTGGCGGGGGTGGGGGTGTTACATACATATTCACATGGGTTGGTATTATACTTGCAAGCAAATGCTTCCCCTCTTGTACAGTGTTGCCCAAAGGAGACTGCTTTTCAGTGATGACACATTATATTTTAAATCCTACTATCCAATCCACACCTGCAAACTGTTGTTCCACTGTGCCTCAGTGAATCTGATGAAGTTCTGAGTTGATGCAAAACATTGTTTACAGATAATCCCCTTGATTCCACCAGGATTTCTTGATGATACACCGGTACATTGACACAAATCTGATTACAAACTATGGCCCTGTCCCTATAAAGTCATTTTCTGTCCTTTGAGATGAAAAATATGTATAGGAAAAATATGTATAGATATCCTGCTATACATATTTTTCATCTCAAAGGACAGAAAACAACACATCAACATGTGAGTACCTCTCACAAAATAGTCACTTCCTCTCTTGAGATGGCAGCACAATTTATCAAACAAATAAAACACACTTGAAACAAAGTTGAATGAGCCAAAAACTGTATCCCTTTGGCTCAACTTCCTGCCCGTTCACACCCTGTAGGAAATGATCCCAACCTCTCCCCTTAGGATCTGGGGGTAGAGCAAAAGCCAGCATATAACAGCATCCATATATTCTTCACCTCCAAAGCTAGTAGCAGTTTTCTTACCTACCATAATTTCTTTCCCTAAACCTGCTAAGATTTTCCTAGTCTTCTCTCCACTACCCAAGACTACTTTTTCTCTCTCTCAGCAGTTGCTTCTCTAATTCACTGGGTCTTGGTTTACAACTAAATTTGTGAAATGGGGTAGCCTGAATCCTGAGAATTCCTTAAAGGGTCAGAATCACAACCTAATCATCTACATAGCTTTATTGCTTGCATTTGTTTCCTGCAATGCATTGTATGTGTTGCTTGCCTGGTTTCTTGCATATGTATATGTACTCTTTAACTATAAATGTCAAGCAGTTATTCAGATTACATGCTATCTGGTTAATACACTATTTGTTGAAATAGATCCTCATGGTAGCCTACAACAGCCTCAAGATCAAGTAAGCAAATGCAGCAAAAATGGGAAGGATCCAAAGAAAGAAAGAGAAGAAAATAAAGGTGTTGGGAGGGTTCAGTAATGTACTCTGACTCTGATCTGCATTGAAAAGGTTTAATTTAAATAAAAAGAGAGACCTAGGAAAAGATCATCATATATACTTAGTAGACCCTTATAGAAATTTGGTATGGCCTGGCTTTGGTTTTTGGAGTGGCTCTCAGTTCCCCTATTCATGGATAGCTGTGAAAACCTTTGACAAAGTTCCACTGTAGTTCTATAGCAATCTGTACTATATCCATTGTTCTCACAACTATCCATGAAAAAGCAGGACACTACAAGCCACTCCATTTAATCTGAAGAAACACAGACCTTTTCCTTTTACTTCTAAATTTGGGACCCATAATAAAATGTTTCTATATTATGAATATTTTTTCTTTCTACTTTCCCACTATTGAGGATCAGTGAAGTATTTATGTAAGTAGAATATTTCTAACAAGTCAATGATGTCACACAAATATTTATTGGGGTGTGCAAAATGAGCCATATTTGATTTGTATTTGGATTAGGCCCGAATCAGGGACAGTGATTTGATTAATTGATTTAGATCATTGTCCCAATTCAATTTCGCCAAATCTGAATCTGAAGATTTGATGCTGATTTGGAGAATCAGTGATTCGGCCATAGACACAGCTTTAAACATTTTTTCTACATATCCCAAGGTACCAGACATGGCTCGTGAATGCTGTGATGGTGGGGTAAATGGAGCATCCCACAGAAGTGGGGGGGAGGGGGCATGTGTGCTCAGCTGTGAACCCAGAAGTGGGCCAGAAGTACTTCTAGTCCACTTCTAGGTCTGCTGCCGAGCTCACTGGAGGGCTCATCCATGGCCCCCCTCAGCTTGGCAATCAGGCACAAGGGGAGCCCAGGTGCCCCACCAGACTCAGGAGGCACCACCGGTTGCCCAGCCAGGGGGGTACAGGGCGTCTTCCTGCGCACTCCCTGGCAGAACCAAAAGTGGACCGGAAGTGCTTCTGGTCCACTTCCAGGTCTGCTGTTGAGCATGCAGGGGACCACCCTCCCATACTCCTGTGGGACACTCCGTCTGCCCCACCATCTCAGCATTCATAAGCTACCTGGTACTTTGAGGTATGTAGAAAAAAATTTAAAGCTGTGTCTATGCCCAAATCATTGATTCTTTCCATATCTCTACAAATCAATTCAGAAGGTTCCAATTTGATTCAGACAGATTAAAATGTCTCCTGATTCAATTCGAATTCAGACATTCGGCCACCAAATTGGGCCGAATCTCCACCTAATCAAATCAGCGACCAAAGCTTCACACAGCTCTAATATTTATGATATTTCCAGTTATTCATGGAAATGGACTCCTGTAGATACTCACAAGATTATCACATTTCATCTTGGAAATTTCACAGAATGGAAAATGATAGCATTGCTGTATTGTTTCCTGACACTGAATTGTGCTTACAATCATAGTCCAATGACATAGCTAGAGGTTACCCTTAATGCTGTTGTAAACCAAAACCTAGTCAATGGCAAAATGTGGACTTGATTTACCATTGAGGTCCATTTCCCATCTGCAATGCCTGAAAATGAGTCTAATGCAAATTTAATAAAAGTTATGCTGCAATCCCTTGGTAGGTGGATGTGTGACTCTAAAATATCTAAAGGCAATTAATTCTGTGGGAAATTAGAAAGCATTGAGTTCAGTAGCAAAATTTTTAATGGTTGCATTGAAATAAATCACTGTCATGTTGCCATCTGTTTTTCTCTTGTTCATAACAGCTCTTTTGTATTTTTGTTTCCTCAGAACTCTGTTCCAAACGACTTATTGCCACTGAAGTTGTTTTGTAACTTCCTTAGAGACATATCTCCACCAATCTTACATTTTATCTGTGCCTTACCTTGCTTACTTGTGATAAATAAGAAACAATTGCCAGAATTTAATTGACCTCTACAGCATCTAAATAAGACTTAAGTAAAATTTAGGGGTGTCTACCTATACACAAGCATAAAGGCTGCTCCGATGCACTGAAATTCCAGCGCATCAGAGAAGACTCATTTAATCCCAATGTAGATTCATAAGCATGCACACAACTACTGAGTATGTTCAGTGGGCTGTGCTCTGGTCAGGAAGGTAACCAGGTCCATGTACATGTAAGTCACAACATTTTATCCAGCAGAAAACCACCACCATTGTTTAGAGAAGAAGGCAGAGGAGGATGTTTCCCATGTTTTAGCCCCAGTAGCACTGTGCTCTAACCACCAGACCACAAGCCACTTTAATCAGGCCCTTTGCAGTATTTCTTTTGAAGCTGTCCTTCTGGCAAGCAAGAGGAAGAAATACACAGAGCCAACAAGAAAGAATTAGTCAGTGAGATACTGCTGTTCTGGATAGGAACAGATTCTGGGTTATAACTTGGACCTTTGTTCCTAATGGGGCAGAAGTTTCCCCATGCTCTCCATTCATTTTATCCAATGACTATTAAATGAACTGGTTCATCTTTAAGATGAGGGCTGGAGAAGGGTCTAGATAATGCCTCAGCTGTGGCTTCATGTGGCTTCATGGTTAGAGTGCTATGTTAGACTGTCAGAGAGATAGATTCAAACCCCATAAGATTTCACTGAAATGAAGGGCTCCCCACCTAGTAGAATAAAAGGATTCACCTAATTTGGCAGTTATAGATAGGGACCTACCTAAATTGCAGTGAGACAAAGGGATGTTTATGGGCCGCTTGCAGTGAGTGGAGCCAATTTCATGGTCTCTGTGCTGAGCTCCACCCCACCCCCTGCTTGCCACTCATTGGCAAGGGGCCCAGCAGCCTCATTGCTGAAAGGCCAATCACTCATCTACAGACTACAACATTGCTGCAGTATTGCAATTGGCTTCTTAAAAGACGGTGCCAAAAATAAAACCCTTTCACTTTCCTGACTGGTGCCTTTACTGAGTCTATATGTCACTAGCTCAGCCTCTCAGTAGCTCTCTCTCAAACCATGTGTTTTATGGCTGTAGGAATTGCTATACTTTCTTTGTATTCTAGTAACTATTTTTTTTCAGGGGAGAGGAGTGATTCCATGCAAAATGATGGATAATGCCATTTATCACACTGATCTTGAAAACCCACTATCCCTACTTGTAGACACATTAGGTGAAATAATCATCATCATAATTAATAACTATGAACACTTACTTTTCAAGTTTAAGCCAACTACCAAGTGATACTGAGAGAATAACTAACTTTCACTGAAGTTCCTCGCTGGGCTGGTATTCTTTAAGTGTCCAATACTGATTTTCTTGTGCCTTGCCCTACAGAGCTTGTACTAGCCACTGCTGGAAACAATGGTTCTGGGCTGAGTGAATTTCTAACCTGATCTCATATGACAAATCCATTGTGTTCCTCAGTTGTAGATTCTCCTAGACTCTGCTGAATATAGCTAAAGTTCAGAGGTTTTATTCCATTAATTGAAATATCAACAGCTATGGCTAAAACCTATCTAGAAGAAATAAAAAGGCAAGAGGAGGGTCACAGAGCTATGCAAAATTTTGCTGGACATTTCGATTCGACATGGTTTTGACTCATTTTGAGCTCAAAACAATGAAATTAAATCAAAATGAAGGGCTCCGAAACAGCCTTGAAACAAAACAAGGCTAGTCAAAATGTTTCAAAAGTTTTGAAATGTTTTGAAACATTTTAAAGGCAGCAGCGAGATGGTAAGAGACAGGGAAACCAGGGCTGCACTCCCAGCACTAGCCGGGAGCACAGCACTGGCTGTCCCTGTCTCCCATTGCTGGGCTGTGGGAAGCCAATAACAGTGTGGGGCAAGAGAACTGAGCCTGGGGTAAGTTCACCTCCCCAGTGCTGTGATCAGGTGGGGGGCACTGGGATTGGGCAGGGTGATCACAGGAGTGTAGGGTGACCACCAGCACTGCAATGGGGGGGAGCCAGAGAGTCAGCCCAGGTGGGCTGACTCCCCACTCCCAGTGCTGCAATCGGGTGGGGATGGACAGTTAGCCCAGCCAGGCTGACTTCCCACCCCTGGTGCAATCTAGCACTGGGGATGGGAAGTCAGCCCAGCTGGGCTGACTTCCCATCCCCAGTGAAATGTTGAAAAAGCATCGAAACAACCTTTCTGTTTTGACAGAATAGAACAGCTGTTTCAAATTGAAATGAAGTTTGAAATGGAACACTGTTCATTCTAACTGTCAAAACTCAAGGCAAAATGGAACAGTTCCATTTTGCACAGCCCTAGAGGATGGTATTGCCATGTGTCAAAAATATTTGTAATTTTATGCAATTATAATGCAAATGTAAATATTTATATTTGCAAACTGTAATTCAGCAATAGTATAACAATAAAATCCTTTAGGTAAGGGGAAAAAGAATGAAAAATAAAAGAATTGATAGTAAACACCATCTGTATACTACCATCACTGAAGGGATGGTCCAGATCCCCAGGTATGCCAAACCACTAGATGCTGCATTCATACAGGATTTTAAATCCACAAGACAGGTAAGTCCGTTCAACCTCGTATCTTCCAAGAATGTTCTAAATTATGGAGAAGAAAGTAGAGAACTAGAAAACAACTAGAAAGTATAGCATCCAATTGAAGGAGAAGTCATCCTGGCCTCAATGTTTAAGCATCTCTGAATGGTAAGCTTACCGTGTTCAGCCACAACATCCTCAAGCACAGTGCACTGGTATGGGATGGTTGCTAAATTAAAAGCAGTGTAGCCCTTTACATGTAGCACCTCATAGGTATGGGCTAATTTGCAATCTTAATTAGCTTTCCTAATATGCTACACAAATATAACTCTCCACTTATGATTTAAGAGGCAGCCTATCCAGAGCAGCATCATGTGCTTGAAGGCACCACTCCCAAGCACTGTAAATCTATTAGGTAGACATGGCCTTATTAATAGTGAAGAAACAATTAGCAATTTGAGGTTGTCTGGGATGGTTAGTACTAGAGAACAAACAATACAGTATCTCAGTTCACCTCTGAAAAATACATTGTCCCAGACACAGCAGCACAATGGCAGTACATTTCAGGGTTAAGTATCTCAGAGAGAATAAATAAGGTGCAAGTTGGAAGAACGATTTAATCCATCACTAAGAAAATGGCTTCAGGAATTTATACTGAAGACACTATGATTTAGGAAGAATAGGATTTTGATCTATTTAGCTCTCCAAAGAGAAGATTAATGGATACCACAAGCTTAGTCTATGAAAAGGGAACACTCCGTGTTATGCAGGCAGGACAAGGCTTTTACATTTCTAGTTTTTAAGGTTCCATGATACCTACATAGATATTCTCTAGCAATTAAACACTATATATTTTTTCCATGAAAAGAGGGGTAAAGGAGGAAGGCCAGATTTTATAGGTATTTTAATTTCTTTTTGGTGTAGTTTGAACATAATCTGCTGCCCTTGAGTTTCACAAACAAAATATCTAAATTTTGATATCCAGGAAATGAAGCAAATATACAAAAGAATAAGAGTAGGTTGCATGGAGGAAAGAAGAAAACTGAAATTGTGTTTCTTGTCTGGAAAGACCTTGAGCAACTAGTGTTTTGATGCTGCAACAGTGATTAATGTGTCCTATAACCTTTCATCTTCCAGGCAGTAGCTATTAGGTGGTCAAACAGAAATGCATTTATACTCTTGGTTGCCTCTCATTCCCTTAAGTTTCCCATTCTATCTTCTCTCTTTACAGGGAAGCCAGATTCGTGAAAAAACTAGTTTGTAGTCTGTTATTTCTAGAGCATGTTAAATCAGGAATGTAAAAATGAAATAGAAACCTACTTTAAGGATCAGATAAAAGCTTAATCCATGTAGATAAGGGTGGTATGGTCTAAATTCCAACTTTTCTTTCCATTAGGAGCCAAAACGATGAAGGTAATTGATGATCAGCTTGGAAACATGGTAACTGAATACAAAACTGCTAAAATCATTTTTCTTCCATTTCTTTAAATCTCACTAGCTGGACACTCATCATTGCTTCTTCATTAATAGATTCTCATCAAGGTAATGTGTATCATTTTGCACATGAAGTGAAGCCAGAAATGTTTAACTCTTTGTTTATTGGCTTTGTTTTTAGTGGTTGTGGGAGGATTATGTTCAGAAGAGACAATTTTGTGCGTGAACTGTTACCTCCTGCATAGAACAGGTCAGAGAATTTCACCCAGATAAAATTATATAATATGGCTTAAATAAATATAATAAATGATAACTAGTTCCATGAACTGAATTTGAAATAACTACTCAGAGTTGAAAGGCTATGTTTCCTATTATTAGTTTCCAAGTGCCAGAAATATCCAAGGAGCAAGCAATAGTATACTTTTCAGTATCCTTACAGACAATTTCTATAGGTAGGTAAACATTTGATGTATAATAAAAATTGAAATGAGGACAGCATAAATAGGATTGTCAAAATAAATACTATAAGAATGGAAGTTATGCCCTTTATTTGTATTATTCATTTTCATACATTAAGTAAAAATCTGAATGTTTAAATTTATCTGAAGGTTCTACAGAATTGCATATGTTACAATATATGGAAAGGAATTCCAGTTTTGCAAAGTAATCCAAATCCCAACCAAAGTCAACAGAAATGCACATAAGGCCCATGGCAAAAATCCAATTATAACGCAATGGTTCTGTTCTGTGGGGGTGGGAATCTGGGTATCACAGTAATCCCATTTCTTTTTCAACAGAGATAAAATAGATGTCACAGATGAAGTCTAGCTCACCCTAAACAAGACTCCTTTTTGTGCTCACTCTTCCTTGCTCTACATGTGCCCATAAATGGATTTCCAACTGCAGCAGAAAGAGCAGAGCAATATTAAGAAGCGGGTAAGATGTCCAGATATAGACACTGTTGTTTTAGTTTTTTTCACATATATTCTTACTTTTCCTTTTCTCTGAAACACAAAGATGTAAAGTATTTCAAGAATGCCCTGACTATATTCTGAATGGAAACTGGTGATCCAGATGCTCAAAGGAAATTTCTAAGAATTTATATCTGTTTTATCTCCTGTCTTCAAAATGGTATTCTTTTCTGATAGCTCTTACAAACAGGTACTGTAAAAAACAAAAGACAACTGACCACAGGCAGCTAACATGCTTTTAATAATTTCAAAACATGTTTAGCCCAGAATTTGAAACATATGAAACTATGAAACTGTATTAGCTAACATGGCTGTAATTGCTATTTTCTTATTGTAGATATGGCCTAAGAGAAAAAATAGATAACTATGCCATACAAGAAATGAAACCTGGCTTACAAAATGCAAAATTACAGTAGTAATTTGTCTAAGGCAAACTTGTTCAACCCATAGCTGGCAGGCCAAATCCAGCCTGTGGAGCCATGGCATCCAGCCCTCCAGGTTCCTCACAGGTTCAAAAATTTGGTGGCAGGAGAGTGGTGACAGATAATTAATTGCTGCTCCCCTGCTGCCAAATTTCCAGAACCACAGGAAGTCCAGCAGATCAGATGGTGTGACCATATGCACAAGATCAGGCATTTGGCGCCAAGCCAAAGTTGCACAGGACCTGATCGGGGTGCACAGTGCTGAGCCAAGGTGGCTCAGGCCCTACTAGGATATGTGGGGCCAGGATGGGGCAGCACATGGCTTGATCTGGGGCACACAGAGTAACATGTACACGAGATGCTACTGTGCAGGGGTTACTGCACATTTATTTAGTACTTGTATTAGCACATACAAATTAAATGGAGAGTAACCAGAGTTACTGTAACCAGAGTATCGGCAAATGTCTTTTGAGTGATGCTACTGAGTAGTAGCCTAATAATACTGTACAGCAGTGTATTAGCACTGTCAGTGCTGCAGCTACTGTACAGTCACCATCTTGTGTAGGTGTGCCCACAGGGGCCTAACCCTGTACAGGTTTCCCTCGCTTTATGCGGGTTCTGTATGTGCAAGTTCGCTCTAATGCGATGATCCTTTTTATACCAAAAATTCGTTATGTGCAAGGTAAATTCACTCTTACGCGATTGGAGTGGTGGAAGCCCGCAGTCAGCTGCTTTGTGCAGTGCATTATGGGAGTGACGTGCACCAAAATATAGTCTCCCGAGTGGATCTGTGCTCCTCGCTCATTGTCTGCAATTCGTATTTCTGTAGTTGCCATCCTCATTATGATAGTGCCCTGTGCTTGTGTGTACCGTCTGCTGTTGGTGAGTACCAAAATTGTCTTGTAAAAGTAGTAGAAATGGATCTGGGGCTCAATACAGTCAAGGTCTTGGAACAAATCCCTGTTTGTTACATTGTAAAGTGTGTTCCCTTTATGCGAATTCAAGTTATGCACCATTTTCCAGGAATGCATGTTTAACATAAAGCAAGGGAAACCTGTACATTGTTCCCGCAGGGGATCCAGCCCATGGACCAGCCCTGTGCCATTCATTCACCCCATGGCACCGAAAGCTTGAGAACCACTGGTCTAAGGCCATGGTCTTTCAGCATAAAGTTGCTTTCCAATAGGTGCGTCTACACATGCGCTCTACTGTGGAGTAGACTAATTAGCTCCTCATTAAAGCATCACCATCTACATGTGCACCACTACTAGGGTGCAGTAAATTAATTAACTGTGCCATAAGATCATACTGACTGTCTTAGGACAGAGTAATTAACTGCAATGAGATGCACGTGTGGACAGTGACCCTGGGCATAAATTGCACCCGGTCAGCCAAGGCAGCAAGGGGCCAGACTCCTGCCTGCCACCTAGCTGCATGGCTCTGCATTTTCAGCAGTCTCATGCTCCAGCTAGCCTCTCTACTGGCCAATGCTGCTACCTGGAGCCCAGGGCTGACCCCCTGAGCCTGCTGCCAACCCAGGCATGCTCTGTCTTGGCTCCAGTCACTGGTCTCTAGGATGTAGGCATAGACACTGCATCCAGGAGCAGTGTACATAGGCTGAAACAGCACTGGAGTTTATCCCTTTGCATTAATTGCATGTGTAGATGTCTAGTCAGGAAACTTAGAAATTAACTCATTTAATTTTATGTGGAGGATAAATTAAGTTCTAAGTGCCATATACTAAAAGGTGGTAGTTTATCTAAAAATGGTATTAATTTAGATGAAGATACGGTATAAATTTAAAGCAGAATGACTAAGCAATTCAAAATAAAGCATTCATATACCAAAATAGGAGTGTCTACACAAGTAGCTCATCAAGAATAAGTAATTTGGAATAGCTACACATTTTGGAATAGCTACACATATGTCACAATTATAGAACTAAGAAGCAAATATTTTCATCACTTTCTGCTTAACATAGTGAAATCTAATGGGGGAAAAATCATAATCAAGCAATTCCTTATCTCACTGTTTCCTGTGGTCTTCATGCTTGAAACAGCCATAAACTGTGATTTAGCAGGTTGCTTTGCACCTGATAATATTTACCTTTTCTTAGCTGACATATTTTGACATTCTTTAATGATATATTTGCTATACTTGTCAGTTTAGAAAGGGAACTGGTTGCTTGCTACAAGCTTCCTAGTTTGCTGTCCTTTGAACCAAATGTTTTATATTACAAGAAGCTGACCAATAAAAATAGTTATTTAGTCCATGGTTTTCATCTAGAAGGTACATTTTTAGCCTAAAATGGAATACCTTGTGTTCAAGGTCATTCCTGTTCTGTTAAAAATGAAGGTAGTGAACAGGAAGAGTCAGTCTGTGCCACTATGATAAACAGTTGTTCCCTCACCAGTTTGGTAATATATTTTTTCACTCATTAATAGTTCTAACCAGCTATTCATTAGTAGGCAGCTACTGCTAGAAAGTCCTTGTAAACAAGGTGATTTATCTCTGAGCTACTGCTGCCAAGCCTTAGACAACATTACTTTCAGGAGGCAGACAAGGAAAGATGTTCCAAGCTGCTTTTATTCAAACTTTCCAAAAAGCGCAGTTTAAGCCAAACAGAAGAACCAGGTCATCCATAAAAGACATCTACAAGAGGTGAGCAGGAGGTGGAGTTTGTTATCCATGGAAGGGAAAAAAAAGATTAAGGTCAACAAATATCTGCATAATAGTAAACAAAGGCACAGCAATCACAATTTTAAAAATATCAGCATATACCAACAGTGGGTTAAAATGGTAATCAATTTACCATTTTGCAAAAAAATAACTGCAATAAAATTGCTACAAAGTGCACATAGCAAAGCTGAGAAATCCTTGTACTTCCTTCCCTTCTCTCTGTGTTGCATCATGTATTACATTATCCATTGGCATCATTGGGCAATGACTTCCACTGTGTGACAGGGATTTTGAGTTAATATTCCTGACCAAGATCATGTGATTAGTGACAGAAAATAAACTTCTGTTCATTCTAGCCAGTGTTCAGAAGACTTGTAATTTTATTATAACATCTAAAACGAGACTGTTAATGGTTTGGAGAAAAGACCCTTGTTCAGGGAATACTCTGATTTTTTTTCCATATTTCCCTGACTTTTTGTCAGTAGCTGAGATTTCTCCTTTTCTAAGCTATAGATTTTTCGGACCTGGTACATAGGGGTGTGCAGAATGGGCCCTATTCAATTTGGAGTTGGATTCAGCCCAAATCAAGGACAGTAATTTGATCAGTTGATTCAGATCCCTGTCCCTGATTTGATTTGGCCGAATCCAAATCTGGTGATTCAGTGTTGATTTGGAATACCAGTAATTCAGACACAGCTTTAAAAGTTTTTTTTCTACATACCTTGAAGTAGCAGCACAGCTTGTGATCACTGCAGTGCTGGGGTGGATGGAGCATCCCACAGGAGCACGGGGGGCTCTCCAGCATGCTTGGCAGCAAACCTGGAAGTGGACCAGAAGTACTTCCAGTCCACTTTGGGGTCTGCTGGGGAGCATGCTGGGGGGGCCTCCTGTGCCCCCCCGGCTTGGCAGTCGGCCACAGGGGGACCCCAGGTGCCCCCCCAACCCAGGAGGCAGCAGTCACCAAGCCAGGGGGGCATAGCTGGGCCCCCCAGCATGCTCCCCAGTGGACCCGTAAGTGCTTCTGGTCCACTTCCAGGTCTGCTGCCAAGCACACTGGGAAGCTCCCTGAGCTTCTATAGGATGCTTCATGTGCCCCAGCACCACAGTTATCACAAGCCCCTACTACCTTTAAAGCTGCCTCTATGTCCAAATTGCTGAATCTGTCTGAATCTCTCCAAATCAATTCAGAGAGTTCTGAATCCATTCGGAGAGATTAAAAGGTCCTCTGATTCAATTCAGATTCGGAGATTTGGCCACCAGATCGGACTGAATCTCTGCCAAATTGAATCACGAACTGAAGCTTCACACAGCCCTACTGGTACATAATTACTCAAAAGGTCATCAATGGACAGATGAATGAACTAGTTAACTAGCTCTATGGGCACTTTTACATGGTCTCAAGAGTCACTGATTTAATTAGAGTGACTCCAACACCGCTGCATCTCATATATTAGCATCCCCACACTTAAAAATGGCAGCGGAGGTGCTTAAAATAAAGCTCATTCAATAAGCTTTAGTTCAAACACCCCAGCCCCCACTTTTAATCATGGAGACACTGACACACAAGATGTAGGAGGCTGGTGGAGCACGGTAATTGCCATACTCCAGCAGACAGCAAGTACTAAATGATGGTGCAGTACCAATTGGACAGTCAGGGGCATGTGTAGATGTGGCCAGTGATGAGTAAAATGACTCCTGTATATCTATTCTGACTGTCTATATAACAAATTAATAAGCGTTGACTTCAGATGGGGTACAAATAGTTCAACCCCCAGTGCTCCAGAAGAGGAGTTCTCAAACTTTGTCATAATAAGCCTCACTTAGCTATGAAAAAAAAGACCGTGCCTCCCTATAGTTTGCTAAAACAATACAACAAATTGAAAATAGTAGGTCTATAGGCTACACAAAACGAATAAAAATGTTGATGGGTTTTGATCAATAAAGATTAGTTAGAGCTTCAAGAGTATTCGTTTTAAGTTCAAGGGCAGTATAAATGGAAGCAATTAAGTCAAAATTTCACTTAAACATTTTAGAAAACATGATAGCAAACAATGATATGTTAATTCAATATAAAATCCATCAGTCCTACATTATCAATGGCAGGGGTATGTTTGTTTCCTTCCTGCACAAATTAAAGGAATTTGAGGTTGCAGTGTAGAAAAGAAGGGTTCCTATACACATGCAATGAGGCTGCTCCAATTCACTGTAATTACACTGTGTCAAAGTAGACTTGATTAATCAAGTCTGCCAGAGCATGGTTATTACCACGCTCCAGCAGACTCCAGTGTCATGTGTATCAGCAACCCTGTGCTGAAAAATGATTATAGGGGCACTTTAACTAAAGCTTGTTTGACAAGTTTTAGTTAAAGCACCACCACTACCATTTTGTAGCATGGGGATGCTGATACACATGACACTCTGGACACTTTAATTAGCTCTTTAAGCCAGTATAATTAAAGCCCCTCCCCACCCTTCTCTCCCCCCGCCATTCCTGGAGTATTTGTATAAATGTCTGAAGAATGTAAGTCATCTTCAACAGAAAGCCAGGACCTACACTTTGTTTTGATTGCAGTTAATGCCAAGAAGTCTGACTCAGATAGGTAGGTGGAAGAAAAAGGAATAAGTGCTCAAAGAGCCTAAGGAAACTCAGATCCCACCAATAACCAAAAGTCTGCAGCTGGCATTTGTGAAAATTTGTTCTGCAGTTCCTGGTCACTTGAGAGCTCAATAAGGCTTTCCTCTTCTTTTGAAGACAATATATCTGTGGGGATTGGCTTAAGGGTGAATGAGTTCCTGGTTCACTAATTACATTTGTTTTTGCTCGCTTCAGGAAAGTATTCCCAAGATTGCTTCTGCAGACCCCCTAAGTACTGAACAATTACACCCTGGATATTGTCAACTGACAGATCACCAGATTGTTGCACAATATCCTTCAGTGTCACTGAAATACTGTAGAAGTGGGGAGTTATAATTGGCAAGAAAAATAAGGACTTAATCGCATAATTCACATAGTTTTGCCAGTACTTTGCCCCTAGGCAGCCAACAGATTTCTGTGTGTAGCAAGAACTGTATGAAGTTTGCCCCCATCTCTTTGCATAAAATGCCAAAAATTCTTGACTTAACCAGGTGCAACTTTATAAGTTTTAGAGCTTTTACTGCAACGGAAAAAACAATGCTGAGCTCCTCTGGCATCTAAGTACCCAATGCCTGTCTGTGGATCATACAGTGATTCCAGGTCACTGTTGGGAGGCCAATTCTTTTACCATTGTCAAAAGCCCACTATGCCATCCTGTTATATAGCATGCTCTATTGCTGCAAATACCAAAACAACATCCCTAATCAAGGCCTGTGTCTTGGACAAAATATTTAACAGTTTTAAAAGCTCTTCACCAGATGCTCGTGTGGAGAGCGTAACAGAAATTCCTCCTTTAATTGGGTTGCTATAGCAAAACCAATATACACCAGTAGCGGTGCAGCATTTGAATATCGGTAGACTCATTTATCTGAATGGAATAATATGGGCAGCAATGAACACTTGTTACGAGCTGCTCTTTTGTATCAGTGGCCATCTCTGCAATACAGTGTGAAAATGTGTCCTTTGAAAGCAGGATCACATCTAGAAGCTGTAATGCTGCGTTCTGTCCTGTCAGCACCGAGCACATATCCTTTGCAGCTGAAATTCGTAGTTTATCACCTATGTTGTGAGCCTTGCCTGCTTTGGCAATGCACAAAGACACAGAGTAAGAAGCTTCAGTAGCCTTCATGTTAGCAGTGCTGTACATTTCAGCAACTTTTTTTTGTCCTGTTAACTCATTGAGCTTCCTCTGAAAAAAAATCTACAGGTTTAGATACTAAGGCAGGGTGTCTTGTTTTAAGATACCATCGTAGCTTGTGGGGCCACATGCTGTCATTTGCCGGTACACATTAAGGTCCTGGTGCATCGCTGGATCCATTCCATGTAAATCCAACCTTTAAATACACTTTGTTGTATATTCAACCTTTATGTTTTGCTGAAATTTCTGCTGTTGCCTGCACTCTCTTTGACTTGGTTTGTACACTTTTCTCCCTTAGTCACAAAATGATCCATTTCTCATTTAAACTGTTTCTCATTAAGCATGCTGCTGAGGTTTGTAAGTTTACTTACGAAAAACGATGCAACATATGTTTGACGTGTCACAGTTGCTAGGTAACATTAGTACATTAAAAACAGTTTTTGCATTATTTTATTTTTAGTTATTTTAAAATATAATACATTTTAAATATATACATTTTTTTCAGCTCAGCCAACTTCTGTTCAACAAGAAAAAAGACTCACATTCACGCCTCCCTTAACATGATGCCATGCCTCCCCAGGGAGGCACACCTCATAGTTTGAGAACTACTGCTGTAGAAGAATCCCACTTATTTTCTCTCTTACCTCAGTGGATTTTTCTTATATCCTTGAAGAAGTGACTATTTTATTATATGCATCATGGAATCTAACACAAAGCCCATTGAGATCCAACTAGAGTACTTTGAAACAAGCTCACAAATAGGAATTCTCAATTTAAATCCTAAATATATGAGCATGATAAGCTGCTTTACTCTTCCTCAACTCTGTTTCGTTTCTATCAGGAGCATTCTTTCCCTGTGAAACTAGTAGGTAATTTCTGCATCTAATCTCATCCAACAATCACAACAACAGAGATAAAAACCTCAAAATAAAATGGAGAAGTAGAAAAAATAGAGATGGGCAAAACTGATACATAATGTACCTAAAAAATACATAGCAAAACAGGAAACACAATGAGAACTCTTTTGGGGGCTCAATTAGGAATAGTTAAAAGTCTGATTGATTAACAGTCTTTGAGGTTCATCACTGAAATTATTTGCAGGCTTATCTATGGTGCATCTATCAATCAGTCAATTTATTGATGATGCCTGGGACTCTCAAAGGCAGGAGGAGATTGTTTTGTGGACAACTAGGCTATGATTACCTGGGAAATTTTGCATGCTCATCATCTGACATGATTAATCTTCTATAATGTCAAATCTGAGAAACGGTGAGCCTTGTTCTTGTTTCAGGGCTTCTATTACAGTTCATTAGCACTAGATTTGGTTTAGAAAGATTCAGACAGTTCACATCCTTAAGCAAAACAATGAAATCCTCTGCTTTTAACAAAAAAAGGTGACAAGCTCGTATAAATGGCAAATAACTTCAGGAGGATCCCAAAAATGGAATATTCAAGAATATTTGTATAAAGCGCCATAGTTACAGCGCCTCCTCAACAGGCTGCCTAAACTTCTTTACGCAGTCTATAGCTCCCTTGAAATGTTTAGATATAGAAATATCCATGCAGTCTTTGGCTTAACTAAACCATATTTCCATTAGCCTGTGCTCCAAATTAAATTTAGCATGGGAAACATTGGATTCCAGTTACAGTTTTAAATGTTACAGGAAATGTGAGATAATGAAACTGTGGTTATAGAAGTAGTTAAAATTCTTTAATAATGCACATACATTTTCCATTACATCTTAGAAACATAAATACATCAGAAACCTCCAAAAATGGGTTTAGTTTAAATCAGAGACTTATAGACAGATGTCCATGGGGGACAGAAGGGGACTTTTGCAGTTCTCTGTGTGTTCTCAAGTAAATAAAAAATCCATAGTGAATTATAAGATGGTTTGTTACATTGTTAGCAATGTAATTCTGGTTTGGGGTATATCAAGAAACCTGAAACTCAGGTTAAGTTAATCAAAATATTCACTGAGGCCCATGAAACTTTCAACTCACCTAGTCTAAATTCTAAATGGATGTGGACTAAACTTTGAATGAACTTTGGCCAATGTATTGGGCTGCTGGGAAGGGGTTGTACAAACTCTGTACATTTCATGATCTGCTTTAACTCAAGCTTAAATATTATTACTAGCTTTTTTTTCTGTAATGTCTGGGGTTTTGTTGATTTCCAGAGGAAAACTATTCACATAAAACAAATCTAAAAAAAAGTTCATACCAACTCCCTGAGGACTGAAATCAGTGAGATTCAGACTCTCCTAGTTCTCCTAGCCCACATTAGCTTCTTCTGCTTTGCTTTGGTGTGGCTATAACAAATTAAATACATTTCAACACACAGACTGCATCTAGATGTACATGGACATTTGGTTCCCTGGGGATGTTTAGTTCCCTTGAGCTGCCACCAGCTGTCCCCAGGGAATGTCTATGCTGCTTGTGTTCAGACGCATGGCAAGTAACCCCGAGTGGGGTAGGAGAGGCTGGGGCCAGCACTGGGCTGCCCCCAGCAGCCTTACCTGGGGGCCTGGGGACCTGGGGGCCTCCCAGACCTGCAGCAATGGCAATCCTCCACATGGAGCCTGGCCAGCAGCGGAGTGTGGCTCCAGATGGCTTTGGGCGGCGCACACTGCCACCATGTGAACCACAGCACTTTTTTGCTGCTATCTGGATATCCAGGGGTCAAAAAAACCCTCCACACTGCTCCCTTGCAGTATTGAGAACAACTGAATGTGCAGTATGTCGCACTGCAGATGTGCGGTGCCACATAAAGCAAGGCCACACTTATCTGGATGCCACCATAGGGCGTATATGTCTTATATTAAGGATGATTATTAAGAATCCATTCCAAATTCCAAATATGATAAAGCACCTCTTTTCAGTGTCTTTTTCCATCATGAATTAGTTTTTGCTGCTATTCAAATATTTATGCATGTGAAATTCGAAAGAAAATACCTCCTTCTGTGGTCAGAGACAGTGTTTGAAAGTACCCATAGAGTTCATTGCACAAGCACATAATGCTCTTAAACGGCAATCAGGCTTGTAGACTGGCTGTATCACTGGCAGTATTGGTAGGACCCTCCCTTGCCCAAATGTAATTAAATCAGAATTACACTGCTATTGGAAGAAAAATGCCATTTATATCTACAACATAATGATATTAAAATAAGCCAACATTTATCATAGAGACTAACAGGACTAACCACTGACTACAGAAAAGAGATGATTATACAGAATTAAAGAAAATTAAGGGTAGAAGGGACCTCAAGAGATCATCTACTCCAACTCCCTGCTCTAGGCTAAATAATCCCTATCTAAACCTCCACAGACAAATATTTATCAAACCTGCACTTAAACACTTCCAAAACAGATCTACTGTACCATGTCTACTTTATTCATTCCAGTGTTTAACCATCCTTGTTTTTAGAAAGTACTTCCTTAACCTAACCTATCTCTTCCTTGCTTTAATTTAACGCCATCGTATCTTGTCCTGTTTCCTGTGAAAGTAGAGAACATCTGATCATCATCCTCTGTATAATAAACTTTTTGGTCAAATCCCTCCTCAGTCATCTCTCCTCTAGATTAGTCTTCTCCCAGTTTTTCCAGCCCTTTCACATATATCATGCTTTCTAGGTCTTTTTTTTTGGTTGCTGTTACCTGCTCAAACCAGGACAAGGTAGTCCAGGTGCTGCAAAAGTGGGGGAATCATGAAACAGTGCTGCTAGCACAACCTAGAATATTATTATCCCTTTTGCTGTGATAATACATTCAATTTGTGGTTCACTGTATTCCTTTTCTGCAGTAGCATAGCCTAGCCAGACATTCCCTATCTTGTATTTGTATACTTGACTGTGTAATGTAAGTGTAATGTAACAGGAGGTGGAACCAGGTGGCAGTCTGCAGAATTCTTCTGACTGTTAATTTGGACTACAACTCCCGAAAATGCCCAGAGGCTGGGGTGGGAGGGGGCAAGGGAAAAAGGAAGAGGAAGCTCCAGACTGTAGTAAGGGAAAGAAAGAACAGAGTGCACATAGAACCTAGTCAGGGGTGACTGGTGCCTCCCGAGTCTGGGGGGACACCATCAGCATCAGCAGTGGGGATGGAACTGGCAAGCTCCTGTAGGTGCCGCTGTTGGTATCGGCAGTGGGGTGGAGCTGGTGAGCTCCCACAGGTGCCAATGGCGGCATCACCGGTGGTCCTGTCAGTGGTGCACATGTCCCCCCCATACCTCCCTTACACGTTGCCTATGAACCTAGCCATCCCTATACAGAGGAGTGCACAGTGGATCTGGAGATCTCACTGTCTTGATCAGCCAGGACCAGTGGCAATGCATAGGGAGTACACAGGGGTGCACCTCCACCCCCTGAGGGTGCCAGTGCACCCCCTAACAGGCTGCACTCGCCGCTTAAGCAACAGGCGGGGAGGCAGGCAGGAGCACTTGTTCCCCCCCTGCAGGTGCCGGCCAGGGAGTGGGAGTGCCATACCACTCCTGGAAGCAGCCGCAGCACTCCCAGAAGCAGTCACAGTCACTTCCGGGAGCACCGGCCATGGGGAACTCCCTCCAGTCAGCGAGATTGGCCACAGGAGGACCCCCTGCTGGTCGCTGACTGGTCGCTGGGGGGCATGTGCCCCCCCCAACTAAGGTGGCACTAGTCGCCCCTGGCTAGGACTGTGGACTGAAGGGGCTGGACTCACAGTTGGGGTCAGCTGCAGGATGCTGTATGAGCACTCTAGGGACTACCCTAAAGTTTTGTTTGGGGACACCTCTGGAGGTGTGTAGGGGGAGAAATTAAGGTGCTGAGGATATGTTACTACAGTGTTGATGTCTCTTTACCTGTTGCCTGTTCCTGCCCATTGGCCTGTTGGCTTGTGACTTAACCCCTATGATTTTCTATATATAATGGGAACCCTCCCTTGCTTCTTGTGCCAGTTTCTGGGGCTGCAGGGTTGGCACAATTGTTCTTTCCTAAGTGCAATACTTTACACTGGCTCATATTGAATTTTGTCTGTTGATTTTGAACATATTTTGCAATATATTAAGGTCCTTTCAAATCCTAGTCCTAGCTGCTGAAGTGTGTACTACCTACCTGCTCTAGCGCCATCTACATTGTTAATAATGTTAATGTCATTCAAATCCAAGTCATTTTTTACTATATTGGACAATACTAGGGCCAGTACAAAACAGCTGAATAAACCCTACTACAGGAAACTTTATGTTTCAGAGGCACTGGAAAAAGCCAGTTGGAACAAGTGTTTTGCAAAAATTAAAAATGCTGATTGGTTAGAACTCAGACAATGAATGAAGCAGAGACTTGTAAGACTTCTTGGTTCTGAGTAATTACTGAGCAGCACATCTCTTATATCCTTTCTGAGATATGGTAGTTTAATTTTTCTTCAAGGCTTTTATTCTAAGAAAATTTGATCTAGCATACACTGCTTGTCAAATAAAAAAATCTGCTCAGAGCACTGTGATACAAGCACTGCATTAAATATTAGACATGACAATATGGATCCACTGCATATTGCAGCACACAATGAATGTGGTGGACTGGATTTGATCTGAAGCCTTCTGAAGTTAGTAAAAAGATTTTTATTGATTTCAGTGGATTCTAATTCAGCCATGTGTGAAGGTGTAACTGAATTACTGTTGCTTTTAACCCTTCAGTCTCTTCTATTGCTTTGCATGTTGGACTGACTACATACTAATATAAGCTCCCCATGGCAGGATCTTCATATTTTTCTCATTCTCTGGACATTGCTAAGTACAGTGTCAATGTTTAAAGTCTAGTTCATCATTTTGAGGATCTTATTAATGTTTATTAATCTCATGATTTGTAAGAATAAGCATGTTGTCTCCATTGTGCTGGCCCAATGGCTGTCTCTTCAAGGTAAAGCAAATGTCTGCTTTTGTATTCTGTCAGTGCCAAGTCTATTGTCATTCCAGTGACTGCATCTTCTTGATCAGAGAAAGGCTTAACAAGTTTATAACTCAGTTATGGGTACTTTTTCCCTGAGCTAACTAACAGTTGTCATTTTCTTCATCTATGCCATGCACAGTTTGCTGGCACATGGAAACTCTTGCAGTCATATCTTCCTTTGCGATTCTTGCATCTTTTTCCAAATAGCAGCCATTGTCTTGGCTTATAACCTTGCTATATTACATGCATCTCCATATGTTGTGTTATATAGACTCCAGCTCTGAGCTCTACATGCTTGTCTGACCCAGGTCTCTCTTCTTATAGAATTTTGGATGCTCTTATGGCTGGGGTAAGAGCTCTGTCCACACTTTGTGGGTGCATCTACATCTACACATTCATTAATGCACAGTAGTTATTGTGCATTTAGTTTAGTACTTGCTTAATAAAGTACTAACTAAATGTACAATAAGTTCAGTTACTGGGCAGTAGTGCCAGCACAGCTCTTTGTGACACTTACTGTGCAGTAGCCTCATAACTTTGCGCAGTAGTGTATTAGCACAGATTTTGACTGGCACGCTACTGTGCAGTGCTATTAGGCTACTGCACAGTAAGTCTCTCATATAGATGTGCCCTGTAAGCCTCAAATGGGGGGGGAAGGAGGCTTCTTTTTCCTTGGAAAATTCCAGCAAAAGCTTTTGTGTTTAGAAATGCAAAATCAAGATGCTTCATATTAAAATGCAAAATGAAAAGTTTTGACTTTTCTGAAAAGATTTTCCAGTCTTTAAATTGTTTTGCTTTGTACTATTATACCACTGACTGAAGTCAACCCAAATTTGAAATTGCTTCCTGTTACCACAAAACTGTATTTTTGGTTAACCTGTTATTACCTGAAACATTTAATCCAGTTCTAGCTATAGCACTTTAAAATGTAAACAAGTGGTTCTCATCACAGTGATTTCCTCTAATGTAGTCAAAGCTCTAATTATCACTAGTTTATTATAGTAAATAATTCATTTCTCTGCTTGATGTTTGAGATACATGTAGATCATTACCATGTCCCCCAGGTAGTAGTAACTTACTCAAATTACACATTATATATGTTTTAACACCTTCAATCATTGCTCACAAATCATTTTCTTCAGCCTCCTACTCCAGCATTTCACAATATGGGAATGTGCCCTTTTGTGGGTGCAGAGACGTAACTGGGTATAGGAGAACAGTAGGCCTATTAGTTATTCGTGAAGTTCTGCATTCATTCCTGCACTTATTAATTCAGGTGCCAGTGAGGAAAGTTTACACGTGAAATATTTTGCTGCGCACCAAACTATGTAAGAAAGAACTGAACTGACTGTGTAATGGAGAGCTACAAAATCAATTCTGATTGATTGCTCTTCTCAAGTTGACTCAACAAGACGGTAGATCTGAGAAGTTCTGTGATCAATTTTATTTTCCCAAAGGGAAATTCAGCTTTCTCAAAAGTTTGAGAAAAGCTGCCCTAGCAATTTGTACTGTTTTTCTCTGAACTTTCTCCAATTGCACATATCTTTCTTGTGTAAAAGACATGAGAAAGAAACGCAACACTGAGTCTGCTAACTTCACTGTGCAAAGAATTAGCCTTTCTCTGCCATCAGAGAACGATATGAACAAAGCAGTTTTTGCCTGCTTACAGTTTTCTTCGGTATTAACATTTTTCCCTAGGTTATATTTCACTGTTTCATTGTAAGTGAGGTTGATTAAGGCTACTATAATTTTTTTAAATAATTTCTGTGCATATAGTCTTGCCAAACTAAATACTTGTAAAATATTTTTAAAGTTACCTATCTTACTGAAACTTAGGTGCAAATTACTACTACTGGGAAATTTTTAAAAAAGTAATAAATACTTTGGTCAAGAGTAGGCATCATTTAAATCTGTTTTAATATGCAGTTTTACTAACCTTCTCATTTCATGTATAGCTTGGGATGATCAGCCAGTCATTGTACATCTGTATTGTAGTAACATCAAATACCTTTGTGTTTTATTGCATAATACAGACTAAATACACAAAAAGTCATATATGGCAGGACTATCAGTAACAGAGTGTAACTGAAAAAGCTTTCACCAAGAACACTGTAAAATACATCAGGCAAAAAAATCAAATATTGCACCTACAAGAGTTATGTGATGGTTACAAATCATTGAAATAATGCACAGAGGAGTTTACAGCCCTTAATCTGCATCATACCTACACGAAAGTACAAAAAAACCTGAGCCAGCTTCATCAATGAAACAATGAAATTGACTGTATGTTGGGGCATTTACACATATGCTCCAGGAGCGTGGTGTGGGGAGGAGGGGGGTACTTTAATTAGAGCAGCTACAAAAGCCACTCTAATTAAAGTGCCCAGAGCATCTTGTATATTAGCATCCCCACACTTCAAAAAGGCTTCAGGAACACTTTTATCTAAAGCCATTTTGAAGCATGGGGATGCTGATACATGAGACATGGAGGCTGACTGGAGTGCACTAATTAACATGTAATCGAATCTGCTCCAACGCACTGTGATTACAGTACGTCAGGGCAGCCTCCCCACACATCTACAGGCACTCTTAGATACTGCTTACAACAAAGTCCACATGCACATGTGAAAACAACAGAGGTGTGAAGTCTGACCAGGCCGATTGACCACTCTGTGAAAGAGCACATCAAAATGTCTACCCTATTATTAAAAAAAACTTGCCTCTTCAGGAGGTCATATAATGGGTTTTAGCAGTAGCTGCCCATTTGTTGTGCCAAATTATAACTATATTTGATGCTCCACAGATTTTTTTTTTTTAATTGGAAAATGGCAACAAAGTCTGCCAAGCATTTTTTGAATCCACTGTTTTTTCATTTACCTCTGGAGACTCAGTGTTTTACATCGTGGTGGCCACATGCCAAAATACTGATTAGTGTAAGAGTGTCAGTTAAATAGTACAGTGACAGGCCCATATGTTAGAGAAACTTTTGGAGTTCCCTGACCAAAGTTTTAAATGATTGATTCTAAATTTTAGTAACAATGATATAAAAAAGACTGTAGCTGTAAAGCTAAGGAGAGCTTAACTGTCTTAGCTTGTTCCTATTATAATCTCCCAGTGGCTACCCACAGGCTCCCCAGTCCTCTGAAAGCTTTGCCCCTGGAAGCACATCATTTCTCAAAGTACTGTGGACAAATGAACTGGGGAGGGAATGTCACTTATATATATGCACCTTTTGTTAATCAGTCTTTTCTCACTCTGGCCTCATCCACATGAGCAGGGGCATGCATTTGCAACAGGACAAATAGTAGCAACACAAATTTGTGCCACTACTTTGTGCTGTAGTGCACGTCCCTGCAGTAGGGACACATTTGCAAGAGCTGATTGAAGAAAGGGTGGGAAACCCCCCAGCCCTGCCTGGAGGGGGAGGGAGAGGGTGGGGCGTAAGCCTTTAAGGCAGCCCAGGCCGGGCTCAGGCTCAGACTCATCCTTTGCCCCTGAAGCATAGAGGTAAGTGGGGCTGTGGGGCAGGGCTAGGGAAGATGGTTGGGGGCTGCGGGAATGGGGAGTGCTGCCAGCCCCAGGTGGCACACCACAGCTGGAAGCAGGGCCAGCGGGTGGGGGCAGAGGTGCCCCTCTGCAGGGGGCTTTGTGGGCAAGTGATGCAGGGTGCAGTGTGGTGGTGCTCCCCATGTGCAGGCTGCACATATGCCACCCAGCTGCCTACCCAGGGGAGGAGGAAAGGGAGGCTGGCATGTGGTCAGAGCACAGCTCTGTGGCTGGCTCTGCAGCTGTGGCAAGGGACTGGGGAGGGCAGGCGTTCACACGTGGCGGCCACTGCCACTTACCTGAAGAGCTGTGATGGCTGCTGCCTACAAAACCTCACGCTGCCACCATGGAGCCATGCTCAGAGCTGAGCAGCTGGCTGCCGGGCAGCAATGGCAACATGGTGGTGGCCGGGCAGCATGCAGCCATCCCCACAAAAACTAATCTGCACCACACAGTGCTGCTGCAGGAGGTTTTGTAGGCAGTAGCCGTCATCACCCTCCAGGTAAGTGGCAGCAGCCACCACATGCGAGCCCCATACTCTGCACTCCTCACTGCAGCTGCAAAGCTAGCCATGGAGCTGTGCTCCAGCCACATGCCTGCCTCGCTCTCCCCCTCCCCTGGTTAGGTGGCCAGGCGGCATGTGTGCGGCCCGCACATGGCAGGCACCACCACACTGCACCCCACATCTCTTGCCCGCAAAGCCCCCCACAGAGGGGCACCCCTGCCCTCACCCCGTGGCCCTGCTCCAAGCTGCAGTGTGCTGCCTGGGTCCCCCCACTCCCTCAGCCCCAACCATCTTCCCTGCCCTGCCCCACAGCCCCCAAGCCCCACTTACCTCTAGGATCCAGGGGCAAAGGGCATGGCTCCATGGTGACAGCGCTTGCCCACAAAGCCCCCCCAGCTTGCATGCAACCACCACCTCCCCGCACCACCACGGAGCCATGCAGCTGGTTGCGGGGCCTGCCACTGCATGTAAGCCCCCCGCTTCAGCCCCCCCAACCGGGCGGCATGTATATGGCCCACACACAGTGGTTGCCACCACACTGCCACATCCTGCGCCACTTGCCCACAAAGCCGTGCAGGTGGCCATGGGATGGTAACACAGGGTGCAGTGGCAGAGTTGTGGTGGCAGCCTCCATGTGCGAACCTCCTGTCAGGTTGGCCGGCATGTGTGTGGCTCACAGAATGGCACCCCTGCCCTCACCCTCTGGCCCTGCTCCTGGGGGCACACTCTCCCCCTTCTTGATCTATGCCCCCAGGACCTTCCCTTTCCCCTGCCCTGCCCTGCCCCACCCCTTCCCCACACACACACTTACCCGCTGGAGTAGGTGTCAGTGTCTGTGTCTGCATGTCTGTGCCTACATGTCTGTGTCTGTGGGTCTAGGGAGCTGTTGTGAGGGGCATCAGGAGGGCTGTTGAGACTGCAGGGGGGAGTGTGGGGCACCAGCAGCACAGAGGGGGTTGTGGGGGGCCTTTATTTTTTATCACAGATTTGGGGGTTTTAAGCAGAGAATTTGCAATTTTTAAGCAGTGAAAACCAGGATCCCTGCTGATGACTCATGGTTATAAGCATTTTTCTGATCTTGTCTGATCAAGTGTCTAATTTCCATTGTCCCCAGAGCCCAGTGACTGCATTCCAAAGACTGACTTCTTCTTCCTTAAGTGAGAGAATTCTGACCATTTTAATTTAATTTCTGTCACCTTTTTTTAAAAAAAAAAATTGAAGAAAGAGGTGTTTGGCCCAACACTTATTAAAGAACAACTTTTTTTCAAATACTTATTTGGGTGGTCTAATAAAAGGTATCGCCTGTACCCACAGACCCTGCTATGCATTGCAGGTGGCTGCAGGTTCTGAGTGAGGGATATCAGCAAGGCTGAGGGGTGCAGAGTGTACAGGGGCATCTTGGAGATGCAGGGGGCTGCAGGTCCAAGTTAGGTGCTCCATCAGGGCCAGTGGTTTGGGGGTCATAAACCCGATAATTAATGTTCTGTCACAGCCCCAGCTTCCCCAAAACCAGTACCCCTCAAGCACCCATATTAAGTGCCCCTCCCTGGTTTCACCAAGGGGTGAGCCCTGCTGAACCCCCCCCGGGCTGCTGCAATAATGTGCATCCCTCGACCATCACTTTTCGACTGCCTGTGGTTTATTTGTCCCACTTATTCAAATAAATCACTCCTTGGTTCTTTAATTACTTGACTACCGGGATTCAGTAAGGGCCGGTGTCAGTTAAGCCTTCTTGCTGTTTGAATGCTGGGCTCCCTTGATGCAATCCTTGGGTTTTTATTATCCCAAATCATGGGGTTCAGTCAGAGCCAGGCTCAGCATTAAGCCTTCCCACTTGTATAGTACTGGGGTTTATTAAACCAGTGCCTGAGTTTTTACTACCCCAGCCCCCAGAGTTCAGTCAGATCCAGTGTCAACATTAAGGCTTCTCTGCTGTTTGAACTGGGGTCTCCCTTTGGGGTTTTATTAGCCTGAAATCCACTCCCTGGGTTCAAACTCTGCTACAGTTTTCCCTAAAACTGTACCCCTTAAACACCCATATTCAACTGGCTGCTGCTTACTTTTCCCACTTCTGCAAGGTGCTGGTTCCCCAATCTAGTCCCTTTCCCCCCGCCCCCCACATACACACTCACCTGACCCTGGGGTGAGCCTGGGTAACAACTGTCTGGCACCAAAACTTTGCAACATTCAACCTACACAGTAACCCCATCAGCTAACAACCTGTTGGTCCATTGCCTCCCCTCCCCAGCTTGTCCTTGGGGCGATCCCTGCTGAGCCACATCCCCCCCCATGCCCTGCACCAAAAATTGCCACAGTTGCACATATCTACTCTCCTAACTTTGCCCACATGCTGGCAGGGAAGGTAGGAGGGTGGTTAACTTCCCTTGGGCCTGGTACTTCAAATGTATAAATTGAGCAGAGCCCCCCAGGCTGCCCCCTATTGATCCGAGATATCTGGCGATCAGGGGACAAGCAGGACCAAGGTGCATAGGTCTAGAACCAATTGGACATTCACAGAAACAAAGAGTCTGGTGCAGGTGCTGGGGGACTTTGATGTTGTAAGCCAGTTTACCTGCAGCCCACATGCCATCTGGCACGTATACCTAGATGTTGCCAGGAGAATGGCCGAGTGGGGCCACACCAGAACACCAGTTCAGTGCCATAACGGCTAAGATGCTATGGCAAAAATCATGTGAGCAGGTCACAAGAGCACAGCATGAGGACACCCCTGTGCATAATGTCAACCACTACAGGCAGCTCAAGCCATTACTGGAGGTGCTTCAGCAGGTTTGTCAGAAGAGGACAGAGCACTGAGCTTCACCACCACATGCAGTATCTACTGTAATCCTTTACCTCAGTGTCAAGTGGTGACAACTTAATTTATGGTGGCAGGGAAGATCAAGGGGTGGGAATGGTCCAGGGAGGGCAGTGTAGTGCTTGCCACCAGGAGACAGTGGTCAGTGCAGGGTGGTACAGGGAAACAGACAGCGGGGAGGTGCATTGAAGACAATTACGGAGGAACAGTTTTGACCACTGCCTACTGTGTTTCCACTGTTTGTCACGGCTAAACAAGCTTTTAGAAATCAATTAACCCTTGCTGTTGCCCTGGACCATTGTTCTAATGCATATGTTCTAATGCATGTGTACTTTACCTACAAGCCAATTCCCAAAAACAAATCTCTAAATGGCACTGTCTAGCCATCAGTCATCATTTTAGTGTTTTCCCTGTGGAAATTGGTCTACATTATTTTCCTGATGCCAACTGTCTTTATTTTCTTTGTGTAAGCTGAGTCAAATGAGGAAAGTTGCTATTTCAAAGGTGCTCATGCACGTTTTGGAATAAAGGGCATAGGATGAAAATGTGCTCTAAAATTTCAAGTGATAGTCACAAACATACCCAAACCAGGATTGGATCACTTTGCCATGATTAGGTATCTTTCCAAATTCAATGTTATTGTTTTGGGATTGCATGAATCATGGTATTTGATATGAATGAACTTTGGTAATTTTATAATGTGACTGGAAATAGTCAAGTGATTGTTAATTCAAGTGCCAAGAATATCCCCCAGACAAGACACTTCAGAAAGAATCTCTGAAAGATGCACCTGGAGTCAGGGAGATGGTCCAAACCCAAACAATTGTTGATCGCATTTCAAAGGGAAAGCCCTTAGCAGAGGCAATTCATTCTGAGGAGACAAACACCTGGAAAGAATCTCAAAGAAAGACTGATATTTTTCCCCCTTGAATAGTATGCAAATCATTCTCTTTCCTGAATAACTGACAGTCAAGGAAATATGGTTAACAGTTTATCTTTCTGGGAGGATGTAAATGTTTCTGTATGTCATAATTATAATTGTAAATCAGGCATAAAATCTAGCCAGACAGATAGATGTAGGGAGGAAATTTCCTGCATAATATACACACACTTGCCAAGAATTGAATAGAAAATTTTAGCTCAGTGAAGGTACTTAAGGAGTTCAGGGTGAGGCAAATGCAGTCTAGAGATTCCTAGCCTTAAAACAGTTGGTTGGCAAATTAATGCTGACAGGTCAGATTTGACCTATGAAGCCATTTGATCAGGACTGTGTATGTGAAGTTTGGTGGTGGAGAGCTTCAGTAGTAGGAGCTTACCCCATTCTGCAACAGAAGGAAACAACAGTGGCGGGCACTTTCTCTCTGCTACCACAGGGAGAAGAGGTATTGTCAGGAGCTTTTTACATGCGACCACAGGGAGAAGCAGCAGTTGGCAAAAAATGGGATTGCATGCTGAGAAGCTGCTTGCAGGAAAACTCAGGCAAGAAAGAGTAGCATTGGTCAGTGAGAGGCGATGGGTTTTAGTAAAAAATGCATATGAGATTTTCCTTCAACATTTATGATTTTTTTTCATGCATGCTGCTCTCCAACATGCAGTTGTTCATTTGTATGAATTATGTTACTTGTGTAATATGGTAAATCAAATCCTCAAAAAGAGCACCCAAGAAGGGCTTGGAAAATGGCTGACCCATGGTGTAAACAATGCTGGGAAGTAAGAAAGACTCTGGTTTAAACTGTTTCTGTTTTCTTTACCTCACAGATTACTGCTGATAAAAGTGATATTCAAAGCAATTGAAAATTTCAGGTGTGCCTCCTTGCAGAAGAAAGAAATTATCATTTTATACAAACCAAAATGGAATGACCCATAAGCTTGCAAAACTTCCTCTGAAGGGACAGGAGTCCTCCAGGTAAGGAAGCTCTGTCAGGCACTGCTAGTGTTCCACCTTACAACAAAGGCACCAAGTGGCAGTTGTAGCTGCCCTGATCAATTAAGGTAGTGTGAAGGGTGTGAGGGACACAACACAGTCAGAGAAGATGCTACTATTCAGAAATAATCAGATCCTATGAGCACTGAACTTGTTCACACCAAGGGTGACATTGGATTCTTTTCTGGACTCCTAGGTGTTCAGACATTCAGTCATCTAAATAGCATTTTTCAGATGCCTAAATCCCCAAAAAAGCACTTACATGCAGGATGACATTCTATTATGTGTGTGTAGCCCCACACACCTGGATAACTGTGTGCATGCTCAGACTAGTTACACATTCTGGTGGCGGATAGAGTGACTCCATTTTCCTCCTGTTAGAGGCATGGGCAGTCAGTCCAAAAAGAGCATGATAGAGCAGAGATTACTTTAGAATGAGCCAAGGTTAAGCTAAGGATCCATCCAACTCTGAGGTCTTGAGCCAGGTGTTGCAATGAAATCAGGGTCGAGGCAAGCCATTGATCATACCGGGAAGTCCGCACCCAGGACAGAAGCACTTAGCAGTAGGTAGAGCAGAATTAGGATAATCCAGGAAGGGAGAAGGCAAGCATTATAGTGGAAGCAGAGAAAGGCAGGTGCTGGGCAAGTATCCAGGCAGGAGTGAGGTATGGATTCAGGTTAAGCAGGAGATAGGTAGGAAATAGGCTTGGGCAAGACACGGTCTAAGCTAGTCATGGGTGCAGGCAGGAATGTAGGCAAGGATTGAGGCAGAGAGTTGGGCTAGGTATGGTTCTGGTGGGATCTAGGTAGGAATAGGGAGGCAAGCAGATTGGCAGGGTTCCAGGGGGGTGGAGAGAAACAGCAGGCATTCAGATAGAGCTCTGCTGTCTAGAATGAGTTTACAAAGGCCTGTGTAGATGAGCCCTCTTCCTGAAGGCCCTCAACCAGTGCCCTCCAGTTGGAGCCTGGAGCTAGCTCAACCCCAGGTGGGTCTAGACTCCTTACATCCCCTAGGGTGGCTAGGGTATTCCCTGGGAGCTAGAGTTCTGGGGTTTTAGACCCTCCATCAATCAGAGGCAGTTTGAACCAGAGAGCACTTGTACATGTGATGTGGGTTTAGTCCTCAGGGTTTTATTCTATGTCCCCTAAATTGAAATGAAGTGGTAGATTTTAAATTGAAAGCCCCTGTTTCAGTTTTCTGTCATGTTACAGTAGGGGGCCTGATCCTTTTCTGTTTTTTCAGAGCCAGAGCCTGCCCACAGCCAAGGGGCAAGCTGCAAGCGGGCCAAGAGGCCCCTGAGCTGGGAAGTGAGTTTATGTGACTCCTTTCCTCTGAGTTTATGTGACAAATGATGGATAAAAGAAACAGCTAGAGGGACCACAATGTAATCAGAGTTGACATAATAAGCAAAGTCACAACACATTAGCTATATAGGCTGTGTGTAGACGAAACAAGAGGCATGTGTGCATGACACTTTAAAGCAGGCTAAATGCTTTTGCACCGCTTTAATGGTGGTGTTGGCATGCCTCAGAGGCGTATTACGCATTAATTCCAGCCACTGTAGGAAATTTGGTGGTATAATGCACCTTAAATGACTTGGGGCACAGCAAACTAAAAATTCCTTCGAGTTTTAGTTTGCTGTCCCTACAGCTGCGGAGCAAAGCACCAGGCTCCATTCAGCTCCATGACTCTGCAAAAAGCCCTACAGGCAGCCTGGCAGCAGCCCGGGAAAGCAGGCTCAGCCCAAGAAAAGTGGCAAGTCTGATCTGGGGGGCCCCGCCACTGCCACAGAGGGACCCCCCCCCCAGCAGCCCAGAGACTGTTCCGCCCACTGGCAGCTTGGTCCCCTTTTCTCCCCCTCCCCACTGTAGAGGCAAGTAAGGGATGTACATGACATAGGGGTTTAATCAGCCTTAAATTGAAGCAGTGTTTTTTTAAAACCCACCGCTTCAATTTGGGGTCCCCATTTCGTCTACACATGCCCGTAGGCATTGTAAACATCACTACACATAGGCACTGAGTACATGGGGGCCAGAGGGCTCAGAACCCCTTAGGAAGAAGTCAGGGTGACCATCCATCCCTAACTGAAGGCTAACAAACCAGGGTTGCTGTAGACCCCTGCAGGGAGAGGGACACAGAGGGTTCCATGTGCATGTGCACACATGCACACATACACATGGTCAGGAATATGCCCCAGGCAGCGGTGGAGAGCAGCTACCCCATCTGCCTGCAGGTAAGTCTATAGGGGGGAAGATCAAGGCCCCCACAGAGAGGGAGGCAGTGGGGCAGTGGCTTGGCCTGGGGTCACTGCCCACCCAGGGCAGTGCATGGAGCCTGGGGCCAGAGCAAGGAGCAGGGCAGAGCCACAGGAAGCTCATCCAGGGGGTGCGAGGAGGAGGGAAGGCCAGCTCCCTGCCACTGCATGCACTCCTGGGGTGGAAGACATGGGGGGGTACATGTCCCCCAAATTTATGCATGGGACAAATGTAGGCTGCCCACTGCAGGCTCAGGGCTCCCTACCCTGCTGCTTTCCCCCAGGAGCCATGTGCTGCCATGGCAAGTTGCCCCCTGCCTGCCTGGCAGCAGAGAGGTGGCAGCACAGAGTTCTGCCTTCCACTGCTGCAGGGCAAACAGGGGGTGCCTCACCATGGTGGCACAGCCAGCAAAGGGCTCCTTTTTTCCTACTGTGCACCTTTAAAAACTTTTTTTAACTACTGTGCACCTTTAAAAATTTCCTCAACTTCTGAGAAACTACAGAGTGATAAAAATAAAGATAAAAAAAGAACAAGGGGAAGATGAATAGCATTCATTTTATTGTATTAGAAGTCAAAGGGCAAGTATGACAGAAAAAAATCAGTGAATATTTCTAATAATGTCCTGTTTAAATCCATTGAGAAGCAGAAACTTTTGGATTTGCTTTTAGCACAACACTTTTTAGTAAAATGAACTTTCCCACTAAATATTTTCTATTCATATTATTTTTTAAAAACAGTTACAATCCAAAAATGATGCTTTGTGCCTTTTCTTTTTTCAGTCAAATTATTTTCTGCTCTATCTAATGTCCTTCCTTTTTAACTGAATTCCCTTCACTTCCAACAAATTCTTCTAAAATTATTTCATTCCAATCACTTTCATCAGCTGCTGCTGCAAAGTCCATTCTAGCATGGATGGATTACTTTATATGCAACTGTGTTATTTTCAGGTTGTTTGATAAAGCAAAGATTGCATCTTTGAGTTTGAGTTTTGATTTTCTGTTAGTAAAACTCACTTTTGAACACTGTCAGTTCCAAATACTGTTTGATCCCAAAAGACTATATGCTGAATTACGCAACTCATTTTTAAGTCTAGCCATTTGACTATATTGTGCATATGCTTCCCACAAGCCTAATTTGTTTTATGCAAGTAATATGCATACACTTTTGCAGATGTCATGCTGTGAGAGACAGAAACTTCTGCTATTAATTTCTACATGTAAAGTCGTTAAATCTTCAAAAAAAAAAATACCAAGAGAGGCTCAAAGTTAGGGGGAAACGACCTATAAGCTCTGGTATACTATTTGGTTGGTTTGGTAAAGATCTGCTATACTGTTTGATTCGTTTATCAAGTTGGGATATCCACAAGATAGATAGGGGCTTGGAACTTCCCAAATGATTTGGGAAGACCTATAGAACGTTCTAGGAGTAGACATTTATGTAGAAGTCGAGAATTATCATGATATTCTTCAGGCTTTCTCAAGAGTTCAGAGAATGTTTGTTTGTATATAGTTTATTTGTCTTCCCTTGGGAATGTTCACGAAATACTCTGGTTAATACTAAAAACTCCTCTTCTACTTATTAGGCTCTTAAGAGGATTTAGGCACCTCTGTGAGATCCTATTCCACCCTGCTCAAATCCTTGAAAAAACATAACCTTGCCTACTTTTGTAACACATCACTAGTTTAGCCTTAAGACTAAGACAAAAAAAAGGGACAAACCAGGAAGAGGATGCATCCATCTTTTGCGTTAACTGCTTTTCAGGGACTTAAGCAGCTAGAATAGGCCATTTTGGTGCCTACTAGGTGAAATAGGATCTGACCCTCCAGTTCTCATTCTCAATCATTTAAAGTCCACTAAGGAGGAACATTCTGTTCCTTAAGAAAGGGCTAAGAAAGACATTCACTAACTTTGAAATATAGACATTTTAGTCAATTTCTAAACTATTATTCACTGATTGAACGATTTCTAGCCAGAGCACTGCTAGTTGTTTGCATGCAGACTCAAGCTAATGAAGTAGCTTTATAACTAGACTCAAGTTTGGGGTGATAACACCTGATACAGCTTGAACTTCCATAGCGTGATCAGGCCTTGGCTCAGGTCCTATTTCCATTAGTAATTCCAGGTATCATCTCCACTAAGCAGAGGGGTCTGCAAGCCAGCAGAGCAAGACTGGGAATACAAATGCAGGTTTCTGGAATTCTTTCTCCCTAAACAAGGGAAGGGTTTCAATTGAAAAAAACTCTCAGGCTCACATCCACACAAATGAGATCCCTGGGTTTGGAAATGGCGTGCTAGGGATGGGTGAGAACTGCTAGAGTTTCCAACAGCCTTACTGTTGAGCCAGAGGGATATTCATATAGGAGATAATACTGTTTCAAGCAGCCCCACACTTGAATGAGACTGTAACAAGAATGCTAAGTCAGATGCCAGAATTCTGGCCTGTGCGCCAGAAAGTTCTTCTTGAAGTATTTTCATCTCCACAGCAATATCTTTAGCATCCAGAAGGAGATTATGACTGGAGGTGGGGAAGCGGGAGATACGTAAATTAATTCTGAAGAATAAAGATTGCCTCCACACAGCTGTCATTTGTAATAAAGAACAAGGGGGGAGGAACATCTGAAAGCCATAGAAAGCACTGTAAATCAGTGAAATTGCTTCTAAATGTTTTTGATGAGGTGACAGCACAGCACTTCAAGCTATTGTATTTGGCGGGTTCCACCCGTTCTGCTGGATTCATTGTATTTTTCCTGGTATGATGTGTATTTCCCCATTCAGACTTGGGAAACTTACCAAGATTCACAGCATGTCTGGAAGGGCAGAATATCATTTTAATAAAATTCGTAAGAAAATATACAACATGTATCGCAGATGAATATATTCCTCGTTAAAGCATCTGGACTATAAATTTATGGTGTGATGCATATGTAATTTTGAAAAATCTCATAGACAATTAGAGGTAAGAATTCCCCCAAAATAATTAGGCAGAGTTGTCTAACATCATCCTGGTAACTGGCCATCTGTACCTAGGTTTCTTCTAGGTCTGAAATGAATTCCCAAACAACTGCAGGCTGCAAGTGGCATTTCCCCAGTTGGCACCGGATTTATACAGACACAATCAGTTCCTCCTCAGGGCTGCAAAACTCTGATCAAAAGGCCTTCCTTATGCTCTTTTCACCATTATCTCCCAGGCCTTCCTTACATCTCTTGGCTAGGGGCAGGACTTGCACATAAACCAGTTTAAGTGATTGAAACTGGTATAAACCTGTAACAGAGCAGAGGTTCAGTGCACACAAACCACTTTCAAAATAGCCAAAACCTGTTTAAGATAAACCTGGCTGGATGTAGTATCAGACCTAACTGATTTAGGTTAAACTGTCCCAGATCCCCTCCCAATTCGAGTTAACTCACAGACCCCCAGCATCCCAGGATGTTTTGTAGCCCTGGACTGTGCTGTCTGCTTCAGCTGGCCCAATCCCTAGCTGTCACAGAGCTGAGGCAGTAAATTCTCTGTTCCCAAACTGCTTCCTTGCCTGGCAGCCTGGCATGACAGGGGAGCAGGGGAAAAGAGTCCACGGGCCTACCTTGCCCTGGTCAGTACAGCAAGGGGAGGAAAAACCCTTAAACAAGGGGCTTTTTGCACCCTCTCCCCACCCCCCCATCCCCACATCTCAATGAGCCAGGGTGGGATTGGGTCATCCTCTGCCCCCTCCCTCCCCCTTCAGCTGTCTACCTTCAATGGAGGGGGAAACACCCCCCCACTTCTGTCCTGCACTGGCCCCTGCAACCAGGGTTTGCCCAGCTTGGGTGTAAGTACCAACTGGGGGTAGGAATTTCACCCACCACAACTGAAGCTGGGCTAGAATTGTCCCATCCTCACCCCTTCACAGCCATCTACCTCTGGGGGGAAGGGATTGTGGGAATGCAACCCCTCCCAGGTCTAGCACTGGATCCCAAACTGGGGACTGCCTCACATGGAGGAAAGAAACTGCCCTCTCCCCCCACAGCTCAGAGCCGGGCTGAGATCCCCCCCAGCCCTGCCCCCTCCTCAACCATCCATCTCTAAGGGGGATGGTGGGAGGTGGGAATCAACCCCTGTAGCCTGACTCCAGCGCCCCCCAGCCAGAGTCTGCCCAGTACAGGCAGGGAGGCACCCACCAGGGGGCTTTTCACTCCCCCCAGAGCTTGGAGCCAGGCTGAGATTACCAGCCCCTCCATAGCTGTCCATCTCTATGGTGGAGGCAGGAGCTGGGAACACACCTCCATGGACCAGTATAAGACAGGTCTGCCCAGCATGAGGAGAGGGTATGTTTCCCCACAACCCCTGAAAGGGGAGGAGCTAGGGTGAAGAGGGGCAAAAAGCCCCCTAGTGGGGACTTTCCCTATGCTGGACACACCCCAGCTTGGGGAGCCAAGTGCTGGCCTAGGGGTGCATTTCCCACCCCCAAAAGCAGGGGCTGGGGAGAGATTAGCTGCTGGACACATGCCACCCACTTCGTATCAGTGGAGGAAGTTAAAGCCAGCAGACTATCAGGCCTGGCCTATCACTGAGCTGGGTTCAGCAGCCTTGAACCTCTGTACTTAAGCCCTTAACACTAACCTTTTAGAGGCTTACTTCCTGATCATTTCTGCGGACCTCAGCTGCACCAAGCCCTGAGGACCTCAAGCCCTTCGAGTCAGGTCTCAGCCCTGGACACTCTAAAGCTGAGAAAAGACTGCCTTTTTTATACCAGGTCTTGAACCTGCAGTCATATAATGCTCCATTATATGCTCCATTTAAAACAGGGGTGTCAAACAGTCCAAGTGACCAAGGGAGCAGCGAACAGGGAGAAGCAAACAGGACTATTTCCAAGTAGTTCACTTGTCAGTTAGGAGGTCAGTTTGCCTCCCCTCTCTTTGTAGGAGAGCCTGAAACATAAAATTCTTTTTTTTATATGTAATTAGGACTGGTTAACCTACATAGTTTTTTTTAGCAGCTAAAACTCAGAGAGAGGAAAGAGCATCTTTGCAGACAGGCTCACTAAACTAGTGAGCAGGGCTTTAAACTAGGTTTGCAGGGGGATGCAGAACAAAGCCCTGAAGTAAGTAGGGAAGCTGGGGACCTGGAGGAAGCAGTAGCAGAAGAGGGGGCCTCATTCTTCCTGAGAAAGTATGGCAACTGGCTTGTCACCTCACGTGTCCGTACATGAATGCATGAAGCCTGGGACACAAGCAGAAAGACTTGGAAAAGTACTCATATAGTCAAGTAACTATGATGTGATTGGAATAATGGGGCATTTTTCCACATGCTCTGGGACACAGCGCCAGGCACTTTAGTTAGCAAGCCACGCTAATTAAAAGCACCTGTGCATTACGTGTATCAGTGACCCCATGCTAAAAAAATGGTGATGGGGACACTTTGAACTAAAGCTTACTGAACATGTTTTATTTCAAAGCGCCACGCCACCAGTTTTTCAGTGTGGGGACACACAGGGATGCTGACTTACATGACACAGAAGGCTACTGGAGAGCATCAATTTCCATCCTCCAGCAGATTCAGTTAATCAAGACGTGTTGTATTTCCCACACATCAAAGCAGGCTCCCCGCATGTCTGTAGGAGCGCACAGAGACATGGTGGGATAGCTTGCATGACTGGAGCACTATCATGGAGGGGTACAAGCCGCTCAGGAAGGACAGGCAGGGGAGAAGAGGAAGACTTGCTCTTTATGTAAAAGAGCTGTATGATTTCTTAGAGCTCTAGTATAAAACTGGAGATAAGCCTGTTGAAAGTCTCCAGGTTAAGGTTAGAAGGGAGAGCAACAAGGGTGATATTGTGGTGGGTGTCTACTATAGACTACGAGACCAGGACAATAAGGTAGGTGAGGGTTTCTTCAGACAACCAGTGGAAGTTTCCAGATCACAGGCCCTGGTTCTCATGGGGGACTTCAGTCACCCTAATATATGCTGGGAGGGCAATACAGCAGTGCGCAGGTAATCCAGGAAGTTTTTGGAGAGCATTGGAGACAACTTCCTTGTGCAAGTGGTGGAGAGACCAACTCTTCCTGACCTGTTGCTGACAAACTGGGAAGAACTGGTGAGGGATGTAGAAGTAAGTGGCAAGTTAGGCAGCCATGACCACAAGATGATTGAGTTCAGGATCCTGACAACAGGAAGAAAGGAGAGCAGCAGAGCATGGAACCTGGATTTCAGAAAAGCAGACTTTAACTCCCTCAGGGAACTGATGGGTAGGATCCCCTGGGTCTAAAGGGGAAAGCTGTCCAGGAGAGGTGGTTGTTTTTTAAAGAAACCTTACTGAGGGCACAGGAACAAATCATCCCAATGAGCAGGAAGAACAGCAAATGTGGCAAGTGACCAGCTTGGCTTATCAGAGAACTCTTTGGTGAGCTTAAACACAAAAAGGAAGCTTACAACAAATGGAAGCTTGGACAAACAACTTGGGTGAAGTATAAGAATATTGCCCAGGAATGCAGTAATTAAGTCAGGAAGGCCAAAACACAGTTGGAGCTGCAGCTAGCAAGGGATGTGAAGGGTAACAAGAAGGGTATCTACAAGTATGTCAGCCACAAGAGGAAGGTCAGGGAATGTGTGGGTCCCTTACTGAATGGGGGAGGCAACCTTTAACTAGTTACATTTTTCACAAACTTTTCCCATGACTGGTGCTTATCTTTAAGAAAGGGAAGAAGGAGGATCCAGGGAACTATAGATTAGTCAGCTTGAACTGAGTCCCTGGAAAAATCATGGAGCAGGTCATCAAGGAATTCATTTCTAAGCACTTGGAGGAGAAGAAGGTGATTTGGAACAGTGAGCATGAATTCATCAAGGCCAAGTCATGCCTGACAAACCTGGCTGTGTTCTATGACGACATAACTGGCTCTGTGGATGCAGGGAAAGCAGTGGACATGATATATCTTGACTTTAGCAAGGCTTTTGATATGGTTTCCCACACCATTCTTGCAAATGAGCTAAGGAAGTATGAGTTAAATGAATAGACTGTAAGGTGGATAGAAAACTGGCTGGATCATCAGGTTCAATGGGCAGTGGTCAATGGCCCGAAGTCTAACTGGCAGCTGGTATCAAGTAGAGTACCCCAGGAGTTGGTCCTGGGGCTGGTTTTGTTCAAAATCTTCATTAACAATCTGGAAGATGGAATGGATTGTGCCCTCAGCAAATTCATGGATGACATCCAACTGGGGAGTATAGCAGATGCTCTAGAGGGTAGAGCTAGGATTCAGAGTGACCTAGACAAATTGGAGGATTGGGCCAAAAGAAATCTCATGAGGTTTAACAAGTACTAGTGTGAAATCCTGAATCCTATGCACCACTACAGCTTGGGGATTGACTGGCTAAGCAGCAGCTCTGCAGAAAAGAGTTACAGTGGACAATAAGATAGATATAACTCAGCAGTGTGTCCTTGTTGCCAAGAAGGCTAACAGCATCCTGAACTGTATTAGTAGAAGCGTTGCCAACAGATCAAGGAAAGTAATTCTTGTCCTCTATTTGGTACTAGTGAGACCACATCTGGAATACTGTGTCCAGTTTTGGGCCCCCCACTATAGAAATGATGTGGACAAGTTGGAGATAGTCCAGCTGAAGGCAAGAAAAATGGTTCGGGGTGGGGCAAAAATGGTATGGGGAACAAACAGAAAGAATCGGAGAACTAGAACAATAGCAGAATTATGATGTAATTGGGATTACAGAGCTGTGGTGGGATAGTTAACATGACTAGAGTATGGTCATGGATGGATACAGCTTGCTCAGGAAACATAAGCAGGAAAGAAAAAAGAAGGCGGTTTTGCCCTACATATAAAGGATATGTAAATATATTCAGAGATGCAATACAAAGCAGAAGGTAGGCCTGGGTAAAGGTCAGAGTGAAGAGCAGTAGGGAGGGATGTGGAGGTGGATGAGGCCTTCTTTAAACAAGTTATGGAAGCTTCCAAATCTCAGGACTTGGTTCTCATGGGGGACTTTAATTATTGGGATATCTGGGCAACACAACAGGGCACAAGCAATCCAGGAAGTTCCTGGAGTATGTTGAGGATAATTTTTTCATTGGGGTGGGGGGGAGTGGAGGAGAGGGAAGCTTTTCTCAATATGCTGCTCACTGACAAGGAGGAATTGGTTGAGAATGTGAAGGTAGAAGGTAACTTGGGTGACTGTGACCACAAAATGATAGAGTTTAGGATCCTAAGGGAAGCACAGAATGAGAACACCAGAATAAGGATGCTGGAAAAACAAACTTAAACTCAGGGACCTGATGGGCAGGTTCTGTTGGGAGGCAACTCCTAGTAACTTTGCAGAATTGTGAACACTCCAAAGGCTAGGATCCAAAATGACCTCAATAGACTGGAGAAATTGTTCACAATCAATGAGATGAGACTCAACAAGGACAAGTGCAAAGTCCTGCACTTGGAAAGGAATAACCTCATGCACAAATACAGACTGAGGGATGACTGGATAGGTTGCAGTACTGCAGAGAAGGACCTAGGTGTGACAGTGGATCGTAAGTTGAATATAACCCAACAGTGTACTCTTGTTGCAAAAGAAGCCAATAGAATCCTAAGTTATATTAACTGGAGTGTAACTTGCAAATCAAGGAAAGTGATTATTTCACTCTATTCAGCATTGGTGAAGCTTTACCTGGAGTACTGTGTCCAATTTTGGGCTCTCACTTCAAGAAGGATGTGGACAGTTTAGAAAGAGTCAAGTGCAGAGAGACAAAAATGATTAGGGGCCTGGGAGACAAAACTTTTGAGGAAAGAATATAAGAACTAGGGTTATCTAGTATGGAGAAGAGAAGACTGAAGAGGGGTTTGATAACAGTCTTCAAATACCTGAAGAGTGATTATAGGGAGGATGGAGATGGGCTTTTCTCTGTGGCTGTAGGAGACAGGCCTAGGAACAATGGACTCATACTGCAGCAGGGGAAATTTAGGCTGGTGGAGGAACTTTCTGACTATGAAGGTGGTCAGTCATTGGAAAAGGGTACCTAGAAAAGTTGTAGATCCTTCACGTTTGGAAATTTTCAAGAGCAGGTTAGACTGGCACATGGCTGGAATGGTTGTCAGGGATGATCTTGCCTTGAGTAGGAGGCTGGTCTAAATAACCTTGTGAGGTCCCTTTCAGCCCTATTTTCCTATGATCCTGTGACTTCTGTGAAGAGGCCTCAGTAGCAGAATGTCTGTGAGGAAAAAGGGATTTTCAATTATGAATCATAGTCCTTCTAAAAGTTATGATCTCAGATAACCAAAAGTTATTAGGTACAAATATTATGGATACTCAGGGTTTTATTTTGTATCACATTTGTAGAGCATCTTTTATCCTGAAGAATCCCAATGTTCTTTATTAACCATACATCTGTATAATGTCAGTCACTAGTGTAGATAGAATGCATGATTTTTCTCAGAATAAATAAGGAATCACTCCATCAAAATCAACAGGATTACACATCTATTAAAATAGGTGATGTGGGACCAGGGATTAAAGGTGAATGAAGTGCACAAAGAGTGGTTGTTCCTCAGGGACATAATTCTCAAAACACAAAAGAAGAACTTTCCTGCACAGAAAAAAGGTAGCAGAATGACTGGCAAGCCCTGTTGGCATAATAGGGATATCATGGTCCTCTTGAAAAAGAAAAAAACAGGCATACACACAATGGAAGCTTGGGACAGTCCTCAAGGAGGACTATACAAGGGAACAGTCCTTGTACAAGGAGGACTATACAAGGGAAAGCTAAGGCAGCAACTAAATTTAAGTTAGCAATGGGAATTGAGGACAATAAGAAGACCTTCTTTAGGTATGTAGGGAGCAGAAGGAAAACAAATGGAAATGTGAGGCCCCTGCTTAATGACAGTTGGTAACCTACACTCAGGAAAAAACTGAACTCCTGAATGCCCACTTTGCTTCAGTATTTCACCCAGCAAAGGGAAAAACATGCTAGATAAGGCTCACAGGGGGCACAGTTGGAATGACCACCTTACAACTGTTAATGCTGAGCTGGTGCATGCACCAGATGATCCCCACCTGAGAGTACTTAAGGAGCTGGCCGAGGTCATTGAGGGACCCTTAGTGAAACTTTTCAGAAACTCGTGGAACTCAGGGGAGATCCCTGAATATTGGAAGAGGGCCAATATTGTGCCCATCTTCAAGAAGGGGAAGAGGGGGAACCTGAGCAACTATAGACCAATCAGCCTAACTTCTAGCCCAGGGCGAGTCCACCTGCTGCTTGTGGCTCCACCCCACACCACTGGAGAAGCACAGAGACTGCCTCCCAACCTATAACCTGCCTTTGCAGGGGTCCCACAGGCCTTGCATGGTGCTAAGGGGGCCCCGCACAAGCTGGTTTGCCCTGGGCCCTACTCTTCCCCTAGGGTTGGTCCTATGTGGGGGCACAGGCTTCTCAATAAAGTTCTTCACTGTCCCCCTCCTCCCTGCATGCTGTGGAGGGAAGGAAACATGGGGACCATGGCACTGGGAAAAGGAATTCAGCCCAGCTGGTCTGAATTCATTTCCGCAGCCTGACCATCGCACTAGGGAAAGGAAGTCAGACCAGCTGGGCTGAGTTCTCAACCCCAGCCCATTCTAGTGCAGGGGGAAGATAGAAACTCAGCCCGGCTGGGCTGACTTCCCATTCCCAGTCCGATCTAGTGCGGGGGATGGGAACTCAACCCAGCTAGCCTGACTTCCCATCCCCAGCCCGATCATAGGGCTGGGGAGGGGAACTGAGCCATCAGGCTCGGTACCTTTCCCCAGTCTGATCACAGTGTTTGGGAGCGGAACTGAGCCCAGGCTCAGTTGCCTTCCCCTGTGCTGTGGTTGGCTTCCCACAGCCTAGCAGAGGAAGATGGGGAGAGCCAGGACTGTGCTCCTGGCTACTGCTGGGAACGCAGCCCTGGTTCTCCCCTGTCTCCCATCACCTCACTGCTGGCTGCTTTGAAACTCAAAACATTTCAAAACATACTTACTTTCAAAACATTTCAACTAGCCTTGTTTTGTTTTGAGGCTATTTCAAAGCCCTTTGTTTTAATTCAATTTCACTGTTTTGAGCTCAAAATGAGCTGAAACAGTGTCGAATCAAAGCAGACGGTGAAATTTCACACAGCCCTAGTGCCCAACATTCTGGTCCTGCAGGCCATTGTGTGGCATGAGGTTGGTCCATGGGCCAGATCCCACCTGCGATTAAAATGCCAGCCTGGCCCTATGTACCTGATCTGGCCACAGAGACCTCACACCCTTGCCCAACCATGCGCCAGTGAACTAGTGCTGAGGACCATATGATCCAGTCCACAAGGCTCCCCATGGGTCTGGAAAATGGGCAGATGGTGAACAGCAATTAACACTTCCACTTCCTTCCCATCACCAAATTTCCAGACTCTTGGAGAGCCCTATGGGCTGGATGATATGGCTCCACAGACTGCTTCTGGCTGATGATCTGGATGCTGAGAACCCCTACTCTAGTCTGTGGAATCATTTAACACTAGCCTGATTCCAGTGCAATCAATGTAATTAGAAAAGTCTATAAATGATTTAACTTAATAAGGAGTCACAGCCATAGTTTCTACTAATGAACTGGAGACAAATCATTATCCTCCATTATGATTGTAAATTGCTCAACTGGAAACTGCCTGTTGTGTTTTAACTTTGTATGATCTCACATAATCATACAAGGGCTAAACTAATCCAATAGGCCAGGAGTTGGCCACCTATAAATCATGGGCTGAATCTGGCCTGTGAAGTGGTTCAACTCAGCCCATGAAAGTCTGATCTGGCACAGGGGATCAGTGGCATGGAGCTGTACCATGCCACCCATCCCATCCTGAGCACTCCTCTCTGCTTCAGAGCCTTGCTGCAGAGGGAGTCAGGATCAGTGATGAGGTTAAAGTACAAGCAGCTGGGTCCTCCAAGTGAAAGAGACCTGCAGCTTGCATTAGGAAGCCATTTAGTAAAAGGCATCCCACATTGCCAAAAAGTTGCCTACCCCTTCAATCAGCAATTCCTTCTTGTAAGTTTTCAAGTGGATTAGAGTGTTTAAGATCTAGTGAGCTAATATAACTGTGAGAACAGTTTTTGATGCCATCACTCCAAGAGGTACAAGTCCTATCCACAAATAAGGTTCTTATATTCAAAGGCCCAAATTCAACTTCCCTTTAGACAGTAGTAGCAAAATGCCAGATAACCAGTTTCTGGGACCTTTTGTGCAACTGAACTTGACCTTCTCAGCATACTCAGAAGCTATCTGTTCTGGACACTTAGGGCACTTTATACATGTGCTCTAGGAGTCGGGGCAAAGGGCACTTTATTTAGAGTGGCTCCAAGAGCCACTCTAATGAAGGCACCCAGATTGTCTCATGTATCAGCATCCCCGCATTTAAAAATGGTGTCGGGGCATTTCATCTAAAGCTCACTGACCAAGCTTTAGATAAAGTGTTCCTGCCACGATCTTTAAGCACTGGGACACTGATACAGGAGACACTGGAGTCTGCTGGAGTGTGGTAGTTCCCACACTCCAGCAGACTCAATCAAGTCTGCTCTGACCTTCTATAATTACAGCAGGTCAGAGGAGCCTCACTGCTTGTATATAGGTGCCCTTATACTCAATAGTGATTCTACTCCTCCTAGGTCAAACCTGTAAACTATGAAATGCTAGTCACAGAAAAATCATATCTACTGACTGCTTAACAGAAAAGCAGAATCCTCCTGCCTCTTAGGTTGGTGGTTAAGGCACTTGCCCAAGTGGAAGATTTAGGTTCTAGATCCTACTAAGCTAGGGGAGATTTCAAACCATATTTCCTACTTCCCAGCCAAGTTAATAACCCATCAGGCTATGGGCTAAGCAGGGCCAATAACCTCCTCCTTTCCACCTGGCCCACTAGGCAGCCAAGAAAGGATGGGACAAAGAAAAGCAAGCCAGAGGGAGTGTGACTCAGTGAGATGAGCACTGCCTTGGAAAATCATTCTTTAATTGCCCCAATGAAGAAGAAGCTATCCTACTGCTGCCTTTCCTGTTTTTTCTCCATTTCTGCAAACTGCAGAAAAAGAGCAGGGTCCACAAAGCAAGACACTCCCTTCCTAGGAAGTGCCCATCTTATACCTAATTTTTGCAGCTTACATATAGTTCATATCTAAAATCCACGTGCATTGCCCAAATTAGGCAGCCAGAGCCAAGTCAGTGTCATCGATGGCAGCATCAGCAATACTTCATGGTTGAGGATGATCACTCCTATGGGTCAATTCAGGGTATGCCAGAGCCAGAACCAAGGTCAGGAGTGGAGGCAGAGTATACCAGGAGTAAAAACTCAAAACAGGAGCCTGATCAAAGTCAGGGTGAGCTAAGAGTCAGAGCCAGACATCCAATAAGTAAAGGAAGAAAGTGCAGGGAAGCAAGGAGCAAGTTCCTATGCCTTTGCCTGGACTCAGTTCTTCAGGCTGGACCTAGCCTTTCATGGCTGGAGTGGGAGAGGCTTGCTGCCTGTGGCCCCACTAGGACCAGCAAGGCCAAGGAGCTGCCCCAGGCTCACTGCAGGTGACATCTGTTTCCCTGAGGCCTCATGGGATAAATTGCCCAATCCTCTGACTTGGATTGGCTAGGCCCAGGGCTCTGCTTTGGCCTCATTACAATTGGTAGTTTTCTGTTCCCAAAACTAGGTAGTTTGCTGCAGTAGCTGATAGTTATTTGCATGAGTAACCTTCACAGAGCCACTAAATCTCAAGTTCTGACAAACCAGTGCCTTTCACCAACTTTAAAATTCATCTGAAGAAAATAGTGTTGCTGTTAACTTCATTGCTCTTAAGAATTCTTATTCACCATGTCATTGTGCTCTGGTCCTGTCTATCAATCAAAACAGCACTGTTGTTTCCATTACACAATGACAATGGATTTTTATACTATTTATACTCCCTGAAATATTTTGAGCCATCTCCCAGTGATATAAAAGCAAGATTATTTGATCATTGGTGTTCTTCCATTAGCCTATAGATCATTTTTGTTTTGACTTCAAGATTTGTCTCGTAGAAGACAAACCTTTAAAAAGTCCTATGATCCCATATTTGATGAGATTGTTCACACCTCGCAAAATTTGAGGCACAAAAGCAGGATTGCTACTACTATCTAGAAAGATTCCATTAGAGAGCGGGTGAGAGGGCATCTTTACTCCTTACCCACCTCAGCTGAGTGATCCCTGTAAAAAGACAATTACAAGATAAGTACTGTCAGATCTAGTCTATCTGACTCCACATTGATTATCAAATAGACTAATGCCACAGTGTTTCTTGTGGTGCTATGAAACACATATCTAATATATCCCAGTGCTCAGATTCTCATCCTAGAAGGGGGTGTGGCAGTGCACTTGCAGTGCCTGCCACTTCAAGGGCTGAGTCAAACAGTCAGCAGGTGCTTGATGGCAGTAGCTATTTTAAAACACTGGTTGCCTAAATAAACACACCAGTTTGATGCTGGCAGCCAGGCAGAAATATTGCCTGGCTGACAGGCTGTATGAACATCTTGCAGGTAAGAGCAGGAGGCTCTTGGTCCTTTGCATGACCTAAAACTGCACCCTACTGCACCTTGCCTGGTGGGGCTCCTAGTAGCATGGGAGCCCCCAGGAAATGCCAGGCCAGTTACCTCCCCAGTGAAAGGTGAAGAGGGGAGCCTTAACCCCAGCCCCCATCTTTGGGTGGGCTTTGTAGTGGGGCCTGGCATGGCTGTGGCCAGCTGAGCCTGTGAGGGGGCTGTAAGACCCTGGGGAGTGAGTGTGGTGAGCCAGGCATGGCAAGCAGAGTGCCACTTGAGCCTATGGGGGTGGTCGACCTCAAGGCCCAGAGAGAGGGCAGTGTAGTGAGGCCCTAAGGAAGAGGGCAGAGTTGTGAAGGCCCTGAGAGGGCAGGGATGTAGTTGGCCCTTCACAGAGTAGGGTTGAATGGGAGTAGGCCTGAAGGACTGTGTGTGAGGGGGGCCTAAGTAAAACTGAACAAGAAGTAAGCCTGAATGGCAGTCCTAGGGGTGTGTTGAGTAAGTCTGGACTGGGAGTAAGCCTGAAGAGCAGCTCAAGGGCCAGTCCTGTGAGTAGCTGATCGTAAGAATTGTGCAAAGACCCCAGGATGGGGAGTGGTGTAGAGGCCCTAGAGTGGGCACAGTAGGAACACAAGGAGTGGGGAGTAGGCCAAGGTATGTCTTTAGATGCCTGAAGCCATAGTTGGGCCAGAGGCCAAGTAGGGGACTCAGTCAGAGTGTGCAGGGCAAGTCCTGACCCCATTAAGTCCTCCCCTGCTAGGAGGCTGAGTGTGGGCTGAAAGTAAGATCTATAGTTCGAGCACAATGACCTGCTGCTCCGGGGCGGGGGGGGCATGAAAGTCCCCATGAGACCCAGTGAGAGTCCCCGTGAGACCCAGTCATGGTGTAGGTTATGGTTACATCATGTGGATGCCATCTGCGAGGCATGGGTTATGTTGTAGGGGAGGTTCAAGGCTTGTAATGGGTAGTCTCCTGCATTTTTCAACAGTTTATGGGAACAGCAAAGTCATGGCAGGTAAGACAAGGTGGACTGCCCCATAGAAACAAGTAGGTGGGCTGGCATGAAACCCAGCCCAGAGTGTGCCCCCAGTCACAGGCGGATTTATGATTTTTGGCTATAAAAGTAGTAAATGCTGAGTCAGTGGGACTTGTATTCCTAAACTGCTTAAGCACGTTTGAAAATGCTACGTCAGCTGTTCTGCATACATCATGTTTTTATTAGCCGTATGGCATTATTAGTTAACTAATGCTTCTCCAGCATATTTTATTACTATATATTTATTTTTGTATATATTTATTACCATATATTTTTCTTTTTTTTTGGTACGATATATATTTATACATTTAAGAAAAGCTGAACATTTCCAAAGAATTTCAATTCCTTTTGAACTTCATCAAAGTTCATATGCCCAATTCTTTTAGGATCATTTTAAAAAAATCTCAACCTAAATCTACATTCGGTACTTGAAGACTGCACCCTGTATTTAGGTAGCAGCATGTCTTTGGCCTCGTGCGCGAATGCTAGGAAGCCAGAGGGGAGTAAGATCCAGTGTTTTTTCAACAGGGTAAATTAGTCTGGCCAAACTGCCATGCTGACAGACAGCTGAACTAGTAAGTAGAGCTAGCATGGGTCTTCGTATAGCAACACATCATGCAGTGTAGACATATGCACAGATGGAAAGAACTGCACAACTCTGAAACAAATGGATTTCCAGAAGGCGATGAAAGGGATATATTCCAACCTTGCCTGAAGAAATGCATCAGAAATGGAAAGACTTCTTTACTTCTGTGGCTTGTATCTCCATCATCACTGTCAACAGTTCATTTTTCCCGTTCAAATTTTTGGCGGCAGATGGGAAAGGAAATGCCAAAGGGCCTTATCTTCACACACAAGGATGAGTACAATATTGTTCACCAACTCTTCACATTCCTTTTGTATAGCTTGGAAGCCCTCTAGTCAAAACAACTTGTACAAAAGTGCAGTCAAGAATCCAAATTTTACTGAGAAAAGTCACTTTTTGCAAGCAAAAGACTGCCCTACTGTTTCACATACTAAGCTGCTTATATTTAACTTTTTGAAAGCTGTAGGTGAGTTCTCCATCCATCAGGCTTTTTCCTCTCAGGTGATATCATCTTGCAGCTTGTTTCTTCTTTTGGTTTTTTCTCTTATTGTCTCTCACCTCTTTTATTCTAGAGGGCTACAGAAATCTGGATTTCATTAAAAGAAAACTGCTCTGAGTTACTAAGTAGTCTTGCCACCATAAACTGAGTTTTCCTTTGAGTTCTGACAAAAATTTGGGCATGTCATGTAACACCCCCTATGCCTCAGTTTTCCTGCAAATAGGAACAATAATATTTAAAAAAAAATGTCTAAAGGTGCTAGATAAGCACTGTGTCTTATTCATGAGGCTCAAGGTGATGACTATCAGCAAAGCTTTTCTGCAGAGACCCTGGGGAAAAAAGTCATTCATGGTCTAATCTCTCATTTCCTCCTGAGGCTGTTTATATCCTGGTCAACCTACTAACAGCAACAGAATATCATGATTTATCTAGAGACATGTGAATCCAATATTTCAGATGCTCTTATGTACCGCATGCCCCACCCAGGTGCCCTCCACACCTCCTGCTGCTCTTTGTACTCCCTTGCTCATACACCCTGCAGAGGTTAGACACCTGGATGCAATGTGCCCACTGAACCACATATAACCAAACTGCTGTTCCCTGCGCATCTCCACTGCACTAGATTTCCCTTCCTCACTGCATGGGGACCTTCTCTCGCCTCACTGCTGGCCCCTACACCTCTCCGCTATAACGCAAAACCCTTAGCAGCACCCTTAGCAGCACCACAAGCTCCCCTACTTCACTATGCCACTCAGGCATCCGGAGCTGAGAGCTTGCCCAGCACTGAAGGTTGTGCAGTGCTGCACCCGCCACTCACTTGGGCAGGGGTAGGAAGGGGAAGCCAGAGAGAAAGGAAACCTGGAGCCCTCAGCCCCTATTTCAGCTGAAGCATTGAGGGGATCAGCAGCCAGCAGGGAGCCTGGGGGGCACAACTTAACCCCTCATGGGCTGCATGCAGCCCACAGGCCACCAATTGATCAGCTTTGTCCTAATGACAATAAAATACATTTTCCTATTGCATACTCATTCATGTAATCTTGTCTATGGAAACAAAGACTTATCCCCATATTACAGATAATAGAATTCCAAAAATAATACCGCTCATGTATATTCTTTTAGAGACAGAGGACACATCCACATGAGATGTTTACTGCAGAGCTTCTTAATTAGCTCGGCAGTAAACATCTCTGTGTCTACATGTGCACCCCTATTACGGCGCACAAAACTAATAAACTCCAAAGCAGGCTAGTACTTGGAAATACAAGTAATAACCTGAGTTTTTTTCATGTGCAGCAGCACCTGTGTAGACACTGCCCCAGCTGGCTAGAGCAGGAGGGTGCTTCAGTGCAAGGGCTGCCTGCCAGCTAGCCCCACACTGAAGCACCCTCATGCCCCAGCTAGACCTTCCACAGCACACTGAGTTCAGTCAAAGCAGCCCCAGCCTGGCAGGCTGAGCTTCAGTATCCCCTGCCAGCTAGGGCTTTTTCAACTGAGCTCCATGTACTGCACATGAATAAACTCTGGAGATGATTGCTTCAGTGTTAATTGCTCCCAGGTGCATGTTCTAATAGCATGCTTGGGAGAAAAAAAACTCTGAAGCAATTAGCCCCGGAGTTTATTCATGTGCACTAATTGCACATGTAGGTGTGCCTTGTGTCATCCTTATCTGATGTTTCTGCATCCAAAGACTGGTGAGTTCATACTACAATGTGGTTTGAATAAGCATGAAGCATTTTATTCAGTGTGCACATCTACACATCAGTGTACGGTGATGTTCCTACAGCACTGTGCTTTAATACTTCCTTTTGGAAGTACTAAAGCATGGCACATTAACTGCCCATACTGTGCCATGCACACGGCACATGGTTAGTTTTCACTAATGAGGGAGTGTGCTGTAGGGCTGTGCAGAGCAGGTAATATTCAATTCAACAGCCATGTCAAATATTAAACCAGATCCCACTTTGATTTGCCATCTGCTTCGAGTCACAGCGGGTCCGCTTCGACTCGAGGTTGAAGCTCAATCGAATATTCAAGCTGCTTCAACTTCCCCATAGGCTATAATGGGGTAGGTCAAAGTAGGCTATAACTTTGGCATTTCCTGTCTGATCTTAATGAAACTTGCAGGAATTGTAGCTCCTGAGGAGCCCACAAAGTCTGCCAACTTTCAACAAGATAGATTCAGGGGATTCAGAGAAACAGCACCCCAAATTCTTGAGAGAAAACCTCTTGTGACTTCTTTGTGGAAAGCCACAGGGAGCTCAAAACTGCAGGCCTGTTATCCCTTGAGGAGCCCACAAAGCCTGCCAACTTTCATGGTGATAGGTGCAGGGGTTTGGGCGAAACTGCACCTTAGGCTGCTGACAGACAAAACTCATCAAAACTCACTCGATTGAGGAGGGTGGCACTCACTCCAGCTGCACCTGGCACTTGGGGACCCCAGCAGTGGGAGGTTCACCTTGAGGAACACCAGTTGCTCCACCAAACCAGGATCCAAACAGGTGTGGTGGGGTGTCGCAACATCTGCAACCGTGCTGAACACCCTCTCGCTTGGCACACTGGTCGGTGGACAGAACAGGTGTTCCCAGGCAACTGTGGCCAGATCTTGCCACATCGGGCTGCTGGTTGCCCAGTAGGCCAAGGGGTTGCAATCCAGGGACTCCACAGGCTCGGCAAGATAGGCAGACACCACAGTGTGAGGGCTGTCTGCCTGATCCTGGGGTCTGGTGGGTCTGGACCCTCTAATGTTTGCGTGGCCTTAGCCCATATTGGAAGTGCCTGTGGTGGAGGGCAAGACTGGCTTGTGGATGGCAGGCTGGGTTCAGGCAGTGGATCCCCCTGTTCCACTTCCCCCCACCTCCGCCGTTCCACCTCCGTCACTTAATTAACAAGTACCTTCCTCCAGTGACTCAGTGTCTCGCTGCCACATATGGTGCCCTTCACCCTTGGGTCACAGATGGCAGCCAGCATATGCACTGTGTTGGACCCCAAGGGTTCAAGCCTTTTCCTAAGGCCCTCCTTCAGCCGCCTCACCAGTGCCTGCACATCTGGTGAAAGCGGCCTGCCCCAGCCAGGAACATTGCCCCCAGGAAGCTCTCCATTTGGCTGCAGAGCTCCTTCACTGTGGGGACCACCTTGGCTGAGGAATGCATCAGCAGCACTGAGGGTCTCAGTGACCTTGAGGAAGGGCTTGAGGACCAGCAAGATCTGGGAGATGTCATCTCACTCAGCTTTGGTCAGGGGGCCGCTGATCCCAATCTCCCCAAGCAAGGCCAGCTCATGGATGGCCTTGTCTTGCTCCACCAGCTCTCGAGCATCGGGTATGTGGAGTCCCACCAAGTCGCCACATCCTGGATGATTCTGTGCTGCGGGACATTTAGCTCTGCTTGTTTGTCCCACAGCATCTTGCCCCCCTTGATGCTCCGGTGGAAGTAGCCTGCCACCTTCCTGCATCTAGAAATGAGCCTGCTGGTGTTGCTGGCACCATCACCGGCAGCCCTGTCCCCCTCCAAGGCATCCATCACAATCAGATGTAAATTGCGTGCCACACAGCGAATACCAGCAAAGTTGGCATCACAGACTGCCTTGACCATATTGGCCCCATTGTCAGTGACCATGAAGCCACGGGTGAGCTCAGCCTGCCCAACGCCCAGCCACCCCTGCACCATGCGGTTCATGGCCCCCCTTATCTCTGCTGCTGTGTAGGACTCATCCATCACCTTGGCATTAAGGAGAGCCTACTGACAGCCTGACTGCCCACATCAGTGCCCTGTGAGGGAGAAGTACACATGATCTCCACCCCGGCTTCTCCAGATGTCCAAGGTGAAGCGTACAGTCACCTGCGGACCTGCCTTGTGCAGCTCCTCTCTCAAGTACTCCCTGCGTGCTTTGTATAGGGAGGGCACCATTGTCCTGCTGAAGGTGGTGTGTGTGGGCACCTGGTAGGATGGAGCCAGCAGTGCCAGGAACCGCCTGAAGCCTGGCCGCTCAACAAAGGTGAAGGGCTGGCCATCCAGAGCAAACATCTCCCCAGTTGTCTGGGTGACCTTGCTCACATTTGCAACTGGTCCCTTTTGCCCCCAATGTTTCAGGGTGCCCTGCCTCTACTGTGGGGGAACATGGGCCGTAGTGCAAGCGGGGGCCATTCCTGTGGCAAAGGGGTGGTACCTTCAGAGATGATTCAGCATCCCCAAGGTGGTCATGAGCTTTATTCCCTTGCCCCAGCTGATTTTGTCTTGGCAGTGCACGCAGATATCAAATGCGGGATCATCTGCCAGCTCATAATGATACCAGACCATGCTAGTATTAGGCCTTTCCCTCTGGCGTGAGGGTGCCTCTGTGGGTGCTGCTGAACTCTCCCCCTCTTCAGCAGTCAGTGGCACAGCAAGAGAAAGAGCAGACTCAGCTGAGCCTCTTGCCTTCACCTGTACAGAGGCACCTTTTAAAGTGCCTTCTGGGAAAGACCTCATGGCTTGAAAGGAAAAAACATGAGGGATGTTGAGCACAAACTCAACTGATTCCCCAGAACTTCCCCTGCCAGGGCACTGAGATCCAGATCCAGCGCCAGCTCTTCTTCTGGTGCTGGAAGGCTCAGCATAGGCAGTGACACAGGGGTGGAGTGCGCTGCTGTGTGCTTGCAGTTATGGTGGGAGAGGTTGTGGCTGCTGTGTTTGGACATGAGAGAGTCTCAGGCACAGGCAGTGGCTCTGGTGGCACTGCTGCTCCCCTCTCTTTACTGCTTGTAACAGCCTCATCCCTTGTAGCGGGAGGAAAGAGGCTGCATCTGAGTTTGGTGGGGGGAGAAACTGCAGCTCTCCTGCTTGCAACCCCCCTTGCTCCCCTTCGTGCAGACTGGCCAGTGTGGCCACCTGTCTTTCCACCCCGCTTCATAATGTGTTCCTTTGTATGTAAACTGGAACCTCAAAGTGTGCTGTGTGCTGGGGATTAGATTTCTGGATGTTATGTAAATGTGTTTGTGTGTGTATATAATATGTTGAGAAGTATTGGTGTGGTGGAAAGAATGAATGATGTATAAATATATATATATATATATAAACTAAATTCCTATATATAGAATAGATCCTGGGCAACTACTAACCCTATCCAATAAAAGTGTAAACTAATATGAAAAGTAGTTATAAAATAAAAGCACTAAGTTCTCAGAAATCCCTGTTGCTAGCATTGCAAACAGCGAATCCGTTGAAGATCAGGGCTTCCATCTGTTGTGGTGTGATGCAGAGGTGCTGGAGAACACCAGCAGCTCAGAAACTGACCCCAAGGCAGAAAGCAGGGGAGCTGGAAATCTGCTGCCTTTTATGCATTTTCTCTGGCCCTCCCCCAGAGCACTGGGATTGGACGGGACCTCAGAGAATGCTGACAGGTCACTGGCCAGACACACATGTCAGTCATGAAAGCACTCCTTCCCCCTCTCCCCCTCCCTCCCCTTACTTTCCTTCTGTTTTGCCCCCCACAGGGAAACCAGTATAGGCAAGTCAAATATTCGACCTTTGTCAAATATTCGACCCGCGCTGTTAATATTCAACTTCCAGTATTCGATTCGACAGCTATTCGACCAGCTGCTATTCGACTCGACTTTCACTTTTCAAGGTCAAATATGTGTTGAATCGAATATTAAGTCAAAGCTTTGCATAGCCCTAGTGTGCTGCTACAGCAAAGTAGCAGCCAATCACATGTAGACTCATGTGATCACTAGGTCGCGGTAACACACCACATGGCAATGTAGGGCAATAGGTAGACATGCCCAGTATCAACTTAATGTACCTTTTATTCATACTGTCAGACAGGTGATTAGCCTGGTTGGCAGCAGGGATAACCACAATCCAAAGTGCATTTCAATTCTATTCTTGTTATATTTTAGAAGTGCTTACATCAAACCTGCATCATTGCATGTTACAATGTGCTGAACAATGAACTTTTATTACAACATTCCTACATACCTCCCTAGGTATGTACCAGGTTTTGGTTGGACCATTCAACATGCTTTTCTTATCTGTTACAGCAGTATGTACTCATTCTGTCTGTCTCAAGTTGTTTTTGACCAGATTCCAAACGTTTCAATGCAGGCTGGTGCTTTCCACATAGCTTTAGACTTGCAGATTTTAACTCTTTACTGTTCTTGGCCTGCCTTATGGCTTACATCTGAATACAAAAATAAATTATTCTGAGAATACCAGAACTGCAATATTATGTCCAGGTTATTCCTGTGATGTGATCGTTCTGATTGCAATATATGTTTAACTCAAAAACCTATTTTCATCTGAACTTTCAGCGAGGGAAGGCTGAGGTCTGACTAGATCACTCTGGGTGCTTCCTATCCCATTCAAATATTTCAACAAACATTCAGAGTTACATATATAAAAGTTACACAGTCACAATACACAAATTAGAAAACGGCAACGTTTTGTGCTTGCACATATTCCTTTGTAGAAGCGAAAGATGTTTCCATGTACCAGTCAGTGTCTGGAACAAATCTGAAGGCTTAGTTTCACAGAACTGTTTGACGATTGTCCTTTTGGATCAGCCATTCTATCCCTTAGGTTACTGCTAAGGTTTCCAAGATAGTTGATGTTTTTCAGATGGGCAGAAAACAATCTTCACATAGTATGAGTGATGGACCCACATACATTACTAAAGACTCACGGGGCCCTAGGCCCATTCACAAGTAAAGTACACAAAGCAGGAGAAAAGTGCTTTTTTCCAAATGTGAGCAAAGGCAAGCTAGACAAACACTTGACTGGGATCGTTTAGTCAGGAATGATTCTACCCTGCACAATAAATGGTCACTTCACCTGTATAGTTTTGCACAATTCAGTCCTTTGTTCAGTTACCAGGAAAGCCATTTTATAATGGTTCTTTGGAATTTATAGATTTTCCATATGCAAGTAAACTTTTTAAAAAGTTATAAAAAAATCTTTAAATAATTAGGAATTGGATGCCTCAGAGAGAAATGTTTTTAAAAGCATGTTCAGGACAGAAACTGACATTTTACTGCATTTTCCCCGGGGTGCATGCTACTCTGGGTTGTACAATGCCAAAACGACAGACACAGAAACAGTAATACCAGGAAACAGCTCTGCAATAAGTACCCCAGTGTTATTACTTCCAGTCCTACATTCATATGAACTAAATGATATACCAAACTTTTATCCATCCATAGGATTCAGCAAAGAAAAAGCTTTCTGTGTTTTATGTAAAATCAATTGCTCTCCTGCCACCACCATACACTGCTGTAGATAATCAGAAAGCAGATGGCTAATATAGAACATTCACTGAACATATACAAAGAAATAAATGGAATTAAGTGGTTATAAGTTTTACCCCAAATGAATGGCAAGTGTTTTGCGATCAGTTATAGTGGGGTTCAGTGTCTAGCAGACGCATTTATCTGGTGAGGTTCCATATGGGTATATTGCAGGATTTGTGTATTGATAGCCAGTCATGTTTCACTCATAAGAGTCAGAGATAGTGTTATTGTGGAGGACAGAAGCAGAAAATCCTGTGACTACTATTTTCCATGTGAAAATTACTAAACATATAAGCAGTAAGTATTTACTATTATTGTATGCAGTAAAGCTTAACATTTTCATAAAGAGCTTAAAGTGCTCATTCATTTTAAGTAACTAATTAAAATAAAAGGCAAAATCACCAAAAGGAAAACTGATGCATACATCGGGGTTGTGACATATGGAAGGTCACACAGTGAATCAGTGACATGTGGGAATGCACTACCCACTGCATTGCTGGGTTTTTGGTTGTAGTCCTTGGAGTCTCAGAACAGCAGAGACTCCCTATGCCTGAAGAAGGGTGTTTGCACCCAAAGGCTTGCTAAGACCTTTTTTCCATCTACTCAGTCTAATAAAAGATATCACATCTACTCAAAAAAACTTTGCCTGCCTATTACCCACCATATTTCATTATTCACATAACCTTCTACTACAATAGGACAAGAATTCTTGTGGATGGTATCTATTACTGGCTCAACTTCATGGTTGGGATATACACAGCTGGTCTAATAAGAGATATCACCAACAAGATACTGCTCACATATTTCCTGGACCATAATGGCAACAACATCACTTCAGAACTACCTGCTACAACAGAGACTTTTTGGCAGAGATTAAAGAGCCATTTATAGCAGGGTAGCATGTTTTTTTCTAGGAATTAAGAAATGCACTTACCATCTTTCCCTGTTTTCCCTTAGGAAAGGGAAATTCTAAGAAAAACAGGAGTCCCATGGCATTGACAATGGCATTCCAGGAGGTCACTTACAATATCATCAATTTAAATAGACAAAGCAGGTCTGACAAAGCAACGATCACCCCAAAAATTTGTTCATCCAATTAATTTAATTCAAATATTTGTTTTTTACGTTTGAGTTTAGCTTTCTATTTCTCTCCCTGTTTCAGCATCTCTGGCTAGGCCACCCTGCCACTAACCCTCTGGTGGTATGCCAGATTGCAGGCTGTAGTTCAAAAACTTTGGAGTCAGTTTGCACCCTGAGACTTCTGATACATACCATGTACTCTTAGTCACCATAAACATCATAGTTAGCCTCAAGGCCTGTGGAAGTGATGTTGAGGCAATCCAGCCATTTTTTGCTGACTCCTGCACATTAGAAGCAGTGGGCTATACTGAATTCCCAAAAGTCCACATCAATAGACTAAGGGCAACAAGGTCAAGAATGAAAACCTCTGAATGTTCTGCAGATCCATTAGTGTTCACCTAATCCTTAAATTTTGTTGATGATTAAGTAAATCAAACCTATCCCCATATATTCTGAGGTTTCTCCATCATCTTTTCCACATGTGCTGTGATCATTATATAAAAAATATCGTGTTTGGAAAATTTAACCTCATTGTTAGAGAACAAACTGTTGTCACACTTACTACAAAAAGAAGTTAGGAGTCAGAAACCATTTTCATCTTTTTCACTGGAGTCTAGACTTTCTCTATAAAATTATTCACATTAAGCAATAATCAGAAGTGATTGTCATTTGTTCTGTGTATACTACAAGGGCAATAGCAGAAGCTCTAGAAATCCATTGCAGAAACACTTCCAAGAATTATGTGGATATCACAATGTCTTTTGCTTAATTATTTTGTTGAAAAACTAAAAAGTCAATTATCTCTGAGAATATTTTATAATGGTTATTTTAACCAGATGCCTTCTCTTTGGCTAGATATCCTGGCAGTAATCATGATAAATAATACTCTTTTCAATTTCCACACCATTGATTCTGGCTTATTCCAGTTACCAGTGCCATAAAAATATAAAAGCATGTGTACCAAGAGGCTACTGTTGTATGCATCCCACATGTTGTGAACTGTCATGCCTTCAGCCACTTAGAAGTTTGACAGTAGTCTACAAATTGACACCTGAGTGTAGCTGCTTGGTGTTCTAATCTCTCAATTATAATAATAATAATAATAATTCAGCCTTCACATAGTACTTTAATATGTCAAGGAGAAAATGCTTGTGAACCTACAGTGTGCAACAGAATTTCTTTGTACCTATTAAAATATTATCAATTGCCATTTGTTTCAAATAGAGATCATGTTGATAAAAAAAACTGAAAGGAAAGCTGCAGTGCAAGGGTCAGCAAAAGCTGCAGGCCTCCAAAATAAAAAGTAAATGCTATGAAATGTTACAAAGCACCCTGGAAGATGAAAACAGAGTCAAATTCTGCTCTCAGGCTGATGTAAGCTCAAGTAATTCCTGTGAAACAAATGAATTCATGTGCCTAAATATATTATATTAGGCATCCCTGTATTATACAAGGCGTGTCTACATGAAACACATTAGCACAGCAGGCAAAAACCATGCTAATGCACTAAAGTACAGTAGAATTAGTAAACTGTGCATTGGCATCACCTAAAATGCATGCACTGGTGCTACTGTGCAGTAGCACTGGTTACTGAGCTTTTAGTTTAGTACCTGTAATAACATAAATGCATGTGTAGCATTACCTGTAACAGCATTAACACGTGTGTAGACATGCCTACAGAGAGCAGTATTAGGTCTCTTTAACAGGGCATCTAATGAATTGTCATAGCTCCACTGAAGTTAATGTCATTTCACAATCTGGGCCTATTTTTGTAGATGTACCTTCAAATTCAGTTGTCTGTATTCTGGAGACCCAAAAGATAAAAACATTGAGAACTTCAAATCATTTAATTCTTCTTCATTATTTGCTAGTGTCTGGTTTACACAATCCTTACTTTATATTTGTGAGCATTACAACACATGAATAGCCCCCCTTGATTTCTATGGTAAAGGCTCACTGGTATGAGTAAGTGAGGTGTGTTGCATAAGCAAGAACAAACCAGATCAACTTCTTATAAACAAACGCCTCTGCCTCCTCCCTTGTTTCTTTTGCTGAAAAGGATAACAAAAGCAAATGAATTGTTTCAGCTATAGAAATCCTGTAACATACTGCTGTACTAATAGCTAATCTTGATGTTATTTATATTACAACAATATCAAGAGGTCTCTTGAACCTAGATTAGTGGTCCTCAACCTTCTTAGATTCAGGGCACTGCCTGGACAATACCAGATCCTATTTTCACTCTTTTTTTTTACTACAGAAAAATAACAGAGCATTTCTTCTGTTACAAAGAACTCAGAAAGACCACAACAGGTCAGGATGTTTTTAACACCATGGATTCCTACTTAAAATCTCTGAGTTGATCTTGTAAACCATGTTTGCACACCTAAGAGTGCTAACATTGCATGGCACCCCACAGCACCTTTGAAAGGATTTCAAGGCACCACACAGTGCTGTGGCACTCTGGTTGACCACTACTGAGCTAGATCATTCCCTCAGTGAGCTAGGCTCTCCGCAAATAGAGAAACAGTCACTGCTTGAAGTGTTTGCAATGTAAATAGAAAGACAGCAGAATAGTAAAAGAAAGGACCTATTATCACCATTTTAAAGTTGGGGAACTTAGGGACAAAAACAGTAAGTGATTTGCCAGAGATCATATAGGATGTCAGTGATAGAGTCAAAACCTGAAGCACAATCTAATTTAAAGCCTGTGCTTTAAACAGAGGACCATCTTTTCTGTCTCAAAGGATTGTTGTAAAAATAAGTATGCTTTGCTGAACCATAACTAGCTAAGCAATAATCACAGGCCTGTCAAACTCTTCCTTTTCCTGATCAGCTTCACCATCATATTGCAGCAACAGCAAACCTATATTTGTTTACGATGAACACGTCTACATATGAAATTAATGTGACTGAATATACTCTGGCTTAATTTGAGCCAAAGTAAACCAAAGTCACTGTCTACACATGCGTTCAAGCACAGTATCTGACAGGACTACCCAGCAGTGCAGAAAATTAGTTTACTGTGCACTAATTGCCATGCATGTGAAGACGGTGATACTTTACTGCACAGCAAATTAGTCTGTTGTGCAGTAAGGCATCTCATATAGACACACCCAGTGATTCATAACAATGAACCTTCAAAGATTCTCCTGTTTTTGAAATTGTGATCAGTTATAATTCATACCTATTCACAGGGTTTTACCATAAGGAATGCAGCAGAAATGTTTACAGACACAGGGAAATCTGAGAAGCAAATATGCTGGTTGCAGTATTTAAAAACCTGTAACTCCAGGCAAGTTATATGTCAATGTACTTAGGAGTCTTGCATAATTGTATACCTTTAGAATCCCCAAGAAGATAACAGTGTATCTGGTGATTCCTTTTCGACTGGCTGCAAGACATTAGGCCACCAAGAGATGGAGATTAGCAACTTCCCACCCAGATTTCCAGTGGGAGTAGGTTTCAAACTGAAAACTTTCAGCTCTGAAAAACAAGTACAGAATGCACTTTTGCTTGCCTGACTAAAGGCAAGAGAACATCTAATAAAGTTGGCTTGGACTCTAAAGATGGCACCAAAACTTAAGCTACCAAAGGAGAATGTAACTTTATATCAAAGAAAGTTGCTGCCACCTACAGGCCAGAATGCATGTTAGCACAAATTTTGATCAGATAAGTTCTATGAAAGTGGAACTCAAACTGAACAAGTCACAAAGCTGGCCATGTCTCAAGACTGCAGCTATAGTATATGTTTATGCCCTTTTCAGAGCATACACTTTTTTTTTTGAGATCTGATGCAGAGGTCAGAAGGAATGATCAACAAGGCCCCTTCTGAATTTAAAGTCTATTATTCTAGGCTAGAATTAATACCATTATATATGGTGCCTTTAATTCAGAAAATTCATAAAATAATTTAAAAGCAAGATATAAGTATGGTATGCTTTTGCACTGCACTGAAGAGGAATCCTGTCTAGAATGAAAGACAATTGAAACAGCAGGTAGAAGACTGGATAGATAGAATGAGTTACCAACAGTTTAATTTGGCCAGCACACTGTAGTTGGTCTTTCTTGCCCATATAGATAGTGTCATGAGCTTCTTAACAGCTATGTTCTACATAAAAATTACCCAGGGGGAGGTAGATCACAGAGAGCTTCCTCTGAAGTATACCATAGAAAGAAAATGGGCAGGGTTTGACACTCCCTACCATTGTCACCTCCTAGAGGGTGCTCTGTGGATTCTTCTGAGATTTGCAAAAACCTTTGATATTTACTGGAAACCTGAGACCATCAGTGAAGAAACCCTGTTCTTGTAAACCATTGGTTTTAACACTGTCCGTGCTGTGACTTGCTACTGCACAGTCAGCATCCCGTGTAGATGCACACAGACATTATCATCTCTTTCCCCATGCTGAAGAAATCATTGGTCTCTGCTCTCCCCAAAGTTCCCCCAAAGTATGACTCCATCAGAGGTGAATTTTATGAGGGACTCACTACTCTGCAACTGCCTGTACAATCCTTTTGTGATGTAGTTTTCACAACTTGGAGAGACTCTGTATCAGAATTATATAGCTACAGATGATATTAACTTTAAGTATTTGCTTACTCTGGAAGGTCCATTCATTCCTTGCATAGCAATCCAGTACATGCAGAGTTGGATGTCAGCACATGGTGGGGGAAATGGTTCCTCAGACATATCAAATAACTTCTAACAGGAAGGAGATGGGAAATCCATTCACAGAGTTTTGCTTCTGTGGGGAGATCTAGAGGGAATGATAGGGTTCTGTGTGTAACCACAGTCTCAGTATTCACAAGAGTATCCACAGCAAAGTAAATGGACCCCTGAAAGTCTGTCAGCCATTCAGTTCACAATGTCACTTTGCACAAAGCCTTGGATTTTACTGCAAGGAGATCACAGCCAGGAGCTTTATGGCTCCATTATAGGAAATATTTTGTGTGTTTTGAACAAACACAAGCAAACTCTAGCCTCTAAATCTTTTGTGAATGTCACAAATATGTCTCTAATTTTATATTTAAAGCTTTAACGTGAACAAACTATTTGAACTTGAAGACTTTTCTAAAATGTAAGAATTCTTGTTAGCAGGATTTTTAATGATGGCTTCAGCTTGTTTTGAGACTTCAGATGCATTGAAAAAAGTTAATGTAGAAAAGATCAGGCTGCATGAAAGTCTGCTGTAGTCATTTTATGTGCAGGAACACATCAAAGGGCTTCAAGGGGTTTAATAATGGAGCTATGACAGCCTGAAGAATAAACAGAATATGAGTGGACAGATGCACAGGACTTAAAGCTTAATCTAACAGTCTGTTACTTGCTGAAAGCAGCCAATATTAAAATAATTATGCATTTAAAACAATTACTATTTATTCTTCAAAGAGATATACTCAAGTGAAGTAACCCATTTTAAATTATTTCTGGTAATTGCACTGCATCCTCAAATTATATGTCTACATACTCTTTGAACTGGGCTTTCCAAAAAACTAGATTGTATTTTTGTTTAATGACTACCCAGCTTTTTCAATACTTCCTCTCTAGCTTATCATTTCCCTTGAGTAATATAGGGTGTTAAGGCTGAGTAAATGCCACTAATTTTAGTTTCTGCTTCTAGGACAGCAATCAATTGGATACAGAAATTTTGAAAATATCCAGATTGTTCATCTACTATTGACCTTAATGTTTTGGGAAACACTATAAACATGTCAATTGCATTTCCATTAAGAATACGGTAATTCACCAATTCACAGCAGCACTTAGCCAGAATGATTGAAGTTAAAGTTACAAGAAATAACTATCTCCCTTTTTGGAAATAATTGAAAATATCTTTTGATCCTGGTGCCTGTACATAAAGTAAACAATAAAGTATATAAACAAATCATTAAAAACAGCAATGGAAAAGACCCACTATTTCATCTAACTAGTCTGTCTCTCATAACCATTACAGATTTTTTTTCCTTAAAGTTTTCCAGTGCTTTGTCCAGTGTAAGTTAAAACATTTCCCAGAATGTTCACCATTTCCCTAATTTATATGTACCAGCTCCTAAGAAGGGAACTCAGCAGCATGTTCATTGTACTTCCTAGGTGGCCTGGTTGTATACGCCCTCCTCTAGTGTATGAGTAACTATCTATGTATGGATATAGACTCTTTCCAGGACCACACCTGATGGTGTGATACCTTGAGAGCATGCTGACAATGCAGCCCTGGCATAACAGCAATTTGTGCAGACGTGCCTGAGCCAGCTTTAAACTACCTAGATGTGGCTGCTAACAGCACAGCCACAGCAGCATGGAGCTCAGCACAGACAGCAAAGCCCACCCAAGAATCTGGGAAAATACTTAAGAGCTTACCACATACTAGATTTCTGCTGGTAGCAAAGCAAGACTGTTTCATGTATGTCTCAAGTATAGATGAACTGCAGTCACATGAACAATTGTAATATAAACATACCCTCAGTGGATGGACCAGGTAATTCTTGATGAGGTGACCTAAGGCAATGAAACATGATGCTTGTTCTCCCTGTTCCCCTGGGGATCCCAGTAAAGGAAGTCCTCTGCCCTATATAATCCATTCCTCTGATGGTTTCCATCACTGCCTTCACTGCTAAAAAAGGTGGGGGGGGGGGTTGTTTTCCATTTTTTACACAGAGTTACTAACACATGTAAACTACTTAGATGGCCAGGAATCTTTTTTTTCCCTTTAGATAAGCGTACCATGGTCAACTTAGATCTCAGAAAATTTCCCTCACCAGAAAATTAAAATACCTGGCTTTCCTCCAGGTAAAAAAACAAACAAACAAACAAATCCCCAAACAAAACATGCCTTTTTCAGCAGTGAAGACAAGCTCTAAATATTCATCAGCCAGTTTATTAGTTGTATATACTACTCAGGGCTTTTGGTCTATTTTTTATTCTATGGGCACATAGTAGAATGCTGCTCAAACTCTAGCACACAGACTCCTTAAAAAGTCATCATACCCAAATCAGCACCCCATTTTCTGAAGGAAAACCTTATACAGAATAGTTCTTATCATGTTTTTTTTAATTCTCCTTTTCTGTTTTGGGATCCAGGTCAAATTTTGGAAGCAAGGAAAGTTTGAATTGAACAGCAGCCATTTTACTGTGAACATCTAAGGCCTTTCCCATCAGTCAAGTGTAAAATACTACATCATATTACCAAAAGTCCCCTATTTTAATTGACACGCCCTTTTGAAAGCTTTTAGAGGGCGTGTCTACACAAGACGCTACTCTGCAATCATCACTGCGCATTTATGTGGTACTTGTATTAGCAAGTACTAAATAAATGCACAGTAACTGGAGTTACTGCTCAGCAGTGCTTGCAAATGTCTTTTAAGTGATGCTACTGCACAGTAGCATAATAATACTGTGCAGTAGGGTATTAACACTGTCCATGCTGTGACGTGCTACTGCACAGTCAGCGTCCCATATAGATGCACACAGACATTGTCATCTCTTTCCCCAAGCTGAAGAAATAATCCATCATTCATGTTGCCTGGAGAAGTAAGCCTTGAAGTCTGCCTCTACTTATCAAATTAGTAGGATACTGGTTGCACCGTAGTCATGGTGTTGGTCCTATCAGTTCTGACCTTAGCCAGCTTCTGTTTCTTCAGCACTACTCTCTCCCCCAAGTTGTAGTTTCTCCTATTCCGCTCTCTGCTGGGTCGGAGATCTAAGTCTGGATATGGGATCCAGCTCCTCCTTAGTCACTGTGTACATTACAGAGGTACTCATTTGAACTTCATTCTGAAATCTTGCTCTCCCCCTTAGAACTGTACAGCCATTATGCATTAAGCCCTGTCTGACATGACATTGGCAGGTCCTCCTGGTGCATAAGGTCCTTCTTCTTTTCAATTTAAGCAAGGACAGCAGGCTAATCAGCTACATTAAGTTCTTTATTTTCACATTCCTTTCCATACCCAGCTCCACAGGCTGATTTCTCCTGAGATGTCTATAATTCACTTTTCCTGTCTATCTTTTCCATCAGTCTTCCAGAAGAAAGAACACATGAAAACAAACTTTTTCTCTTGCTTTTCCTTCTTGTTTTTAATTCTGTTGTGATTTACTGGAAATTTACAATTTTTTTAATACCCACACACTGAAACTGATATGTTGTAATTACAGGACATGAGAAGAGTTATTTTTCTGGGGTGAACGTACAGAGCTTTGTGAATCTAAAGGTATGCAAATTATATTTGGTAATGAAAATGTAACCACTCCTTTAACAATAGTCACATGCCATCGAAGTAGCAAATACTGTGCTTTGATTAATACCATTTCACACCTCCATCCATTAGGAAAGGTTACACTAGGACATTTTAATTTTGTAATGAGGAAAAATCATTTGAAGAGATAAAGCCCTTGTGCCAGATGTGAGGAGAGAGAGACTGTATGGTGTATTAATTTTCCTTACATATAACCAAGGAATAAGGTCTGTGTTACCAGCTGATACAGACTGTGTTGTTCTTGTAGCCCTCCCCATTCCTTTCAGCTCAGAAAACTAGAGTTCAAAGGAGACTTGAATCTAATACTTTGTTTTCTCTGCCAAAAGATGCAGGGGGGAAGGGTCAATGAACAGGGAGATAACACACAGCTGTTAGGTGTGTCACTGTAAAATCCAAGTAGAGATATAGCAACTGCAGGTGTTACTACAAGGTAGCTAGGCAAGGTCAATGCTATCCTTTTCTTCCTAACTCCATGGTTTACCTACTTCATTCACCTCGCAATAAAACTTCATTGCTCTATCTCTGCTAGAATTTTACAGAGGAGTAAGACCATACATTTTTTGGGCAGTAAAGGCAAAGCCTGAGTCTCTCAGATGAAGAACATGTAGAATAGGCTGGCTCAGGACACAGTTCTGTTTTACTTCAAACACCCAAATAACAGTTTTCCAGCAAAAAAAGTTGCATTTTTGGCAGTTTGCAATTATGTTACCTGTTCATTTTGAACACTTAGGCACCCCAACTCCCCGTCCATCTCTCCACACACCCCCATGCTGCCAAGCTACTCCATATACCACAAAGTGTTCCTAGGGCCAGTTTTACTGGCATTCACCAATCTCAGGAGCCTGACTGAAGTAAATTGGGCCTCTCCATCTCTAGGACCAATTTCTGCCCCCCCCAACCCCTCCAATGAACAACACCCCCCCCCAAAGAACCAAACCCCCATTCTACCTGCCTCTCCCCCCACCCCAAATTACTTTCTTCTACTGGCACCAGCAAGGGCCAGTAAAATCAGCACTGGGGGTGGCTTGTGGGATAGGAGTTTGGTGGGCTTGGGACAGGGGGGGAATGGTTGGTCTGTGTGGGGAGCCAGAGGAAAAACAAGGGCAACATTGGACCCCTTCTAAACCAGATAGGACAACTGACATCCAGGAAAAAGCCAACCTATTAAATGGGTACTTTGAGTCAGTCTTTCATCAGTCCCTTGGCTCGCCCATGCCAACTACGGGCCAGGGAGGTCTAGATGAGGGAGATTCCCTGCCCTCCATCAATGCTGACCTCGTGAAGGAACACCTTGAGAGACTGGACACCTTCGAGTCAGCTGGCCCTGACAAATCTACACCCCAGGGTACTCAAAGAGCTGGGAAGCATCATAGCCCAGCCTCTGGCATGGATCTTTGAGAACTCCTGGTGCTCTGGTGTAGTGCCCGAAGACTGAAAGAAAGCCAATGTGGTGCCTATCTTCAAGAAAGGGAGGAAAGTGGATCCGGCAAACTCTAGGCGCATCAGCCTGACCTCTATCCCGGGGAAGGTCTTAGAAAAGTTTATTAAAGAGGCCATCCTTAATAGCCTGGCCAACACCAACATCCTGAGGGATAGCCAGCACAGGTTTGTTGTGGGTAGGTCTTGCTTGACCAATCGCATTTCCTTCTATAACCAGGTGACCTATCACCTGGACAAGGGAGAAGAGATTGATGTCATATATCTTGACTTCAAAAAAGCCTTTGATCTGGTATCCCATGGTCACCTCTTGGTGAAACTGGCCAATTGTGGCCTTGGGTCCACCACGATCCACTGGCTGGGAAATTAGCTCCGTGGTTGGACCCAGAGGGTGGTAATTGATGGAAGTCAATCGTCATTGTGCCCTGTGACCAGTGGGGTCCCCCAAGGCTCTGTCGTTGGACCCATATTGTTCAACATCTTCATTAATAATGTGGACATTGGAGTCAGAAGCAGACTGGCCAAGTTCACCGATGACACCAAACTTAGGGGCAAAGCATCCATACCTGAAGACAGGAAGGTGATCCAGTCTGACCTGGACAGGCTCAGCAAATGGGCGGACGAGAACCTGATGGTGTTTAACACTGAATGCAAGGTTCTCCACCTTGGGAAGAAAAACCTGCAGCATCCTTATAGGCTTGGCAGTGCTATGCTGGCTAGCACTACGGAAGAAAGAGACTTGGGGGTCTTCATTGACCACAAGATGAACATGAGCCTGCAAAGCAATGCTGCAGCTAGTAAAGTGACCAAAACACTGAATTGCATCAATAGATGCTTCTCAAGCAAATCCTGGACGTCATTCTCCCCTTGTGCTCGGGCCTTGATGAGGCCATAGCTGGAGTACTGCATCCAGTTTGGGGCCCCACAATTCAAAAAGGGTGTGGAGAAGCTTGAGAGAGCCCAGAGAAGAGCCACACACATGATCAGAGGTTAGGAAAACACACCTTACGACGTCAGGCTGAGAGCTATGGGTCTCTTTAGCCTGGAAAAGTTCAGGCTCTGATGGCCACCTATAAGTTTATCAGGGGTGACCACCAGTATCTGGGAGAACGTTTGTTCACCGGAGCGCCCAAGGGATGATGAGGTTGAACGGTCATAAACTACTGCAAGACTGTTTCAGGCTGGACATAAGGAAGAATTTCTTTACTTTACTGTCCAAGCCCCCAAGGTCTGGAACAGCCTGCCATTGTAGGTGGTTCAAGCACTTACACTGAGCTCCTTCAAGAAAAAATTGGACGCTTATCTTGCTGGGATCCTATGACCCCAGCTGACTTCCTGCCTTCAGGAGGGGGGCTGGACTCAATAATCTTCCAAGGTCCCTTCCAGCCCTAATATTTATGAATCTATGAAGGCTGTCCTGAGAACTGTATAGAAGTTCAGTTAGATTGGTGAGACCAGACCTGATCTAAGTTAGACTACCTATGAGGTAGGGTTAAATTGGATCAGGACATCCATTTTTAGACTGATCTAACCTTCCTGAACTTTTGTGTTTTTCTCACTTAGATCAACCTAACTAGGAATCTAACTGTAACTTGCACACCTAGGTGAACAAAGTTAGATCGGGTAGCTAGTATTAACATGATCTGACCTTCCCCTAACCTCCCCAAACATCTGTATCTAACCTAAAATACTATTTCTGGCTTCCTCCAGTACAGTGGGGGGCAAACTTTTTGGCAGGTGTGCCATAAATTACCCCTGCACACTCCCTATGTGCCACTCCAATCCCCTTGTCCTGCCTGATCTGCCGCTCTACTTTTTGCTCCTTGCCCTCTCTGCCACTGTGCTGCTGCCTGCTGATCTGCCACATGCCACACACAGAGGCTGCCTGTGCCACTTGTGGCACCTGTGACACAGGTTGGCCACCCCTGCTTTAGTACATGGTATTTATTACCTCAGACAATTATCCTCTATCACAGAGTTAAAGTGAAATGACAAGTCTAATCTGTGCTAATGGATCATTTATGAACAACAAAATAACAGGGATGAAATAGTACTAATAAAAGTATAGTTTTCCTACCTCAACTGGGTATAAACAGTGTCAAAGAGACTCTATGATTTTTAATCTACGAGCATGGGAGTTTAAGACTCACAAATCATCACATGTTCTCACCCCAGCAAAATCCCATGCTGAGCATGCTGATAAACAAAGAGTTACTCTGGAAATGACCTTCTGACATGGAAGTGGTGCATGCCCTTTGTCCCCAGGAGGCAGGCTCATGAAAATGTGGTGTCCCAGTCTGAACTCTCCATGTTGTCATAATTTATTGCTTTGGAGAAATCTGATTTTCTGAAAAATGAGAACAGAGTCTTAATTCAATCAAATGCTAATCCTAGCAAAATTAGCACTCAGGTGACTCTCTCAGGCACCAACCACATCAAGAGGGAATGGAGACAGAGTGTAGATGACTGAGTATTCCTAAGCAAATATATTTTTTTGCCATGTAAACCACATGATGAAATCTTGTTGCCAGGGCACTAATGATAATGATAATAATCAGCCAAGGAACAGGAAATCACCTCAGAGCCAGTAGGAAAGTCAGTCAAACAAAGGCATGGAAAAATGATACAGGCCACCTCTGGTAAACATACTCTGCCTATCAGTGTTGTTCCCAGGCATGCCATGTCACTCCAGGTAAGCTGTCTCCTAAACCAGATGATTTCATAGACATTAGGGCTGGAAGGGACCTCGGGAGATCATCGAGTCCAGCCCCCTGCCCAAAGGGCAGGAAGTCAGCTGGGGTCATAGGATCCCAGCAAGATAAGCATCCAATTTACTCTTGAAGGTGTTCAGTGTAGGTGCTTGAACCACCTCCGATGGCAGACTGTTCCAGACCTTGGGGGCTCGGACAGTAAAGAAATTCTTCCTTATGTCCAGCCTGAAACGGTCTTGCAGGAGTTTGTGACCGTTCGACCTCGTCATCCCTTGGGGCGCTCTGGTGAACAGACGTTCCCCCAGATCCCGGTGGTCACCCCTGATAAACTTATAGGTAGCCATCAGATCACCCCTGAGCCTGCACTTTTCCAGGCTAAAGAGTCCCATGGCTCTCAGCCTGTCATCGTAAGATCTGTTTTCCTGACCTCTGATTATGCGCGTGGCTCTCCTCTGGACTCTCTCAAGCTTCTCCACATCCTTTTTGAATTGTGGAGCCCAAAACTGGACGCAGTACTCCAGCTGCGGCCTCACCAAGGCCGAATACAAGGGGAGAATGACGTCCCGGGATTTGCTCGAGAAGCATCTATGGATGCAAGCCAGCATTTTGGTCGCTTTACTAGCCGCAGCATTGCATTGGAGGTTCATGTTCATCTTGTGGTCAATGATGACCCCCAAGTCTCTTTCTTCTGTAGTGCTATCCAACGTAGCACTGCCAAGCCTATAAGGATGCTGCAGGTTTTTCCTCCCAAGGTGGAGAACCTTGCATTTTTCAGCGTTAAACACCATCAGGTTCTCGTCCGCCCATTTGCTGAGCTTGTCCAAGTCAGCCTGGATCACCCGCCTATCTTCTGGCGTGGATGCTTTGCCCCAAAGTTTGGTGTCATCGGCGAACTTGGCCAGTCCACTCCTGACTCCAATGTCCACATCATTAATGAAGATGTTGAACAATATGGGTCCAAGGACAGAGCCTTGGGGGACCCCACTGGTCACAGGGCACCACGATGAGCGACTGCCATCGATTACAACCCTCTGGGTCCAACCACAGAGCCAGTTTCCCAGCCAGTGGATCGTGGTGGAGCCAAGGCCACAACTGGCCAGTTTGGCCAAGAGGTGATCGTGGGATACCAGATCAAAGGCTTTTTTGAAGTCAAGATTCATAGATTCATAGATTCATAGATGCTAGGGTCGGAAGGGACCTCAATAGATCATCGAGTCCGACCCCCTGCATAAGCAGGAAAGAGTGCTGGGCCTACATTACCCCAGCTAGATACACATCCAACCTTCTCTTGAATACCCCCAGGGTAGGGGAGAGCACCACCTCCCTTGGGAGCCCGTTCCAGACCTTGGCCACTCGAACTGTGAAGAAGTTCCTCCTAATATCCAATCTAAATCTGCTCTCCTCTAGCTTGTGGCCATTATTTCTTGTAACCCCCGGGGGCGCCTTGGTGAATAAATACTCACCAATTCCCTTCTGTGCCCCCCTGATGAACTTATAGGCAGCCACCAGGTCACCTCTCAACCTTCTCTTGTGGAGGCTGAAAAGGTCCAGTTTCTCTAATCTCTCCTCGTAGGGCTTGGCCTGCAGGCCCTTAACCATACGAGTGGCCCTTCTCTGGACCCTCTCCAGGTTATCCGCATCCTTCTTGAAGTGCGGCGCCCAGAACTGCACGCAGTACTCCAGCTGCGGTCTGACCAGCGCCCGATAGAGGGGAAGTATCACCTCCTTGGACCTATTTGTCATGCATCTGCTGATGCACGATAAAGTGCCATTGGCTTTTCTGATGGTTTCGTCACACTGCCGACTCATGTTCATCTTGGAGTCCACTAGGACTCCAAGATCCCTTTCCACTTCCGTGCCACCCAGCAGGTCATTTCCTAGGCTGTAGGTGTGCTGGACATTTTTCCTCCCTAGATGCAGCACTTTGCATTTCTCCTTGTTGAACTGCATTCTGTTGTTTTCTGCCCACTTGTCTAACCTGTCCAGGTCTGCTTGCAGCTGTTCCCTGCCCTCCGGCGTGTCCACTTCGCCCCATAGCTT